>NC_069501.1:641743991-642376491 GCF_027579735.1 Bombina bombina | reverse complement strand
ATGTTCCCAAAGTGCTGTTTCAAAGCACATTAATAGAAAGTTATGTGGAAGGGAAAAGTGTGGAAGAAAAAAGTGCACAAGCAGCAGGGATGACCGCAGCCTGGAGAGGATTGTCAGGAAAAGGCGATTCAAAAGTGTTGGGGACTTTCACAAGGAGTGGACTGAGGTTGGAGTCAGTGCATCAAGAGCCACCACACACAGACGGTTCCTGGACATGGGTTTCAAATGTTGTATTCCTCTTGTCAAGCCACTCCTGAACAACAAACAACGTAAGAAGCGTCTTGGAAATTTCACACTGGACTTCAAGCATCTTGCAGTGTGTGCCTCTCCATTCTTCCTCCATACTCTTTGGTCCTTGGTTTCCAAATGAGATGCAAAATTTGCTCTCATCAGAAAAGAGGACTTTGGACCACTGAGCAACAGACCAGGTCTGTTTTTCTTTAGCCCAGGTAAGACGCTTCTGACGTTGTTGGTTGTTCAGGAGTGGCTTGACAAGACAAATACTACATTTGAAGCCCATGTCCAGGATACGTCTGTGTGTGGTGGCTCTTGATGCACCAAACTCCAGCCTCAGTCCACTCCTTGTGAAAGTCCACAACATTTTTGAATGTCCTTTTCCTGACAATCCTCTCCAGGCTGCGGTCATCCCTGCTGCTTGTGCACCTTTTTCTTCCACACTTTTCACTTCCACATAACTTTCTATTAATATGCTTTGATACACCACTTTGGGAACATCCAACTTCTTTTGCAATTACCTTTTGAGACTTTCCCTCCTTATGGAGGGTGTCAATGATGGTTTTCTGCACAACTGTCAGGTCAGCAGTCTTTCCCATGATTGTGATTCCTACTGAACCAGACTAAGAGACCATTTAAAGGCTCAGGAACCCTTTGCATGTGTTATGGCTTAATTAGCTGATTAGAGTGGGACACTTTGAGCCTAGAATATTGCACCTTTTCACAATATTCTAATTTTCTGAGATTGTGGATTTGGGGTTTTCATGAGCTGTAAGCCATAATCACCTGTATGTGCAGCCACCAATCGGCAGCTAAAACCCCAAAATGTTCTTTCATGATTAAGATAGAGCATCCAATTTTAAGCAACTTAACAAATGTATTTCTATTACAAAGTTTTCTTTGTTTTCTTTCTATTTTTTGTTGAAAAGCAAGGATGTACGCTTAGGAGCTGGACCATTTTTGAATCACTATATGGCAGCAGTTTTACAAGAATGTTATCCATTTGCAAGAGCACTAGATGGCAGCACTATTTCCTGCCATGTAGTGCTCCAGATGCCTATCTAGGTATCTCTTCAACAAAGAATATCATGGGAATGAAAAATAATGATTACCTTTAATAATAACAATTTAAATAGTTTTATTTAACTAAAGAAAAATAACAATTCCGTTAACGACCAGCGCCGTACCCTGTACGACACTAGTCGTTATGCAGTCCTGGGCTTCTCTCCGTCGTGATCTCACTCAAAATAGCGAAATTGCGCTATTTCTGCATGCCCCACTGCAGAAAACATAAAATAAATTTTAATAAAAAAAGCATCCTTTTATTTTAGTATTGGCAAACTTTCATTGTATCTTACTTAAAATGGGGGTGACTTTTGGGGGGTGGGGGAGGGAAGAGAGCTGTTTTACAGGGGTCAGGGGGTGGGGTATGGCAGGTGGGAGGCTGATCTCTACACTAAAGCTAAAATTAACCCTACAAGCTACCTAATTAACCCCTTCACTGCTGGGCATAATACAAGTGTGGTGCGCAGCGGCATTTAGCGGCCTTCTAATTACCAAAAAGCAATGCCAAAGCCATAAATGTCTGCTATTTCTGAACAAAGGGGATCCCAGAGAAGCATTTACAACCATTTGTGCCATAATTGCACAAGCTGTTTGTAAATAATTTTAGTGAGAAACCTAAAATTGTGAAAAAGTTAACAATTTTTTTTTTTATTTGATTGCATTTGGCGGTGAAATGGTGGCATGAAATATACCAAATTGGGCCTAGATCAATACTTTGGGTTGTCTACTAAAAAAAAATAATATATAGTTTTGATAGGTAAATATAAAAAAGGCTCTATTTCTTTTTAAATGTAGTGATGGCAAAAATGCTAAAAATGCTCTGGTCTTTTGGGGAAGTTTTTGTCTGAAATGCCCGTCTTTAAGGAGTTAATAATAATTTAAATAGTTTTATTTAGCTAAAACCATAACATTATATTTTTAATGCTTGCCCCTCCCTCCTCACACTTAGGTGATTGTACAGATCTATTCCTCTCCAAACAATCTTCTATTCAGTGAGCTTCTTGAAACTTAGTATGCATGTACATAGATTTGTAGGGGAGCAATGGAATTAAAGGGACGGTAAAGTCAAAATTAAACTTTCATGATTCAGAAAGAACATTCAATGTTTAACAGTTTTCCAATTTACTTCTCTTATCTAATTCGCTTTGTCCTCTTGGTATCCATTATTGAAAAGCATATAAAGGTAGGCTCAGAAGCAATGGACTACTGTGAGTTAGCTGTTTTTAACTGTCTCACCCAATTTGTTCTGCTAGCCCCCGGTAAAGCATTGCTCTTCAGTATTCTCCACAAAAAGTGTTGCCAACCGGGTGGCATTTTAAAATAGTCTGGTGCGGGCAGTGTGCAACCCCAATTCCAAAAAAGTTGGGACAGTATGGAAAATGCAAAAAAACAAACAAAAAGAGTCATTTGTTTCACCCTGTACTATATTGAAAACACAAAACAATTCACCCTGTACTATATTGAAAACACATTAGTAACACATTATTTGATGTTCTACTTTGTGAATTTAATGTATTTTTGAAAATACACATTCATTTCAAATCTGATGACCGCAACACGTTCCAAAAAAGTTGGGACAGGGGCAATTTAGGACTAATAGTGATCATGTGACAAGTTGAAATAAGAAGGTGATGTAAAAAAACAGGTGAGGCAATCGTGCAATCATAGTATGTAAGGAGCTTCCAAAAAGGCCTAGTCCTTCAAGAGCAAGGATGGGTCGAGGCTCGCCACTTTGAGAACAACATTCCACAAAGACAAATCGGTAGGATATTGGGCATTTCACCTTCTACAGTGCATAATATAATTAAAAGATTCAAGGAATCCAGGCAAATCTCAATGCATAAAGGGCAAGGCAGAAAACCTCAGACGTCACTGTCTTAAAAACCGTCAAGAGTCTGTAATGGATATCCTGACTTGGGCTCAGGAATACTTTGGTAAACCTTTGTCAGTCAACACAATTTGCCGCTGCTTCCACAGATACAAGTTAAGGGTTTACTATGCAAAGCAGAAGCCTTAAATCAACACTGTCCAGAAGCGCTGCTGACTTCTCTGGGCTCGGTCTCATCTGAGATAGACAGTAGCACAGTGGAATCGTGTTTTGTGGTCCGACGAGTCAACATTTCAAATAAACGGATTACACGCGCATGGTTGTGTAAGCAGAGAGTGCAGGTTCTAGCATGGACTGCCTGCCGTCCTGACCTGTCTCCGATTGAGAATGTGTGGCACAAAATAAGGCAACTGTACAATTGTGCTGCTGAAGACATGCATAATGGATGAATGGTGAAAATTCCGCTTGCTAAACTTAAAGGGACAGTTTACTCAAAAACAAATATAATTTATTTATTTATTTTTTTAAAATAGTTTTTATTGAGGTTTATAATGTTATGACATACAAACATAAGAAATATATTGTTGCATAATAAGTAAAACTTTAACATAGAATTGTACCGATTTCCAATGTAACAATAATCAGTTGTATACCATATTTAGGGTCCCAAATCAAAAGAAAACCTCATAGTTTTTTTTGTTTTACAACGCTTTTCCACTAGATAATTAACATTGAAGCATTATGTAAGCATATTCATCAGATTATACAATAGTAACAAAGTTAAAATGAATCTTTAAGGAGAGACAAATAAACATAGCACATCATTACATATATGAAGCTTTTACAGTTTTATGAGATATAAGTTCTTTGGTGACTGTCTCTAATGAGAATCTATTCAGTGCTGAATCGACATGTCCAAACCACCAAAATGTCTCAAAATACTTGGGGTATTGAGGGATTAGGGATAACCTTGTCTGTAGGTGCAAAAGGTACTCGTAGTCAGAGGGAGA
The DNA here is from genome assembly GCF_027579735.1 of Bombina bombina. Lineage (NCBI taxonomy): Eukaryota > Metazoa > Chordata > Amphibia > Anura > Bombinatoridae > Bombina > Bombina bombina. Next base: position 642,372,354 of record NC_069501.1, on the reverse strand, counting down.
AGAAGATGGAGAAAAAAAAAGGAGGGGGCACACGCTCCCCCCACACACAGATGGATATTTCGGTTGACTCTAGGTCTATATTTCCGCAGGAGACCCACTAGCAACTTTCAATCCCTCCTTCCAAGCATTGTCGCCATGCTTCCCAACACATACAGTGCATCGCAATATTGTTATTTGCTGCAAACACCGCACTTTCCATTATTTCAAGGTGTACCATAGTGGGCCTGACCTGTCTCCACTTTGAACAAATATAATTTTAAACACAAGTTAATGAAATTCTAACCACGGTATTCCTTTTTTTTTTTTTTAGTAATATATGTATAATGCACAAAATGATATTTTAACATTTCTGTTTTAAACCCCTTAATGACCACAGCACTTTTCCATTTTCTGTCCGTTTGGGACCAAGGCTATTTTTACTTTTTTTCTGGTGTTTGTGTTTAGCTGTAATTTTCCTCTTACTCATTAACTGTACCCACACATATTATATACAGTTTTTCTCGCCATTAAATGGACTTTCTAAAGATACCATTATTTTCATCATATCTTATAACTTACTATAATTTTTTTTATAAAGTATGAGGAAAAAATGGAAAAAAACACACTTTTTCTAACTTTGACCCCCAAAATCTGTTACACATCTACAACCACCAAAAAACACCCATGCTAAATAAACATCTGTGAGTACGTTTCTTGCTATATGTGAATTTCTGAGTATATAGAAGATATCACACCATTGGGGCGCCCTTTTGCTACTTGTGTTTTCCAATGTGTTAATAATGTGTTTTCAATATAGTACAGGGTGAATTGAATTATGAAATGACTTTTTTTTTTTTTTTGCATTTTCCATACTGTCCTGACTTTTTTCGGAATTGGGGTTGTAATATTTTCTAACATTTATATCATTTTCAGCTATCCAAAGCACAAATTAATTGCACAATTTAAAATAAATGTATTTAATGATAATCTGTGCTATAACAACTGAACATTTTTAATACTGTCCAATTTTAGCTTAATATTGGCTAAAATTTTAGCTGGGTTTTGCTTGTATGTTCTTTCTGAAACCCAAAAGTTTTCTTTCATGTTTATGTATGTACAAACTCTGTATGTTTATTTAATAACATTTTTGCTGTGAAGAAAGGTCATGTTATTTCTGCAGACACAAATATACATTTTTGAGAATTACAAAACCAATGATATGTGATATCTTCAAGCAGAGGCGTAACTAAAAACCACAGGGCCCAGGTGCAATTTTTTTTTTTTTTTAAGCTGGGCCCCCACACAATAGCGACCTCTGCACCCCCTGTAGTTTGTCCCTGTCTTCAAGATAGAAAAAATTCCCAAAATAATCTGACGGAAACCTCTGGAAGAGCATGATATTAGGAATGTATTAATTAAATTAACCCAAAAAAAATAATATTATATTAAACATTACAGACTTGATGTACAGCATATTGCTATTTAACTTAAAACTAGTAGCTGTGTGAAGTCTGCACCTCATGTAATTAAATTGTGAATACAAATTATAGTATTCGCTAGTGCTATGTTTTGTGCTAATTTGTGCAGGTTTCATTTCAGAGATATTGCACATTACATTTTAGCCCATGTGAACTCATTCTCCTGCCACTTTACACCCTATGTAATTACATTTAAAAAAAAATTACACCATTTGTTTGTGCTGCGTTGGTACTGATTTGTGCTGCAAAAATAAACATTTGTGCTGGTTTCGTTTCTGAGATATTACACTTTATGTTGTAGCCCATGTGACCTCATCTCCACCCACTTTCCACCCCATGTAATTAAATTGTAAGCAAAAAAATATATATACCATTCATTTGTGCTAGGTCTGTGCTAATTTTTGCCCAAAAAAACAAACATTTGAGCTGGTTTGGTTTTGGAGATATTGTACATTATATTCTATGTGACCTCAATCTCCAACCACTTTCCACCCAATGTAATTAAATTGTAAAAAGATGTATTCAATTTATTTGTGCTTATTATCTGTGTTTGATGTACAAAGATTCACAAGTTTGGATAGTGTTTTTTTTGGCTGCATTATTTCTGATTTCCTAATCTTGAATATTGTTCAAACATATTTATATACATGGCTAAAAAAAATACTTGGAAAAAACAAAATATCAGGTGGTAGGTTATTGATGTTTACTTGTACTTAACCCGGTGATTCAAAGTACCATTAAAGATATAGGAAAGTCAAAATTTAAAATCGCATGATTCAGATAGAGCATATTATTTTCAGACACTTTTTAAAATTTGCTTCTATTTTCAAATGTGCTTCGTTCTCTTGGTATCCCTTCTTGGAAAACAAATACACACATATCCCACACTTGTGGGAGCTAGCTGCTGATTGGTTCCTGTACCCATTTGTCTCTTGTGATTGGCTAACTACAGTAGATATATTAATCTAGCTGCCAGTAGTGCAACATTGTTCTTTCAGCAAAAGGATAATAAGATAATTAAGCAAATTATCCAAATCCTGAAAGAAAATTTTGGAGTTTCTTGTCCCTTTAACTCTAAAATGAGCAAAAGTGATATCAATAAGTCTTAATATACAACTCCAGCAAAGAACTTCATATAAGGCCATGCTCTAATTGGTCGGAGCATGTCATTTTATCATTAGCAAAGCTGTAACTCATATGCATAGATCAACGGCAGCTTCTTCTCTGGAGCAGCAGTACTCCACAGGTCCTGAACAGTACTTTCACTATGAGCTTAAACCACATGCAGGGATTAACCACATAGAGTTGCAGCATTACTATTGTTAAAATGACACGAATTAGAGCATGTAATATCACTATAATGGCCTTTACATACAATCGCTGAAAATGGATGTTAAACATATGACAATAATTATCCTTAGCAATATGCATTATTTTCATGGCTAACTCATGTCTTTATTAGTTGCATTGCGTTTATTTCTTACAGTGCAGCAAAAATAGTTTCGCTTCTGTTTCATATACACTGAAAAAATTATTAAACACATGGATGTGTGCAGAAAAAGAAGCAATGCACCTAAAAAAGATCTGCTTTATCCGAGAACTTGCTGGAGTGCTGGTTTGCCTTGTTAACCACTAATTAACTGTGAGCAAGTGGGGGTTAATATTGGGGAAGTTGGGGTTAACAAGGCAAAATAGGACTTAACGTGGCAACAAACGGGTTAATATGGCCAATAGGTGGTTTATGAGGCACAAACAAATAGTATATTTTTATTATATGTTTAAAGTGAAGGTAATGTTTGACGAATCAGTGCCCAGTTTTTAATAATCCTATTAAAAACACGGGCACTTTAATTCATCGAACTTTAAATTTCACTTGTTTTGTTAAAATACTTACGTTTTAATCCTGACGGCCTCTGCAGCGCTTCCTCCGCCTGTCACAAGCCCTCTTCGCGGGTCCAAAATGACGAATTCCTCCAATCGCGGCTTTCCCCCCGGGAAGAATCAGGGCCTGAGGCAAGTTTTATGAATTACAGTGCCCATGTTTTTAATAGGATTATTAAAAACCGGGCACTGATTCGTTAAACATTACCTTCACTTTAAGTACTTGGGATGCAAAGTTGGGGGAGACTAGGGTCCCATGGAATATAATGTGCAATATTTCCGAAACCAATCCATCACAAAAGTTTTTCGTTTTTGCAACACAAATCAGCAGAAATGCAGTACAAACTAATGGTATATTTTCTTTTTGTGATTTAATTACATGGGTTGCAAAGTGGGGGAAGACTGAAGTTACATGGCCTCTAATATAATGTGCAATATCTACAAAGCCAAACCTGCACAAATGAATGGTATATATTAATTTTATTGGTGGAAAGTGGGCAAAGATTGAGGTCACATGAAATATAATGTGTAATATCTCAAGAACAAACGCAAATGAATGGTATAATTTATTTATACAATTTACGCATATGGGGTGGAAAATAGGTGGAGATTGAGGTCACATGGACTATAATGTGCATTATCTCCAAAACCAAAACTGGCACAAATGTTAATTTTTGCGACCCAAATCAGCACAAACTAATGGTGTGTGTGTGTATATATATATATATATATATATATATATATATATATATAGAGAGAGAGAGAGAGAGATATTATTTTGTTGCACAAACAAATGGTGTGTATATATATATTTATTTAAAAAAAGGAATAAAACAGGCTCTGTAAAGATTGAATTTGATTGACTCTTTGTCTTTGAACCTTCTCTGCTATGTTATAATGCTCAAGGTGATAATCATTATCATATTATTTGTGTAAATAGTCATCTGACTTTTCTTGCTCTGCTGTGCTTCCAGAAATGTTAGTCTCTCTTTATGTTTTGTTTCATTAAGCTCATTGATGATACTGTAATCTGGACTCTGGAAAATGGTTTTCATTTTAAAGGGACAGTCTACACTAAAAAACTGTTATTGTTTAAAAAGATAGATAATGCCTTTACTACCCATTCCCCAGCTTTGCACAACCAACATTGATATATTAATATACTTTATAACATTTTTTTTATCTTATCACATGCTTTTGTTGTTGTTGTTTTAATAGTCTTTTATTGAGGTTTTGACATCAATACACAGCAATAATTATTAATCAACATGTGCAGTCTTAAACGATATTCATAACTGTGTTACAATAATATAATAAATCTAACACATAAATATGTAATACAGAATTATTATGTATCATGGTGTCAACTGAAAATTTTAAACCTAATTTTTGCGTATATATACTAGAATGTGAAGGTAGCTATTATGCTAACCACTTCTGCTAACTGATATACTAAAAGAAACTTATGTATGGTAGCTACTTATCTGACCTTAGTCGATGTTAGATTTGAAATGTGCGTATCAAGCATAGGATACTAATTTGTTACTGAGAAGGTAGAGTGATCTCAAGTTGTGGCGGGTGGGAAGGAAGGAGGGCAGTGTAGAGGGGAGATAAAAAAAAAAAAAAAGAGTGTGCAAGCGGTGACAAGTATTTTAAGTTCTATAGAGGGTGTTTCAGGGTTGCCAGATTACATGGTATAATTCTATTGTATTTGTGGCTTGAAAAGCGTACTGTTCCATATTTTTAATATATTCCATTATAGCCCGAATGTGGGCTAAGGACGGAGGAGAAGTCTGTTTCCAATCTCTCTAAATTGCTAACTTTGTGGTCATAAAGAGGTAGATCATTAGAAATGTATCTGGATCTCTGAGTTTGGGAGCTCCGTTGTGGAGGAGACCCAAGGCTGGATTCACAGGCACAGGTATATGTAACCTATTAAGTATATCAAAAACATTTCTCCATAAGCCTCTGATCTTAGAACATCCCACCAGATGTGTGCTGCTGTGCCCAAATTTCTACATTCTCTCCAGCACAAGGGGGAGGATGTTTTAAAATATTTATGCAATGTGACAGGTACTAAATGCCATTGAACTGTAATTTTATAGTATAATAATAATGTTGCACAATCTAGTAATTTTTTTACAATCACCAGCTCCCTAAACCATTCATCTGCTTCTGTCTCAATATGGAGATCTCTCTCCCACGCTATGTACTGGTTATGTTAGGTATGATCTGTGGATGTAGTTAAGATGTGGTAGTGGAAGGAAAGGAAACCTTTAAAGGGTGTACCCAATGCCCATCGTTGTTCTTGTATTTGGATACTTGTCCTGCAAGTCCCCACGATTTAAGAAGACTGGCTAGACGAATGTATTCAAAATGGAGTGATGGGGGAATAGAAAATGTCTCCTTCACTACTTTAAAATTCAGTATACCATTTGTATCATATAGGTTTGAGGTGTATAGGTTTGCTGTGTCTGCGCATTTAGTCATATGGTTCACATGTAGGGAAATTAGGATGTGCCTAATTTTATACATAGGGGATGGATGAGGTGAAATGTTTAAAGTATGTCTTTTCATGTCCCACTATTTTAGTGTGTCCATAATTATTGGATGGTAAATGTTTAAGGTTTTATGCAGATGTATAGGGATCCAGGGGAGGTCTGAGAGCATTATGCCTTTTGGTATGAGAGATTGTTCTACCTCTTACCAACGATATCTACTTTCTCCTAGGTTCCAACATATAAGTTGGGATAGGCGAGCGGCATCATGATAGAGTAGGACACTAGGGTACGCAAGTCCACCTCTGTCAATAGGTTGTTGGATCACTATAGTGGCTGTTCTAGGGCTTTTCCCCTTCCAAATATATGTTGAGATTAAGCTCTGAAGTTTGTTTAACTGCTAGAGTGATAATTGACACACACGCTAGTGCTATACACTGAGAAAAAACCAGGACGTGACCCACTCAGGAAAGAAAAAACAGTTAGTATGCAGGAAAAGAAAACTGTGTACTCTCAGATAATGCAGGGCCACAAGAACAGGTACTTGATGAAAAGTAGGAAACAATGTACAGAAACTTTAAAGCAGGCTGAGGATATTCTGTTAGAGTGGTCAGGGAAAGCAGAGGTCAGTATCACTTTTCAGCAGGCACAGAATGATCCGTTAGAGGGGTCAGGAAAAGCAATGGTCAATGTCCCTTTAAGCAGGTTTAAGGATTCTTCAATAGAGTGGTCAGGCAAAGCAATGGTCAATGTCCCTTTAAGCAGGTTTAAGGATTCAGCAATAGAGTGGTCAGGCAAAGCAATGGTCAATGTCCCTTTTAAGCAGGTTTAAGGATTCGGCAACAGAGTGGTCAGGCAAAGCACTGGTCAATGTCCCTTTAAGCAGGTTTAAGGATTCGGCAACAGAGTGGTCAGGCACAGTAATGGTCAAATTCTTTTTAAGCAGGTTTAAGGATAAGGCACTCGCGTCAAAATACGAGCCAGGAAGCGATATCCTACAAACGGGCACCAGAGAGAAGTCCCACCGGAGATTTAAAGGGCCGTGACGACTAGGGGGCGTGACACAGGAAGGCCACATTACTAGGCAATGTCACACTTTGAAAAAAGAGAGAGATCCGGGCGACACGGCAATGAGCGGATCATGACAGCACGCCTCCTCAAAGACCCCTCCGGGGGATGGGACCCGGCTTGGAAGGATGAGCCTTATGAAAAGCCTTAATCAAAGCAGGAGAATGAAATTGACAAGCTGGTTCCCAAGAACGTTCCGTGACAGGATAACCTTTCCAGTGGATAAGATAGTAGTACAAAATCTTGCCACGAAGTTTGGAATCTATGATATGACTGACTTCAAACTCAGGTTGTCCATCGACCAGAAGAGGTGGAGGACTGGTCTTAAGTTTGGAATCTCTATTAAAAGTGACTGGTTTAAGGAGAGTGACGTGGAAAACTGGATGGGCTTTAAGAGTCTTAGGTAGAGCAATACGATAAGCTTTAGAGCAAACTTGACTCAAGATTCGGAAAGGATCCACATAGCGGGGTCCCAGTTTAGTAGAAGGTTGCTTGAGATGAAGATGACGTGTAGAAACCTTAACTTTGTCTCCAGGATGGTACTTGGGGGCCTTTTTCTGTTTGCGATCAGCATTGTATTTATATTGTTAAAGAATCTGAATATGTGGAGTGTAGGTGGCGCTAAAAGTACACTAAGTATACCACATATTCAGATTCTTTGATTTCAAACTACCTAGGAAGGAGGTAGTATAAGAGGTTGGCGAAGTGGGTTGAGTCTAGCGCTCCACTCAACTATTTTTTATAACTCTAATTTATATTGTTAAGAAGCTTTGGAGAGGAGAAGGCAGATCTTTCGCCAATGACGAAATAGTCAGTAGATAAGGTGAGAAGAGGAAATGTTCTAGGCTGGAATCTGTATGCTGCTTTAAAGGGTGAGGTCTTAAGAGAAGTATTGTAGCGGGCATTATGAGCCAATTCAGCAAGAGGCAAGAAGTGGGTCCAATTAGAGTGGTGTAGATCCACATAATGCCTGAGATGTTTTCAAGCCCTTGTTGATCCTCTCGGTTTGGCCATTGGACTGTGGATATTGGACTATTGGATATTTAAATTGAAGACGCAGGTCCCCATGGGGTATAATTCTGAATATGACCTTGTAAATTTTTGGGAGTAATAAAGTCATTAGAATCATATCCAGATATCCAGACAATTTATGTTGTTGTCTAATTGTATATATTTTTGATAGAATGTTTCAAGATAAGTTTCATAAATAAATATTTGACAAATTGTCTATATATTCATTATATGTAGTTAATTTGAACTTAATGCTTTGATTCTTTAAATATATACTGAATTCATTTGTGATGATATATTTTGCACTGATTTTTAGGTCTCTCTATCCCCAAGCTCTGTATACATATGTGAAACAATTTGTTTGTTTAAATTACTTATATATAGGAATATTCTTGCAATGTTTTGAACACAGGACTATATATATTTTTTCAGTTTAATTGTGAACATACAAATTTAAAAGTTGTTTTTGTTCCTGAATTATTTCAAATGTTAATTTATAAATAAGTACTAATATGTAGGATAGCTGTCTGATATAACCTCTTCACAATTTGTCCTTATCCATATTCAAGCAGTCAGCGTGTAAGGAGTTAAGTCTAGCAGGTAGAATTAATTAACTAATTAACTATAGATCTATATAACAACTAAGTTTGTGGTCATAGGATATGGTCTATGAATACGGCAACAGCTAGCCGAAACGCGTTAGACCCTTTTCCATCACATTTTTAAAATGTTTTTCTATATTCTACGCCTGTTTTAATGGAACAATAAAGTATTCGTTTTTAGCTTACCTTTTTGGGACCGTTTTCTCTTTTTTTTCTATTTCTGCAATTTTTAAGGGTTGTGAGGAGCCCTTATTCCTAGGTCCTGGTAAGCTGGTTTGAGCATTTGCCATCATACCCACCAATACAGCCAGAGAATAACGGAACAGTTACGGAGACCGGTGACCTGACGTCACTTCCGGAAGTAAGCCCTGCACCCGCGTTTGGGATTACCGGTGAAAGGATTGAGGTTGACGGTCGCACTCACTCTGTGGTCGCCGCCTCTGCCAGACCGAATGTAAGCCGCCCCAGGAGAATATACAGCAGCGCATCACAGATTCAAGGTAACGCTGAAAACTGAATATAAGGGGTTGTTCGTTTGCGGTGTGGCAGGTGAAGAGGGAAGTTCTGTCTGAAAACTTGTCCATTCAGTATCAGACTTAGATATCGGTCTCTATTGGCTATTTGGAGTATCTGTATGTTGTGAGTTTTTACGCTTTGCTGCTAGTGTGATCCTCCTTGCTTACTCTTTAGATCCACATAATGCCTGAGATGTTTTCAAGCCCTTGTTGATCCTCTCGGTTTGGCCATTGGACTGTGGAAAACCATGCAATCTCACTACATGCTGAATAAAAAGTTCGGAAAGAATTTTGGCAGAGGGTAAGCCAGACAATGGAACAAAATGGTTTTCTGTCGACTATAACCCAAACAGTATTGTTTCCGGGTGAAAGAGGGAGGTCAGTAATGAAATCCATGGACAAATGGGTCCAAGTCTGGTGAGGAATAGGTAGAGGTTGGAGCAAGCCAAAAGGTAGATGACGTGGTATCTTGTTGGATGCACATACAGTGCAAGCAGAAACATAATCTTTGACATCTCGAGTTAAAGAGGACCACCAGACATATTGCTTAAGGTTCCAAGTAGTATTGCTGATGTCCGGAAAGGGGATTGTCATGAGCCTATTGTAACAATTTAGATCGGAGGTGCTCAGGAACAAAAAGTAGACCAGCAGGGGGTTTGCAAGTGGAAGGAAGATCCTTTTGTGCAGCTTGTAAATCTTTTAAGGTTGAGACTGTTAGTTGAGCTATGATCTCATGAGGATGGAGAATATTGCCAGATTCTGGATAATTGGTAGATTGGAACTGTCTTGACAAAGCATCTGCCTTGATATTCTTCGTGCCGGATATGTAGGATAAAACATAATGGAAATGTGAGAAATACAAGGACCATCGAGCTTGCCGGGAGTTTAAACGTTTGGCAGTCTGGAGGTAAAGTAGGTTCTTATGATCAGTAAGAATCGAGAAGAGTTGAGTGGTACCCTCCAACCAATGTCTCCATTCGTCTAGGGTCATTTTAATAGTCAACAACTCCTTGTTGCCCACATCATAATTTCATTCAGAAGAGGTGAACTTCTTGGAGAAGAAACCGATGGGATGAATCTTACCAGACTCAGGAATACGTTGAGAAAGGACTGCTACTGAGGAAGCATCCACTTCAAGGATAAACTGGAATTCAGCATTAGGATGACAAAGAATAGGTGCAGAAGCAAAAGCCTCTTTTAGATAATCAAAAGCCTGAATAGCATCTGGGGACCACTCTTTGCCGTTTTGCCCCTTTCTAGTCAGGGAAGTAAGGGGTGCCATAATGGTGGCAAAATCTTTGATAAACTTCCTATAGTAACTGGCAAAGCCGAGGAAACGTTGGAGAGCCTTAAGTAAGTCAGGTCTAGGCCATTTGATAATGGCCAAAAGTTTAGTTGGATCCATTTCAAAGCCTGTCTTGGATATTACGTATCCTAGGAAGGGAACAAAGTCCTGGTGAAAGGAACATTTTTCAGTCTTGGCAAAAAGTACTTTCCTGACATGGGATACATGATCTTGGTAGGTTTGCGAAAAGATGAGAATATCATCAAGGTAGATGATTACAAATATATTCAAATAATCCCGGAAAATCTAATTCACAAAGTGTTGGAACACTGCAGGGGCATTGCAGAGCCCAATAGGCATAACCAGATATTCATAATGCCCAAAGCGAGTATTAAAAGCAGTCTTCCATTCATCTCCCTTGCGCATTCAGATCAGGTTGTATGCTCCTCAAAGATCCAATTTGGTAAATATTGTGGATCCTTGCAGATAAGTGAACAATTCAGGGATTAGTGGTAATGGGTAACTGTTCTTTACAGTGATCTGATTTAGACCTCTAAAGTCTATACAGGGTCGAAGGCCTCCATCCTTTTTTTCCACAAAAAAGAAGCCAGTCCCCACAGGTGAAGAAGGTGGTCTTATAAAACCTCTAGCTAGGTTATCCTTGATATACTCTTCCAGGGCAAGGTTTTCGGGTCTGGACAGAGGATAAGTCTTGCCACGGGGCAAAGGAGCTCCAGAGAGCAAGTCAATGGGACAATCGGAGGGATGATGTGGAGGGAGGCATTCCACCTCTTTTTTTGGAATATACATCAAGAAAGTCCAGGTAAGAGGTTGGTAAGGAACTAGGGGTTTCTATGGCAAGTGCTATAGTGACAGCAAGTTTGACAGGACTATGTAAGCAGTTGGTCAAACATGAAGAATCCCAAGAAGTGAGTTCACCTTTTGCCCAGAAAAACGTAGGGTTGTGTAACTGGAGCCAGGGTAGGCCCAATATTATGGGAAATTGAGGAGTCGGTATGACATCAAAACTGATTTCAGAATGGAGAACTCCTACGGAAAATTGTAATAGCTTAGTAGAAAACTGAATAAGTCCAGAACCCAGCGGATCACCGCTGACAGTGGAGACCTTGACTGAGTACCCTTTTGATCGTAGAGGTATAGTGTGTGGTTACAGAGGTAGAATCTATGAACACACCTCCAGCACCAGAATCAATGAGGCCTTGAGTATAAACCTTGCCATCTCCTAGGTGAAGAGTCACCGGCACAAAGAGTTTGTTGTTGAGAGAAGAAAATTCTATTTGGCTTAACTCAGTCCCTTGATTTAGAGTTAACCCCTGGCTTTTACTGGTCTGATGGGACAGTCCCTCAATAAGTGTCCCTTATGACCACAGTATAGGCATAGACCAAGTGAACGTCTTCTCTGGCATTCGGTCTCTGTTAACTTTATGGTACCAACTTCCATAGGTTCTGTTTGATCGGCAGAGGAGGAAGATGGAGACACAGGATTGGAGAAACGGGGTGCTAGGTGGAAAGAAGATCGGAATATAGGCTTGCTGGTTCTCTCTCTTTCTTGTTGTCGTTCGCAATACCTAGCATCAAGCCTGATACATAGATTGATAAGACCTTCAAGGGATTCTGGAAGATCCCGATATACTAGTTTGTTTTTGAGACGTTCAGAGAGACCCTTACAAAATGCTGCCTAAGGGCTCCCTGATTCCAAGAGGTCTCTGCCGCAAGTGTGCGGAATTCAATTGCATACTGAGCCACAGACTGGGTTCCTTGACATAGATAAAAAAAAAAGGCCAGCTTCCGCAGCTGAGGCTCTCCCAGGCTTGTCAAAAGATACGTACAGAAAGGAATCTACATCTTGAAGTTTAGGATCATTCTTTTCCAATAAAGGGGATACCAAGACCAGGGCTTTTCCTTTCATCAAGGATATAAGGAATGTTATCCTAGAAGAAGGTGTAGTAAACAGCACAATGCTGTTGCGAAAATGAAGGCGGCACTGATTAAAAAAACCCAGACAGTCTTCAGGATTACATCATATTTGTCAGGAAGGGGTATCCTGAGGCCAACTTGCCCTCGTGGAGGGGTCGCTGGAATGGAAGAGGTGGGTGAGGCCAGTGAGGTAGGGTTGTATTGTATTGGAGCAACCAGACTTTGTAGTAAAGCAGCAGTCTGATCCAATTTGGAGTCCAGGCATTCCAAATGAGTGGCATGAGATCCCAACAATTATCCCTGGTGGGTCACGGCCCTGGATAGCTCAGCGGGGTCCATGTTATGGTCCGTTTGTTCTGTCAGCTGTATAGAGTCAGTCCAGAATTAGGCCCAACTGCTAGAGTGATAATTGACACACACGTTAGCACACTGAGAAAAAAACAGGACCCACTCAGGAAGGAAAAAACAGTATGCAGGAAAAGAAAACTGTGTACTCACAGATGATGCAGGGCCACGGGAACAGGTACTTGATGAATAGTAGGAAACAATTTACAGAAACTTTAAAGCAGGCTAAGGATATTCCGTTAGAGTATTCAGGCAAATGAGAGGTCTGTATAACTTTTAAGCAGGCAGAGGATGATCCGTTAGTGTGGTCAGGCAAAGCAATGGTCAGTGTCCCTTTAAGCAGGTTTAAGGATTCGGCAATAGAGTGGTCAGGCAAAGTAATAATCAATGTCCATTTAAGCAGGTTTAAGGATTCGGCACTCATGGTCAGAATACGAGGCAGGAAGCGATATCCGACAAACGGGCACCAGAGAAAAGTCCCGCTGGAGATTTAAAGGGCCGTGACGACTAGGGGGCGTGACGCAGGAAGGCTGCATCATGTTACTAGGCAACGTGATGTGGCGAAAAAGGAGGGAGATCCTGGAGCCACGGCGGCACGGCAATGAGCGGATCATGACGGTATCTGCCTTGCAGTCTGGTAAGTTCTGTCGAAGGAACATTAAGGTGAAGTACCTCAGTTTTCATGAGGTTAAGCTTATAAAAATTACAAGACCAGAATTTCTCAATACTATCGAATACAGCTGACATGGATTGTAGGGTGGCTTCACCCGCAAACAGAGCTATTTTATGTTGGGATTCGCCTATTATCATTCCCAAAATATCTGGGTTTAGTCTAATCACCTGGGCTAGAGGTTTAATGGAAAGGGAGAACAGAAGAGGGGATAAGGGGCAGCCCTTTCTAGTTCCCTTTTTTATGTCAAAAGAGGTTGAGTTAAATCCTACTCCACGGACCCTTGCTGTTGGACAGGAATATAGTGCCTTGGTGGCTGATATAAATTGAGGTGGGATATTAAATATTTTCAATACTTCCCAAAGGTAGTCCCACCTGACCCTATTGAACGCCTTTTCGGCATCTAATGACAGGGCCAGGAAGGGAGTTCCTCTTCTTTGGGCTTCAAATACAATGGATAGGATACGTTGGGTGCTATATGGCTCTTCCCTGCTAGGTACAAATCCGCATTAATAAGTGAAATGGGCCTGTGATTCTGACATAACCGTGGATCTTTGTCTGGTTTGAGAATAGTTATAATCTCAGCTTCAAGAAATTCCTTTAGTTTGAGCAAGCGCTTTAGGAAAGGAATTTGGTGTGTGTTAGGTGCGTACAGGTTAGCTTAAGTAAAGGTATGGTCATTTAGCTTGTAAATAACTATAATATACCTGGCCTCAGGGTCTTTTTCGATATGGAGCAGTTCTCCCTTTAGTTCATCTCTGATCAGAATTTCTACCCCTGTAGATTTAGTATTGCACAAGGCTTCATACATATTAGAGAAATGCTTACATTAGATTTAGTCCGTCTAAGGCTGTTTAGGAGGAGGCTTCTATTAGTTGGGGAGATCAGTCCTTGAACGTTGTGTGTGAGGAATTGGAGATTCATGTTCTAAGATATCTAGCTTGTAGAAATAAAAAAGAAGAGAAAGGGAGAGAGAGAGAAAAAAAAAAGAGGGGAGTGAGAGGAAGGGTCGCAACAGGTACTAGACTAACGTCAACAAGTTATCTGGATTCATGGCTAGTCTTGTAAAAATTATGAAAATTAATGGGGGGGGGTGGTTCAGCGGGTAAATACAGCTTCAAAATTGTAGGGTATAGTTTAAGCAAATGTTGTCTAATATAAAGTTATGCAAATTAGCAATGGTAGGACGCTGCCCGGGACTGCCTGGTTGGAGGAGTTTCTAGAGGGATTATATTTCCAAGTAGAGGTTGGTGTAGTATTAGATTTGCCTTATTGTCACAGATTGGGAATGTATAGGCGAGACTTAAATAATGCTGTAGATATATAGATAAATGGGAATTGTAAGCAAAGAGGTATTTGTGCTATCCCCCAAATCCTATATATGTCTGCTAAAATTTGGGGAGATAATTAAGGATTGAAAAAAATGGTTGGTTCTGTCATAAATTTAAACCCAAATGTCTAACATTTATGATGTTTAACTTAACTTAAGAATCATATAGGTCCATCGTTAACCACAAGTACCAACTTAAGAAACACAACCTAGCGCATTATGGCTAATCTATGATTGGAAGACTTATCAGTTAAAGAAACATATTAAATAGTTGAAAATACAATACAATACATTATCTCTTTTTATGGGTAGGCAGCCTCAGGCTACTAAATCTCCAGTTCTTTTGGCTTGGTCCTAGAGATAGGCTCTTGGGTATAAAAATTTCTAACAGTTATAAAGCTTATCGAAACTTAACAATCTCATAGATCTATAGTAAGCCACATGCACCAACTAAAGGAATATAACCTGGCATATTGTGGCTAACATCTGATTTGAACACTTAACAGAAAAAGAAGCATAATAAAAATGTAAAAATACAATACAATACACTGTTTCTTTATATGTATAAGCAGCATCAGGCTGCTGTAGGTCCAAGTCCTCTATTCTAGACTTAGAGAAAGAGAATCAGATCAGTAAGGGAAAAAAGGATACATCTATCTCGGTGTCCCTTGTGAAAGGCACTTCCTCTTGGCTATGAGTGATGCCCTTCTTGGTTGAGGGCTCCATTCAGGAGCTGCTACCCTGAGGGCTTGAGAATTAGGTTGTTGATGTGACTATGTGGTAGAGGTCTGCATTAGGTTTAAGGTGTCTAAAGGTTCTAGGCCTTACTTATTTGAGGATATGACATATAATTGTCCATTATGCGGAAAAAATTGCTTGACAGGGAAACCCCATCTATACTTTATTGCATGGTTTTGAAGGCACTGGGAGATAGGTTGGAAGGATCTCCTTTTGGCCAATGTATGGGGGGACAAGTCTGGAAATAACTGAATATCTTGGAATGGTTCCGGTATATTTTTGTTCAAGAAAGCTGCCTTCAGAACTTTTTCTTTAAAGGTGTAATAGTGTAAGTTGATTATTACATCTCTAGGCTGTTCCATGTTGGAATTTCTGGGTTGAAGAGCTCGATGTGCTCTGTCTATCGTTGGGTCCTGATCTTGCAATGATCCTAGAAAAGCGTTAAAGAGATCCAGGAGATATTCTGGAAGGTCATTAGCTGAGTCACTTTCTGGAATGCCTCGTATACTGAGGTTATTGTGCCTCGACCTGTCCTCTAGGTCTGCCAGTTTTGTCTACAGGATCACATGCTTTTTTATTTGCTTTTCACAACAGGGGACTGCTAGTTAATGTGGGCCATATAGATAACATTAGGTTCACACCCGAGGAGTTATTTAAGATTTAGCACAACACAGTACTAAATGCAAGTCAATAGATAATAAATAAATAGTCATGTGATCAGGTGGCTGTCAGAAGATTCTTAGATACAAGGTAATCACAGAGGTAAAAAGTATATCAATAGAACTGTTATGCAAAACTGGGGAATGAGTAATAAAGGGATTATCTATAAAACAATAAAAATTCTATTGTAGACTGTCCCTTTTAAATCAAATTGATTTGAACCAATGGGATGTGGCAGACACTGCACTAATTTGCTAAAATGGAAGTCAATCGATAATAAATAAAATGTAATGTGATCAGGGGGCTGTCAGAAGAGGATTAGATACAAGGTAATCACAGAGGTAAAAACAGAATTTATGTTTACCTGATAAATTTCTTTCTCCAACGGTGTGTCCGGTCCACGGCGTCATCCTTACTTGTGGGATATTCTCTTCCCCAACAGGAAATGGCAAAGAGCCCAGCAAAGCTGGTCACATGATCCCTCCTAGGCTCCGCCTACCCCAGTCATTCGACCGACGTTAAGGAGGAATATTTGCATAGGAGAAACCATATGGTACCGTGGTGACTGTAGTTAAAGAAAATAAAATATCAGACCTGATTAAAAAAACCAGGGCGGGCCGTGGACCGGACACACCGTTGGAGAAAGAAATTTATCAGGTAAACATAAATTCTGTTTTCTCCAACATAGGTGTGTCCGGTCCACGGCGTCATCCTTACTTGTGGGAACCAATACCAAAGCTTTAGGACACGGATGAAGGGAGGGAGCAAATCAGGTCACCTAAATGGAAGGCACCACGGCTTGCAAAACCTTTCTCCCAAAAATAGCCTCAGAAGAAGCAAAAGTATCAAACTTGTAAAATTTGGTAAAAGTGTGCAGTGAAGACCAAGTCGCTGCCCTACATATCTGATCAACAGAAGCCTCGTTCTTGAAGGCCCATGTGGAAGCCACAGCCCTAGTGGAATGAGCTGTGATTCTTTCGGGAGGCTGCCGTCCGGCAGTCTCGTAAGCCAATCTGATGATGCTTTTAATCCAAAGAGAGAGAGAGGTAGAAGTTGCTTTTTGACCTCTCCTTTTACCTGAATAAACAACAAACAAGGAAGATGTTTGTCTAAAATCCTTTGTAGCATCTAAATAGAATTTTAGAGCGCGAACAACATCCAAATTGTGCAACAAACGTTCCTTCTTTGAAACTGGTTTTGGACACAGAGAAGGTACGATAATCTCCTGGTTAATGTTTTTGTTAGAAACAACTTTTGGAAGAAAACCAGGTTTAGTACGTAAAACCACCTTATCTGCATGGAACACCAGATAAGGAGGAGAACACTGCAGAGCAGATAATTCTGAGACTCTTCTAGCAGAAGAAATCGCAACTAAAAACAAAACTTTCCAAGATAATAACTTAATATCAACGGAATGTAAGGGTTCAAACGGAACCCCCTGAAGAACTGAAAGAACTAAATTGAGACTCCAAGGAGGAGTCAAAGGTTTGTAAACAGGCTTGATTCTAACCAGAGCCTGAACAAAGGCTTGAACATCTGGCACAGCTGCCAGCTTTTTGTGAAGTAATACCGACAAGGCAGAAATCTGTCCCTTCAGGGAACTAGCAGATAATCCTTTGTCCAATCCTTCTTGAAGGAAGGATAGAATCCTAGGAATCTTAACCTTGTCCCAAGGGAATCCTTTAGATTCACACCAACAGATATATTTTTTCCAAATTTTGTGGTAAATCTTTCTAGTCACAGGCTTTCTGGCCTGAACAAGAGTATCGATAACAGAATCTGAGAATCCTCGCTTCGATAAAATCAAGCGTTCAATCTCCAAGCAGTCAGCTGGAGTGAAACCAGATTCGGATGTTCGAACGGACCCTGAACAAGAAGGTCTCGTCTCAAAGGTAGCTTCCAAGGTGGAGCCGATGACATATTCACCAGATCTGCATACCAAGTCCTGCGTGGCCACGCAGGAGCTATCAAGATCACCGACGCCCTCTCCTGCTTGATCCTGGCTATCAGCCTGGGGATGAGAGGAAATGGCGGGAACACATAAGCTAGTTTGAAGGTCCAAGGTGCTACTAGTGCATCCACTAGAGCCGCCTTGGGATCCCTGGATCTGGCCCCGTAGCAAGGAACTTTGAAGTTCTGACGAGAGGCCATCAGATCCATGTCTGGAATGCCCCACAGGTGAGTGACTTGGGCAAAGATTTCCGGATGGAGTTCCCACTCCCCCGGATGCAATGTCTGCCGACTCAGAAAATCCGCTTCCCAATTTTCCACTCCTGGGATGTGGATAGCAGACAGGTGGCAGGAGTGAGACTCCGCCCAAAGAATAATTTTGGTTACTTCTTCCATCGCTAGGGAACTTCTTGTTCCCCCCTGATGGTTGATGTACGCAACAGTCGTCATGTTGTCTGATAGAAACCGTATGAACCTGGTCCTCGCAAGCTGGGGCCAGGCCTGGAGAGCATTGAATATCGCTCTCAGTTCCAGAATATTTATCGGTAGAAGAGATTCTTCCCGAGACCAAAGACCCTGAGCTTTCAGGGATCACCAGACCGCGCCCCAGCCTATCAGACTGGCGTCGGTCGTGACAATGACCCACTCTGGTCTGTGGAACATCATCCCTTGAGACAGATTGTCCAGGGACAGCCACCAACGGAGTGAGTCTCTGGTCCTCTGATTTACTTGTATCTTCGGAGACAAGTCTGTATAGTCCCCATTCCACTGACTGAGCATGCACAGTTGTAATGGTCTTAGATGAATGCGCGCAAAAGGAACTATGTCCATCGCCGCCACCATCAAACCGATCACTTCCATGCACTGAGCTATGGAAGGAAGAGGAACGGAATGAAGTATCCGACAAGAGTCCAGAAGCTTTGTTTTTCTGGCCTCTGTTAGAAAGATCCTCATTTCTAAGGAGTCTATAATTGTTCCCAAGAAGGGAACCCTTGTTGACGGGGATAGAGAACTCTTTTCCACGTTCACTTTCCAGCCGTGAGATCTGAGAAAGGCCAGTACAATGTCCGTGTGAGCCTTTGCTTGAGGAAGGGACGACGCTTGAATCAGAATGTCGTCCAGGTAAGGTACTACTGCAATGCCCCTTGGTCTTAGCACCGCTAGAAGGGACCCTAGTACCTTTGTGAAAATCCTTGGAGCAGTGGCTAATCCGAAAGGAAGCGCCACGAACTGGTAATGTTTGTCCAGGAATGCAAACCTTAGGAACCGATGATGTTCCTTGTGGATAGGAATATGTAGATACGCATCCTTTAAATCCACCGTGGTCATGAATTGACCTTCCTGGATGGAAGGAAGGATAGTTCGAATGGTTTCCATCTTGAACGATGGGACCTTGAGAAATTTGTTTAAGATCTTGAGATCTAGGATTGGTCTGAACGTTCCCTCTTTTTTGGGAACTATGAACAGATTGGAGTAGAACCCCATCCCTTGTTCTCTTAATGGAACAGGATGAATCACTCCCATTTTTAACAGGTCTTCTACACAATGTAAGAACGCCTGTCTTTTTATGTGGTCTGAAGACAACTGAGACCTGTGGAACCTCCCCCTTGGGGGAAGTCCCTTGAATTCCAGAAGATAACCCTGGGAGACTATTTCTAGCGCCCAAGGATCCAGAACATCTCTTGCCCAAGCCTGAGCGAAGAGAGAGAGTCTGCCCCCCACCAGATCCGGTCCCGGATCGGGGGCCAATATTTCATGCTGTCTTGGTAGCAGTGGCAGGTTTCTTGACCTGCTTTCCCTTGTTCCAGCCTTGCATTGGTCTCCAAGCTGGCTTGGCCTGAGAAGTATTACCCTCTTGCTTAGAGGACGTAGCACCTTGGGCTGGTCCGTTTTTACGAAAGGGACGAAAATTAGGTCTATTTTTTGCCTTGAAAGGCCGATCCTGAGGAAGGGCGTGGCCCTTACCCCCAGTGATATCAGAGATAATCTCTTTCAAGTCAGGACCAAACAACGTTTTCCCCTTGAAAGGAATGTTTAGTAGCTTGTTCTTGGAAGACGCATCAGCCGACCAAGATTTCAACCAAAGCGCTCTGCGCGCCACAATAGCAAACCCAGAGTTCTTAGCCGCTAACTTAGCCAATTGCAAAGAGGCGTCTAGAGTGAAAGAATTAGCCAATTTGAGAGCATTGATTCTGTCCATAATCTCCTCATAAGGAGGAGAGTCACTATCGAGCACCTTAAGCAGTTCATCAAACCAGAAATATGCGGCAGTAGTGACAGGGACAATGCATGAAATGGGTTGTAGAAGGTAACCCTGCTGAACAAACATCTTTTTAAGCAAACCTTCTAATTTTTTATCCATAGGATCTTTGAAAGCACAACTATCCTCTATTGGAATAGTGGTGCGTTTGTTTAAAGTAGAAACCGCTCCCTCGACCTTGGGGACTGACTGCCATAAGTCCTTTCTGGGGTCGACCATAGGAAACAATTTTTTAAATATGGGGGGAGGGACGAAAGGAATACCGGGCCTTTCCCATTCTTTATTAACAATGTCCGCCACCCGCTTGGGTATAGGAAAAGCTTCTGGGAGCCCCGGCACCTCTAGGAACTTGTCCATTTTACATAGTTTCTCTGGGATGACTAAATTTTCACAATCATCCAGAGTGGATAATACCTCCTTAAGCAAAATGCGGAGATGTTCCAATTTAAATTTAAATGTAATCACATCAGATTCAGCCTGCTGAGAAATGTTCCCTAAATCAGTAATTTCTCCCTCAGACAAAACCTCCCTGGCCCCCTCAGATTGGGTTAGGGGCCCTTCAGAGATATTAATATCAGCGTCGTCATGCTCTTCAGTAACTAAAACAGAGCAGCCACGCTTACGCTGACAAGGGTTCATTTTGGCTAAAATGTTTTTGACAGAATTATCCATTACAGCCGTTAATTGTTGCATAGTAAGGAGTATTGGCGCGCTAGATGTACTAGGGGCCTCCTGAGTGGGCAAGACTCGTGTAGACGAAGGAGGGAATGATGCAGTACCATGCTTACTCCCCTCACTTGAGGAATCATCTTGGGCATCATTGTCATTATCACATAAATCACATTTATTTAAATGAATAGGAATTCTGGCTTCCCCACATTCAGAACACAGTCTATCTGGTAGTTCAGACATGTTAAACAGGCATAAACTTGATCAGAAAGTACAAAAAACGTTTTAAAATAAAACCGTTACTGTCACTTTAAATTTTAAACTGAACACACTTTATTACTGCAATTGCGAAAAAACATGAAGGAATTGTTCAAAATTCACCAAATTTTCACCACAGCGTCTTAAAGCCTTGAAAATATTGCACACCAATTTTGGAAGCTTTAACCCTTAAAATAACGGAACCGGAGCCGTTTTAAGCTTTAAACCCCTTTACAGTCCCTGGTATCTGCTTTGCTGAGACCCAACCAAACCCAAAGGGGAATACGATACCAAATGACGCCTTCAGAAGTCTTTTATAAGTATCAGAGCTCCTCTCACATGCGACTGCATGCCATGCCTCTCAAAAACAAGTGCGCAACACCGGCGCGAAAATGAGACTCTGCCTATGCTTGGGGAAAGCCCCTAAAGAATAAGGTGTCTAAAACAGTGCCTGCCGATATTATTATATCAAAATACCCAGATAAAATGATTCCTCAGGGCTAAATATGTGTTAATAATCAATCGATTTAGCCCAGAAAAAGTCTACAGTTTAAATAAGCCCTTGTGAAGCCCTTATTTACAATCGTAATAAACATGGCTTACCGGATCCCATAGGGAAAATGACAGCTTCCAGCATTACATCGTCTTGTTAGAATGTGTCATACCTCAAGCAGCAAGAGACTGCAAACTGTTCCCCCAACTGAAGTTAATTGCTCTCAACAGTCCTGTGTGGAACAGCCATGGATTTTAGTTACGGTTGCTAAAATCATTTTCCTCATACAAACAGAATTCTTCATCTCTTTTCTGTTTCTGAGTAAATAGTACGTACCAGCACTATTTGAAAATAACAAACTCTTGATTGAATAATGAAAAACTACAGTTAAACACTAAAAAACTCTAAGCCATCTCCGTGGAGATGTTGCCTGTACAACGGCAAAGAGAATGACTGGGGTAGGCGGAGCCTAGGAGGGATCATGTGACCAGCTTTGCTGGGCTCTTTGCCATTTCCTGTTGGGGAAGAGAATATCCCACAAGTAAGGATGACGCCGTGGACCGGACACACCTATGTTGGAGAAAAGTATATTAACATAACTGTGTTGGTTATGCAAAACTGGGGAATGGGAAATAAAGGGATTATCTATCTTTTAAAACAATAAAAATTATATTGTAGACTGTCCCTTTTAAATCAAATTGATTTGAATCATGATTTAAATCAGGGGTGGCCAACTTCTGGCCCATAGGGCAAATATGGCCTTTTGCATTACTTTTTGTGGTCCTTGGGAAATAGCATACCTAAGAATATGTATCATAGTTTTTGTGAGCCCTGCAACTGTGGTCATTTTTAGAAAATATTTAATTTGTCTTTTAATAGCCATACATTTATATATGTGGCCCTTAAAGTGAATGTAAACTCGCGGTCATCCGGCTACGTCCTAGCAATCAGTAATCAAAATAAGGGGTACTTTAATTCATCATTTTAGTTATGTTTCACTAATAATGACGAATTTTACCTTTTTAATGCTTTCGTTGATTGCGCCGTACCTCCGCCCACCATATTGAAATTTTTATTGACACTTGCCGTAAATTTCTTGTCCCAATCATTGTTTCCTCCCCGCGGCGTTTAACCCCTTTCTGGATACGTCACGCGTTTGTTCTGCGCATGTGCTAGATTAAAAACTTTGTATTGAGTCTATGGGGTCCATTTATTAATGTGCGGATGGACATGATCCGATATAGCGGATCATGTTCGCCCAACTCAATAAATGCTGATAGCATACGCTGTCGGCATTTATCATTGCACCAGCAGTTCTTGTGAACTGCTGGTGTAATACCACTCCCTGCAGATTTGCGGCCGATCGGCCGCTAGCAGGGGGTGTTAATCAGCCCGATCGTATTCGATCGGGCTGATTGCTGTTCGTTACCTCAGACGTGGCGGACGAGTTAAGGAGCAGTGGTCTTAGGACCGCTGCTTCTTAACTTCCGCTTCAGCTGTAACTGAAGCGGAGTGGGTCTGAGGCAGCATCCGCTGCTTCATAAATAGACCCCTATATGTGTGTTCACACGACGCACATGCCTTGTAGCGCTCAGCTTGTCAATAGAGTCCTAGACATCGATTGAATACAAGTAAGTTGCAGTCTTCGCATGTTTATCACTTTTTTTTTTTATTGTAGAGATATCATATAAAACGTTTTAATGTTTTGAATTCAATCGAAAAATAGTACAGAAATATATTAGAGATTAAATAAAGAGAAAATGTAACATGAACGAATAATACTTCTATTATTTAGAGCTGGCTGAATTATAGCAGTTTATAGCCAAAAACCCCCCAACTTAAATACATATGAATAAATTGATTTGAAACTTAGTTTTTATCGTTTTAAAAGTAGAATACTATCTTACATTGAGAAATATTATATATATAAATCTCTTTGAAGCCTTCAAAATAAATAATTAGAAGTTTCATTAAAAACCTAATTTGTACACTGACAATTATACTTACAATGCGAATATTTCCTTTGCAAAATACTACGATCGGAACTATGCTGCTGCGTTCTCTGACAGTATATTATTCAGAGTGAATGTATTAATTCAGAGTACAGAAAGCGGATCAAAGCACATGTGCAGGTCTTCAGCTCATCATGAGCGCGCTTGAGAGATACATATAGAGCGGGTAGGACCGCTCTATACGTAACACAGTGCTAAACAAGGAAGTGGCGACTGGGAGGAGACGAAAACGGAATAAACATAGCATTATAAATATTAACAAAATGGTATTTGTAATAAAAAAAACCCATAGCTGTTTAACTAATTGAAAGTACAGAAATGCAGAGGAGGAATCGTTACAGCGTAAGTTTACATTCACTTTAAGGTTTTTAAAATATGGCTTTATGTCCCCCCCATATTTATATAAGAGACTAGTATTTTGTAGAATTTTTTACAGGAAAAAAAATCTGAATAATTAGAAAATTCAACAACTCCTGAAAGGCAGCTTCTGTATTTTATGTTAAAAAAAAAAATACCACTTTGGCTTACTGAACATATTCCACAAATATTTTATAGTATTATGAGAAAAGTTTTATTTTTAATTTTTAAAGGCACTGTGAACACTTTGAGATTTGTAATCTAAAATGTTTTCTTATGAGTAGTTAAATGATTTGCAAAATACGTTTTTAACAATTCAGATAACTTGAGGTGCACATAGAAGGCCTCACAAGCCCTACGACCATAATTGGCCTCAGTAGGGTTGATCCTATAAGGAACTGTATAACAATGACTATTTTGCTATCATAATGACATAACACTTTGAGACTGTAACATTAAATATTTAATTATACTTGCTAAAAATAGCCCAATATTTTTTATTTTATTTTACCCACTTATGCACACTGCAGACTTCACTGGCCTAACAAAAATTATCAATCCCAGGATTGATGGATTATACACCTAAATAGCACTCATCTCCTAACAGATTGTGGCTAAATGATGGACAGGATAAGAGTGTCTGGCTTAACCCTGCTACATATCTATCCCTAATTGGCTTCAGCAGGGGAGATCGGGTATGGAACTATAAAACATTGCAGGTTATACCAACACAGTAACTTATAAGTCCAGGTTGGCTCCTCCCAAATAAGGGACGTGGTGGGAGCAACATCTGCAGTAAATATGGTGTTAATACATTAAAATAAATCATGTTTACCTAGAAAGTTAATTTATTTTTAAGACCAGAAAAATCTTTTAATTGCAATGAGTTTACTGTCCCTTTAACCATATTCAAATTCAAACTCGTATTAAAGCATTTGAAAACTCAGCAATAGCCCATTTATCTCATGCTTTCTAAATACCTTTGTTTAAAGAAAACACTCCCTATACTGAGCATGGGTCAGTTCAATACCCTTAGTTCAACTAATTAGAAAAACAATCTTCTAGCAGATTTTCACAGAAATTATTAACTTTTCAGATTCATCTTGAATGTAAACAAAAAAATGCTTGTTTCATTTCTTGGCTGTCTGCATGTCGTTTTTCCAGTACAGTACTTAAGTTTTTGTATGCAGTTTACATGTAAAACATATTTTTTTTGTTCAATAGCAAAGAAAAAAAATAACACACACACACACACACATGCACACATAAATATATATAGAAACTTCAAAGAAAGAAGAGGCACTCACAGGACTTAGTAGTCATTGGTTTTATTAGTATGTCATCAATAAAGGTTCAGTCAACGTTTCGGTCCTCGCAGGGACCTTTTTCAAGACTGTTTCGTAATCCGTGTATGTGTGGTATGTTCACCGCTGAACATACCACACATACACGGATTACGAACATACCACACATACACGGATTACGAAACAGTCTTGAAAAAGGTCCCTGCGAGGACCGAAACGTTGACTGAACCTTTATTGATGAAATACTAATAAAACCAATGACTACTAAGTCCTGTGAGTGCCTCTTCTTTCTTTGAAGTTTCTACCTATCTACCATAGAGAGCACCCAGGCAATTCACTAATACAGTGAGTGCTTGGATCCTAGAACTAATATAAATATATATATATATATATATACTATAATCGCGTTTGTATTTGTAACGCCGTCGTCGTCGTCAATTGCGCACGCATCCTGAAAGGAATGTTGGCTACTCGTGCAGCCAAAGGAATCCACCTGTGTGTTTGACTACCGTTTACTGTTTATTTCAGGGCATATATAATAACCAAAAGAAATCCACTTGCCTGCTATGCGAGTAATTAAAAAAACAACAACGTAGTATGTGGCCAAATTGGTCTATTTGTATTTGATGTTTTTGTATTTTCTAAATTAGTAGGTGGCTCTTTTTCTTCATAAATTGAAAGAGTCCACAGCTGCATTCATTCTGAAATTCAGAACCTGGCCACCAGGAGGAGGCAAAGACACCCCAGCCAAAGGCTTAAATACTCCTCCCACTCCCCTCATTTCCCAGTCATTCTTTACCTTTCGTCCCAGGAGGTTGGCAGAGAAGTGTCAGTTTTCTATAGTCTCGGCATGGGACGGGAGTTTTAAGTAGTCCTGTCAGCCTCTCAGTGGGAGCATGGGTGAAAGTTAGAGTCCGGAGATGCAGGGAGAGTCTTTTTGCAAAACCATTCCGACTCATATTAACAGCTCCACAAGCAATCAGCATTGACTAGTTTCGCTGCCTGCTTTTTTTTCTCTCTAGTCCATGACAGAAGCGATGCTACTATCTGTCACACTTGAAGGGCGTAGATTCCGGTAAGATTGTTTCATTTTACTTTCATCATGGATGTATTGTAATTACAACTGTTTATCCGAGAGGGGCTAAAACCTTTCGGGGATAACTTTAACATAGGGTCTCAGTGAGGCTCCTTTTTGTATCTCGGAATCAAGGGTTAATATCTCCTGAGGGGGTTATTGAACAGGGGGGTTTATAATCATGTTTGTTATGTGATTCTGTCTGCTACTGTGTAGTGTTGCTTCGGCTCATGACTATTTTAAAACATAACGGCCTATGTCTAGTGATGCAGCCTTTACGGTCAGGCACATATTTGCATGGCTCTCCATTTCCGCATTCCTGACCGTGTGGCGACTGAGAAATCCTGGTTCGTGGGTGTCTGGTTCCCTGGAGGTGGTGAGTGCCCCAGCCCTGGGGGGTGTAAAGATTCTGATTTTGTGGAGACGGATTCAGACTCTACTTCTTGCGAAGAATATGAATTGAGCCGGGTGATGCATGCCCATCAAATATGTTTGCGAATGCCGGTTTAGAGTGCTCTGTTCCTCGGGATCGGGAAATCAGGTGCCCACTGAGCCATCCGCCTATGGGGATTCTATTTCCCACGAGGTGAGTTCCCTACCACTAACTCTTACTACGCATGCGGGTAACCCACACACTACTTATCCTTCTATGGAGTGTGGCCTGTTCCCACCGGAGGTTACGACACGGTTCTGCATGGCCATTTCTTTGGCGCTGGCGCATCTGCACCTACTTGGAGAGTGCCTACAATATTGTCCGTGTTCTGTTAACCAGGGCTCGTCAGGCGTGGTATCGCCTGGTCCAGTTCAGCCCTGCGGGGGAGCCACAGAGGCCTCAGGGGGTCAACCTTGTGGGCCGATGTTTTCTTTTGTTCCGGCGGAGGTATGTTGCGCCTTTCGTTATAGACTAGCGTGCCTTCGTGTTCTTCTGAGGCACATTTTGACGTTGCTGGAGGATCTAACTCTTAATGGGTCTGGGGATTCTCAGTCTTACTCTTCGATTGGCTTGCTTGCATAGACATAAGGGGATGAAGTAATCTTCTTATAGTCTTTGTTATTTGTGTATCCTTTTCCAGTTCTGAGCTTGGAAGTCTCGGACCCCTGTTGGGCTGGTCCTGCGGGTCTGTCCGTTCTTCCTGGGCGATAACCTACGGGTTGCCTTATCTTTTATTTTTATCCGGTAAGGATGATTTTTATTTAGTCTAAAGCTCATGTTGTTGTGTGATGTTTCCTACGGGAACTTTCTTCTCTGGAATTGATACTTGCGATTTTGTTGTCGCAATGATTCTTTTACAAGAGTGAGGACATACTAGTCCTACGTTCTGTCTGACTGTTCTTTATCCCTCCATCTTGGGGGAGACTCTATGTGGCCATGCTGGGGCCCTTGGGTTCAGGCTGGTCCTGACTGGGTACATATCCTTCTGTCTTTGAGTCCTAGATCAGACACGTGGCACCTTTTTATGTCCGGCTGGTCCGGTGAGGGCGCCTAGTGATCACAATATGATTTGTGTTGTATACTTGTTATTTTACAAGCTTCATCTAGCATCCTGAGAGATTTGATGGTCCGTGGTTGCTTAGGGGGATGGGGGATTGGTTCAGTCCTCATTCGCTTTTCAATCTAGTGGGCGGGACTCCATTGAGATCCGCAGCGACATGCTCAGTCGATTCCGAATTTTCTGGGAACTAGAGTGTTCATTCCCGTTGTGGGTTGGAGGTTTTAAGGATTTTAGGTCCTTCATATCGCCTTTCATGGTCTTGCCTTTCATGGTCTCTTTGGAAGTGTCCTTTTGGGACTTGTTCCTTTTAGAGGTTCTCTTCCTTTGGGTTGAGACTTTCTGGACTTCGTCTGGTTTTTCTGGCGGCTTTGGCCGCTTAATTAGGAAGTGAAGGCAGTGAGGCTCTGTTTTGCATTCTTCTCCTTTGGGTGTGGTCCTCTGGAACGTTAATCTGAAAGGATTATGTAGACTAGCCTTTCCTTTCTACTCTCTTTTCAGGTGACTCTGTTCTCGTTCTCATTTCCCTTGTGTTGCCTTTGGGGCCTTTTGGCTCTAGAGAAATTGCGTGACTTTGTCGCGGCCTAGCACCTTGTTGGGGGGGTGTTGAACTCCGGCCAAGGGTGTTCTCTTCCCTATGGGTTGGGAATTACAAGTGAGTCCTGTACCTTTTTTCCGGGCTCCCCGGTTATCATCCCCTGTGAGGTTTGATTGCTTCAGACGGGGTATCTTATGTTCCCTGGGGATGTCGTTCATTCTAGGATGATTCTGGGTCTATGGTTCTTGTCCTGGATCCTTCTTGGATGTCATAGGGACTAGCTCATTGTACTTGCAAGCAGGAAGGCCAGAGTTCACATCCACCTTCAGGTACTGGTTATAAACTTTAAGGCCTGACTTGTCTTTAGGACGGAGTGTGCTCCTTTTCATGGGGAATGTTTTCTCTGTTAGATCAAAGTGGTGTCTGGATGATTTTTCATTCGGTCCGTGTTTTGATCATACTATGGCTTCATGTCTTGTGGACATGTACGCTGTTCTTATCTGTGCCCTTCCCTTTTTGAGGGGATAGTGTGTCTACCTTATGAGCTGGGGTTTCCTCTCTCTCTGAAGGGTCATTGTCCTGCCCTGTGTGTAGGAGGTTGAATCAGGTGGCTTTTTCTGTAAAGGGCAGCATCTGCTGCTCTGTGGGCTCTGTTCCACCTGTTGGAAATTGATCTCTCTACGTAGAGACTGTCTAAGAGAGTTGTGACAGGTCTTCCTATGGATCTATTGCACTTTTCTCTGTTTGGGTCCTAGGGGGTTCTCCTTGGGAGTGCCTTATTTTGGAGCAGCGGATTGGGTTGGCACCCAAGCTCTGTTGGGGTGGGTGAGTCCCCCCTTTTTTTCTATTCCCTGGGGGTTGGGGTCTTTCTGTCCCCCCTGTCTATCGGACATGTCTGTTGCTTGGGCTGGTCCGGTGTTGGAGCAGGATCTAAGATCTGTTGCTCTGCTATTTGGTCCTCGGAGCATTCGAGGTACGGTAAGCCTCTTTGAGTTTTCTCCTTTCTCCATCAAAATTTGTGGGAAGGACTAGTGGCTCTTAAATAGCCTGCAACATTATCAGCTGGTTAATGGATCTGAAGGATCCTTCAGCTGCTTTCTACTTGCCTGCAAGTATTTAAGTTTCAGAGTCATTTTTAGATGACTGCAGCGTGCAGTGTTTTTAGCTTCAGAGACATCTGAGCTTGCTGCACAAGGTTTCGTTTCAGAATATTTTGGTATTCTGAGCTACCTTTTTGCGACTTGGGGACCTTCGTCTTCATTTGCTTTCTAGAGTGCGGTTGCACTGTGTTGGGGAAAGATCCTCTCTCTGTTTCAGACTCCCGGCCTTATTCTGTGGTTTCTGTATTCTGGGGTCTAGGCATTACCTCCCCTTGTTTCTATGAGACTGGTTGGGTCTCTGTTAGCCTGACCCGGTTTATCAGGTTTTTTGCTCTGTGTTTGTGCCCTTTTTAGTTTTTTTTCTGGAGTTCCGTATGCTAGCCGTACTGCTAGCTCAGCATACTAATGCACTGTAGTGCACTGTGTGGTGTCATAAAACCAGAGAATTTATCCCTAGAGTGTTCAAGTAGTTAATTCTTAAATTTACAAACATATTTTAAAATATAGACTAGGCCTCTGGCCTATTCTTTGTCTAAGAAGGGCACTCCCATGTAGCCTTTTGATTGGTGTATGGTAGGACACACCTTAAGTGAATTAAGTATACAATGGGAGCCAACAGTTAGTATACACACTTTTTATCTTCCTCACCTCCTGGAAGCAACTGATGAGAGAGAGAGCATTGGAGGACTGAAGTGGCTGAGTATATTAGCATTCTTATACATTTACTTTGGGATAAATTCTCTTGTTCACTATGTTTAGTTAATATTGCTTAATCTGGGTTTGTTTAAAATAGAGTTGCCCTATATAATTTGGACTGTACTTTATGTTTGTAGCTCTTGGTATTTCTTGAGACTTGTTTTATATTTTGTAGCTTATAGATAATTGTTAATCTTCATACCTATATTATTTGTCTTCCAATAAAATAATTTTAAAAAGTGGACAACCCCTTTGGTTTAATATTCTGGTACTAATTACCACCACACACTGTAGCAAACCGACGGTTGCAAGTTTTAAACCCAGCAAGGTCTACTCAGCCTTTTCTCCTTTCGAGGTTGATGAAATGAGCAGTGCCTTGAGTCCCTTAAGGGGGATTAGCCGCACTTTACAAGTACAATCATGTTTTCTCTTTATCTTTTCTTCTTTGTGGAAGAATACGATAGTTTGTTCCCTTTCTTTAGTAAGGGGCGTGTTGTTTGGAGACCGACTGCTGGGTGCGGTGTCTCTTGGAGGCTGTTGACTCAGTCAAGTCTAGTTCCTGTGGTCTCTAGCAAGGCTTGTGGACTATCTGCGGGTCAGTGTCCTTGGGCCTTTTCCTTTTTTTCAAAGTTGTTCTTGGCTTCGGACGAAGCGGGATTTTGTTGGGTAGGGGTTTTGAGGCCTGTGCCCTCAGAATGGGCCGCCTCTTCTACTCTCCCGCCTTTGCATTCAGTGTCCTCTATAGCTTGGGTATTGTTTTCCCAAATGTAATGAATGCAGCCGTGGACTCTTTCCATTTATAAAAAACCCCATAAATTATGCTTACCTGATAATTTTCTTTTCTTCAGATGGAAAGAGTCCATAGCTCCCCGCCCATGTCTTTTATGTGGGGCGGGGGTAATTTTGTTCTTTTTGGCACATTTTCACCCTGATATTTCTTCTACTGTTCCTTGTTCCTCGGCAGAATGACTGGGAGATGAGGGGAGTGGGAGGAGTATTTAAGCCTTTGGCTGGGGTGTCTTTGCCTCCTCCTTGTGGCCAGGTTCTGAATTTCCCTGGCTGTGGACTCTTTCCATCTGAAGAAAATAAAATTATCAGCTAAGCATAATTTTATGTTTTTATTGATACTTTTTATATCAATAAAAATATCTAGTATACAATGTTTTCTGATGTTTCAAACTGACTGGAATGGAGCCGTATTGTAATGGTATAGGTAATTAATTTTTAGAAAAAATGTCAAGAAAACAACATTTAAAAAAAAAAAAAAAGTGCCTTATTCCACTGCTAGAGCAAGCATATAATAATAATTAAACCTAATGACTCCATACAGCTCTGTCAGTTTACTAAGCTGTTTTAGAAAAAATATTCTGTGGTACTAAGGCCCCCAATCAGGCCTGTCCTGCAAAATATTGTATCATTGGGAAGACTGGATTCCTAATTCAGGACAATCTATTATTAATGCAACATTAAAGTGATTAAGTTAAAGTATTTCCTGGCTACTATATAAAATTACTATAAAAAACAAGTGAAGGTAAACTTTGATGAATGAAAGTCCGTTTTTTGAAAATACTATTAAAAACAGGGGCACTTTCATTCATCAAAGTTTACAAAGCAGCCGTTTTGATTAACAACTTACCTCTCTTCTTTGCACAGCCAGAGCAGCTTCC
The DNA here is from genome assembly GCF_027579735.1 of Bombina bombina. NCBI lineage: Eukaryota > Metazoa > Chordata > Amphibia > Anura > Bombinatoridae > Bombina > Bombina bombina. The sequence continues at coordinate 642,340,487 of NC_069501.1, read as the reverse complement.
CCCACCAGGAGATCCTCTCTTCACACGTCATCAATGACTAATCCAGCTTCCTCCAATCACGGCATGGCCTCAGGCAATGACTACCCTGGGGAGAAAGCCTTGATTGGAGGAAGCTGGATTAGTCATTGATGACGTGTGAAGAGAGGATCTCCGGGTGGGGGAAGCTGCTCTGGCTGTGCAAAGAAGAGAGGTAAGTTGTTAATCAAAACGGCTGCTTTGTAAACTTTGATGAATGTTAGTGTTGTGCGTTTCACACAATACTCTTCAGCCCCCTCTATAGGGGAAGGGGGAACACTACCATTTTCATATGTTACATATATTACTGTTTGTGTCACTGTGTATAGCAATCAGCTGCTGGTGCTGGCGGGAGGTGTGGGAGGGAATCCAGGAGGCGGGTGGGCTGCCCAGCAGTGGAGGGAAGGGGTGCAACTGCAAAAAATAAAAAATTAAGGGAGAGGGAGGGAAGGGGCACAACGCTACGGAAAAATGGTGGGGTGGGGTTGTGGGTGTTCCCTAACTGGTGATAACAGAAGGGGGAGGTGGTGGGACCACTACTTTACTTAAAAGGGAAAAAAATTACATAAAAAAGGGGTTTTGTAGGTACTGACGACTGCTTCCATTACCTAAGATGGTGGTACTAGTTAGAGAGTGGAGGGTTAGGGAGCTGTTTTGTAGGGATCAGAGAGGTTGGAGGGTAAGGGGTATCCTACCCTGCAGAAAAAGTTAAAAAATAAATAAAGCCTTACATTTTTAAATTGGCAGACTATCTGCCAGTACTTAAAGGGATAGTTTAGTTAAAAATAAACTTACATGATTCAGATAGAGCATGCAATTTTTTCTAATTTACTCCCATTATCAATTCTTCTTCGTTCTCTTAGTATCTTTATTTTAAAAAGCTGGAAAGTGAGCTTAGAAGCCGACCCATTTTTGGTTCAGCACCTGGGTAGCGCTTGTTGATTGGATGGCTACATTTAGACATCAATCAGCAAGCGCTACCCAGGTGCTGAACCAAAAATGTTCCGGCTTCTAAGCTTACTTTCCAGCTTTTTTAAATAAAGATACCAAGAGAACGAAAAAGAATTGAGAATAGGAGTAAATTAGAAAGTTGCTTATAATCGCATGATCTATCTGAATCATGAAAGTTTAATTTTGACTATACTATCCCTTTAAGATGGGGTTATCAGTGATGGGTTAGAGAGGGAAGAGAGCTGCTTGAGAAGGATCATGTATGGATCAGGGGGTGGGAAGTGTTAGGTGGGAGGTTAATCTCTACACTAAAGCTAAAATTAACCTTACAAGCTACCTAATTAACCCCTTCACTGCCGGGATTAATAGAAGTGTGGTGCACAGCTGCAATTAGCAGCCTTCTAATTCCCAAAAAACAATAGGAAAGCCATATATGTCTGCTATTTCTGAACTAAGGGTATCCCAGAGAAGCTTTTACAACCATTTGTGTCATGATTGCACAAGCTGTTTGTAAATAATGTCAGTGAGAAACCCAAATTTAGTGAAAAAATTAATGTTTTTTTTTTTCTTTCATTTGATCACATTTGGCGGTGAAATTATGGCATGAAATATACCAACATGGGCCTAGATAAATACCTTGGGTTGTCTACTTAAAAAAAAAATAAAAAATATATATATATATTTCTTTCATGTAATTAGCAAGAGTCCATGAGCTAGTGACGTATGGGATATACATTCCTACCAGGAGGGGCAAAGTTTCCCAAACCTCAAAATGCCTATAAATACACCCCTCACCACACCCACAAATCAGTTTTACAAACTTTGCCTCCTATGGAAGTGGTGAAGTAAGTTTGTGCTAGATTCTACGTTGATATGCGCTCCGCAGCAGGTTGGAACCCGGTTTTCCTCTCAGCGTGCAGTGAATGTCAGAGGGATGTGAGGAGAGTATTGCCTATTTGAATGCAATGATCTCCTTCTACGGGGTCTATTTCATAGGTTCTCTGTTATCGGTCGTAGAGATTCATCTCTTACCTCCCTTTTCAGATCGACGATATACTCTTATATATATACCATTACCTCTGCTGATTTTCGTTTCAGTACTGGTTTGGCTTTCTACAACATGTAGATGAGTGTCCTGGGGTAAGTAACTCTTATTTTCTGTGACACTCTAAAGCTATGGTTGGGCACTTTTTTTATAAAGTTCTAAATATATGTATTCAAACATTTATTTGTCTTGACTCAGGATGTTCAGTCAGTTTCATATTTGGGATAATGCATATGAATCAATCATTTTTTCTTACCTTAAAATTTGACTTTTTCCCTGTGGGCTGTTAGGCTCGCGGGGGCTGAAAATGCTTCATTTTATTGCGTCATTCTTGGCGCTGACTTTTTTGGCGCAAATTTTTTTTTCTGTTTCCGGCGTCATATGTGTCGCCGGAAGTTGCGTCATTTTTTGACGTTCTTTTGCGCCAAAAGTGTCGGGGGTTCCGGATGTGGCGTCATTTTTGGCGCCAAAAGCATTTAGGCGCCAAATAATGTGGGCGTCTTTTTTGGCGCTAAAAAATATGGGCGTCACTATTGTCTCCACATTATTTTAGTCTCATTTTTTTATTGCTTCTGGTTGCTAGAAGCTTGTTCACTGGCATTTTTTCCCATTCCTGAAACTGTCATTTAAGGAATTTGTTCAATTTTGCTTTATATGTTGTTTTTTCTATTACATATTGCAAGATGTCCCATGTTGAAACTGAGTCAGAAGATACTTCTGGAAAATCGCTGCCTGGTGCTGGAGCTACCAAAGCTAAGTGTATCTGCTGTAAACTTATGGTATCTGTTCCTCCAGCTGTTGTTTGTACTGATTGTCATGACAAACTTGTTAATGCAGATAATATTTCCTTTAGTACTGTTACATTACCTGTTGCTGTTCTGTCAACATCTAATACTCAGAGTGTTCCTGATAACATAAGAGATTTTGTTTCTAAATCCATTAAGAAGGCTATGTCTGTTATTCCTCCTTCTAGTAAACGTAAAAAGTCTTTTAAAACTTCTCATTTTTCAGATGAATTTTTAAATGAACATCATCATTCTGATTCTGATAATGGTTCTTCTGGTACAGAGGATTCTGTCTCAGAGGTTGATGCTGATAAATCTTCATATTTATTTAAAATGGAATTTATTCGTTCTTTACTTAAAGAAGTCCTAATTGCATTAGAAATTGAGGATTCTGGTCCTCTTAATACTAAATCTAAACGTTTAGATAAGGTTTTTAAATCTCCTGTAGTTATTCCAGAAGTTTTTCCTGTCCCTGGTGCTATTTCTGAAGTAATTTCCAGGGAATGGAATAATTTGGGTAATTCATTTACTCCTTCTAAACGTTTTAAGCAATTATATCCTGTGCCATCTGACAGATTAGAGTTTTGGGACAAAATCCCTAAGGTTGATGGGGCTGTCTCTACTCTTGCTAAGCGTACTACTATTCCTACGGCAGATGGTACTTCCTTTAAGGATCCTTTAGATAGGAAAATTGAATCCTTTCTAAGAAAAGCTTACTTGTGTTCAGGTAATCTTCTTAGACCTGCTATATCTTTAGCGGATGTTGCTGCAGCTTCAACTTTTTGGTTAGAAGCTTTGGCGCAACAAGTAACAGATCATAATTCTCATAGCATTATTATTATTCTTCAACATGCTAATAATTTTATTTGTGATGCCATCTTTGATATCATTAGAGTTGATGTCAGGTATATGTCTCTAGCTATTTTAGCTAGAAGAGCTTTATGGCTTAAAACTTGGAATGCTGATATGTCTTCTAAGTCTACTCTGCTTTCCCTTTCTTTCCAGGGTAATAAATTATTTGGTTCTCAGTTGGATTCTATTATCTCAACTGTTACTGGAGGGAAAGGAACTTTTTTACCACAGGATAAAAAATCTAAAGGTAAATTTAGGTCTAATAATCGTTTTCGTTCCTTTCGTCACAACAAGGAACAAAAGCCTGATCCTTCATCCTCAGGAGCGGTATCAGTTTGGAAACCATCTCCAGTCTGGAATAAATCCAAGCCTTTTAGAAAATCGAAGCCAGCTCCTAAGTCCACATGAAGGTGCGGCCCTCATTCCAGCTCAGCTGGTAGGGGGCAGATTACGTTTTTTCAAAGAAATTTGGATCAATTCAATTCACAATCTTTGGATTCAGAACATTGTTTCAGAAGGGTACAGAATTGGCTTCAAGATAAGGCCTCCTGCAAAGAGATTTTTTCTTTCCCGTGTCCCAGTAAACCCAGCGAAGGCTCAAGCATTTCTGAAATGTGTTTCAGATCTAGAGTTGGCTGGAGTAATTATGCCAGTTCCAGTTCTGGAACAGGGGCTGGGGTTTTATTCAAATCTCTTCATTGTACCAAAGAAGGAGAATTCCTTCAGACCAGTTCTGGATCTAAAAATATTGAATCGTTATGTAAGGATACCAACATTCAAAATGGTAACTGTAAGGACTATCCTGCCTTTTGTTCAGCAAGGGCATTATATGTCTACAATAGATTTACAGGATGCATATCTGCATATTCCGATTCATCCAGATCACTATCAGTTTCTGAGATTCTCTTTCCTAGACAAGCATTACCAGTTTGTGGCTCTGCCGTTTGGCCTAGCAACAGCTCCAAGGATTTTTACAAAGGTTCTCGGTGCCCTTCTGTCTGTAATCAGAGAACAGGGTATTGTGGTATTTCCTTATTTGGACGATATCTTGGTACTTGCTCAGTCTTCACATTTAGCAGAATCTCATACGAATCGACTTGTGTTGTTTCTTCAAGATCATGGTTGGAGGATCAATTTATCAAAAAGTTCATTGATTCCTCAGACAAGGGTAACCTTTTTAGGTTTCCAGATAGATTCAGTGTCCATGACTCTATCTTTGACAGACAAGAGACGTCTAAAATTGATATCAGCTTGTCGAAACCTTCAGTCACAATCATTCCCTTCGGTAGCCTTATGCATGGAAATTCTAGGTCTTATGACTGCTGCATCAGACGCAATCCCCTTTGCTCGTTTTCACATGCGACCTCTGCAGCTCTGTATGCTGAACCAGTGGTGCAGGGATTACACAAAGATATCTCAATTAATATCTTTAAAACCGATTGTACGACACTCTCTGACGTGGTGGACAGATCACCATCGTTTAGTTCAGGGGGCTTCTTTTGTTCTTCCGACCTGGACTGTAATTTGGGAAGCGGATTATCTCAGTCGCCAAACGTTACATCCGGGCGAATGGTCTCTTCACCCAGAGGTATTTCTTCAGATTGTTCAAATGTGGGGACTTCCAGAAATAGATCTGATGGCCTCTCATCTAAACAAGAAACTTCCCAGGTATCTGTCCAGATCCAGGGATCCTCAAGCGGAAGCAGTGGATGCATTGTCACTTCCTTGGAAGTATCATCCTGCCTATATCTTTCCGCCTCTAGTTCTTCTTCCAAGAGTAATCTCCAAGATTCTGAAGGAATGCTCGTTTGTTCTGCTGGTAGCTCCAGCATGGCCTCACAGGTTTTGGTATGCGGATCTTGTCCGGATGGCCTCTTGCCAACCGTGGACTCTTCCGTTAAGACAAGACCTTCTGTCGCAAGGTCCTTTTTTCCATCAGGATCTCAAATCCTTAAATTTAAAGGTATGGAGATTGAACGCTTGATTCTTAGTCACAGAGGTTTCTCTGACTCTGTGATTAATACTATGTTACAGGCTCGTAAATCTGTATCTAGGGAGATATACTATAGAGTCTGGAAGACTTATATTTCTTGGTGTCTTTCTCATCATTTTTCCTGGCATTCTTTTAGAATTCCGAGAATTTTACAGTTTCTTCAGGATGGTTTGGATAAAGGTTTGTCTGCAAGTTCCTTGAAAGGACAAATCTCTGCTCTTTCTGTTTTTTTTCACAGAAAGATTGCTAATCTTCCTGATATTCATTGTTTTGTACAAGCTTTGGTTCGTATAAAACCTGCCATTAAGTCAATTTCTCCTCCTTGGAGTTTGAATTTGGTTCTGGGGGCTCTTCAAGCTCCTCCGTTTGAACCTATGCATTCATTGGACATTAAATTACTTTCTTGGAAAGTTTTGTTCCTTTTGGCCATCTCTTCTGCCAGAAGAGTTTCTGAATTATCTGCTCTTTCTTGTGAGTCTCCTTTTCTGATTTTTCACCAGGATAAGGCGGTGTTGCGAACTTCTTTTAAATTTTTACCTAAGGTTGTGAATTCCAACAACATTAGTAGAGAAATTGTGGTTCTTTCATTATGTCCTAATCCTAAGAATTCTAAGGAGAAATCATTGCATTCTTTGGATGTAGTTAGAGCTTTAAAATATTATGTTGAAGCTACTAAGAATTTCCGAAAGACTTCTAGTCTATTTGTTATCTTTTCCGGTTCTAGGAAAGGTCAGAAGGCCTCTGCCATTTCTTTGGCATCTTGGTTGAAATCTTTAATTCATCATGCTTATGTCGAGTCGGGTAAAACTCCGCCTCAAAGGATTACAGCTCATTCTACTAGGTCAGTTTCTACTTCCTGGGCGTTTAGGAATGAAGCTTCGGTTGATCAGATTTGCAAAGCAGCAACTTGGTCTTCTTTGCATACTTTTACTAAATTCTACCATTTTGATGTGTTTTTTTCTTCTGAAGCTGTCTTTGGTAGAAAAGTACTTCAGGCAGCTGTTTCAGTTTGAATCTTCTGCTTATATTTTCAGTTTTTTTCTTTATAAGATTTAAACTTTATTTTTGGGTGTGGATTTTTTTCAGCGGAATTGGCTGTCTTTATTTTATCCCTCCCTCTCTAGTGACTCTTGCGTGGAAGATCCACATCTTGGGTAGTCATTATCCCATACGTCACTAGCTCATGGACTCTTGCTAATTACATGAAAGAAAACATAATTTATGTAAGAACTTACCTGATAAATTCATTTCTTTCATATTAGCAAGAGTCCATGAGGCCCACCCCTTTTTTTGTGGTGGTTATGATTTTTTTGTATAAAGCACAATTATTCCAATTCCTTATATTTATGCTTCGCACTTTTTTTCTTATCACCCCACTTCATGGCTATTCGTTAAACTGATTTGTGGGTGTGGTGAGGGGTGTATTTATAGGCATTTTGAGGTTTGGGAAACTTTGCCCCTCCTGGTAGGAATGTATATCCCATACGTCACTAGCTCATGGACTCTTGCTAATATGAAAGAAATGAATTTATCAGGTAAGTTCTTACATAAATTATGTTATATATATATATATATATATAGTTTTGACAGGTAAATACAAAAAAATGCTCTATTTCTGTTTAAATGGCGTGATAGCAAAAATGCTAAAAATTCTCTGGTATTTTGGACAAGTTTTTCTCTGAAAGTCCCGGTAGGGAAGAGGTTAAAGTGTACTAATATTTTCTTGCACTATATCCTTACTTACAGAGGACTCTTTAAAAGTTGTGAAATGTTACTATTGTGCTCATGGGGTTGACTAACCTGGAAACTGTCTAAATTTATCTTTATTGATCTGTTTTTCAACTCATCCCTAAACATTTACTTAGATTACTGCATATTTCAGAAGTGCAATCTGCTTGTACGTAGTAAAGACCAAGTGGCCTCTAGGTATTTGTTTATTTGCCAGGAAATAATACAATTTCAACATGGTTTTTCAAGTCTTTTTAACTCCAAACTATAAGATAAGCAACAGCTCGCTGTCAAATTTGTCTTACTCTTTGTTAAATTCTATGCCCAAAAGTAGCATCTTAATTTAATTTATGTTAAACTTACTCATATGCATTGATATTGATTATTAGAAACAATCATTTAGGAATAGTGATATTCAAATAATAAAGCAAACATACTCTTGCATGTTTTATAGCTATACATTGTTTTATATTTAGTAATGTAAAATACTAAACAGTACAATAATAAAATGCCTAATGCTTGCATTTGACTATGTGTTTAACCCCCAAAATGTTAGGAAAAAGGACAGTAAACTTCAAATCTCTAATCCCAGTGATTATTTATCTTACATTTGTTAAACACATTTGTCCAATAACACCAATCCATATACCTTGCATTGGCACTACACCAGTGTACTAATTCATTAAAAAACCCAAATCAGGCAGCTTTGCAAAATATTTTTACGCTTCAAATTCAGCACATTGTAAACTTCACCTTTTTTTGAGCATAGAAATTACACCTTTTGAATATATATATATATATATATATATTACAGTTTAACACATGCAGTATGCTTTTTTTCAATGAATTAATTAAAGGGACATGGAACCCAAACTCTTTCTTTCATGATCATGTTTCAGATTGAACATATAGTTTTAAACAGCTTTCCAATTTACAGGTATACCTCACTTTACAGCGATTCACTTTACAGCGCTTCTCTAATACAGCGCTTTGTGGAGCTGAAGTTCAACCTCCAAGGTTTTTGAAACAGCGCTGTAATCATTGTGAGATTGTGAGAAAAGTGACTGGCACCATTGTGTTATGCGCAGTTCACTATGTTTACAGCATTGCAGTGCAATCTGTGTCTCAGTGTTGTAGTCTGGCAAATTTTACTACAGTAATTGTCACTATTTTACAGGTACAGTGTTTATTGAATAAATGAATAAATTGAATACTCTGCTGTGCTAGTGTTAAACTAAACTTAATACTATTGCACCCATAATATATGTTAGTACAAACATGTTTTCAAGTTTTTAAACACACTGGCAAGTGAAAAGAAAGCTAAAACTGCCTTGTTTCACTTTAAGGCGTTTTTCCCTTTACAGCGGGGCTCCGGTCCCTAACCCGCTGTATGAGCGGGGTATACCTGTACGTATATTATCAATTGTGCTTTATTCTTTTTGTATCTTTTATTGAAGGAGCAGCAATACACTACTGGATGCTAGCTGCATACATTGGTAAGCCAATGACAAGAGGCATATATGTGCACCCACCAATCAACAGCTAGCTCCCAAATCCTGAGCCTACCTAGGTATGCTTTTCAACAAAGGATACAAAGAGAATGAAGCAAATTGGATAAAGAAGTAAATTAAAAAACAATTAACATTTATATGCTCTATCTCAGTCATTAAAGGGATAGAAAGGCCAAAATGGAAATATGCATGGGTGTATTTTAATGTGAAAGAACATTTTTGCAATATACTTCCATTAGCAAAAATACTTCTAGTAAAAGTTATTACTGTTTTTCTGCGGCATACGCACATATGCTGTGAGAGCCTGAGCACTAGTATTCAAACACTGCACCTGCTCACTGAGAGTCAGTGGTGGCTTGAATGACACAAAAGCAATAAACACCATCTTCAGGTATAGAGAGAAAATGCAAGGGACCCAAAACAGAGCCTTGTGATGCACCTACTCAGAGGATCAGAGGATATGCTGTTAAAGGAAACTGAAAATGAGCAGTTTGAGAGCTATGAGGCAAACCAGGAGAGGGCTGTGTCTCGGATGCCAATGAATGATTTTTAAGATGAGAGGATGTCAGCTGTGTCAGCAGATCCAGAAGAATTAGTAAGGAGTAGTGTCCCTTAGCCTTTGCTGATTCATATCATGTTACATTAGTGAGAGCGGTTTCTGTTGGGTGTTTAGGGCAGAAGGCTGATTGTAATGGATGAAGTAATGAGTTATTTAAGATAACTTGAGTTAGGCAATTATACACCAGTCATTCCAGTAATTTGGAGGCAAACTGAAATAAGGAGATCGGCCGATAGTTGGAGTGGGTGAAAGGGTCGTGAGGGCTTTTTTTAGCATTGGTGTGATTGGCTCGTGCTTTGAAAATGCGCCAGTGGTAAGAGACTGCTTAAAGAGATGAGTTAGGGCAGGGGTTAGAGAAGCAGAGAGAGAGGGAAGATGAAGTTGTAAAGGGATAGTGTCAAGTGGACACTCACACTGAATTAATTGGCGCTAACAGCCCTTACTAAGTAACATTTTAAAGGATATATAAAAGTTCACTACCTTGAACTTAAAACATAAATGTGTCCGTTATAACAGAACACAAAACAAAAAATATATCTAAAATTAAACAACACCCTATTAGAAAATCATTTAAACACACTAGGCAATGTGAAATGAACAATAATATATACAATCTATACACGGTTATACAGAAAATAGTAATGTTTTCAGCATTACCAAACGGCAAAGTCCAAATTTGTGATAGGTGCATGAAGTCTGATGCTGCTTATTTTGCCAAATGTATCCTTCACGCCAAATGAAGTAGGGCAGAAGCTTGAATTCTAGAAGAAAAAAACAGACTCAAGTGTGGTAGTCAAAAAGTCACAAGAGTGCACGCTTATAAAGTTGCACTTACATTGTTTAATAAGCTTAATGCAGTAAAAACAGAGTTGACTTCATATGGTAAAAACCAGGAACAACATTCCCCTTTCAAGTACTCAATACTTAGTAATAAAGTCTTTCATTATCCGGTCCCGGCTTCACGGCGTGGTAAAAATCCAGCATTCCTCCCTGGTATCCAAATATGAGGTGTGAATATGGGGAACTCCGCCTCCAAAGCTGCGGATACCCAGACAGTTCAAAACAAGCCTTGATTAGCCTCTACGCGTTTCGTCTGCTAACGTGCAGACTTTTTCAAGAGGGTAGACAATTGTAAGAATAGTGTCAAGTGGGCTGGTTGTGAGATGAGCTGATGATAGTAGTATGAAGAGTTCTTCCTTTGATACCGAAGGAAAGTAACGGAGAGTTTTGTTAATAGAAGGGGTGGGTAGGGGGGCTGGGTTTGAGGGGTGTGAGGGAGAGATGTCTTTTCTAATTGTGTCAATTTTATTTTTATTTTATGATCATAATTGTATCTTTGGAAATATTTACATGAGATAACCTACAGACATCATCAACATGAGTTACTTTATGATAGATAAACCTGCATAAGGTTTGTTGGTATAAACATTTAATATTTTTTATGATTGTATGGAATGCCTATGTAGAAATACCTCTGTTTGCATAGCTAAATTTCACTACAAATATCTCACTTTTTGGCCATTTGGCTTTTTTCTTTGTTTTTTTTTTATTTTTTTATTTTTATTATTTTTTTTTACTCTTTTCTCCTTTGCTCACTGTTGTCACCTTTTGCACTCACTTTTCATGGACAAATTCATGACCAATTTTAAAACACACTCTCCCAATATGCCGCCTAAGTCAAGAGATAGGAGGGCCAGAACCAGTGTTGATAACTCAACAAACTTAGCCCATAATACTAATACACTGGATACGATAGCAACAGAACCACAAGATATTGTTAAACAAATCTCTGACCTCATGATTCCACAATTTGATCAGTTGAAACTTGATATATCCAATCTCGCTAGTGAATTTAAACACTTTACACATAGATTAAATGAGGCTGAACAGCGCATATCAGACCTAGAAGATACCAATAATCATCAAGCAACAATCATACAAGAACAAACAACACAACTAGTTAATATTCAGTATAAATTGAACGAGATCGAAGATCGCGCTAGACGCAATAACATCAGGGTTATTGGCGTCCCTGAATCTAGCGCGTACCAAGATCTCCTTGAATTTATATCAACTAGACTACCACAGGAACTCGGTGTGGACCCTAGCTTACTCCCGCTTGTAGTTGAGAGGGCGCACCGTATAGGAACCCCCAAAACCTTTCCTGATGGCACACTCAAAAATAGACCAGTGATTGCAAAGCTCCTGAACTACCAGGATAAACTCAGCATTTTGCAGTATTACAGGAAAAAGATCCCCTTCTCAATAAATGAGAAACCAATTTTAATTTTTCAAGATTTCTCGTCAGAAACTACACAAAAACGCAAAGAAATGTCGCCCCTTTGCACTAAATTGATTGCCAATGGCGTCAAAGCCACTGTCATCTATCCTGCCAAAATAAAAATATTTGAAGGTAATGAATCCATACTGCTGAGTTCGCCAGGTGAAGTCAGGGACTTTGCAAAAAAAAGGGGGTTCATATTTTCTTGACTAAATATATGCTATCCCTAAGCCAAGGGAGAACAGGAAAGAAAAGGGGTAGGGAAAAAAAAAAGCCTAAGAATGATAGATGTCAATATGCAGCTATTTAAGCTTGCTTTTTTATTTTATGTTCTATTAAACCTAAAACTGCCATTTATGATTTTTAAATTATATGAGTATTCCAGATGTGTTTTTTCTTCTTCTATATGTTTTTTTTTTTTTTCCTCTCTCTCCTCCCTCTCTCTCTCCACCTCCTGGCTCCTCACTCCTAGCCCCCCCTTTTTAGGGAACGAAAGCGGGGGAAAAGAAATCTGGTATTCTCTCTTTTTATACACCCTAGACCCCTACTTTAATGATTCCTAAACTTAATCTAGCAACATGGAATGTCGGCGGTATCACATCACCCCAAAAACGAAAAAAAATAATCTCTCATTTAAATAGATACAAGCCAGACATAGTGTTTTTACAGGAGACACATTTACAAGAAACAGAACTTACTAAACTTAAAGTAGGATGGATAGGTGCAGTAGTGGGTACCCCATGTAAAGCCAGGAAAAAAGGTGTGGCAATCCTTTTTAATAAAAAATTGCAATATAACATCTTAAGCTCCGAATTAGACCCAGATGAAAGATTCCTTATTATGCAGGTAATGATAGAAGGTACGCTTTTTAACTTTTGTAATATTTATGCCCCTAATAACCTGGATGAAAATTTCTGGGATAATCTCCAGAGGAAATTATTGCATCTTTACTCAAAAAATCTGATTATTGCAGGGGACTTTAATTTAACTGTCTATCCGACCTTAGACAGGCTTAAACCCTCATTGAATAAAAATAGCAAACAGGAGTCTAAAATTTTCAAAAACTTTATCAGACTACTTCACATTAAGTATATCTGGCGCATTCATAACCCAGATGTAAGACGCTTCTCATGTGAATCCAAAGCACACCAAACAATGTCTAGAATAGATTATTTTTTTTTATCTGAAAATATGTTAAGCCTAGACATGACTACAGATATTAAGGAAATAGTTATATCGGATCATGCAATCTTAACATTATCTATCATATTAAAGCAGATCCAACTTCCGTCTAACAACAGACTTTTCTTCCCAAGACATCTGGCAGACAATGTTAAATTTAAAGCATGGCTGAAAATAAAATGGAAAGAGTTTTTTGATATAAATGTCTCCCCGTATATACACATTGAAACATTATGGGAATCATTTAAGGCCATAATTAGGGGCGAGATTAAAGCATACTTAATTATCCAAAAAAAGAAAAGTATAATGCGGGATAACCAACTTGCTAACCAGTTACGTAACGCTTATAATACGTACATTAGTGACCCATCAAGAAAATTCTGGGAAGCGTATCAAGTTGTTAAAAAAGAAAGAGAAATCTTTCTAACACAAAAAAGCGCTCAAGATACACTTAGATCCAGGTTTTTCTATTATAGACATGGAGGGAAAGCAGGGAAATTCTTGGCTAATCTAACTAAATCAAAAGAAAAGAAATCCATGATTGAAGCGCTTAAATCTACGTCTGGTAGAACTGTTAAAAGTGAGGACATTGCCAGCTTAGTTATAAATTATTTTCAAGATCTTTATTCGGAAGAGAAAATAGATACATTGAGTAAAAATAATTTTTGGCACAAGATTAAAACACCTAAAATATCGGATGACCAAAGAGATATGCTGAATGCCACAATTACTCCTAATGAAGTACTAAATGCAATAAAGAAAGCAACATCTAACAAAGCTGCTGGGCCTGACCAGCTTCCTATAGAATTGTATAAAATACTGTCAGATGACATTGGACAAACTTTGGTCTCTCTTTTTAACAGTTATTATCTGGATAAAAAAATATGTTCTAGATACTTTGCCGCATCATAAATAGTTCTTATCCTTAAGAAAGGTAAGGACAAAGAGCAGATATCTTCATACAGACCGATATCGCTCCTTAACTGCGATTATAAGATCCTGATGAGTATTATTGCTGATCGCTTAAAATCTTTTATCGGGCTCTTGATGCATAAGGATCAGGTTGGGTTTATGTCAGGCAGGATTGCTACACGGAACTTACGGAAATTACAACTAATTCTAAACCAGTCCTGTCTGCATAAAAACCCAACATCGGATGCTGCCCTAATCTTAATCGATGCAGAAAAAGCCTTCGACTCCATCTCTTGGGATCACCTGTTTACAGCTCTCCCAGGATTTGGAGTCGAGGGGGCGTTTGTCGATTTTATTCGAACAATTTATAAATCCTCAACCTCATCTGTCTTGGTCAACGGTACCCCCACTGCATATTTTCCATTGAATAAAGGTGTACGACAGGGATGTCCACTATCCCCCTACCTTTTTAATCTAGCATTAGAACCACTCGTAATATCCATAAGAAAAAGAGATTGAAGGGATTAACCTGGGACACAGGAAAGTCACTACACTTTTATATGCTGATGACCTATTAGTCCTGACCGTTAACACTGCTAAGTATATCCCTTTACTAATCCATATCCTCCAAGAATTTAGTGCATTCTCAGGTTACAAAGTTAACACTCATAAATCAGAAATTTTTTGGTTATGTAAAAATAAAGAATCATACCGGCAACATCATTTTAAAGAAGCTAAATTTAACTTTGTTTACCTGGGGATTAAACTCTCTAAAAACTATAATGAATGGTATGAACTTAACTATTTACCAATTATTACTAAGATTAGGCAGGACTTAGACACTTGGTCGAAATTTTACCTAACTTTATCTGGCAAAATTAACATAATCAAGATGGTGATCTTCCCTAAGCTCCTCTATTTAATGCAAAATCTTCCAGTTATTATAAAGCAAAAAGATATAAAACTACTTAATCAGTTATTTGCACAATTTATTTGGGGGGAAAAAAGGAGGGCCATCGGATTAACAAGACTTGCTTTGCCTAGACAATATGGGGGATTGAGCTTCCCAGATATCGAGATCTATAACCTAGTATGCATTTCTAAAATTGCAATTGAATGGCTAACAAATGTAGAATATATAGTGGACCAGAAGTTGGAAACAACTTTAACCAGACCCTATTCCTTAAAAGCATTATTACACTGTAATATGAATAAATGTCCAACCAAAATTAAACTCTTACCAACTATCTATAGCGTAATTAGGGCCTGGCAGAAACTCCTTAAAAAAATTCATATTAATTACAAATTCTCCAAATATCTAACAATTACGGGCAACCCTAATTTTCCAGCAGCATTGAACTCCCGTATCTTCAACGCCTGGGCTCAACAGGGCCTAATATATATAGATCAGTTAAGAGAAAGGGGCTCAGGGGCATGTAGATCACTACAGGAACTAGCTACTGAATATGCGATTTCAAAAAAAGATTTTTTCCCCTATTTCCAAGCCCGTTATTTCTTAAAGGAATTTCCATTTGATCCTTCAGATGAATGTGCATGGAATATCCTGCAGATGCCTATTAATTTCTTTAAAATAGGGAAATATAACGTAACTTCATTATATAAAGCAATTATGCTAGAATATGGGAAGAAAAATTTGGAGCATATTGCCAAAAATTGGCAGGTGTCACCAGAAATTATATATAAAAGCTTCACATTTGCTGACATAGCAACATTATCCACTTCATGGCGTGAGTCTCACACTAAATTAATAAATAGAACATATATTACTCCTAGTAAGAAAGCAAAATGGGACCACTCTGTGGCTTCATGTCATAAATGTAAAGCTCTTAATGCTGACCTGAGCCATTGCTTTTGGAGTTGCCCTAAAATCAAGAAGTTTTGGTATAAGACTAACGTCTGGCTGAATAGAATTAATCATATACACCTCCAACTTAAGCTGGAACATATAATGTTCTTCATAGATGGACAAAAAATAGGTACATATAAACATTCACGTCAATTAAACTCAGCAATAATGGTCGGTAGACTACTCATATTGAAATACTGGAAATCTAGTAAAGCCCCAACTTTAACAGAATTTATTCAAAAACTGAAAAATATACTGATTATGGAGCAAATGGACACATCTATAAATTCAGAAACACAAGTCAATCGCTTTATACTAAAATGGCGGAATGTAATTGCCAGCTTCCCGAAGGAAATACAACTACAACTGATTTCCCCCTTTCGAGGATCAGTGTCCATGGAGCTTGCTATCGCCAATAAACATCTCTTAGACGATAGAGCCTAGACCTGAACCGGTATAAAACGCAGAGTGCGGACGATATGGAATTGGGATGGGTGGGGAGATGCGGGCATATTTAAATCTAAATGTTCAGAATACAAAGCTGGTATTATCGGGATTTTGGTAATTGGACATGATGTTGGGGAGCTGGGGGACGGACGAGCGGGGAACCTTCCCTTTTCTCCCCCCTTTTTTTTTTTTTTTTTTTTTTCTTTCTCCTTTCGCTGCTTGTTTTGTTTCGTTTTGTTTTTGTTTGGTTCTGTTTAGTATTGTTCAGAGAAGTATATAAAATATAATTCAACAGGGAAATATTAGAGATGAAGGAATGCTTGACTCAAAATTCTGTTGATAAGAATATTATTATGTGGACCCTTCATGGATGTTTTGATTTCTCTTTTCTTATTGCTTATATATCCTTTTTCTCTTTTTTGGAAAATGCATAAAAATGTATAACTGCGTTGAATTATAATAAAAAAAAAAAAAAAAAAAAGAAACATTTGGAAGAATTATTTAAAAAAAAAAAAATTGTGTAATTTTGAAAAGAAGCTAATAAATTGTAAAATAAATGATTGTGGTCAACCATAAATAATTTTATAATACTTTAATCTACTGAAAGGGACATGAAATCCATTTTTCTCCAACATTGGTGTGTCCGGTCCACGGCGTCATCCATAACTTGTGGGAATATTCTCTTCCCCAACAGGAAATGGCAAAGAGCACAGCAAAAGCTGTCCATATAGTCCCTCCCAGGCTCCGCCCCCCCAGTCATTCTCTTTGCCGCTCTGAACAAGTAGCATCTCCACGGAGATGGTGAAGAGTATGTGGTGTTTAGTTGTAGTTTTTTATTCTTCTATCAAGAGTTTGTTATTTTAAAATAGTGCTGGTATGTACTATTTACTCTGAAACAGAAAGAGATGAAGAGTTCTGTTTATAAGAGGAGTATGATTTTAGCAGCAGTAACTAAAATCGATTGCTGTTCCCACACAGGACTGTTGAGCTGAGAGAACTTCAGTTGGGGGGAACAGTTTGCAGACTTTTCTGCTCAAGGTATGACTAGCCATTTTTCTAACAAGACTGTGTAATGGTGGAAGGCTGTCATTTTTCCCTCATGGGGATCGGTAAGCCATTTTCTTAGTCTCAAACAGAATAAAGGGCTTATTATGGGCTATAAACTGGTAGACACTTTTAGGGGCTAAATCGATTGCTTTATTTAGGTATTATATGCAGTTTGAAGTTGAATTTCACACTTTTATAACTTTGGGGAACATTTTTTGCGCCAGGCACTTGTTAAGACACCTTCCTAGTCAGGAAGGGCCTTTCCCTGTAGTAGGCAGAGCCTCATTTTCGCGCCATTACTGCGCAGTTACTTTTGAGA
The DNA here is from genome assembly GCF_027579735.1 of Bombina bombina. Taxonomy (NCBI): domain Eukaryota; kingdom Metazoa; phylum Chordata; class Amphibia; order Anura; family Bombinatoridae; genus Bombina; species Bombina bombina. The sequence goes on along the minus strand of NC_069501.1, from coordinate 642,322,993 downwards.
ACAGTACATGCAGCTGCATGTGTGAGGATCTGGAATTCACTGAAAAAGTTCCTAGAAGGCTTCATTTGGTATCTTATACCCCCCTGGGATTGGTGAAGTCGCAGCAAAGGCTGGGGCTGGGACTGTAAGGGGGTTAAAATTGTAAACGGCTCCGGTTTTTAAGGGTTAACAGCTTGAAATTTGGGGTGCAATACTTTGAATGCATTAAGACACTGTGGTGAAAATTTGGTAAAGATTGGATAATTCCTTCATAGTTTTTCACATATTCAGTAATAAAGTGTGCCCTGTTTAACATTTAAAGAGACAGTAACGGTTTTGTTTTAAAACGGTTTTTGTGCTTTATTAACCAGTTTAAGCCTGTTTAACATGTCTGTGCCTTCAGATAGATCATGTTCTGTATGTATGGAAGCCAATGTGACTCCCCCTTCAAATATGTGTGATAATTGTGCCATAGAGTCCAAACAAAGTAAGGACAGTACTGTCACAAATAGTAAGGTTGCCCAAGATGATTCCTCAGATGAAGGAAGTAGACATAGTTCTACATCATCTCCTTCTGTGTCTACACCAGTTTTGCCCACGCAGGAGACCCCTAGTACTTCTAGCGCGCCAATGCTTGTTACTATGCAACAATTGACGGCTGTAATGGATAACTCCATAGCAAATATTTTATCCAAAATGCCAGCATTTCAGAGAAAGCGCGATTGCTCTGTTTTAAACACTATAGAGCAGGAGGGCGCTGATGATAATTTTTCTGTCATACCCTAACACCAATCTGAAGTGGCAATGAGGGAGGTTTTGTCAGATGGGGAAATTTCTGATACAGGAAGAATTTCTCAGCAGGCAGAACCTGATGTTGTGACATTTAAATTTAAATTAGAGCATCTCCACGCATTGCTTAAGGAGGTGCTATCTACTCTGGATGATTGTGACAATCTGGTCATCCCAGAAAAATTGTGCAAGATGGACAAGTTCCTTGAGGTCCCGGTGCACCCTGATGCTTTTCCGATACCCAAACGGGTGGCGGACATAGTGAATAAGGAGTGGGAGAAGCCAGGTATACCTTTTGTCCCTCCTCCTATATTTAAGAAATTATTCCCTATGGTCGACCCCAGAAAGGACTTTTGGCAAACAGTCCCTAAGGTCGAGGGGGCGGTTTCTACACTAGCCAAACGCACGACCATTCCTATTGAGGACAATTGTGCTTTCAAAGATCCTATGGATAAAAAATTGGAGGGTTTGCTTAAAAATATTTTTGTACAGCAAGGTTACCTCCTTCAACCTATTTCGTGTATTATTCCTGTCACTACAGCGGCGTGGTTCTGGTTCGAAGAACTAGAAAAGTCGCTCAGTAGGGAGACTCCGTATGAGGAAGTCATGGACAGAATTCACGCACTTAAGTTAGCTAATTCCTTTATTTTAGATGCCGCTTTGCAGTTAGCGAGATTAGCGGCGAAAAATTCAGGGTTTGCAATTGTGGCGCGCAGAGCGCTCTGGCTAAAGTCTTGGTCGGCGGATGTATCTTCCAAGACAAAATTGCTTAATATCCCTTTCAAAGGTAAGACCCTTTTTTCCAGAATTGAAAGAGATTATTTCAGACATCACTGGGGGAAAGGGCCATGCCCTCCCACAAGATAGGCCTTTCAAGACTAAGAATAAGTCCAATTTTCGTTCCTTTCGCAATTTCAGGAACTGACCGGCCTCCAACTCTGCAGCCTCTAGACAAGAGGTTAACGCTTCCCAGACTAAACCAGCTTGGAAACCGATGCAAGGCTGGAACAAGGGTAAACAGGCCAAGAAGCCTGCTGCTGCTACCAATACAGCATGAAGGGGTAGCCCCCGATCCGGGACCGGATCTAGTAGGGGGCAGACTCTCTCTCTTTGCTCAGGCTTGGGCAAGAGATGTTCAGGATCCCTGGGCACTAGAAATAGTCTCTCAGGGTTATCTTCTAGAATTCAAGGAACTACCCCCAAGGGGAAGGTTCCACATGTCTCACTTATCTTCAAACCAAATAAAGAGACAGGCATTCTTACATTGTGTAGAAGACCTGTTAAAGATGGGAGTGATACGCCCAGTTCCAACTGTGGAACAAGGTCAGGGGTTTTACTCAAATCTGTTTGTAGTTCCCAAAAAAGAGGGAACTTTCAGACCAATTCTGGATTTAAAAATTCTAAACAAATTTCTCAGAGTTCAATCGTTCAAAATGGAAACCATTCGAACGATTTTACCTACAATCCAGGAGGGTCAATTTATGACTACCGTGGATTTAAAGGATGCGTACCTACATATTCCTATCCACAAAGATCATTATCAGTTCCTAAGGTTCGCCTTTCTGGACAAGCATTACCAGTTCGTGGCTCTCCCATTCGGGCTAGCCACTGCTCCAAGGATTTTCACAAAGGTGCTCGGGTCCCTTCTAGCGGTTCTAAGACCAAGGGGTATTGCAGTGGCACCTTACCTGGACGACATTCTAATCCAAGCGTCGTCTCTTTCCAAAGCAAAGGCTCATACAGAAATTGTTCTAGCCTTTCTCAGATCTCACGGGTGGAAGGTGAACGTAGAAAAGAGTTCCCTGTCTCCTTCGACAAGAGTTCTCTTCTTGGGAACAATAATAGATTCTTTAGAAATGAAGATTTTCCTGACAGATGTCAGAAAGTCAAAGCTTCTAAACGCTTGTCAAGTTCTTCACTCTATTCTGCAGCCTTCCATAGCTCAGTGCATGGAAGTAGTAGGGTTGATGGTTGCAGCAATGGACATAGTTCCTTTTGCTCGAATTCATCTAAGACCATTACAACTGTGCATGCTCAAGCAGTGGAATGGGGACTATACAGACTTGTCTCCAATGATTCAAGTAGACCAGATGACCAGAGACTCACTCTGTTGGTGGCTGACCCAGGATCACCTGTCCCAGGGAATGAGTTTCCGCAGACCAGAGTGGGTCATCGTCACGACCGACGCCAGTCTATTAGGCTGGGGCGCGGTCTGGGATTCCCTGAAAGCTCAGGGTCTATGGTCTCGGGAAGAGTCTCTTCTCCCGATAAACATTCTGGAACTGAGAGCGATATTCAATGCTCTCCGGGCTTGGCCTCAACTAGCGAAGGCCAGATTCATAAGATTCCAGTCAGACAACATGACGACTGTTGCTTACATCAACCATCAGGGGGGAACAAGGAGTTCCTTGGCGATGAGAGAGGTGTCCAAAATCATCAAATGGGCGGAGGATCACTCCTGCCACCTATCTGCAATCCACATCCCAGGAGTAGACAACTGGGAGGCGGATTATCTGAGTCGTCAGACTTTCCATCCGGGGGAGTGGGAACTTCACCCGGAGGTGTTTGCCCAGTTGACTCAATTATGGGGCATTCCAGACATGGATCTGATGGCGTCTCGTCAGAACTTCAAGGTTCCTTGCTACGGGTTCAGATCCAGGGATCCCAAGGCGACTCTAGTGGATGCATTAGTGGCGCCTTGGTCCTTCAACCTAGCTTATGCGTTTCCACCTTTCCCTCTCCTTCCCAGGCTGGTAGCCAGGATCAAACAGGAGAAGGCCTCAGTGATTCTGATAGCTCCTGCACGGCCACGCAGGACTTGGTATGCAGACCTGGTGAATATGTCATCGGCTCCACCATGGAAGTTACCTTTGAGACAGGATCTTCTAGTGCAAGGTCCATTCGAACATCCAAATCTAGTTTCTCTCCAGCTGACTGCTTGGAAATTGAACGCTTGATTTTATCCAAGCGCGGGTTTTCGGATTCAGTGATAGATACTCTGGTCCAAGCCAGAAAACCTGTGACTAGAAAGATTTACCATAAAATATGGAAAAGATATATCTGTTGGTGTGAATCCAAGGGATTCTCATGGAGTAAGATTAAAATTCCCAGGATCCTCTCCTTTCTCCAAGAAGGTTTGGATAAGGGATTGTCAGCGAGTTCTCTAAAAGGACAGATTTCTGCTCTATCTGTCTTGTTACACAAACGACTGGCAGCTGTGCCAGATGTTCAAGCTTTTGTACAGGCTTTGGTCAGGATCAAGCCTGTTTACAGACCTTTGACTCCTCCCTGGAGTCTAAATTTAGTTATTTCAGTTCTTCAAGGGGTTCTGTTTGAACCCTTACATTCCATAGATATCAAGTTACTATCTTGGAAAGCTCTGTTTTTGGTTGCTATTTCTTCTGCTAGAAGAGTTTCTGAATTATCTGCGTTGCAGTGTGATCCACCCTATCTGGTGTTCCATTCAGATAAGGTTGTTTTGCGTACCAAGCCTGGTTTTCTTCCAAAAGTTGTTTCCAACAAGAATATTAACCAGGAAATAGTTGTTCCTTCTTTGTGTCCAAATCCAGTTTCAAAGAAGGAACATTTGTTACACAATTTAGATGTAGTCCGTGCTTTAAAGTTCTATTTAGAAGCAACAAAGGATTTCAGACAAACTTCTTCTTTGTCGTTTATTCTGGTAAGAGGAGAGGTCAAAAATCTACTGCTACCTCTCTTTCCTTCTGGCTGAAAAGCATCATCCGATTGGCTTATGAGACTGCCGGACGGCAGCCTCCTGAACGAATCATAGCTCACTCTACTAGGGCTGTGGCTTCCACATGGGCCTTCAAGAACGAGGCTTCTGTTGATCAGATATGTAAGGCAGCGACTTGGTCTTCTCTGCACACTTTTGCCAAATTCTACAAATTTGATACTTTTGCTTCTTCGGAGGCTATTTTTGGGAGAAAGGTTTTGCAAGCCGTGGTGCCTTCTGTTTAGGTAACCTGATTTGCTCCCTCCCTTCATCCGTGTCCTAAAGCTTTGGTATTGGTTCCCACAAGTTATGGATGACGCCGTGGACCGGACACACCAATGTTGGAGAAAACAGAATTTATGCTTACCTGATAAATTACTTTCTCCAACGGTGTGTCCGGTCCACGGCCCGCCCTGTTTTTTTAATCAGGTTTGAAAAATGTCTTTCTCTATACACTACAGTCACCACGGCACCCTATAGTTTCTCCTTTTTTTCTCCTAACCGTCAGTCGAATGACTGGGGGGGCGGAGCCTGGGAGGGACTATATGGACAGCTTTTGCTGTGCTCTTTGCCATTTCCTGTTGGGGAAGAGAATATTCCCACAAGTTATGGATGACGCCGTGGACCGGACACACCGTTGGAGAAAGTAATTTATCAGGTAAGCATAAATTCTGTTTTTTCTTTATGATTCAGATAGCGCATACATTTTTAACCCCTTAACGACACATGTTACACAAACTGGTCTTTAAAGACCAGCGACGTACCCTGTACGTTGTCAGTGGTTTCAAGGGTCTGGAAGTGATCCTGATCGCTTCCAGCCACTTTCAAGGTATTGCTGTGATGCCTCGAAATTGAGGCATCACTGCAATACCTTTTTTTGCACACTGATGCAGAAAGAGCTACTCTGTGGCCCTCTCTGCATTGGCCAGCGATGGTGCCGATCGTTGGTGGGGGAGAGCCATTACAAGGAGGCGGGTGGGCGACCCATCGCTGGGGAACTTCTGTTCCGGACAGCAGTTGTTGCTGTCGGGTGCACGCGGGAGGCGAAGGGCGGGTGTGTGCATGTGCGCGCGCCAGCGATCTAGCCACAAAATAAAAGTGGTGGGAGAGAGTGCTGAGAGAGGGTGGTGGGTGGCAGAGGAAGGGGAAATGCTTTTCAAAAGGCATCTTGGAGAGGGAGGGCAGCTACACTACTGAAAATGTAGGTTGTAGATTTAAAAAGCCACATTTTGTTTGCAAAGTGGGTACTGGCAGACAGCTGCAGTACCCAAAATGGTGACAAACATCTGAACGGAATTGAAAAATGGCCTTGTCCTTAAAGGGACAGTATAAACTCATTTTCATATAACTGCATGTAATAGACACTACTATAAAGAATAAGATGCACAGATACTGATATAAAAATCCAGTATAAAACTGTTTAAAAACTCACTTAGAAGCTCTCGGTTTAGCTCTGTTAAAAAGGTAGTTGGAAAACCCACTGCAAGTGGGAAATAAGACCCTCCCCCTTCTTTTGCATATGAAAAGACCCTTTACACAAACAGGAGCTAGATGGAGTAGGTATCTGTCGGTAGTCTCATAAAACTTTGGGGCTTGGTTAGGAGTCTGAAAATCAAAGCAATGTAATTTAAAAAATAAGCAAAACTATACATTTTTAAAAAAAAAAAATACAACAACTTTATGGGCTATATAAATAGATCACCTACCAAACATTTATGCAAAGAAAAAAATATATATAATGTATAATATCCCTTTAAGGGGTAAAACAACTTTCCAATGTACTTCAGTTATCAATTTTGCTTCATTCTGTTGGTATCCTTTGTTGAAGAAGCTGCAATGTACTACTGAGAGCTAGCTAAACACTTTGTTAAGCTAATGAAATGAGGCATATATGTTCAGCCACTGATCAGCAGCTAGCCCCAGCCTCTGAGCCTACCTAGGTATGCTTTTCATTGAATGATACCACAAGAACAAAGTAAACTAGGTAATAGAAGTAAATTAGAAAGTCATTTCAAATTGTATGCTCAATCCTAATCATGAAATAAACATTAAGTTTCATGTCCCTTAAATAAGTATATTCGGTATTAACTGATACATTTGATCAAATCTGATTATTTTAAGTGGAGTAGCATCCTCAAACATATAGTATAATATAAAGTTTTCCACAAAATAGATAAATAAATTAATAAAATGTAAGGTTATATACAAACAGTGATGGAAAATATGTGTGCGATCAAGAATGTTGAAAGAAGGGTGTAGGTTCTGGTGTGGCCACTTAAGGACATATGCAAATGGGTTTGTATTCTGATCTAAGTCATCCTGATGCAGAATGCTGCATGGTAGACATAGATCCCAATACTTAAAAAGAGAAACTGTAATAGAAAATGTAATTCTCTGATTCTTAGAGCATTTAATGTTTGCATTGCTGGCAATAGGTTACTATTTATTAAACACAGACAAAGGGATTAAAAACATAGATAAAGACCCGTTTGGAAGCCACAAATATAGCAGCTCTCAAGAAAATAGAAAAAGACTTGCGGTTGTTTCTCTGTGCAGCTGCAGCTCCTGATTGGTTGATCAGATATGTCCTGTTCAGATGTTTGTGTTTAAGCCCTTTGCAAGGATTAAACACATACTTATCTAGCTTCAATGCAAAAATGACTTGCCCTAAGGAATTAGGCTATTTAGTGTTTGCTTCCAAGTGTCCCTCTAATTATGATGGAGGCTCACCGTGAAAAGATTTTCTGGTACTGCATAAGACAAATTACTGTTGTTTCTTTAGATATCCAGGTGTATAATCTTATAAAAAATAAACTGTTTCCGCAGATACAATTTCGGTTTCAAAATGACAACAGAATCTCCTCGCCGTCCGAGCAGGTGCACAGGGGGAGTGATGGTTCGACCTCAAGCAGTCACGTAAGAATTGAGTATTCAATTTACTTTTGTTCTTTCTTAGGTTCCTTTGCATATTAAAGTCTTCTTTTTCTGTTTGAAGCAATTCAGCGACCTGTTAACATTCAACTTTAATAGGTTCTAGATCTAACAATATTTATATTGTTTGTTTTGGTTGTTTGTGTCAAAAATTGGTACTGTGTTTTTTGTCATATATAATATTATTGTTTTTCAGGGAACAGTCTTATATGGAAAGTGTTGTTACATTTCTACAAGATGTTGTACCACAGGTCAGTACCTAATAATAATGAGCATAATGTGTTCTCCAAATGCTGAAACCTGTTAGTGCATTTCTTATCTACTTATATAATCTTTCTGTTTGCAAGCTGGAATCTCTCTTTCACTTTTGTGCATTAAAAATGTTTCAATTAAGTTTTTTTTACTGTTTTCTTTACTGGGTTTAAAGATACATTAAACACTTTGAGATGGTAATATGAATTAAAACATATATACAAAAAAACTCTACAATATACTTTCATTATTTATTTTGTCCCCTTTTCCTGTTATTCCATTTTGAAATTGTGAGCATTTCAGTTCCTGTAAGAAATGGAAGTGCAGAACACAGTCATTGGCTGCACACTCGAGTGACCTATTTTTAACTATATCTAATTGACCACAGCACAGAAGGTAACTTAAGTTACAACATGTCAGCTCCCATTGTTTTATAGACAATAAAACTTTACTCTTATTTTGTCAATATATAACCAACTAATGAAACTTAAAAAAATCTACATGTTACTCTGACTAATGTTTTCTTTGAATGCTTCATTCTATCCACCATTTATTTAGTGTTTAATGTCCCTTTTAATATTACTTAGAGTACATAGTAGCCCGTTTACATTGATGTACCACAAATGTTAAACAAATGTGGAAGCAAAAATCATGTTAAAAATATTTTATACTCTTCCTTTTAAGAGACCAGCATCAACTTTTACTATGTCAGGGAAGTATTATAATGATTTTGTTTTGGCAATCTGTGCCGCCTCCTTTTTTCCCTGAAAAGCTGAAGCTATGTGATTATTATTTTTTTTGTTGGCACATTGCTATCTGACAAAGCAGCATTATATATTATTATATATTGTGCTTCTCTTTAATTTTTGTTCTTTAGATTATGGGTGTTGTTGCATTTAAATTGCTTGAGTAGAATATTGTATTTGAAATGTTGCTTGCAACTGAACAGCATCTTTAGAATTGTGTCCTGGCCATATGTGAAACATTAAAATATATTCTCAGGTAGTGTTGCCAGATACATATTTAGAAGGTCACTGTGTAGTTTAGTTAGGGACAAGCCATTGGAGACCTGATAGTGTTGCAGGGGGTTAGAGATACCACAAATGTACTTTCTCAGAACTGCAGTGTTTAAATACACTTTCATTACAGACAACATTGTAATCAATTGGTGTAATCTCAGGTCACATGGCAATTTTACTGTTGTAATGTCTGGGATATTTTAAAAGTGGCCCTTTACTGCAGCATTTAAATGCAGCAACATTATTAAACTGATATTACCCAAATAAGTTATCATATGTTTTAGCATGAGGGATCTAAAGCCTTTGCTAAGCTGATTTTTAGTATTTCTTTGCTGCTTGCATTTAAACACTATTGTAAGTTATATTTCAGTGAGTAACCCACACAAACTGTATATTGTTTTTTCTCCAACATTGGTGTGTCCGGTCCACGGCGTCATCCTTACTTGTGGGAAATATCTCTTCCCCAACAGGAAATGGCAAAGAGTCCCAGCAAAGCTGGCCATATAGTCCCTCCTAGGCTCCGCCCACTCCAGTCATTCTCTTTGCCGTTGCACAGGCAACATCTCCACGGAGATGGTTAAGAGTATGTGGTGTTTAGTTGTAGTTTTTTATTCTACTATCAAGAGTTTGTTATTTTAAAATAGTGCTGGTATGTACTATTTACTCTGAAACAGAAAAAGATGAAGAATTCTGTTTGTGAGAGGAAGATGATTTTAGCAGACAGTAACTAAAATCATTTGCTGTTTCCACATAGGACTGTTGAGATGAAGTAACTTCAGTTGGGGGAAACAGTTAGCAGACTTTTCTGCTTAAGGTATGACTAGCCATATTTCTAACAAGACTGTGTAATGCTGGAAGGCTGTCATTTCCCCTCATGGGGACCGGTAAGCCATTTTCTTAGTCTCAAACAGAATAAAGGGCTTAATATGGGCTATAAAACTGGTAGACACTTTTATGGGCAAAATCGATTGCTTTATTTGGCCATTTTATACATGTTTATGCTGGTAATTCACATTTATAAACTTGGGGAACGTTTTTTAACGTCCGGCACTGTGTTAGACACCTTTTCCAGTCAGGAAGGGCATTCCCAGTTGTAGGCTGAGCCTCATTTTCGCTCCATTACTGCGCAGTTACTTTTGAGAGCAAGACATGCAGATGCATGTGTGAGGATCTGAAAGTAGTTGGAAAAGTTCCTAGAAGGCTTCATTTGGTATCGTATTCCCCCCTGGGTTTGGTAAAGTCGCAGCAAAGGCTGTAGCTGGGACTGTAGAGGGGTTAAAACTGTAACCGGCTCCGGTTTCGTTATTTTAAGGGTTAAAGCTCTGAAAATTGGTGTGCAATACTTTGAATGCTTTAAGACACTGTGGTGAAATTTTGGTAAATTTTGAACAATTCCTTCATACTTTTTCACATATTCAGTAATAAAGTGTGCTCTGTTTAAAATTTAAAGAGACCGTAACGGTTTTGTTTCAAAACGGTTTTTGTGCTTTATTGACAAGTTTAAGCCTGTTTAACATGTCTGTACCTTCAGATAAGCTATATTCTATATGTATGAAAGTCAATGTGTCTCCCCCTTCAAAATTGTGTGATAATTGTGCCATAGCGTCCAAACAAAGTAAGGACAGTACTGCCACAGATAATGAAGTTGCCCAAGATGATTCATCAGATGAAGGTAGTAGACATGGTTCTACATCATCTCCTTCTGTGTCTATACCAGTTTTGCCCACGCAGGAGGCCCCTAGTACTTCTAGCGCGCCAATGCTTATTACTATGCAACAATTGACGGCAGTAATGGATAACTCCATAGCAAATATTTTATCCAAATGCCTGCATATCAGAGAAAGCGCGATTGCTCTGTTTTAAACACTGAAGAGCAGGAGGGCGCTGATGATAATTGCTCTGTCATACCCTCACACCAATCTGAAGGGGCCATGAGGGAGGTTTTGTCAGATGGGGAAATTTCAGATTCAGGAAAAATTTCTCAACAGGCTGAACCTGATGTTGTGACATTTAAATTTAAATTGGAGCATCTCCGCGCACTGCTTAAGGAGGTGTTATCTACTCTGGATGATTGTGACAACCTGGTCATTCTAGAAAAATTATGCAAGATGAACAAGTTCCTAGAGGTTCCGGTGCACCCCGACGCTTTTCCTATACCCAAGCGGGTGGCGGACATAGTGAATAAGGAGTGGGAGAAGCCCGGCATACCTTTTGTTCCCCCTCCTATATTTAAGAAATTATTTCCTATGGTCGACCCCAGAAAGGACTTATGGCAGACAGTCCCTAAGGTCGAGGGGGCAGTTTCTACTCTAAACAAGCGCACTACTATTCCTATCGAGGATAATTGTGCTTTCAAAGATCCTATGGATAAAAAATTGGAGGGTTTGCTTAAAAAGATTTTTGTACAGCAAGGTTACCTTCTGCAACACATTTCGTGCATTGTTCCTGTCACTACAGCAGCGTGGTTCTGGTTCGAGGAACTAGAAAAGTCGCTCAGTAGAGAGACTCAATATGAGGAGGTTATGGACAGAGTTCACGCACTTAAGTTGGCTAATTCTTTTATTTTAGATGCCGCTTTGCAATTAGCTAGATTAGCGGCGAAAAATTCAGGGTTTGCAATTGTGGCGCGCAGAGCGCTTTGGCTAAAGTCTTGGTCAGCGGATGTATCATCCAAGACAAAATTGCTTAATATACCCTTCAAGGGTAAAACTCTCTTTGGGCCAGAATTGAAAGAGATTATCTCAGACATCACTGGGGGAAAGGGCCAAGCCCTCCCACAAGATAGGCCTTTCAAAGCCAAGAATAAGTCTAATTTTCGTTCCCTTCGTAATTTCAGGAACGGACCGGCCTCTAATTCTGCATCCTCTAAGCAAGAGGGTAATGCTTCACAGACCAAACCAGCCTGGAAACCGATGCAAGGCTGGAACAAGGGTAAGGAGGCCAAGAAGCCTGCTGCTGCTAACAAAACAGCATGAAGGAGTAGCCCCCGATCCGGGACCGGATCTAGTGGGGGGCAGACTCTCTCTCTTTGCTCAGGCTTGGGCAAGAGATGTTCAGGATCCCTGGACGCTAGAAATAGTTTCTCAGGGTTATCTTCTGGAATTCAAGGAACTACCCCCAAGGGGAAGGTTTCACATGTCTCACTTATCCTCAAACCAAATAAAGAGACAGGCATTCTTACATTGTGTAGAAGACCTGTTAAAAATGGGAGTGATACACCCAGTTCCAATGGCGGAACAAGGAATGGGATTTTACTCAAATCTGTTCGTAGTTCCCAAAAAAGAGGGAACCCTCAGACCAATTCTGGATTTAAAAATCCTCAACAAATTTCTCAGAGTACCATCGTTCAAAATGGAAACCATTCGAACGATTCTACCTACAATCCAGGAAGGTCAATTTATGACTACCGTGGATCTAAAGGATGCGTACCTACATATTCCTATCCACAAAGAACTTCAAGGTTCCTTGCTACGGGTCCAGATCCAGGGATCCCAAGGCGACTCTAGTGGATGCACTAGTAGCGCCTTGGTCCTTCAACCTAGCTTATGTGTTTCCACCGTTTCCTCTCATTCCCAGGCTGGTAGCCAGGATCAAGCAGGAGAGGGCCTCGGTGATCTTGATAGCTCCTGCGTGGCCACGCAGGACTTGGTATGCAGACCTGGTGAATATGTCATCGGCTCCACCATGGAAGCTACCTTTGAGACAGGACCTTCTTGTACAGGGTCCATTCGAACATCCAAATCTGGTTTCCCTCCAGCTGACGGCTTGGAAATTGAACGCTTGATTCTATCAAAGCGTGTGATAGATACTCTGGTTCAAGCCAGAAAACCGGTAACTAGAAAAATTTACCATAAAATATGGAAAAGATATATCTGCTGGTGTGAATCCAAGGGATTCCCATGGAATAAGATCAAAATTCCTAAGATCCTTTCCTTTCTACAAGAAGGTTTGGATAAAGGATTATCAGCGAGTTCTCTAAAGGGACAGATTTCTGCTTTATCTGTCTTACTACACAAACGACTGGCAGCTGTGCCAGATGTTCAAGCATTTGTTCAGGCTCTGGTTAGGATCAAGCCTGTTTACAGACCTTTGACTCCTCCATGGAGTTTAAATCTAGTTCTTTCAGTTCTCCAAGGGGTTCCGTTTGAACCTTTACATTCCATAGATATTAAGTTGTTATCTTGGAAAGTTTTTTTCTTGGTTGCTATTTCTTCTGCTAGAAGAGTTTCTGAGCTATCTGCTCTGCAGTGTACTCCGCCCTATCTGGTGTTCCATTCAGATAAGGTTGTTTTACGTACTAAGCCTGGTTTTCTTCCAAAGGTTGTTTCCAACAAAAATATTAACCAGGAGATAGTTGTACCTTCTTTGTGTCCGAATCCAGTTTCAAAGAAGGAACGTTTGCTACACAATTTAGATGTAGTCCGTGCTCTAAAATTCTATTTAGAAGCTACAAAAGAGTTCAGACAAACATCTTCTCTGTTTGTCGTCTATTCTGGTAAAAGGAGAGGTCAAAAAGCGACTTCTACCTCTCTTTCCTTTTGGCTTAAAAGCATCATCCGATTGGCTTACGAGACTGCCGGACGGCAGCCTCCTGAAAGAATCACAGCTCACTCTACTAGGGCTTTGGCTTCCACATGGGCCTTCAAGAACGAGGCTTCTGTTGATCAGATATGTAAGGCAGCGACTTGGTCTTCACTGCACACTTTTGCCAAATTTTACAAATTTTATACTTTTGCTTCTTCGGAGGCTATTTTTGGGAGAAAGGTTTTGCAAGCAGTGGTGCCTTCTGTTTAGGTAACCTGATTTGCTCCCTCCCTTCATCCGTGTCCTAAAGCTTTGGTATTGGTTCCCACAAGTAAGGATGACGCCTGTTTTTTTAATCAGGTTTGATGAATTATTTTCTCTAACTACAGTCACCACGGCACCCTATAGTTTCTCCTATTTTTTCCTCCTGTCCGTCGGTCGAATGACTGGGGTGGGCGGAGCCTAGGAGGGACTATATGGCCAGCTTTGCTGAGACTCTTTGCCATTTCCTGTTGGGGAAGAGATATTTCCCACAAGTAAGGATGACGCCGTGGACCGGACACACCGTTGGAGAAAGTAATTTATCAGGTAAGCATAAATTCTGTTTTTTTCCAGTAGGCCCAGCATATTGAAAATATACTATTATTTATTTTTCATGACATCTCAGAAAAATTGCTAAAACGTATATTTCTTTCATGTAATTGGCAAGAGTCCATGAGCTAGTGACGTATGGGATATACAATCCTACCAGGAGGGGCAAAGTTTCCTAAACCTCAAAATGCCTATAAATACACCCCTCACCACACCCACAATTCAGTTTTACAAACTTTGCCTCCTATGGAGGTGGTGAAGTAAGTTTGTGCTAAGATTTCTATGTTGATATGCGCTTCTCAGCATTTTGAAGCCCGATTCCTCTCAGAGTACAGTGAATGTCAGAGGCATGTGAAGGGAGTATCACCTATTGAATGAAATGGTTTTCCTCACGAGAGATCTATTTCATAGGTTCTCTGTTATCGGTCGTAGAGATTCATCTCCTACCTCCCTTTTCAGATCGACGATATACTCTCATATACCATTACCTCTACTGATAACCGTTTCAGTACTGGTTTGGCTATCTGCTATATGTGGATGGGTGTCTTTCGGTAAGTATGTTTTTATTACTTATGACACCTCAGCTATGGTTTGGCACTTTATGCATTAATATAAAGTTCTAAATATATGTATTGTACTTATATTTGCCATGAGTCAGGTTCATGTATTTCCTTTTTTGCAGTCTGTCAGTTTCATATTTGGGGCAAATAAACATATTAAGAAATATTTTTCTTACCTCGGGTTTAGTCTTTTTTCAAATTGACTACATTTTTCTTGCAGATTGCGGGCGCCAAATGCTAGACTTTATTGCGTCATTCTTGGTGCGAGAATTTTTTGGCATGAAAGTACGTCCATTGACGCAAGTTCGTAATTTCCGGCGTCGTAGTTGACGCTGTGTTCCTTACACAAGGTTGCGTCGTTAGTGACGCAAGTGTGTCATTTCCGGACGTTGTTAGCGCCAAAAAAAATTCAGTTATGTTGTGCGTCATACTTGGCGCCAAATGTTTTCATTATTTTATCACCCCATTGCTATTTGCCTCTTGCCTTTTTCTATGTCAGAGGGCTAGGCTATTTGCATTTTTTCCCATTCCTGAAACTGTCATATAAGGAAATTGATAATTTTGCTTTATATGTTGTTTTTTATTTTATATTTTGCAAGATGTCACAATCTGATCCTGTCTCAGAATTATCTGTTGGAACTTTGCTGCCTGATATCGGTTCTACCAAAGCTAAGTGCATTTTATTTCCGATTGTCATTTGTAAATAGTTGTCATGATAAACTTTTACATGTAGATAATGTGTCCATCAGTAATAGTACATTGCCTTTTGCTGTTCCTTCAACTTTTAATGTACATGTTATACCTATGAATTTTAAGAATTTGTTACTGATTCTATTCAGAAGGCTTTGGCTGCTATTCCACCTTCTAATTAATATAAAAGGTCTTTTAAAACTTCTCATAAGATGATGAAATTTTAAATGACCGACAACATAATGAATTATCCTCCTCTGATGAGGATCTATCTGATTCAGAAGATCCTTCCTCAGATATTGACACTAATAAATCTACTTATTTATTTAAAATGAAGTATTTTCATTCTTTGTTTAAAGAAGTGTTAATTACTTTGGATATTAAGGAAACTAGTCCTCTTGATATTAGAACTAGTAAATTCTGTTTTTTAAAACCTCCTGTGGTTACTCCAGAGGTTTTCTTCCTGTTCCTGAGGCTATTTCTGATATGATTTCTAAGGAATGGAATAAGCCAGTTACTTCTTTTATTCCTTCTTCAAGGTTTAAAAAATTGTATCCTTTACCAGCAATTTTTATAGAGTTTTGGGAAAAGATCCCCAAAGTTGATGGGGCTATTTCTACTCTTGCTGTACGTACCTCTATTCCTATGGAAGATAGTACTTAAGTTCCTTTAGATAGGAAACTTGAATTTATCTAAGGAAAGCTTATTTATATTCAGGTCATCTTCTCAGGCCTGCAATTTCTTTGGCGGATGTTGCAGCTGCATCAACATTTTTGTTGGAGAATTTAGCGCAACAAGAATTTGATTCTGATTTATCTAGCATTGTTCGCTTACTGCAACATGCTAATCATTTCTGTTGCCATTTTTTTATATCATCAAGATTTATGTTAGATCTATGTCTTTAGCTATTTTTAGCTAGAAGAGCTTTGTGGCTTAAATCTTGGAATGCTAATATGACTTCTAAGTCTAGATTGCTATCTCTTCTTTCCAAGGTAATAAGAGACCTAAGGGTAAATCTAAAGCTTCTAACCGTTTTCGTTCTTTTTGTCAAATAAGGAACAAAAACCTAATCCTTCCCTCAAGGAATCTGTTTCCAATTGGAAATTTTCATCAAATTGGAATAAATCCAAGCCATTTAAGAAACCAAAGCCAGCCCCTAAGTCCACATAAATGTGTGGCCCTCATTCCAGCTCAGCTGGTAAGGGGCAGTTTAAGGTTTTTTTCAAGGATGTTTGGACAAATTCTGTCCAAAATCAATGGTTTCAGAGTATTGTCTCTCAGGGGTATCAAATAGGATTCTGAGTAAGACCTCTCTGATGCATCCCAGCAAATACAGTAAATGCTCAGGCTTCCCTGAAGTGTGTTTCAGACCTGGAGTTTCAGGGGTAATCATGCCAGTTCTTTTTCAGGAACAGGGTCTGGGGTTTTATTCAAATCTATTCATTGTCCCAAAGAAGGAAAATTCATTCACACCAGTTCTGGATCTGAAAATTTTGAATCGTTATGTAAGAGTACCAACTTTCAAATGGTGACTTTAAGCACTATTCTGCCTTTTGTTCAGCAAGGACATTTCTCTTACTTGGTGTATCCAGTCCACGGATTCATCCTTACTTGTGGGATATTCTCATTCCCTACAGGAAGTGGAAAAGAGAGCACACAGCAGAGCTGTCCATATAGCTCCCCCTCAGGCTCCACCCCCCCAGTCATTCTCTTTGCCGCTCTAACAAGTAGCATCTCCACGGGAGGGTAAAGTGAATGTGGTGTTAGATTTGTAGTTTTTATTTCTTCAATCAAGAGTTTGTTATTTTAAAATAGTGCCGGTTTGTACTATTTACTCTGTGGCAGAAAGTGATGAAGATTTCTGCTGAGAGGGAAACGATTTTAGCATGTTGTAACTAAAATCCATTGCTGTTCCCACACAGGACTGTTGAGTACCGGAGAACTTCAGTTGGGGGGAACAGTTTGCAGGCTTAACTGCTATAAGGTATGCTCAGTCACTTTTTTTCTAGTCAAGACTTAGTAATGCTAGAAGACTGACAAGAATCCCCATGTGGGGAAGGTAAGCCATATTCTGAGACTTAGTATAGAAGGATGGCTTAGTTAAAAGGGCTTAAAACGCTGTTGGACACTGTTAAGGGGAAATCGATTATTTTATTACAATAATCTGATATTTGTACAAGTGTGTGTTACATTTGGAATACTTTTTTGGTGTTTTATTCCGCATGGCATATCTTTAGACACCTATTTTGGCTTGGGAAGGCCCCACAACTCCGGAGTGAAGAGGGAGGGGGCCTAAATTTTGCTCCTCAGTTGCGCAGTTCATTTGGCAGACAGCTTCATGCAGCTTCACATGTAGAGTCCAGAGATTGCTGGAGGACTTCAGAGAGGCTTATTTTCGTTCAAAACTAATCCCCAAGGAAGGTAGGGCCACAGCAGAGGCTGTGGCATGGTGCTGTAGTTTGTTAAACCGGTGGCCTGCTTTAATTTGCTCCGGTTTGGGCAGTAAGGGGTTAATTGTCTTGAAATTTACTGTGCAATCATTTCAAAGCATTAGGATCATATGGTGAAAATTTCATAAAGATTGGACGTTTTTTTGAGGTTTAGTAAAAAAGTGTGCGCTTTTTATTATTTAAATACAGGGATATCTGTGATAAGAAGTATTACAGGTCTCCTATAGGAGGCGTTAATAGACAATGATAAATATTGCTAAAATCAGTGTGCAACTCGTCACACAATATACATAATGTAAAGAAATTAAAATTGTTAAAAGTATGTATATATACAGATTTGGCACGTGACCAATCTGGCAATAGATAAGTTCAAATGGTATCCAACAAAGTCCAAATATAGAACAGGCAGCTCTCGGTCTTCACCCAAACGATGGTGTAGCTTCTAAAATGGATAACTGTAATGAAAACAGAAACAGAGGCGCCACATGTGTAGATCAATCAAAGCTGACAATATCCAAGCGATACAAGATACAGGGTACTCACAAACGTGAAGGCACTCTCTTGTGCCTGTAGAGGCAGGCTGGTATTCTCACAGCAAACCAGCTGGCTGTACAAGGGAATCCCCTTCGTGATATCCTGTGTTACTAGTTGTCCCAATAGCAACCCTTGCCTGGGTCACTTATCGCAGAATGGAACTGGAGTGAAGAGGGGAGAAAGGCTAAACAGCCCTTAGGTTACTTGCAAGGGAAATGCCACACTAACACCAGACTTGTAAAAAATAAACCAAGTATTTTATTGTTCCAAAATAAAAATACCATCAGTGCAACAAATTACAGCTGGGTGTGTTAAAAGGCAAATCTCCTTGTATGTGCAGAGATAATAGCGACGCGTTTCTCAGGGATAACCCTGTTTCATCAGGCTTGTATACTCTAACCCTGTTTGGCTTCCCTTTAAATAGGGCTCAGTAACCATATGTTTGCAATAAACCCTCCCCTTCCTTCATATAAACCAATAATACCTTTCCTGTCCAAAAACGCCCACTTGTTGCTATAATTAAAGTAATATTAAAAATTGTGTGTAAATATGAGCTAGCCTATATGATACCCTATAAATTATGACCAATATGTTATTAACTGTGAAATTAAATTAGTATAATTCCGTGCCGATTATAAAATAATTTTGAGTGCACTGGTGTAAACAAACTACGTGAGTAAAAACTCCTTAGCCAATTGCGGACAACCTTAGGGAGGCTTGTGTCTCATAAGGTGTCTGATTGGTTTACGTCCTACTAGTATGAACAACTACAAGGACCATCATGCCTCTGTGTGTCATGCTGGATCTTCCCGGAAATGTAACAGCATGATTGTCAGTCTGTTATTTTGGTACCCCCACGGAGGCGTATGTAAAAAACTTATAACGAGGTACACGGGTTACGTGATGATAAGCAATAATAAACCCCAATGCGTCAGTGGAGGCACCCGATTGGTCAGAATAAACATCTACATAAACGTGCTAAAAATAGAGGTTATATGTCAATAGACAATGATTAATCTGCTGATATTAATAAATGAATGTCTAAGTGTTGCCTCAAATGATTGTACAATGTCGGTAATTGTTAGCCGAATATCTAAAGTGAAAGTGCAATAATAGACGTGACTATCCTTCCTGTGTGTGTTTAATTCTATAGGCATATATCTATAATGATAATTGTGGTAGAAGTAAGACATGTATACTAAGTGTAGTGCTAAATAATATAATAAACCTATACTAATATGAACATATATGCATGTGTAAAACATATATATATATATATATATATATATATATATATAAATACATGTTTAGACGCCTATGGTTAATCAAACATTGTGTGTACGTTATACCAAAAGTATAATGTGAAAGTGACTATAGGCTCATGAGGATGTTTGAACAGCCACATCGCTCAAACAATAAACTAACTGTATATTAATAAATACTTATAGTGAGTCTAAAAAATATGTGGAAATTATTCCAACATATATGAAAAAGTGACTTTAGTCCCATGTGGATGTTAGAATGGCCACATAACCTGAACATATACACACAATATATAAGTAATGTCCTCCAACATGAAAAATGTAAACAAAGTGTGTTTACATATGGCTAAAAAAATACAATAAATATACTAAAAAATATAGCTAAGCAACAAGTGGGCGGGGAAAGTCCAGTGTACAGAAACTCCTTTATACTTACAAAAATCAATTGAATAAAATATGTATTTTAGAAAGAAATAATAATAATGTTAATTAAAAATTAAAAACATCATAAATAATAAAGATGAAAATTAAAATTAGGTGATGAGAAATATAATGTCAATTAATCTACAGATGCGACTATGGTACTCGGAATTAATCTGCAGATACGACAAAAGTACTCAGAATGGACCTAACACTATAACACTATAAAGAAAAGTCATATGAATGCAGCTGAATCTATAACCTCATTGAGGCCAGTGGGAAATAGACTATTGAATTTAAAAATCCAATAGGTTTCCCTTTGTCTAAGCTTATTAAACCTATTGTACAGATTACTTTTGGGGATACTTTCTATTGGAGTAATTTTGAATGAACATTTTCCAGATATATATTTCTCACAAATATGTCGGGATACACTATGTTTAGATGACTTTACTTTGATGTTCCTTAAGTGTTCACTCCATCGAGTTCTGACCTTCCTACAGGTCCTGCCTATATACTGCATCCCACATTCGCACGTGAGTGCATAGATAACAAAACTGGAATCACAGGTCATTTTACTTTTAATATGAAATACTTCCCCGTTGCTGTGTGATGCTATGTCAGTGAAACCATGAGTTATATGTTTGCACATGAAACATGGTTTCTTTCCACATCTGTATACTCCCATCTTATTGAAAGTGTTATTACCATTCTTTCTTACTAATCTAGATGTATTGGCAGTATTCCTTTTGGACATAACAACTTTACTTGGGGCCAATTTTTGTTTGGATTATTATTTAAAGGATTACTTTCTGTTATAATTTTTAAGCTAAACAACTAACATATTAAAGTTAATAAACATTAATTAAAACCTACTGACCTATATTTTCTCCAAAACGAAGATTCATAACGTTCTAAAAGTTATATCTTTTATTCGCCGATGATGTCACGTTATCCTTCCCACTATTTTCAGCACTGAGTGTTCAAAATACTTAAACCAATAACTTTGTGTTTAAAGCGCCATTTTGAAACCTAGGTATTGTAAACGGATTGGTACAGAGCAAAGGATACCCACGGAGTGGGTTTGGAAAACAATTAAATTTGCAGACAAGATTTCTGATATACGGTAGAGATATGTTAATGAAATGCTATTGATAAATAGCGTATTTGGGGTAGTTAGTTAGTAACAGGCATAGAAAATATTTACTTACAGTGGCCCTTTAAAGGCACAGTACCGTTTTTTCAAAAATTTTATTTTACTGTATTTGAGTGCTGTCTAAGTCTGTTTAACATGTCTGAGCCTACAGATAGACCCTGTTCTATGTGTTTAATAGCCATGGCGGTACCCCCTTTACATTTGTGTTTAAAGTGTGCTAAGGTATCTAAATATTTTAAAGACCATGCAGTGACACTTAAAAATGTAGCCCAAGATGATTCTTTGACGGAAGGTAACGAGGATAGTCCTCCTTCCTCTCCCTATGTGTCGACACCAGTTACGCCCGCGCAAGCGATGCCTAGTACCTCTAGCGCATTGGGCCCTATTACATTACAACAATTAGCAGCAGTCATGGATAATTCCCTTGCGGCATTTCTATCCAAACTGCCAGTTTTTCCTAAGAAGCGTGATAGCTCAGTTTTAAGAACAGAGGATGAGCAATCGGAAGCTTTAGATGATTTATCCGTTGTACCCTCACAACACTCTGAGGTGGCAGTGAGGGACGGGCTGTCCGAGGGAGAAATTTCTGACGAAGGAAAAGTTTCTCAGCGGGCAGAATCAGATTCCTTAGCGTTTAAATTTAAGCTGGAACACCTCTGTGTACTGCTTAAGGAGGTTTTAGCTACCCTGGATGATTGTGACCCCATGGTGGTCCCAGAAAAATTGTGTAAAATGGACAAGTTTCTAGAAGTCCCTGTATACACTGATGCGTTTCCGATCCCGAAGAGGGTGGCGGATATTGTGACTAGGGAGTGGGAGAGACCAGGCGTACCTTTTGTTCCCCCCCCTATCTTCAAGAAAATGTTCCCTATAACTGACCCCAGGCTGGACGTGTGGCAGACGGTCCCTAAGGTAGAGGGAGCAGTTTCAACACTAGCCAAGCGCACAACCATTCCAATAGAAGACAGTTGTGCTTTCAAAGATCCTATGGATAAAAAATTAGAAGGTTTACTGACAAAATTATTTGTTCAGCAAGGTTTCCTTCTTCAACCAATTGCCTGCATTATTCCTGTTACTACTGCAGCGGCTTTTTGGTTTCAGGCGCTGGAGGAGTCGCTCCAGAGGGAGACTTCATATGACGAAGTCATGGACTTCTAAAGCTGGCTAATTCTTTTATCACAGATGCCGCTTTCCAATTAGCTAAGTTAGCGGCGAAAAATTCTGGTTTTGCCATTATGGCGCAGAGAGTGCTTTGGCTCAAATCATGGTCGGCTTACGTGTCGTCCAAAACAAAATTACTAAATATTCCTTTCAAGGGAAAGACCCTTTCTCTTGTTAAGTGTATCCAGTCCACGGATCATCCATTACTTATGGGATATTAACTCCTCCCCAACAGGAAGTGCAAGAGGATTCACCCAGCAGAGCTGCTATATAGCTCCTCCCCTAACTGCCATTACCAGTCATTCTCTTGCACCCAACGAATAGATAGGATGTGTGAGAGGACTGTGGTGATTATACTTAGTTTCATACCTTCAATCAAAAGTTTGTTATTTTATAATAGCACCGGAGTGTGTTATTCCTTCTCTGGTAGAATTTGAAGAAGAATCTACCTGAGTTTTTCTATGATTTTAGCCGGAGTAGTTAAGATCATATTGCTGTTTCTCGGCCATCTGAGGAGAGGTAAACTTCAGATCAGGGGACAGCGGGCAGATTAATCTGCAAAGAAGTATGTAGCAGCTTATTATTTTCTGACAATGGAATTGATGAGAAAATTCTGCCATACCGATATAATGTAAACTCAGCCTTAAATGCAGTAGCAGCAACTGGTATCAGGCTGTCATGTATGTATATTTTACACTTCAGTATTCTGGGGAATGGCACTTCACTGGAATTATACTGTATGCATAAGACTTTAGCCTAATTTGCAGGGACTAGCAACAGGCTTTTTAATAACACTCAATTTATTAATGTTAAACGTTTTTTGCTGGCATGTAAAATCGTTTAATTTTCTGAGGTACTGGGTGAAAAAATGTTTTGGGCACTATTTTTTTCCACTTGGCAGTCGTTTTATTTAATTTATGACAGTTTACTGATCTCTCTCACTGTTATGTGTGAGGGGGAGAGGTGCTTTTGCTACGCATCAAAAAATTCAGTCAGAAGTTTGTCTTCCCTGCATGATCCGGTTCAGAACTCAGGGGTCTTCAAAACTTGTTTTGAGTGAGGTAATCACTCACAGCAGAGCTGTGAGATTGTAGTTGACTGTGATAAAAAAAAAACACGTTTATTTCTGTATTTTTTTTTTTTTTTTTTCTGCTATCAGGGTTAGTTATCCTTTGCTAATGGGAGCAATCCTTTGCTAAAATTGTGTTTTTTACAAAGATTTGATGCTATAACTTTTCAGTTTATTAATTTTCAACTGTCATAACTTTTTCTGTGCTTCTTATAGGCACAGTACGTTTTCATATTATAGTAAATTACTTGAAAAGTATTTCCAAGTTGCTAGTTTATTTGCTAGTGTGTTAAAGATATCTGTGCTATATGTGCTAAAGCCAAAGTGGAGCCCAATAGAAATTTATGTACTAACTGTATTGATGCTACTTTAAATAAAAGTCAATCTGTACAAATTGAACATATTTCACCAAACAACGAGGGGAGAGTTATGCCGACTAACTCGCCTCACGTGTCAGTACCTGCATCTCCCGCTCGGGAGGTGCGTGATATTGTAGCGCCGAGTACATCTGGGCGGCCATTACAAATCACATTACAGGATATGGCTACTGTTATGACTGAAGTTTTGGCTAAATTACCAGAACTAAGAGGTAAGCGTGATCACTCTGGGGTGAGAACAGAGTGCGCTGATAATATTAGGGCCATGTTAGACACTGCGTCACAATTTGCAGAACATGAGGACGGAGAGCTTCATTCTGCGGGTGACGGTTCTGATCCAAACAAACTGGATTCAGATATTTCAAATTTTAAATTTAAGCTGGAAAACCTCCGTGTATTACTAGGGGAGGTGTTAGCGGCTCTGAATGATTGTAACACAGTTGCAATACCAGAGAAAATGTGTAGGTTGGATAAATATTTTGCGGTACCGGCGAGTACTGACGTTTTTCCTATACCTAAGAGACTTAC
Organism: Bombina bombina; assembly: GCF_027579735.1. Lineage (NCBI taxonomy): Eukaryota > Metazoa > Chordata > Amphibia > Anura > Bombinatoridae > Bombina > Bombina bombina. The sequence continues at coordinate 642,298,968 of NC_069501.1, read as the reverse complement.
TGAAATTGTTACTAAGGAGTGGGATAGACCCGGTGTGCCGTTCTCACCCCCTCCGATATTTAGAAAGATGTTTCCAATAGACGCCACCACACGGAACTTATGGCAAACGGTCCCTAAGGTGGAGGGAGCAGTTTCTACTTTAGCTAAGCGTACCACTATCCCGGTGGAGGATAGCTGTGCCTTTTCAGATCCAATGGATAAAAAGTTAGAGGGTTACCTTAAGAAAATGTTTGTTCAACAAGGTTTTATATTGCAACCTCTTGCATGCATTGCGCCTGTCACGGCTGCAGCAGCATTTTGGTTTGAGTCTCTGGAAGAGACACTTGAATCAGCTCCATTAGATGAGATTACACACAAGCTTAAAGCCCTTAAGTTAGCTAACTCATTTATTTCAGATGCCGTAGTACATTTAACTAAACTTACGGCTAAGAATTCCGGATTCGCCATTCAGGCACGCAGAGCACTGTGGCTAAAATCCTGGTCAGCTGACGTTACTTCTAAATCTAAATTGCTTAATATACCTTTCAAAGGGCAGACCTTATTCGGGCCCGGGTTGAAAGAAATTATCGCTGACATTACAGGAGGTAAAGGCCATGCCCTGCCTCAAGACAGAGCCAAACCTAAGGCTAGACAGTCTAATTTTCGTTCCTTTCGTAATTTCAAAGCAGGAGCAGCATCAACTTCCTCTGCACCAAAACAGGAAGGAGCTGTTGCTCGCTACAGACAAGGCTGGAGACCTAACCAGTCCTGGAACAAGGGCAAGCAGGCCAGGAAACCTGCTGCTGCCCCTAAGACAGCATGAATCGAGGGCCCCCGATCCGGGAACGGATCTAGTGGGGGGCAGACTTTCTCTCTTCGCCCAGGCTTGGGCAAGAGATGTCCAGGATCCCTGGGCGTTAGAGATCATATCTCAGGGATACCTTCTAGACTTCAAATTCTCTCCCCCAAGAGGGAGATTTCATCTGTCAAGGTTGTCAACAAACCAAATAAAGAAAGAGGCGTTTCTACGCTGCGTACAAGATCTTTTATTAATGGGAGTGATCCATCCGGTTCCGCGGTCGGAACAAGGACAAGGGTTTTACTCAAATCTGTTTGTGGTTCCCAAAAAAGAGGGAACTTTCAGGCCAATCTTGGATTTAAAGATCCTAAACAAATTCCTAAGAGTTCCATCGTTCAAAATGGAAACTATTCGGACAATTTTACCCATGATCCAAAAGGGTCAGTACATGACCACAGTGGATTTAAAGGATGCTTACCTTCACATACCGATTCACAAAGATCATTACCGGTATCTAAGGTTTGCCTTTCTAGACAGGCATTACCAGTTTGTAGCTCTTCCATTCGGATTGGCTACGGCTCCGAGAATCTTCACAAAGGTTCTGGGTGCTCTTCTGGCGGTACTAAGACCGCGAGGAATTGTGGTAGCTCCGTACCTAGACGACATTCTGATACAAGCTTCAAGCTTTCAAACTGCCAAGTCTCATACAGAGTTAGTACTGGCATTTCTAAGGTCGCATGGATGGAAGGTGAACGAAAAGAAGAGTTCTCTCTTTCCACTCACAAGAGTTCCCTTCTTGGGGACTCTTATAGATTCTGTAGAAATGAAAATTTACCTGACAGAAGACAGGTTAACAAAGCTTCAAAATGCATGCCGTGTCCTTCATTCCATTCAACACCCGTCAGTAGCTCAATGCATGGAGGTGATCGGCTTAATGGTAGCAGCAATGGACATAGTACCCTTTGCACGCCTACATCTCAGACCGCTGCAATTGTGCATGCTAAGTCAGTGGAATGGGGATTACTCAGACTTGTCCCCTACTCTGAATCTGGATCAAGAGACCAGAAATTCTCTTCTATGGTGGCTTTCTCGGCCACATCTGTCCAGGGTGATGCCATTCAGCAGGCCGGACTGGACAATTGTAACAACAGACGCCAGCCTACTAGGTTGGGGCGCTGTCTGGAATTCTCTGAAGGCTCAGGGACAATGGAATCAGGAGGAGAGTCTCCTACCAATAAACATTCTGGAATTGAGAGCAGTTCTCAATGCCCTTCTGTCTTGGCCCCAGTTAACAACTCGGGGGTTCATCAGGTTTCAGTCGGACAACATCACGACTGTAGCTTACATCAACCATCAGGGAGGGACAAGAAGCTCCCTAGCAATGATGGAAGTATCAAAGATAATTCGCTGGGCAGAGTCTCACTCTTGCCACCTGTCAGCAATCCACATCCCGGGAGTGGAGAACTGGGAGGCGGATTTCTTAAGTCGTCAGACTTTTCATCCGGGGGAGTGGGAACTTCATCCGGAGGTCTTTGCCCAAATACTTCGACGTTGGGGCAAACCAGAGATAGATCTCATGGCGTCTCGACAGAACGCCAAGCTTCCTCGTTACGGGTCCAGATCCAGGGATCCGGGAGCGGTTCTGATAGATGCTTTGACAGCACCTTGGACCTTCGGGATGGCTTATGTGTTTCCACCCTTCCCGATGCTTCCTCGATTGATTGCCAGAATCAAACAGGAGAGAGCATCAGTGATTCTAATAGCACCTGCATGGCCACGCAGGACTTGGTATGCAGATCTAGTGGACATGTCATCCTGTCCACCTTGGTCGCTACCTCTGAAACAGGACCTTCTGATCCAGGGTCCCTTCAAACATCAAAATCTAATTTCTCTGAAGCTGACTGCTTGGAAATTGAACGCTTGATTTTATCAAAACGTGGTTTTTCTGAGTCAGTTATTGATACCTTAATACAGGCTAGGAAGCCTGTTACCAGAAAGATTTACCATAAGATATGGCGCAAATACTTATATTGGTGCGAATCCAAGAGTTACTCATGGAGTAAGGTTAGGATTCCGAGGATATTGTCTTTTCTACAAGAAGGTTTAGAAAAGGGTTTATCCGCTAGTTCCTTAAAGGGACAGATTTCAGCTCTGTCCATTCTTTTACACCTACGTCTGTCAGAAGTTCCGGACGTACAAGCTTTTTGTCAGGCTTTAGCTAGGATCAAGCCTGTGTTTAAAACTGTTGCTCCACCATGGAGTTTGAACTTAGTTCTTAATGTTTTACAGGGGGTTCCGTTTGAACCCCTTCATTCCATTGATATCAAGTTGTTATCTTGGAAAGTTCTGTTTTTAATGGCGATTTCCTCGGCTCGAAGAGTCTCTGAGTTATCTGCCTTACATTGTGATTCTCCTTATCTGATTTTTCATTCAGACAAGGTAGTTCTGCGTACTAAACCTGGGTTCCTACCTAAGGTGGTTTATCTACAAGCAACTAAGGATTTTCGACAAACGTCTTCCCTGTTTGTCGTTTATTCTGGTCAGAGGAGAGGTCAAAAAGCTTCGGCTACCTCTCTCTCCTTTTGGCTTCATAGCATAATACGGTTAGCCTATGAGACTGCTGGACAGCAGCCTCCTGAAAGAATTACAGCACATTCTACTAGAGCTGTGGCTTCCACTTGGGCCTTTAAGAATGAGGCTTCTGTTGAACAGATTTGCAAGGCTGCAACTTGGTCTTCTCTTCATACTTTTTCCAAATTTTACAAATTTGACACTTTTGCTTCTTCGGAGGCTGTTTTTTGGGAGAAAGGTTCTTCAGGCAGTGGTTCCTTCCGTATAAAGAGCCTGCCTGTCCCTCCCGTCATCCGTGTACTTTAGCTTTGGTATTGGTATCCCATAAGTAATGGATGATCCGTGGACTGGATACACTTAACAAGAGAAAACATAATTTATGCTTACCTGATAAATTTATTTCTCTTGTAGTGTATCCAGTCCACGGCCCGCCCTGTCACTTTAAGGCAGGTAATTTTTCCAATAAACTACAGTCACCACTGCACCCTATGGTTTTCCTTTCTCTGCATGTTTTCGGTCGAATGACTGGTAATGGCAGTTAGGGGAGGAGCTATATAGCAGCTCTGCTGGGTGAATCCTCTTGCACTTCCTGTTGGGGAGGAGTTAATATCCCATAAGTAATGGATGATCCGTGGACTGGATACACTACAAGAGAAATAAATTTATCAGGTAAGCATAAATTATGTTTTTCGGTCCCGAGTTGAAAGAAATTATCGTGGATATCACTGGGGGAAAGGGCCATGCCCTTCCACAGGATAGACTGTTTAAGGCCAAAAACAAGGCTAATTTTCGCTCCTTTTGCAACTTCAGGAGCGGACCTGCTTCAACCTCTGTTGCCGCAAAGCAAGAGGGTAACGCTTCACAGCCCAAAGCAACCTGGAAACCCTTGCAGGGCTGGAACAAGGGTAAGCAGGCCAAGAAGCCTGAGGCTGCTCCCAAGACAGCATGAAGGGGTAGCCCCGATCCGGGACCGGATCTAGTAGGGGGCAGACTTTCTCTCTTTGCTCAGGCTTGGGCAAGAGATGTTCCAGATCCTTAGGCATTAGAAATTGTTGCTCAGGGGTATCTTCTGGAATTCAAGGACTCTCCTCCAAGGGGAAGGTTCCACATTTCTTGTTTGTCTTCAGACCAGACAAAGAAACAGGCATTCTTACGCTGTGTAGAAGATCTACTAAAGATGGGAGTGATACACCCAGTTCCAATTGCAGAACAAGGACTGGGTTTTTACTCAAACCTGTTTGTAGTTCCCAAAAAGGAAGGAACTTTCAGGCCAATCCTGGATCTAAAAATTCTAAACAAATTCCTCAGAGTTCCATCATTCAAAATGGAAACCATTCGGACAATTTTACCGATGATCCAGGAAGGTCAATATATGACTACCGTGGATCTAAAGGATGCGTACCTACATATTCCTATCCACAAAGATCATCATCAGTTCCTAAGGTTCGCCTTTCTGGACAGGCATTATCAGTTTGTGGCCCTTCCTTTCGGGTTGGCCACCGCTCCCAGAATTTTCACAAAAGTGCTAGGATCCCTTCTAGCGGTACTAAGACCGCGGGGCATTGCAGTAGCACCGTATCTAGACGACATCTTAATACAGGCGTCGTCCTTTCACAGCGCCATGGCTCATATGGACATTGTTCTGGCCTTTCTAAGGTCTCACGGGTGGAAGTTGAACGTCGAAAAAAGTTCTCTGTCCCCGCTCTCAAGGATTCCCTTTCTGGGAATACTAATAGACTCGGTGGAAATGAAAATATTTCTGACAGAGGTCAGGAAGTTAAAGCTTTTAACTACTTGCCGAGTTCTTCATTCCATTCCTCGGCCTTATGTAGCTCAGTGCATGGAGGTAATCGGATTAATGGTTGCGGCAATGGATGTTGTCCCCTTTGCCCGCATTCATCTCAGACCACTGCAACTGTGCATGCTCAATCAGTGGAATGGGGATTATGCAGATTTGTCTCCTCAAATACAACTGGACCAGAAAACCAGAGATTCTCTTCTCTGGTGGTTGTCTCAGGATCACCTGTCTCAGGGAATGTGCTTCCGTAGACCGGAGTGGATCATTGTCACGACCGATGCCAGTCTGTTAGGCTGGGGTGCGGTCTGGGACTCCCTGAAAGCTCAGGGCCTATGGTCTCGGGACGAATCTCTTCTCCCGATAAACATTTTGGAACTAAGAGCGATATTCAACACGCTCCAGGCATGGCCTCAACTAGCGGAGGCCAAATTCATCAGATTTCAGTCGGACAACATCACGACTGTAGCGTACATCAATCATCAGGGAGGAACAAAGAGTTCCCTAGCGATGAAGGAAGTAACCAAGATCATCAAATGGGCGGAGGATCACTCCTGCCACCTCTCAGCAATTCACATCCCAGGAGTAGACAACTGGGAGGCGGATTTTCTGAGTCGTCAGACTTTTCACCCGGGGGAGTGGGAACTCCACCCAGAGGTTTTTGCTCAGCTGACCCAGCTATGGGGCATTTCAGAATTGGATCTGATGGCGTCCCGTCAGAACACCAAACTTCCTCTTTACGGATCCAGGTCCAGGGACCCCAAGGCGGCATTGATAGATGCTCTAGTAGCGCCTTGGTCCTTCAGTCTAGCTTATGTCTTTCCACCGTTTCCCCTTCTCCCTCGGCTGGTAGCCAGAATCAAACAGGAGAAGGCTTCGGTAATTTTGATAGCGCCTGCGTGGCCACGCAGGACTTGGTATGCAGACCTAGTGGACATGTCATCTGTTCCACCATGGAAGCTGCCATTGAGGCAGGATCTTCTAATGCAGGGTCCATTCAAGCATCCAAATCTAGTTTATCTGAAACTGACTGCTTGGAGATTAAACGCTTAATTCTAGCTAAACGTGGGTTCTCTGAATCAGTTATTGATACTCTGATCCAGGCCAGAAAGCCTGTCACCAGGAAAATTTACCATAAGATATGGAGGAAATATTTTTGTTGGTGTGAATCCAAGGGTTACTCGTGGAGTAAAGTTAGGATTCCCAGGATATTGTCTTTTCTCCAAGAAGGATTGGAGAATGGATTGTCAGCTAGTTCCTTAAAGGGACAGATATCTGCTCTGTCTATCCTGTTACACAAGCGACTGGCAGCAGTACCAGACGTTCAGGCGTTTGCACAGGCTTTAGTTAGAATCAAGCCTGTCTATAAACCTGTGACTCCTCCATGGAGTCTTAATTTAGTTCTTTCAGTTCTTCAAGGGGTTCCGTTTGAACCTTTACATTCCATAGATATTAAGTTATTATCTTGGAAGGTTTTGTTTTTGGTAGCTATCTCTTCTGCTCGGAGAGTTTCAGAATTGTCTGCTTTGCAGTGTAATTCACCCTATCTGGTGTTCCATGCAGATAAGGTTGTTTTGCGTACTAAACCTGGTTTTCTTCAGAAAGTTGTTTCTAATAAGAATATTAACCAGGAAATCATTGTTCCTTCTCTGTGTCCTAATCCAGTTTCTAAGAAGGAACGACTATTACACAATCTTGATGTGGTTCGGGCTTTAAAATTCTATTTAAAAGCAACTAAAGATTTCAGACAAACATCATCCTTGTTTGTTGTCTATTCTGGTAAGAGGAGAGGTCAGAAAGTGACTGCTACCTCTCTTTCCTTCTGGCTGAAAAGCATCATCCGATTGGCTTATGAGACTTCTGGACAGCAGCCTCCTGAACGAATTACAGCTCATTCCACCAGAGCTGTGGCTTCCACATGGGCCTTCAAGAATGAGGCTTCTGTTGAACAGATTTGTAAGGCAGCGACTTGGTCTTCACTGCATACTTTTGCCAAATTTTACAAATTCGATACTTTTGCTTCTTCGGAGGCTATTTTTGGGGGAGAGGTTTTGCAAGCAGTGGTGCCTTCCGTTTAGGTTACCTGACTTGTTCCCTCCCTTCATCCGTGTCCTAAAGCTTTGGTATTGGTATCCCACAAGTAAGGATGAATCCGTGGACTGGATACACCAAGTAAGAGAAAACAGAATTTATGCTTACCTGATAAATTACTTTCTCTTACGGTGTATCCAGTCCACGGCCCGCCCTGGCAATTAAGTCAGGTTCAAATTTATCTTTGTAAAACTACAGTCACCACTGCACCCTATGGTTTCTCCTTTTTCTCCTAACCGTCGGTCGAATGACTGGGGGGGCGGAGCCTGAGGGGGAGCTATATGGACAGCTCTGCTGTGTGCTCTCTTTGCCACTTCCTGTAGGGAATGAGAATATCCCACAAGTAAGGATGAATCCGTGGACTGGATACACCGTAAGAGAAAGTAATTTATCAGGTAAGCATAAATTCTGTTTTTATGTCTACAATAGACTTGCAGGATGTATACCTTAATATTCCGATTCATTCAGATCATTTTCAGTTCCTGAGATTCTCTTTTCTAGACAAGCATTACCAATTCGTTGCTCTTCCATTTGGCCTAGCAACCGCTCAAAGAATCTTTTCAAAGGTTCTAGGTGTCCTACTCTCTGTAATCTGAGAGCGGGGTATTGCAGTGTTTCCTTATTTAGACGATATCTTGGTACTCGCTCAGTGTTTACGTTCTGCAGAATCTCACACGAATCAACTAGAATTGTTTCTTCTCAAACATGGTTGGAGGATCAATTTACCAAGAGTTTTGTCGCGATCGCTCAGCTGATCGCTCTTCCTCTTTCCGGATTTCTTCGGCGCTGTTGCACTACGCTCTGTTGCCTAGCAACTTGGCTGAAGCCGTCCCTCTCCTCTGACGTCAGAATGGCTTCTTATTCCGACGTCTTCTCTCCTCCGGTGCCTGTTTGTTTTCACTCGTTGGCTTGTGAGTATTATATATATATTTCTGAACCTGAGCTTGTTATTATCCTGAACCCTGAAACCTTATCTGACTGATTTCTTGTTGCTGGACATTGCTTGTTGGATTACTCTATTGGTTAACCCTTACCTGCCTGATTACACGTTGCTGGACATTGCTTGTTGGATTACTCTATTGCTTAACCCCTACCTGCCTGATTACACGTTGCTGAACATTGCTTGTTGGATTACTCTATTGGTTAACCCCTGCCTGCCTGATTACGCGTTGCTGGACATTGCTTGTTTGATTATTCTATTGGTTAACCCTTACCTGCCTGATTACACGTTGCTGGACATTGCTTGTTGGATCATTCTATTGGTTAACCCCTACCTGCCTGATTACACGTTGCTGGACATTGCTTGTTGGATTACTCTATTGCTTAACCCCTACCTGCCTGATTACACGGTGCTGGTCATTGCTTACTTGACAACTCTCTTGATTAACCCTATCTACACGCAGTTTCTTCTCCTGACCCTGCTGTGCCATCTTCCAGCCTATCTCTGTGAGTATTTCATACTGTATCTGTCGCAGGGTCAGGTCCGGGTATATACTGTGCTAGGGTGTTATTACCCCCATTCTAGCATTTGGGTCTAACTCTGGACTTTACCTATCCTGACAAGTTTCTTGATTCCTCAGACAAGGGTCACCTTTTTTTGGCTTCCAGATAGATTCAGTGTCCAAGACTCTGTCTCTAACAGACAAGAGTGGCTATGTGCATGGAAGTTTTAGGTCTCATGACTGCAGCATCGGACGCGATTCCCTTTGCTCGTTTTCACATGAGACCTCCCCAGCTTTGTATGCTGAACCAATGGTGCAGGGATTATACAACAATATCACAATTAATATCCTTAAATCCCTATGTTCGATACTCTCTGGCTTGGAGGTTAATTTACCAGCGTTTAGTTCAAGGGGCTTTTTTTGTTCGTCTAACCTGGACTGTGATCACAACAGATGCAAGTCTTCAGGTTGGGGAGCTGTTTGGGGATCTCTGACAGCACAAGGGGTTTGGAAATCTCAAGAGGCGAGATTACCAATCAATATTTTAGAACTCTGTGCAGTTTTCAGAGTTCTTCAGTTCTGGCCTCTGTTGAAGAGAGAACCGTTCATTTGTTTTCAGACAGACAATATCACAACAGTGGCATATGTCAATCATCAGGGTGGGACTCACAGTCCCCAAGCTATGAAAGAAGTATCTCGGAATCCAGCTCCTGTCTAATTTCTGCGGTTCATATCCCAGGTGTAGACAATTGGGAGGCGGATTATCTCAGCCGTGAGACTTTACATCGGGGGAGGGGAGTGGTCTCTCCATCCAGATATGTTTTCTCAGATTGTTTAGATGTGGGGTCTTCCAGAGATAGATCTGATGGCCTCTCATCTAAACAAGAGACTTCCCAGATACCTGTCTAGGTCCAGGGATTTTCAGGCGAAAGCAGTGAATGCATTGACACTTCCTTGGTGTTATCAACCTGCTTATATTTTCCCGCCTCTAGTTCTCCTTCCAAGAGTGATCTCCAAAATCATCATGGAACAATCATTTGTGTTGCTGGTGGCTCGAGCATGGCCTCACAGGTTTTGGTATGCGGATCTTGTTCGGATGTCCAGTTGCCAACCTTGGCCACTTCCATTAAGGCCGGACTTACTGTCTCAAGGTCTGTTTTTCCATCAGGATCTCAAATCATTAAATTTGAAGGTGTGGAAATTGAATGCCCAGTGCTAAGTCATAGAGGTTTCTAGAAATCTGTCTCTAGAAAGATTTATTATCAAGTTTGGAAGACTTACATTTCATGGTGCTCTTCTCATAAATTTTCTTGGCATTCTTTTAGAATTCCTAGAATTTTACAGTTTCTTCAGGATGGTTTGTATAAGATTTTGTCTGCAAGTTCCTTGAAGGGACAAATCTCTTCTCTTTCTGTTTTATTTCACAGAAAGATTGCTAAACTTCCTGATATGTATTGTTTTGTACAGGCTTTGGTTCATATCAAGCCTGTTATTAAATCAATTTCTCCTCCTTGGAGTTTTAATTTGGTTTTGAAGGCTTTTCAAGCTCTTCCGTTTGAGCCTATGCATTTTTTTTTGGACATTAAACTACTTTCTTGGAAAGTGTTGTTCCTTTTGGCCATCTCTTCTACTATAAGAGTTTCTGAGTTATCTGCTCTTTCTTATGAATCTCCTTTTCTGATATTTCATCAGGATAAGGCGGTTTTGCGGACTTCTTTTACATTTTTTCCTAAGGTTGTGAATTCTAACATCATTAGTAGAGAAATTGTTGTCCCTTCTTTGTGTCCTAATACTAAGAATTCTTTGGAAAGATCCTTACATTCTTCGGATGTGGTGAGAGCTTTGAATTATTATATTGAAACTACTAAGATTTCAAGAAGTCTTCTAGTCTATTTGTTATATTTTCTGGTTCTAGGAAAGGTCAGAAGGCTTCTGCCATTTCCTTGGCTTTTTGGTTAAGCTTTTGATTCTCCAAGCTTATTTGGAGTTGGGTCAAGCCCCGCCTCAGAGAATTGTGGCTCATTCTACTAGATCAGTCTCCACTTCGCGAGCTTTTAAGAATGAAGCTTCAGTTGATAAGATTTGCAAAGCGGCAACTTGGTTCTCTTTGCATACATTTCAGTTTGATTCTTCTGCTGATGTTTTTAAGTTTTTCTTTTCATTATAAGAATAAACTTATATTTTGGGTTGTGGATTATTTTTTCAGCGGAAAATGGCTGTTTTTATTTTTATCCCTCCCTCTCTAGTGACTCTTGCGTGGAGTTCCACATTTTGGGTATTGATATCCCATACGTCACTAGCTCATGGACTCTTGCCAATTACATGAAAGAACACATAATTTATGTAAGAATTTACAAGATAAATTAATTTCTTTCATATTGGCAAGAGTCCATGAGGCCCACCCTTTTTATGGTGGTTATGATTTTTTTGTATAAAGCACAATTATTTCCAAATTCCTTTGTTGATGCTTTTTACTCCTTTCTTATCACCCCACTTCTTGGCAATTCATTAAACTGAATTGTGGGTGTGGTGAGGGGTGTATTTATAGGCATTTTGAGGTTTGGGAAACTTTGCCCCTCCTGGTAGAAATGTATATCCCATACGTCACTAGCTCATGGACTCTTGCCAATATGAAAGAAATTAATTTATCTTGTAAATTCTTACATAAATTATGTTTTGTGTTATGTTTTTAGTAAATAACATTATAAATAGTCAGGTTGCCACTGTTGCTACTGTGATCACCTTACTAAATGTCTTCAAGGGTAGCCACATTTGAAAGAGGGGCCATGCATGCTTTTGGGATTATAATATAATCTTGAGCGGACTCTTTTGTGACTGGGCAGAAATAAAAGCACAGGTGATCATTGCTTCCACAATAATTACATGGCTATACAGACACATTTTACATATTTACATATTTATTTAATAGCGGGACTTCTCTCCACTATAAAATAAACATTATTGGGGTCTATAAATGTTTTAGACATTTTATAATGTGTTCCTAAAAATCCTCTCCCCAGTAAAACCCCATGTTGTGTGTTTCCTTTTCTTTGCCTAGTTTGAAAATTTTAGAGATAATATACAACAAGATAGCTGAAATTTTTGGCCAAGTGACTAAAATGTTTGAATTCTTTATTCCTGATTGTAGTCAAACTTGAAAGTGTTTTTGAAGATAATAGAACACACACTCATACAACACACACACCATACCCACTCTCATACTACACACACAACTCAAACTCTCATATCACACACACGCTCATACCACACACCCCACACACACTCTCATACAACATACACCACACACACTCATATCACACACACACACACACACAACACACACCCTCATTCCACACATACCTCTCATACAACATATACAACACACACTCATATAACACACACACCACACAGACTCTCATACAACACACACACCACGCACACTCTCATATAACATACACCACACACACTCTCATATAACACACACACCACACACACTCTCATATAACACACACGCCACACACTCTCCTTTACCACTCACACACAAGTAGCGACCCAGTAAGCATGGTGTTGCGACCCAGTATTGGGTCCCGACCCGTAGTTTGAAGAACCCTGCTCTTAACTTATTGTTAAATTCTACTGAATATCAGTGAAGTTTTTCTTTAGTTATACTACTTCATCTTCATATGATATTGAGATAAACAGAAGATAATTGAAACATAAATTATAGTTGTTTTACAAATGTGAAACAATCTAATATTTTGGGAGGCAGAGAATAGTTTTCAATTATCACTACCTCTGCCATGTTTTCATGGTTTGTATTGCTAAAATATTTATCTTCATATGCAGTAAATATTTCTTCATTTACTTTTTTATTTTTAATGAAGATATTTTTTTTTCTATATTCTTTATTGTTGTTGGGTGTTTCTTAGGACAACAATAACTCCCTTGATCCAGATAGCTATGGCTCCTAGAAACTTACTTATGTCTAATCAATTTGGATAATTGTACATTTATTTGTATACAAACAGCCTAGCTGGGCTACTAACACTATGCATGACTTGGTCATCAATAGTCTTGCTGCCTCCAAAGTTGGAAATATAATAATCATCCCCCGATATAGGTTTTCCCAGTTCTGCCCTATAATAATTTTATCTTCTTGAAGCATCTGTAATCTTCTAATAATTGTAATGGTACTGTGCACTTTCTTTACATCTTTACACTTGATGCAGGCCCTTGCTTTGGACTGATCTAAATTTTGAGGCAACCAACCACCCACATAAGAATACCAAGCCACTTAACATCAGAGATACAAAGCTGCCAGTATTCAGTCTAGATGACATACTAAACATTAGATTTTTAATGGATTTTAGGAGCATCAACTGGAGCTGATAAATATTGTGACCAACCAGATGGCTGCCTACGGAAGTCTCTCCCTACATATATTTTCTTGACATTCATAGTGACAGTGTATGAAGTAGGATATGATTTGTGTCTAATTTTTAAAATAATTTATATTCAACTAAACCATAATCCTTCATCATAATAATTGTGGGATAGTCCTCTTGTTTGATCATCTATTCAACTGTTTTTTCTCTTTTCCCTAAAACATTGACTTATGACTAACCATGTGTAGGATAAGGTTCTCACTTCGTTCCATAGATTTTCCTATTAGGCTTTTCTGTGAATGTGTGGGGCACTTTTGCTAGGTTATCTTTTTAGGCCAATCTTGAAGTTTTAGTTTTTCCATTAATGTTTGGGGCATGTTTCCATTGTTTTTTTAATATTTAAAGAGCATTAAACTTATGTGTACAACGACAGCAGCATAGTTATTAGTCACTATGCTATTGTTTTTTCTCCTGTGCCTGCAACTGTCTTCAAACTTGTTCTTTTATTTTAACCCCTTACAATAATCAGCTAGTGAAGCTGTGCATCTCCACACTGGGCGATGCCATCTTGAAGCTTTATATTTGTTATGTACCTGTTAAACTGTGCAAAAAAAAATGAAACTCTTCTGCTCTCTATTATGTAAGCTTGTCAAAAAGCCGGTGACATTACTTACCTGTGAATGTGCACTGGTTCAATCACAGGATGCAACAATACCCGTGCTACAAGATGGCAGAGCCCAGTATAAGATGCAAAGCTTTAAGAGCTGGATGCTGTAATGAGTTAAAATAAGAGAACAGCTTTAAAGAGAGTTGCAGGTACAGGAGGACAATTAATATAATGGTAACTAGTAACCATGCTACTGTAGGTGTACCCAACAGTTCAATGATCCTTTAAATGATCTCAGGCCTTTCCATCCTGGGACACCGCTGGCATTTGTTGTAGTAGCCAGACTGCTAACTAGTGAGGCACACTGCATGGGTATGGGTCTATTAGTCGAGAATTACCACATATAAAGCAGGAGATTATTCTTATGTGAGAAAGGGATTTTTATGCCATAGATCCCTTTCTTCATAGGTACAGCACATGAAGACCCTGCCTGTTATGATTGGATACGTTTTTTTATTTGCCTCTCTGCTTTGCATTTATTTTTCCTCTTCTCTTGTTTGTAATCCTGACTCTTCCTCACTTGGTTGAAGAATAACCTTAAGGAAAGGTGGACGGGAATGGGGCTCTAAATTCAAATCTGGTTAGAAGTTTCTGGTGGCTTGCAGCTAAGCTATAAATTATGATTCATCTCCTTCTTCATATGCTGTCTCTCAGAATGAGAAGAATTTAATGATCTGTACAAAATCCTGTTATTATTCTGTTTCATAGACTTCAAGGACTTTATACCTTTTTGATAAATATATAGATGTATTTTATCATGTTGATTAAATTGAGACAAGTCACAATCAGTTATATATTTATTTTATGTTTCTCTTTACGTTTACAGTACTTATTTTATAAGTGAAAATGTTTATACCCTGTATCTGTTTTAAAGCACAAATAATTCAAAGAAGTTTGTTTCTTGAATAATTGAAAGCTAAATAATTAATTTGTGCTTCTGTAGATTGCCTAAATAATTAGTAAATGTGATTTTAATGTAATTATTATGTTTATTCTGTAGGCCTACAGTGGATCACCTGCTACAGATGAAAAAGAAAAAATTGTCTGGGTTCGATTTGAAAATGCTGATATGAATGGTAAGTCTTTTAAAGGGACACGAATTCCAAAATGTTTATTTCATGACTCAGGCAGAGCATGCAAGTTTAAACAACTTTCTAATTTACTTCTGTTATCAATTTTTTTTAGCTCTCTTGGTATCTTTTGTTGAAAAGCAGGGAGATACGTTTAGGTGTGTGCACTATATGGCAGCAGTTCTGCAAGAATGGTATCTATATGCAAGAGCACTAGATGGTAGCACTATTTCCTGCCATATAGTGCTCCACCTAGGTATCACAAAGAATACCATGGGAACAAAGCAAATTTGATAATAGAAGTAAATAGAAACCTTTTTTTAAATTGTATGCTCGATCTGAATGACAAAATAAATTCTTTGGGTTTCATATCCCTTTAATTTATCCATCGTAATGCAATTTTAAGAAGCCTATCATTTAAATAACCATTATAGTAAATGTTAAAGAGACAGCACACAATAAATCAACACTCACTTTTAGACCAAGCAAAACAAGGGGGGATGCACTACTGCAACAGTTTGGAGTCTTTGACCTTGCACACATCAGAGGGAGAAAGCATTGAAAACTGCAGCCATTTACAGAATACAGCTTAGAACTAATGAGGATAGTTAACTGGTTTGTATGTTAGAATTAGCACTCAGAAAACTGAAACAGTGAACTGAATCACTTAAGTATTTTTTAGATATTTTGATACAAATGCTGTTCTTTCTCTAGTTTAGTGGAAATAATTCTCTGCCCATGCACATAGCAAATGTATCGTCTGCTATATGTCTTCCCTTAACTGTAAGGGAGGGCTGCAACGCAAAGCATAGCAATGGTTTTCACTTATATTTGTCATCCAATGGGCTACCATAGCAAATACATATGGCATCCGTTCTTTTTGTGTTTAAACAGCACACTCCTCGTTGGTGACCTGGCATCGGGTACTTGTCCGCCCTTGACCATAGTCCAATATACATACACACCAAAGTTTTTATAAACAAATACAATCATGTGAAGATAGATTTTTTTTCCTGTTATAGCTACCTTACAGCTAGATTATGAGTTTTGCTTTTTCCCTAACGCCGCTATTACAAGTCTTGTCGGTACAGGTGTACCGCGCACCTTTTTGGCCGCCATGCAACGTCAGTACCGCACTTTAAAAAAAAAAGTTATTTTTCAATGGGACTCCCATAGCGCCGGTATTACGAGTTTGCCTGGGAGGCCAAAAAGTGAGCGGTACACCCTATAACCACAAGATCCGTACCGCCATCTAAAATCAGTAGTTATAAGTTTTAAGTTACAAAGCTTTAGCATAAAACTCATAACTAAAGTGTTACAAAGTACATTTACACCCATAAACTGCATATTAACCCCTAAACCGAGGCCCTCCCGCATCACAAACACTATAATACATTTTTTAACCCCTAATCTGTCGCTCTGGACATCGCCACTACTACATTTTTTTATTAACCCCTATTCTGCCACTATAATAAAACTAGTAACCCCTAAACCGCTGCCTTCCTGCATCGCAAACACTATTTAGAGATTATTAACCCCTAATCTGCCGTCCGCCCACACCGCCGCTATAATAAACCTATTAACCTCTAAATCGCAAAGCCCCCACAACGAAATATACTAAAATAAATTATTAACCCCTAAACCTCTGGCCTCCCACATCACTAACTCTACATAAATATATGAACCCCTGAACCTAAAGTAACCCTAACACCCCCTAACTTAAATAGAATTAAAATAAATCTTAATAAACCTTACAATTATTACCTAAATAATTCCTATTTAAAACTAAATACAAACTTATCTGTGAAATAAAACCTAAGCTAGCTACAATATAACTAATAGTTATATTGTAGCTAGCTTAGGTTTTATTTTTATTTCACAGGTAAGTTTGTATTTATTTTAACTAGGTAGACTAGTTAGTAAATAGTTATTAACTATTTACTAACTACCTAGTTAAAATAAATACAAACGTACCTGTGAAATAAAACCTAAGTTGCCTTACACTAAAAACAAACTAACATTACAATAAAATAAAATACATTTAATTATTAAAATACAATTTTCTAAATTACAAAAATAAAATAAACACTAAATTACAAAAAATAAAAAAGGAAATGATAAAAACATAAAAACGAATTACTCCTAATCTAATAACCCTATCAAAATAAAAAAGCCCACCCAAAATAAAAAAAACCTAGCCTACACTAAACTGCCAATGGCCCTCAAAAGGACCTGTTGTGGAGCATTGCCCCAAAGAAATCAGCTCTTTTACCTGTAAAAAAAAAAGAGCTGATTTCTTTGGGGCAATGCCCCACAAAAGGCCCTTTTAAGGGCCATTGGAAGCTTAATGTAGGCTAGGTTTTTTTTTTTTTTTTTTGGGTGGTCTTTTTTATTTTGATAGGGCTATTAGATTAGGAGTAATTCGTTTTTATTTTTTATAATTTCGTTTTTTATTTTTTGTAATTTAGTGGTTTTTTTTTTGTAATTTAGAAAATTGTATTTTACTAACTAGTCTACCTAGTTAAAATAAATAAAAACTGTGAAATAAAAATAAAACCTAAGATAGCTACAATATAACTATTAGTTATTTTGTAGCTAGTTTAGTTTTTATTTCACAGGTAAGTATTTAGTTTTAAATAGGTATTATTTAGGTAATAATTGTAAGGTTTATTTAGATTTATTTTAATTATATTTAAGTTAGGGGTGTTAGGGTTAGGGTTACGTTAGGGTTATGCTTAGGGTTAGATTTAGGGGTTAATATATTTCTTTAATGTTAGTGATGTTGGAGGACAGAGGTTTAGGGGTTAATAACTTTAGTATAGTGGCGGCGACATTGGGGGGCGGCAAATTAGGGGTTAATAACTATAATGTAGGTGGCGGCGATATCGTGAGCGGCAGATTAGGGGTTAATAGTTTTATTTAGGTTGCGGCGATGTTAAGGGCAGCAGATTAGGGGTTAATAACATTATGTAGTTTGCAGCGATGTTGGGGGCAGCAGATTAGTGGTGTTTAGACGTGGTTTTTATGTTAGAGTGTTTAGTTTAAACGTAACTTTTTCTTTCCCCATAGACATCAATGGGTCTGCGTTATGGAGCTTATGTTTCTGCGATTGCAGATGTTAGGCTTCGTTTTTGCCGGCTCTCCCCATTGATGTCTATGGGGAAATCGTGCACAAGCATGTCAAAGCAGCACTTTTATTTCGGTGCGGTATGGAGCTCAACGCCACCATATCGCCCGCACAAGCCTGCTTATTGTAAACCTGTAATAGCAGCGCCATAGGGAGGTTAAATAACGCTGCTTTTGTCGTTAATTTCTCTATAGCGCTGAAAACTCGTAATCTAGCTGAAACTCTCTATTCATGTGGGAATTAAAGGGACACTATTCTTAACGGGACATAAAAAAAGTGAAAAAAAATGTTCAGGAGCAGCAGTGCGCTACTGGTGCCAAACTAAGCATATCTGGTGAGCCAATGAGAAGAGGATTATGTGTGTAGCCACCAATCACAAGCTAGCTGCTGAGAATATATATACATATGCTTTTCAGCAAAATATGTCATGAGTACACAGTACATTTGATAATATAAGTAAATTGTAAATTGACTATTTAAAATTGCATGTTCTATCTGAACCATGAAAATTTAATTTTAATGTTATTGTCTAACTAAAGCAATGTAGTGATTGGCTAATATACACTGACATGGATTTGATGAATAAATATAGGCTATGATTTAGGTAGACAAAAGTGACAATTTATTTACTAGTGTGTAAGTAAATCCATCTAAACATCTTATCTTTAAAAATATATTTATATTCATGGTTATACTCATTTTTATGGTTTCAGAGTTTTAACAGGATGCTGTCAATTTTTTTTTTTTCCAAGTAAAATTCTGTGTTGTAAGCTTTTTTATCTGCTAAAAATAAAGTGCAGTACACTGTATGATGTGTTTATGTATTCTGTTTATCTATTAAGGAAACGTCTCACTCCAACTTATCTCATCTTTATTAAAAACATCTGAGCAAACTCCTCTATGTAGATTCTTAAACAAAATCCTGGATGTATCTTTGGAAAATAAAGTAGTTCATCTCTAGGGCACGCAACAACCTCCATAGGTTGTATAATGCTGTAAAATACAAATTAATGTTAGGCTGAAATGCTGCTTTATTTCACAATTGTTGCTTAAAGGGATATGAAACTGTTTTTAAAAAGTTTCCAATTGACTTCTATTATCAAATTTGTTTCATTCTCATGATATTCTGTGTTGTAGAGCTACCTAGGTAGGCATCTGGAAAACTACATGGCAGGAAATAGCGCTACCATCTAGTGCTATTGCAAATGGATTACGTTCTTGCAAAACTGCACATAGTGCTTCAGAAATAGGCTGGCTTCTAAGCACACGCCCCTGCTTTTCAACACAAGATACCAAGAAAACTAAGAAAAATTGATAATAGAAGTAAATTAGAAAGTTGTTTAAATTGTGTGCTCTAGCTGAAACATGAAAGAAAACATTTGGGTTTCATATCCCTTTTATGAGTTTCGTATATTGATAGAATAAAAAACAGATTGCAGACAAGTGTGGAATTAGCACACATATTTACAGGTGAAACTCGAAAAATTAGAATATTGTGCAAAAGTTCTTTTATTTCACTAATGCAACCTAAAAGGTGAAACTAATATATGAGATAGACTCATTACATGCAAAGCAAGGTAGTTCAAGCCGTGATTTGTCATAATTGTGATGATTATGGCTTACAGCTCATGAAAACCCCAAATCCACAATCTCGGAAAATTAGAATATTACATGCAATCAATGAAGGAAAAATTGTACATAAAACAATATCGGACTTCTGAAAAGTATAAGCATGCATACTGTATGTACTCAGTAATTGGTTTGGGCCCCTTTTGCAGAAATTACTGCCTCAATGTGGTGTGGCATGGAAGCTATCAGCCTGTGGCACTGCTGAGGTGTTATGAAAGACCAGGATGCTTCAATAGCGGTCTTCAGCTCTTCTGCATTGTTTGGTCTCATGTCTCTCATCTTTCTCTTGGCAATGCCCCATAGATTCTCTATGGGGTTCAGGTCAGGCGAGTTTGCTGGCCAATCAAGCACAGTAATCCCATGGTCATTGAACCAGGTTTTGGTGCTTTTGGCAGTTTGGGCAGGTGCCAAGTCCTGCTGGAAAATGAAGTCAGCATCCCCATAGAGCTCGTCTGCTGAAGGAAGCATGAAGTACTCCAAAATCTCCTGGTTGACGGCTGCGTTGACCTTGGACTTAGTGAAGCACAGTGGACCAACACCCACAGATAACATGGCTCCCCAAATCAACACAGACTGTGGAAACTTCACACTGGACTTCAAGCATCTTGCAGTGTGTGCCTCTCCATTCTTCCTCCATAGGTCCTTGGTTTCCAAATGAGATGCAAAATTTGCTCTCATCAGAAAAGAGGACTTTAAACCACTGAGCAACAGACCAGGTCTGTTTTTCTTTAGCCCAGATAAGACGCTTCTGATGTTGTTTGTTGTTCAGGAGTGGCTTGACAAGAAGAATACGACATTTGAAGCCCATGTGCAGGATCCGACTGTGTGTGGTGGCTCTAGATGCACTGACTCCAGCCTCAGTCCACTCATTGTGAAAGTACCCAACACTTTTGAATGGCCTTTTCCTGACAATCCTCTCCAGGCTGCGGTCATCCCTGCTGCTTGTGCACCTTTTTCTTCCACACTTTTCCCTTCCACATAACTTTCTATTAATGTGCTTTGATACAGCACTTTGGGAACATCCAACTTCTTTTGCAATTACCTTTTGAGACTTTCCCTCCTTATGGAGGGTGTCAATGATGGTTTTCTGCACAACTGTCAGATCAGCAGTCTTTCCCATGATTGTGATTCCTACTGAACCAGACTGAGAGACCATTTAAAGGCTCAGGAACCCTTTGCAGGTGTTATGGCTTAATTAGCTGATTAGAGTGAGACACTTTGAGCCTAGAATATTGCACCTATTCACAATATTCTAATTTTCTGAGACTGTGGATTTGGGGTTTTCATGGGCTGTAAGCCATAATCATCACAATTATGACAAATCACAGCTTGAACTATCTTGCTTTGCATGTAATGAGTCTATCTCATATATTAGTTTCACCTTTTAGGTTGCATTAGTGAAATAAATGAACTTTGGCACAATATTCTAATTTTTTGAGTTTCACCTGTACATATTACTAATATTTATTGGTCAAAATACAAATAATCCTCAATTAGAATCAAAATATCAATATTAAAAATCCAATAAGAGGGCCCAATATACTCATCAGATATGTTTATCAATGAATCCTACAACTATTCAATTTCAAGAGTAGATTGTGAATAAAAGTTCTCTCACTCAATCCCCAGATAAAACAGTTATTGGCTATGAGGTAAGAAAGCGCACTGCAGGGAGACAGATATAGGACTAAAACAAGACAGTAGGGCTTGTTTTAAAATTTGCTGTGTAATGAGACACATTTCCCTAAACAACTGCTGTTGTTTAGGGAAATGAAAGAAAGAAAGTGATTTGTAATTGGTAGGAA
The DNA here is from genome assembly GCF_027579735.1 of Bombina bombina. Lineage (NCBI taxonomy): Eukaryota > Metazoa > Chordata > Amphibia > Anura > Bombinatoridae > Bombina > Bombina bombina. The sequence continues at coordinate 642,277,608 of NC_069501.1, read as the reverse complement.
ATAACATAGCTTAGGCCTAGTAAATTGTGGCACTTGCACATAGAATGGGATATTTGTAGTAGAGTGAACTTATTGCATTTGGAATGTAGAGGAATAGCAGGACAGTATACAGGCTTGCAGAGTGAGGTAGAGGGGGAATAAAGAGTTGCCACCCGCCGTATCTTACCCGCATAGACAGTATTTATTTCATAAATGTGGTGGGAGTCCACGCTCCATTACTCCTGGAAATATTACTCCTGACCCCTAGGAGGAGGCAAAGATCCCAAAACTCCAAGAGTCCTAAAAACCCTTCTCACCTCACTGGAAACCAGTGTGTCTGGTATTTTAGGTTTAGGTATTTAAGTACCTTATTTCATCCTATGTAGGCCTTCAGGTGCGTTAAGTATTTTTTTCTTCTTCATGCTTCCGCTTGATTGCAGCATCATTTGTTGTTTTTTTTTTTTGCTCATCTTTTTTTGCACTTTTTTGTTATACGTGTCATTTTTTTAAATTTATTTTTTGCATACTTAATTTTTCGCAGATGTTATAAACTCTGATGTTGTATAATACTCTGACATGGTTTTTAAATCTAGACTTTTGTCTCTTTCTTTTTCTAGGATACATGTCTGGTTTGAATGGCATTACTTCTTCTGTGACTGGGATGAAAGGAGCCTTTCTCCCTCAGGTTAAAATTTCTAAGGGTAAATCCTTCTATCCGTTTTTTTGTTCTTTTTGTCAATCTGAAAACCAGAAGTCCTCTGTTTCATCCCAGTAGCGGGCTTTCTACATTTTTTTCTTGGAAGCCAAACCTTACTTGGAACAGTCTAAACAGTTCAAAATGCCTGTTTCCACTACCAAGTCTGCATGAAGATGCAGCCCTCAATCTAGTTCTTATGGTAGGGATCAGTTTATACCTTTTATTAGGGGGCTTGATTTCATTATGCTCAAGATCCATGAACATTATTTCCCAAGGACACAGAATAGGTTTCACATCAAGGCCTCCCAGGGAAGGTATATTCTGTCTTATGTTCCAAGGAATCCTGTAAAGGCGAGAGCCTTTTTTTCAGATCTGGAATCTTTCGGTGTAATAGCTCCAGATTTGGAACAGGGTCAGGGTTTCTATTGCAAGCTCTTTATTGTTCCCAAGAAAGAAGGAGCCTACCAGTTATGGATTTGAAAATTTTAAACAAGTTTTGCAGGGTTTCTTCTTTAAAGATAGAAACCTTTCGGTCTATTCTTCCTCTTGTTCAATGAGGACAGCTCATGTCCTCTGTAGATCTAAATATGCTTATCTTCACATCCCTATTCACAGGGATCATCATCATTTTCTAAGGTTTGCATTCCTGGACAAGCATTTTCAGTTTGTTGCTTTTTGGAATGGCTACCTCTCCTAGAATCTTTATGATGATTCTGTAGTCTATCTTATCAGTGATAAGAGTTCAAGGTGTTTCGGTGATTCCTTACCTGGACGCTATCTTGGTACCAGCAGACTGTTGTTGTTGTTTCTCTGTCTCTCTGTCTCCTCAGTTCAGGATTGCTTTTCTGGGTGTAATAATAGTTCCTTCTCCTTCTGTAGCTTTTTGTATGGAAATTTTATTTCTGATGATAGCGGCCTCAGTTGCTATTCCTTTTGCTTAGTTTCACATGAGGCCTCTTCAGTTTTGTATGCTTTGTTAGTGATGCAGGGATTACTCTCAGTTGACTCAAATTATTTTTCTGTATGCCAAAACAAGACGATTCATATCCTGGTGGATTAATCATTTGTCCATTGTTCTGGGGGCATCCTTTGTCCATCCAAATTGGACTGTGATCTCGACAGATGCAAGTCTTTCAGGTTGGGGTGCAGTCTGGGGTCCCAGAGATCACAGGGAGTTTGGCTACTTCATGAGCCGAAGTTGCCCATAAATATTCTGCAATTTTCAGTGCCCTTCAGTTCTGGCCTTTCCTGAAAAATGAGACTTATCTGTGTTTCCATTCAATGTCACAAAAGTTGCTTAGATCAATAATCAAGGGGAAACTCGCATTTCCCTGGCAATGAGGGAGGTTTCCTGAATTCTGGCTTGGGCAGAGAGCAATCATTTCTGCGGTTCATTTTCCAGGGGTAAGCAATTGGGAAACAGACTTTCTCAGTCGCCAATCCCCTCATCCAGGGGAGTGGTCTCTTCAGCTAGAAGTCTTTTTATTTTGATAATTATTATTATTATCAGGCATTTGTGGGGCGCCAACAGCGCTATTCTTCCTGAAGTAGATCTGATGGCTTCTCATTTGAACATCAAGCTCCCCAAATACTTTGTGAGGTCCAGGGATCCTCAGGTGTAGTTTGTGGATGCTCTAGTAGCTCCTCAGTTGTTTTGTCTGGCCTACATCTTTCCCCCTCCTTGTTTTGTTACCAACGGTAATGGCCAGGATCAAGCAGGCGGTATCCTCAATAATCCTGATTACTTCATCTTGGCCTCGCAGTGCTTGGGGAGCAGATCTGGTCAGTTGTCCTCCATGGCCTCTTCCTCTGCATCACAACCATCATGATATAAAATCTCTAAACTTGATGGCTTAGAAATTGAGCGCTTAATTTTAAGGCAAAGAGATTTTTCTGATTCTGTCATTGAAACTTTGGCTTCAGTACGGTAAATCTGTGACAAGGAAAATGTATCACAAAGTTTGGAAGGCTTTTATTTCCTGGTGTGTAGAACAAGGGTTCAGTTGACAGTCTTTTAGAATTCTTCAATTTCTTAAAGGATGGTTTGGATAAGGTTTTATCTGCTAGTTTGCTATCCCTGCTCTTTTTTTCGGAATTTTGTCCAGGCCTTAGTCAGGATAAAAGCCTGTGATTATACTAATTCTCCTCATTAGAATCTTAATTTGGTTTGAAGAGATTTTCATGTTTTCCTCCTTTTGAACCTATACATAATTTGGATATTCACCTTTGGTCCTGGAAGGTCTTGTTTCTTTTGGCTATTACTTCTGCTAGAAGAGTTTCTGAATTGTCCGCACTTTGTTGTGTCTCCTTATTTGCTTTTTCATCAAGATGAGACAGGTGTGAGAACTGAGTTTGATTTTTTTTGCCTAGGGTGGTTTCTTCTGACAATATCTATCATGAGATTGTTGCTCCTTACTTTTTTTTTTTGCCTAATCCAAAGTATTCTAAGGAGAGGCTTTTCCATAATTTGGATGTGGTCAGAGCTTTGGAGTTCTATTTGCAGGCTACTAAGGATTTTAGACAATCTTCCAGCTTGTTTGTTAATTTTTCTGGTTCCAGAAAGGGTCAGAAGGATACTGCCGTTTCGTTAGCCTCTTAGTTGCTTTTGATTCATGAAGCTTAATTGGAAGCAGGTGAGTCTCCTCCTAAACAGATTACTGCCCATTCCACCAAAACAGTTGCTACTTCATGGCCTTTCAAGAATACTGCTACTACTTAGTCATCCTTACATACTTTTTTCAAAATTCTATCATTTTGATGTTTTAGCTCTTCTGAAGCAGCTTTTGAGGAAAGTCCTTTTGGCTGTTGTTTCTGGGCATTGAATATTATTTACATATTTTTTCTGCAAAAAATCCAATCTAATTGACATAAATCTGATCCTCCCTGGACCACTCATAGACTTGGGTATTAGTTCCCAGGAATAATTGACTGTGGACTCTCACCACCTTTTACAAAAGAAAATATAATTTACGCTTACCTGATAATTTAATTTCTTTCATGGTGGTGAGAGTCATTTTAATAGTGTTTATCTGGCGGCAGTTTAAGTATGCACCTGTTTTTTTCTCTGTGCATTTTTGTATCACACTTATATTTATTTTTTCCTGGCTTGGCAATAAATCAGACTAGTTTACATTAAAATTCAAGTGGTTTTAAGGGCTCAATGAGTTTTGGGATCTTTGCCGCCTCCTAGGGGTCAGGAGTTTAATTTGCAGGAGTAATAGATCATGGACTCTCGCCACCATTAAAGAAATGAATTTATCAGGTAAACATAAATTATATTTTTTAAACTGGTCCAGCACTGTAATATACAATATATACTGAAATGAGGGCACTGTTATGGCTCAGACTTCTTTTAATATACCTATTTAAACGCAATCATTTCAATAACTTAAAAATGTATATTTAATGTTTTTAGATAAAATTTTTTTTTTTTTTAGCAATTATATTTGTGCAGTGGAACCTCGTATAACCACAAGGTAACAAGTGGGGATAGTGGTTTGTTTCAGGTAGAGGCAAGCACCCCTACAGGCTGACTGGCCCCACAAATTAGTCTTGACCAGGACTCCACGTGGCCTCTCAAATGCTGAGAGTGGCCCTGGTTTGATAATATGGTGACCATAAAACAAATTTTCTGGTCTTAATTAAGTGAGGTGCCAAGATGAGCTGGACAAATGATCAAACAGGCATTTGATGATCACTTGCTAATAGGCAGATTTATTTAACGGTTTATATAATTGCCATAGAAGGATGTGAATATTGAGAAAAAACAAGGGACCTAAAATTAGCCTTCTGGAATGCAACTAATTAGTGGTTGTAGAATCCATGTTTAACTTTTACTGCTGGATCTCTTTTTATTCTAGGCCATATATTATTTTCTTTACGTCTGGAGTATTGACTCATTGGCCCTTAATCCCTCTATATAAATGTGTTTACTCTTTTTTTCACCACTCTAGACACATGCAGGAACATGGAGTTCCACGAAATGCACAGCACTGGCAATGAGCCACCTCTTGTTCTGATGATTGGCTACACAGATGGAATGCAGATCTGGAGTATACCGGTCAGTATATTATTTTATGTTAAAGTTTCAAGAAAAAATGTTTTGCTATCTGCTTAGTATGTGGCATTCAGGTCTCTCTGGCGCCTAATTTATTAGGAAAAAAGTGCAAATATCTATGCAAATACATATATCAATCATGTAAAACACCTGGAGAATTTATCAAACTTGGACAACCTCCTATTCTTCAAAGTTGTTGCATAGTATCTCAACATTTTTTGCTGGTTTAATACGTTAAAGTGTAAGCTTCTGTTTTCAGAGTGTGACAGCTACATATTTTTTAAAATACTGGTGCAAAATCATGGGCACATTTCTAGTGTGAGGAATTCTTTTGCGGCTTTATGGTAGATGCCTTACCTAGATTTAACACTGGGTGTCAGCAACACACTTCTCAATATCTTTGACAACATATTTTCAAACTGCTTGTGTGACAGATTAAAAAAAAAAAAAAGGTATAGTGCTTTAATTTGATAATTTATTTTATTTATTTATTTGATAATTTATTTTATTTATTTATTTTGAGAATAAATAGTACATATTTCTGCATTTATTACATTTGTTAAAGTAGATATCACCCTTTAGTATAGGAACTAAAGACTATTCATAGGAGAGGTTCTGGGATATTTCTAATATGTGATGAATTGGAATATGAAATGAGCTGTATCTCATATGTAAAGTAACTTGCATTTGGTTCTATTATAACTAGCATATCTCATTATAATATTCCACAATATTTATTGATGGAATGGACCTATGTATAAAATATATTCTCATTAATTTTAATATGCAAATAAAAGATATATGTAGTGCACTGCACATTTTGTACGCTGTATTCTAGTTTATACATAAGTAAAATGGAATTACATTATTCTTAACCCATAGTTCTACATTTTTTCATTTTCCAAATATAATTTAAATTATTATGATTGTTTTGTGTTTCTGAATAATAAATGCTGACTATAAATGATGCCCATCTATAGCTAGGGATTACTAAGTAACTTGCATGAGAGGGGAAATAAAGGGTTCTGTTCTTACTCCAGTTACTTTGATAATCTATTTGTCTCGCCTCATTCCATTGTTTCATTTTTCTTAGTTCAGGAGACTGCCATCATTAGTGTGTAAGGCTGTTTATATGCTTATGTGTTTAACTTTGTACTATGTAATCAATATATAAAGGGACTTTTAATATATCCTTAAAATGTATATGGATTTTCTTTAAATCTTGTTGTATTAACCCTTTAAAATGTAAACCTTAAATCATATATGTTTTAGCTTGCACATTAAAGTGACATAAAACTGAATTTTTTAAAACATGGTTCAGATAGAAAACACAATTTAAACCCCTTAACTGTGCATGATGACGTGTTCACTTTTAGAGCGCAATGTGATCCCATGGGCTGCATAACTGGGGAATCCAGGGATGCCGGTGATCTCACCATACCCATGGGTGGTGATGTTACATGGCCCCGGAAACCAGGAAGTGAAATTGCAGCTCCACAGTCCTTAAAGGGACAGTTTACTCAAAAAATCTCTCCTCTTTCATTTGTTGTCAGTGATCCACTTTACCTGCTGGAGTGTATTAAATTGTTTACAAGTATTTCCAGCTTTGCATTTGAAATAGTTTATTTAGCCTATGGTATCCCCACCCATTCTGAAAGTTTTTAACACAGCCAGTAGGAGAAATTACACTCCCAGTGGGATATAGAAGAGGTAAGATAATACAATGTTAATTTTCCATTGTTTTTTCCCAGTATTGGTGATTGGTTTATGCACAGATATAAGATAAAGAAGCAGGTGTAAGTACAAAATGTGATAAAGTAATGAGATCTCATTATACCTACAAGCTCAACCCATTTTATTAGGTTGTGACTTGAAAACACAAAATCGGCTAATTCATATACACAAATAAGCCTTAAAAAAGCAAATCTCATACATTTTATACTCTGCAGCTTGTAAAAAAAAATCCCTTTACTTCCCTGAACTGTTTGTTTGCAGGCTGGGGTTCTCTAGGCATTTATCATAAGAATACATAGAGACCCCCAGTTTTAACATCCAGAAGCCCCTCTTTAAATTAAAGCCCCTGTACATTTTTTATAAATGTACAGTTATTTGAGTTTAGGAAAAACACACACACTATTTTTTACAACCTTGTTTATTAAAATATTAATAAAAATATAAATTTCTTTCATAAAGGTGGTAAAAGTCCATTACTCCTGGAAATTACCTTCCCTACCACTAGGAGGAGGCAAAGATTTCCAAGCTTCAAGAACTCTATATAACCCCTGCCACCTCTATGGTAGTCAGTTTTTTCTTTGCCTCCACTCAAGGAAGATGAAGAATAGTGATGTGCTGATGATTTCTTTGTTGAGAGGGGTTCTCAGACTGAGTTGATGCCCATTTCCTCTCAGAGTCACTATCCTCCCAAGGATGTCGCAGGGACTTGTCTTTTGCCTCCCTATTGGGTCTACAGTAAACTTCCATAGTATATCCTCTGCTGATATGTTATCATTATAGGATTGTTTTTTTCCTGGTATTATGCATAATAGTAGAGTGTTTAAAGGGCCATTAAACATTTTGAGTTATGTGCATATTATAAAAGGGTCAACTGAGATAAAACAGTGTGTGAAAAAAAGTGTAAAAAAGCTTTTAAGTATTTTTATACAATTGTGAGGATAATTACTTATGCAAGGGGGGGTTGAGGAGGGACAGCAGGTACTGTTATTGCTATTGGTTATTGCCAAGAGGCTTGCTCGCTTCCATGGAGATAATGTCATATGCTTTGTGAAAGCTTCAGCATTATACTGTGCCTGCTTTAGTCAGGTGTCATGTGACTCTGCCCCCTACCATGCATGTGCTGAAGCTATAGCCTGAATAGCACCTTCCATATATGGAAATCACCAGGGGGAGTTTGCTGCAAGCAAAACTATGCCTTAATTAATGGGGTTAATGGGGGTTAAAACAGAAACCGTTATACAGGTAAGCCATGGCTGCATTATATATTTAGAAACTTATGTTAGTTCATACTGTGTTATGCCCCTTTAAGGTAACACTCGTAATTCAACATATACCTGGCTTTATTATATAGTAACTATATATAGCCTGGGATCAGATTCGTTTGCATCACGTATTTAAAGGGCTCTATATTGGTTTAACTTCCTCGGTATTAGTTATTTCAGTTTTTTGTAAACAATAAAGTTTTTACAAGTAAAATTAAACTTTGGTACCTTTTTGTTTTTCCTGGCCGCATGTGTTCTCTACTCCCAGTATTTCTTTGTGCAGTGGTGGTCTAATCAGGCCCAGCGCTTGCATAAGGCAAATTAGGCAACCGCCTTAGAGCGCTCCAGCAGGGGCACAAAATTGGAGAGCAGTGATTTTTTTTAAATTGTTTTTTTTTTACATTTTAACAGTGGTGGAACTTCCAGGGTTCCAAAGGTCGCATAAACCATTTGCGGCCACCAGACTCTTGAAATCCACCACTTAGGAGGGCGGCCAGCCCAGCAGCACTATTTCCCTCTAAGGTGCCAGCAGTCAGTGCCGGTATAAGCTCCTCCTCCACCCTAACGTGCGCGTGGCGCTCTGTCACCCACCACCACTCATCCCTCTTCCATCCCGGCCAGTTTTCACTGTCTGTTACACAGAGCAGGCAGACTGTGTGTGTACAGTACAGTCCGGTTATATTGGGGGCTTCAAGATAGCGTGTGTCATCCCGCTCTGGCAACCCTCAATCCTTCCTTGGCAGCTCTGTCTGTGTGTACTAGTACTGGGTTGTGTGTGTGTGTGTATGTATATGTATATATATATATATATATATATATATATGTATTTATATGTATGTATATATATATTTATTTATATATATACACAGTGGGGCAAAAAAGTATTTAGTCAGCCACCAATTGTGCAAGTTCTCCCACTTAAGAAGATGAGAGAGGCCTGTAATTTTCATCATAGGTATACCTCAACTATGAGAGACAAAATGTGGAAACAAATCCACACAATTGTCTGGTTTGGAAAGAATTTATTTGCAAATTATGGTGGAAAATAAGTATTTGGTCAATATCAAAAGTTCATCTCAATACTTTGTTATATATCCTTTGTTGGCAATGACAGAGGTCAAACATTTTCTGTAAGTCTTCACAAGATTGTCACAAACTGTTGCTGGTATGTTGGCCCATTCCTGCATGCAGATCTCCTCTAGAGCAGTGATGTTTTGGGGCTGTCGTGGGCAACACAGACTTTCAACTCCCTCCGAAGGTTTTCTATGGGGTTGAGTTCTGGAGACTGGCTAGGCCACTCCAGGACCTTGAAATGCTTCTTACGAAGCCACTCCTTCATTGCCTGGGCGGTGTGTTTGGGATCATTGTCATGCTGAAAGACCCAGCCACGTTTCATCTTCAATGCCCATGCTGATGGAAGGAGGTTTGCACTCAAAATCTCACGATACATGGCCCCATTCATTCTTTCATGTACACGGATCAGTCGTCCTGTTCCCTTTGCAGAGAAAAAGCCCCAAAGCATGATTTTGCCACCCCCATTCTTCACAGTATGTATGGTGTTCTTTGGTTGCAACTCGGCATTCTCTCTCCTCCAAACACAACAAGTTGTGTTTCTACCAAACAGTTCTACTTTGGTTTAATCTGACCATATGACATTCTCCCAATCCGCTTCTGGATCATCCAAATGCTCTCTAGCATACTTCAGACGGGCCCGGACATGTACTGGCTTAAGCAGGGGGACACGTCTGGCACTGCAGGATCTGAGTCCCTGGCTGCATAGTGTGTTACTGATAGTAGCCTTTGTTACGTTGGTCCCAGCTCTCTGTAGGTGATTCACTAGGTCCCCCCGTGTGGTTCTGGGATGTTTGCTCACCGTTCTTGTGATCATTTTGACCCCACGGGTGAGATCTTGCATGGTGCACCAGATCGAGGGAGATTATCAGTGATCTTGTATGTCTTCCATTTTCTAATTATTGCTCCCACAGTTGATTTCTTCACACCAAGCTGCTTGCCTATTGCAGATTCAGTATTCCCAGCCTGGTGTGGGTCTACAAGTTTGTTTCTGGTGTCCTTCGACAGCTCTTTGGTCTTCACCATAGTGGAGTTTGGAGTGTGACTGTTTGAGGTTGTGAACAGGTGTCTTTTATACTGATAACAAGTTCAAACAGGTGCAATTAATATAGGTAAATGCAGAATATACTCAGCAGTTGCTAGGCAGAATTTCTGTCAATACATTTAGATTAATTTACATTTAATGTCCACCGTAACTTTGTTTCTCTTGCTCAAATGCAAAACAAGGTATCAAAATTTATGTATATAACGAAATCGTATGCAGAGCATTCTTAGAAAGAAAGAGTATTTTTTCTCTTGCTGAATTATCGAATGTATTATTTTCGAGATTTAAAGCGAAAAAAGGTTCTAAAACTAAGAGGTTAATGAACCAAAATCGGAACATTAAAGGGGCAATGTTGAATACGTATGTGTTTCTTAACAACGAAAATGCAAATCCCTTGAGAGCTATTAATGATGTCAAGTTCTCAAATTGCTATTTATAAAACATGTTAGCAATTTCTAATTGTTACTATCCTAAAAAGAGGTCTACATCCCACCTTGCATTTATACCATTTGGTTCTTTTGTTTGTAAGAAAAATATCCATTTAGTCTCCCTAAATAATAGATCTTTGAATCTATTACCTCCTCTGGGAGAACTATGTATATAGTCTATTGCTTGTATCTGAAATGCTTTAGTGGTGCAGAAATGTTTAGCTACTTGTGTCTTTGGTGGGTTTGCCTGTATGTCATTGAGATGTTCCCTAGCTCTGTCTTTTAACATATGGCTAGAACATCCTACATACTGTTTATTACAGATGGAACATGTAATAAGATATATTATATATTTTGATGTACAGTCCAAACGGTATCTAATTTTAAATACCTTATTTGTACTTGAAGAACTAAAGAATTCCCCTGTCTTGATATGTGTACACGTTAAACATGGATGATGTCCACATTTGAAACATCCTTTCTTAGTCAACCAATGTTCCTTTGTTTGTTTCTTAGTGGTCCCTGTATAGACATATTGAATCAATCTGTCCCCTATTGTAGGTGATCTTCTGGCTATATATCTACAGCCTTCAGACACAATTTTGTTTAATGTAGAATCTGTTTGTAATATATTTAGATAGCTTTTTACTATATTTGTTATTTTTTTAAACTGTTTACTGTATGTTGTAATGACGTTTATACCTTTGTATTTATTTGATTGCTGATTTTTTTGATGAAAATATTTGTTTCTTTTTTTTGTCTTTAGTAATGATTTTCTGTTAATTCCTCTTATTTCATTTTGGATTTGTTTCAACTTATATACATTGTACCCTCTATCTACAAGTCTTTCTATCAGTTCATCTGAATGTCTCTCATAGGCTTCTAGTGTGGAACAATTCCTCCTAGTGCGTATAAACTGGCCTTTGGGGATCCCTTCTCTTAAATGTGTTGGATGACAAGAATCTGCTTGTAAAATGGTGTTACCAGTTATTTCTTTTCTATGTAATTCTGTGGTTATCTTACCTTGTGTTTGATCTCCTATTAGACTTATATCTAAATACTTGATTGTTTTTTTATGATATTCCCAAGTGAATCTAAGATTGTAGTCATTGTTATTTTGGTAGGAGATTAAATCTTGTACTGTTTCTCTCTCTCCTTTCCATATAACTAGTAAATCATCAATGTATCTAGTATACATGATAATATATTCTGTAAACTGATTTCTTGTTGAAAAAATATATTGTGACTCAAACCACCCCAGGAATATATTTGCGTAAGATGGGGCAAATTTTGCCCCCATCGCAGTACCACATTGTTGCAAGAAATATACTAATCAAATTGAAAAAAATTGTTGGTTAGTAAGAAACTAAGCACCTCTATAATATAATCTATCAGTGCTTCTGGGTATGTACTGCAAATGCCTAAGATGTGTAATGCACTGCTTTGAGACCCAGCACATGTGGGATACATGAATATAAGGAACTGACATCTACAGTGAGCCATGCTTGTTCTTTATCCCATTTTTCATTTTTTACCTTATTCAATAAGTGAGTTGTGTCTCTGAAAAACCTAGGTAGTTGGATAACACAAGACGGTAATAGGTTGTCAACCCATTCCCCTAAATGTTCTACCAAGGAGCCCACCCCAGAGACTATTGGCCTACCTGGAGGGTTGAGGGGATCTTTGTGTATTTTTGGTACTAGCCTAAAGTTGGGTACTATGGGGTACTCTTGTAATAGGTATTCCCCTAGTTCCCCATCTAAAATACCCAAATGTATGCCCTCATCTATTAGATGGATTAACTCTTGTTTTATGTTATCTGTGGGATCATATTTAAATTTTTTATATGTAGTCATGTCACTTAGTTGTCTCTGGGCCTCTAAATAATAGTCTTGTTTGTTCTGTACTATTATTGAGTCCCTCTTGTCTGCTTGGGTAATCAAACAGAAAATATATATAGGAGCGCTTAAGCTAAAGGTGCATATGAAAAGAATTTAAAAAAAGGACATATGCAGAAAGCCAATAAAAGAAATGGCTATGCCAATTTATTCAAATAAAAAATGTCAAGTAGCTTGACAAATAAATGCTAAGAACAAGTTAATTTCTATAAAATCGGACTTCTCCGATATACATAAAAAGTTAAAAAAGTTGCCACCACAAAGAAAAAAGTACACCACTGATCGCAGAAATAACTGCTGGATATCGCTGGAAGGATCTACAGTGCTTTTGGCCAAATAGATCCACTTGTCAAGATACAACTTTTACCACACCATAGGTATCCTGCGTGCTACTTGCACTAAAGAGCGGATACACAATTCTATTTACATTTAAACCGGCTGAGAAACTTCCCCGTTTGAGAGGATGGTCCTGACCAATAGGATTGCAGCGACAGGACAGCGCACACACCTGTGACGTCAACGGTCACGCACGTGTGCCTCTACGGAGGTGTAAAGCCCTGTAAGTAATCGAGACTGGAATGGTGTCCGGACTGATAAGGTAATAGACACCCGGTTACCCTGAATACTTTGGGCTTTGTTTGGCTGATAACTTATGACTTTGGAACTGTAACGACCGATACGCACCCTGTTGTTTAATACTTTTTTTCTTTGTGGTGGCAACTTTTTAAACTTTTTATGTATATCGGAGACGTCCGATTTTATAGAAATTAACTTGTTCTTAGCATTTATTTGTCAAGCTACTTGACATTTTTTATTTGAATAAATTGGCATAACCATTTCTTTTATTGGCTTTCTGTATATGTCCTTTTTTTAAATTCTTTTTATATGCACCTTTAGCTTAAGCGCTCCTATATATATTTTCTGTTTGGTTTTCTGTTTTGCCTATTGTGAGGGACACTTAGGTTTTTAGGAGTTTGGTGATTAACTCAGCACACACTACTTTACATATGTGTTTAAGTACTGCTTGAGTAATCGTTATCTCTTTATTAGACATTAATTTTTCCAATGCCAGCCTCTCTTTTTTTTGTCAAGTTATTCTTCTCATAACTAATACCTGTTTGTACTGAATTATCTTTAGGGTCAATTAGATCCTTATAGATCTTCTCCTGAAATAACTCTATAATTCTATCTCTGATGTTTACTGGATAAAACTTACTTCTATTTTTTAAAGAGCTATTCTTTCTCTTATGTATTTGCCAATCTTCTATTTCTCTTTCTGATTCTGACTGTAATTCTAAAAGGGAATGCACAGAGATCTACAAATCTTAAATTATCATTTAGTGGATTCAATGGATTGTGGTCTATACTTTCCCAGCTATCCGAGGATGAGTTAACTTCTGTAGAGCTTGAACTTTCTGAGTCGGAGACTTCAGTTACTAAACCTCCTTCAGCAGAGGAACCCTCCTTTAGATTTAAAATTGAGCATCTGCGTTTTTTATTAAAGGAGGTTATGTCTACTCTAGAGGTTCCAGAAGCTACACTCCCTGAGGAGCTTAAGATTCCTAAATAAGACAAGGGACCTACCTATCTTCATAAACCCTGAATTTTCCTGTGCCAGTTAAGATGGTGAACATTATTAGTAACGAATGGGAAAGAGTAGGAACTTCTTTTTCCCCCTTGTCTACTTTTAAACAATTATTCCCGGTCCGTGACTCTCAATTAGATTTGTGGGGCTCCATCCCGAAGATGGATGGCGCTATCTCCACGCTAACTAAGCATACTACTATCCCTCTGGATGATAGTTCTTCTTTTAGAGAGCCTATGAATAAGAAAATGGAAACTTTTCTGAGGAAGTTGTTTTAATATACAGGGTTTTTATTTAAACTGGCGGCAGCAGTAGCCGCGTTTGCTGGAGCAGCTACCTATTGGTGTGACACTCTGTTAATGCTCCTTGAGATGGAGACTCCTCTCGAGGATATTCAGGAGAGAATTAAGGCACTGAGAATTGCTAACTCCTTCATCTGTGATGCGAATATGCAGATTATTCGCATAAATGCAAAGGCTGCTGGCTTTGCGGTTCTAGCCCGCCTTGCTCTCTGGTTGAAGTCTTGGTCTGCGGATATGACTTCTAAATCCAGACTCCTTTCTCTTCCCTCCCTCCAAGGGAGAGATTTTATTCAGTCCAGGGCTGGACTCCATTATCTCTACGGTTACCGGCGGCCTACTGCAGGATAAGAAGTATAGGCCTAAGGGATGGCAATTGTCTAATTTTCATTCCTTTCGTGCTGACAAGTCACAACAACAGCAGTCCTCTTCCGAGTTCGAGCAGCCCAAAAGTACTTGGAACCAGGCTCACTCCTGGAATAATTCAAAACAGACTAAGAAGCTTGCCGACAACAAATCGTCATGAAGCGGCGGCCCCCCGATCCGGGATCGGATCGACTAGGGAGCAGACTTTCTCTTTTTTCAGATGCTTGGTTCCAGGATGTACAGGATCCTTGGGGTCCTGGGGGTTGTATCTCAAGGATACAGGATAGGATTCAAGTCTCATCCGCCCAGGGGCAGATTCCTACTCTCCAGTCTTTTGACAAGACCAGAAAAGAGGACTGCCTTTTTAGGTTGCATGCAGTATCTCTCCTCTCTAGGAGTAATTGTCCCGGTACCTAGAACAGAAAGAGGTTTGGGGTTTTATTCAAACCTTTTTGTGGTTTCAAAGAAGGAGGGACCTTTTCGTCCAATTCTGGACCTAAAGTGCCTAAACAAGTTTCTGAGTGTTCCCTCTTTCAAGATAGAGACAATACGGTCAATCCTGCCTCTGGTTTAGGAAGGACAGTTTATGACCTCAATATACCTGAAGGATGCATTCCTTCCACTCCCGATTAACAGGGAACATTTTCAGTTCCTGAGATTTGCTTTTCTGGATCAGCAATTCCAGTTCATAGCTCTTCCGTTTGCCCTAGCTACTGGAACACAAGACTCTTGGGGCCATTCCAAAACAGAATAGACAACAGATTCAGATTAGCTCTCACTATGTAGTGGATAATATCACTTATAGCGACTTATCTGCAGCTATGGATACTAATCCCCAGGTTTTTCACAGGGCCCCCACACAATCCAGGGGAGGGGGCAACTCGCAAGTGCCCAAAGTAGGAGGTATGAAGAACCAGAGATACCATACCAGGGGCAATCGGAATATGTGGAGAAACAAGTACCAATAAGGGACAATATAGTCATTAATCTATCAAGTTATCAGATCACTGACTTGGAGAAAAAGGTAATCAGTTATGGGCTAGGTTTTGTTCCCTCATGGAATTTTGATTTATTCCAAACTATTTTAGATGTGAATAAGTTGGTAAAGGACCTTACCCGAGGAAGTTTTTCTCCAATGAAGTTGCCCAGGCTTCTGATACTATTGCTGCCTCGAACAGTACTGTCTCGGGTGAAGATTGTGGCCTCCAGTCCTTTGCAGATATCTGTGCCCTGACTAATTTGGAAAATTTAGCTATTCAGGGGGATAATGAGTTGGAAGCAGTGAATAATGGATCAGCTCAATGTAAATTGAGATCCAAATCCAACTTTATTCTTTACAGGCAAGAGGCAAAAGTCGAGAAATATTCCATAGAGGAGTGGTAGAGGATCTTACATCCCTCTCAGAATCTGATTCTTGATGTGCCTCTAATCTGTCAAGGAGGGAAAGAGAAGCTATTTTGAGCCTACAAAACAATAAGCATAATTTGCCCTTCTGATAAGGGTGGCAGCGTGGTTGTCCAAGATAGATCTATGTATGTAACAGAGGCTCTCAGGCAACTACAAGATTTTGAGGCTTATTTACCACTAAGGAAAGATTCTACTAATGAGTACAAGGAACTCTTGAGGGACCTTCTGGATGATGGTCTGGAGATGGACATCATGGATAGGCAGACTTTTGACTGCCTATTGGTGGATAATCTTGTGATGCCCATCTTCCACCATCTCCCGAAGGTCCATAAGAGCCTTATGGAGGTCAGAGGTAGACCTATTGTGGCTGGCATTGGCTCATTGTTGGAGCCGCTCTCTAAATGGGTTGACCAGTTTTTACAACCGCTAGTCCAGAGATGGCCTTATCTCAATAAATATATGAGATTCATAGAGGATCTGTAGATCATCTGGTCTGCTGGCCCCTCTGAAGCACAACATTTTGTGCATTATTTAAATGATAATCAGTGTGGATTACAGTTCACCTTTGAGTGGAATAAGACCTGTATACACTAAAAATTTGGATATTACCCTTAATGCAGATATTACAAATAGAAGAGTCTTCTCTACCTTAGATAGGAAACCTATCTCTGGTAACTCCCTTTTGCATGCCCGCAGTAGTCATCCTCAACATGTTTTCAAAGGAATAGCGATAGGGCAATTTATGCGGGTGAAGCGCAATTGTACCAAGGATTGTGATTTTCTGATTGAAAGTAGGGATCTAACCAGACACCTCCAAAATAGGTGATATCCTAAGAAAACAGTTGAGAGAGCTTTTCATGAAGTTCAAAAGATGGATAGGAGTAAATTGTTTATTCCCAAAGTAAGAAAGGATCAGAGTTTTTCCTCTGAAGGGAAACGTAAACCATTGTTTATCACTGCTTACTCTAGTCAATATAATCAGGTGTGTTCCATCATCAGAAAGAAGTTACCTATCCTCATGGGTGATAGACAATTACATAAGACTATAGAGGAGGGATGTGGTTTTGTCTACAGGAAGAACCTCTCTCTTGGCAATTTTCTGTCCCCTAGTCTACTTAAGATTTTATGTAGACAGGAGATTTACTGGATACATAGATTGAATAGCCTGTCACCTGTTGGATTCATCTCTGAATTTGACATCATTAACTATTGGCACAGATTAGGTCCTATTTGGGTTCTATATTGTACATTCTTTACAAATAGGATCTTTCATTGTTCTTCAGTTGCATCAATGTTGGTTTGTAATAGTTTATCATTATTTTTACTGTTGATATGGTGTTTTACACACCAGATTCATTTTTTGCTACCCTGATATGTTCTTGGCAATTTTATGGTATCTCTTTTACAGTTGAACATTGGGAGATTAATTCTAGACATACTTCTGTATATGATTTACCATCATGGATTCTAAGGTTTCATCTATTTAGTATATTCCCTTCCATTTCTCTTAAATAAATATTTATCCATTTTTAAATTTATCATTCTGCATATTTGCTATGTAGGTTGAAAGGTGATATTCTATTATACGATTAAATAATGTGTATATATTTCATATATTAATCTTATATTCATTTCTGTGTTTTTAAACATTTGACTATGCCATATACATGTATAAATCATTTTGTTTTTGTTTATATTATTTGTCTATTATTGTATTGCTTTGCATACTTTTATATTTCCTCCTTAAGTTTTCTTATGACTGTTTAATCAATGTCCGTTCTCAAAATTTATTAGCTATGTATCTATAGGGTTAATGAGATTGTTAAGGTACCACCAATAGGAGTGGCTTTTTGGTTTTAAATATTGTATACCTGTGTTATTTTTTTATGTCTGTGACTATGGTCTGTATGACCGAAACCAGTCAGACTCTCTTTTCTCTTTACCCTTTGTTTGGGAGCCTGCCTATATTTGATTTTTAACGTTGTTTCAATACATTTTTTGACTTTTACATTCTGGACTACTGTGAACTTTTTTTCAAGTTTCTGAGTGTTCCCTCTGTTAAGATGGCGACAATACGGTCAATCCTGTCTCTGGTTCAGGAAGGACAGTTTATGGCCTCAATAGACCTGAATGATGCCCTTCATGTCCCGATTTACAGGGAACATGTAAAGTTCCTGAGGTTTGCTTTTCTGGATCAGCACTTCCAGTTCATAGCTCTCCCGTTTGCCCTAGCTACTGCTCCAAGGATATTTACAAAGGTTATGGGGGTCTTCTAGCCGTTGCCAGAACAGGAGGTATTGCAGTAGCACCTTACCTGGACGATATCTTCCTACATGCACCATCTTTTTGTCTAGCGGTAGAACACCCAGAGTCCCTTCGATCACATGAAAAACTTGGAAAAGAGTTCTCTCACTCCAAATACAAGGGTGAATTTCCAGGGAACTATAATAGACTTCATATCCATGAGAATATTCCTCACAGATCAGAGACGTTGTAAGCTAACTTCTGCATGTCTTGCCATCCAAGCCTCCTCAAGACCCTCAGTGGCTCAGTGTATGGAGGTAATCAGACTCACGGTGTCATGCATGGACATCATTCCTTTTGCCAGATTCCATCTCAGACCCTTATAACTATGCATGCTGAGACAATGGAATGGCAACCATTCAGATCTGTCTCAACAGATTGTGCTGGTCAGCATGTTGAGAGACTCACTCTCCTGGTGCCAGATTATCTGTCCCAAGGCACATGCTTTTTGAGACTGTACTGGGAGATTTTGACTACAGACGCAAGCCTTTCCAGCTGGGGAGCTGTTTGGGGTGCCAAGAAGGCACAAGGTCTATGAACTCAGGAGAAGTCCTCCCTTCCGATCAATATTTTGGAACTCCAGGCAATCTTCAATGCCTTGAAGGCTTGGCCCCTTCTAGGTTCGTCCCAGTTAATCAGATTCCAATCAGACAATATAACCTTGATTGCCTATATCAACCATCAAGGGAAAACGAGAAGTTCTTTGGCGATGAGAGAAGTATCTCAGATACTAGAGTGGGAGCGGAGACTCACAAATGTACACTGTCAGCGATCCACATTCCGGGTGTGGACATCTGGGAAGTGGACTTCTTCAGCAGGCAATCATTTCACCCAGGGGAATGGTCTCTTCACCCTGAGGTGTTTGCAGAGATATGCAGCAAGTGGGGGATGATGGAGATAGATCTCATGGCATCCCACCTCAATACCAAGCTACCTGGGTATGGGTCGAGGTTGAGGGATCCTCAGGCGGAATTGATAGATGCCCTATCAGTACCATGGAGGTTCAGTCTCACATATATTTTTCCTCCATTACCGCTTCTCCCTCGTGTGGTGGCTCGCATCAAGCAGGAGCGAGCATCTGTGATTCTGATTGCTCGGTCATGGCTGCGAAGGACGTGGTTTACGGGTCTGGTGGGGATGTCCTCATCTCCTCAGTGGAGGTTACCTTGTCGCAGAGATCTGCTGATACATGGTACCTTAGATTGAACGCTTAGTCTTAGCCAAAAGAGGGTTCTCTGAGAGTGTTATTGAGACTCTGGTTCAAGCTCGTAAGCCAGTTACTTGTCGTATTTACCATAAAGTGTGGAGAACTTTATGGTAAGCGTAAGGGGCAGAAGGCTACTACAACTTCTCTATCTTTCTGGTTGAGGAGTGTCATCCGCTTAGCTTATGAGACAGTGGGACGAGGATAACGGCTCATTCTACTAGAGCAGTGGCTTCCTCTTGGGCTTTTAAGAATGAAGCTTCAATTAATCAGATTTGTAAGGCGGCTACCTGGTCCTCCTCACACACTTTTTCTAAATTTTACAAAATGGATTTGTTTGCTTCGGCTGAAGCAGCTTTTGGGAGAAAAGTTTTGCAAGCTGTGGTGCACTCAGAATAGGGTCTGCCTCTTTTTTCTGTTCCCTCCCGTTATTCATTGTGTCCTCTAGAGCTTGGGTATAGTTTTCCCAACAGTAAGGGATGACGTTGTGGACTCATCCTGCCTTGTGGAAGGAAAACATAGTTTATGCTTACCCCGCCCGTAATTTATTTTTTTGATGGGCGGCACCCTTTTTATATTATTTCTTCTTGCACCTTTGATACCATGATATTTCTCCTACTTTTCCTCGGCAGAATGACTGGGGGATAGGGAAAGTGGGAGGGATATTAGGCCTTTGGCTGGGGTGTATTTGCCTCCTCCTGGTGGCCAGGTGTTGTATTTCCCAACAGTAAGGAATGAAGTTGTGGACTCTCCCTGCCAGGAAGGAAAGGAATTTATCTGGTAAGCATAAACTATGATATATATATATATATATTTATATATATATATATATATATATATATAAAAGAGAAAGAAGTCACCTGCGCTAAAATCTAGGATATGTAAATTTATTTGTCTTACCAAGTGAAATGGCTATCGGATATATGTAAAGCTGTCCCAAATATTGGTGTCTCTAGGTAATATGAGTTTGAACAAACTTGGTATACGTCTAGCGTGCTGCCTCTATATTGAAACAGAGTACCCCTAACTCTGTAAAAAGTGTATAGAAAGAGAAAAATCAATATGAGAGTAGAGGCGCTCAGCAATACAATATATACTATAAGTATATCAAATATTAGTCTTTGTTGGTGAATTTCATCACAGTTGTTGAATCAATTGAGAAATTTCTGCTTACCAGCTGTTACCTCAATCATATGAGGTAAGGAGTATGCCCAGGTTTAAAGGTGATTCACTGTAATGGAACTTCTATGTCCTGGTGATGTTCAAACAATGATAGTAAATGCACATAAAGGTTTCTTTAGTGCTCCTCATGTAATGCAGACCGCTCTGAGTCCTCGACCAATCTTGCAAGTCGGCATGTGACCACCCGACACAAATCGGCTCACCAGACCAAGTAGTCTGTAGTTCCAAGGGCTCCTGCACACTGCACCAACGCGTTTCACGGCCGCAACTGGCCGCTTTTTTTAAGAGAATGTGTGACACATTTGTATTCTTGATTGTTTATCTTCTTTTCTTTTTTCTGTATTTACTCTTTCGACCTTTAATAATAAAAACAAATATTTTAAATAAAAAAACAAAGACTAATATTTGATATACTTATACTTATAGTATATATTGTATTGCTGAGCGCCTCTACTCTCATATTGATTTTTCTCTTTCTATAGCTTTGAAACAAATGACCTGGGTGCTATCCAAAAAGGTGCGGAATATAGATAAGTCTCATAAGAATGGGCCTTGCAGGATTTATATAAAATGTATTTAAACTTTATTGAAGAGATTTCTGAAGATCACATGTCGACTTTTCGGCCCTAGATGGAGTCTTTATCAAGACATGTCCTAAAAACATACAAAAACAGAAAAATAAACATACACAGATATATACAAAAGTGTGACTTACACTGAAAAAAACTTTATATCCAGTTGCCATCATACAGTTCAACTTATGTCTATAGGAACCAATATAGTGACAAATTAAATAATTACAAATATGCTACATATACTGACTAGCTGTCATCAAGATCATAGAACCTGCCCTGACTTGCATTTTATTGGATATGTATTCCATTTCTAAGTATCTAGGTGAGAAATCACTAGTAGAATATTAATGAGGCACAACATCGTTAAATAGTCAATAATCAAGGGAATGAAAAGAGCTGCAAATATATGCTTCTTAATTCTTATCATTGTGTTCAGTTCGCTCCCAGTAGCGCATTGCTGCTCCTTCAACAAAGATTACCAAGAGATTGATGCAAATTTGATAATAGAAGTTGTGACGGATACCGGCTACCCCGACTGGGTAGCTCCGCTAAAGGGCCCTGCTTCCTCTCTGGAGCCTGCAGCTGTGTAGCTGGAAAGTGATTATAGCCAGAGCCTACTCAAATAACTAGACAAGACCAGTATTCAGGTGAAACAAGGACTGACTTTATTGGGAAACACACTCTGCTTATATACACACAGAAAGGGTCTTATCTGACTCCCAGATCTCCTGCCATCCCCGCCCCTCCAGACAGTCCGGCCCCTCCATAGGAGCCACAGTCTCATAGAGTCCCAACGGTACATTAGGTAACGGTTTTGGGGTGATCCCGGGGAAGCGGTAGCACTTCCAGGGTGTCATTGGGAAGCCCGGGCCAGCCGAGAAGGGTTTTCCCGGTCAGGGATCAGCTCTTTTGTGAGGAGGTACAAACAATAAAGTAGCAATATTAATCCATTGTAAAAGGGAGTGAGCTAGGCAGTAGGGGGTGGGGGGTAGCCTTGGCAATCTGGTGTCTGTGACAGTGCTCCCCCCTTCTAGTCCAGCAGACCCGGCTAGACCCCCACGGGTCAGCTTGGGGCTGTCCAGTGGTGGCCCTCCAATTGTAGGTTGCTGGGAGAAGTCATCCCACCCCTTACAATATCTCCCACCAGAAAACACCAAAACACATAAACCATACAGTACTTTACCCCCTCCCTGGGTTCGTGGAATCACTGTTGCTCCCTGCTGGTATTCATCCCCTGCACATAAGGCCTAGTCACGTCACTCAGTTCCCCAAAACAGGGTTCCAGCTTGTGCCCCAGAACAGGTGTCCACCCACAAGCATCACTTACAGAGTGGACTCCTGACTTTCCCATGACAGGCATCGGCTGCTGGAGAGAAGACAGGGTAACTGGGGCTGCTGCAGCCAAAGTTTGGGGACCGGGCCAGACTGCCTTGCATTCCTGGGGTTCACAGGTGGGGGCTGGGTTTCACTCCCCCCACTGGAAAATCCTCCTGGATGAGTAGAGGGCAGTGATTAGCACCCACCTGCCCGGTTGCAAGCCCCACTGCTGGGTGAACACAGGGGACCAGCTCAGCTTCTTCTAGGACCACAGGGACAAACTCCGGCCCTTCAGTATACACCACTCCTCCAGGATAATGCAGTGGTGGTACTGGAGGGCAGTAATCAATCTCTCAGGGCTCAGCTCCGACCCTTCTTCTGTGGGGATTCAGGGGCACCCTTGGTCGCCTCCCCAGCCACCGGAAACCCTAATTCTGCCCCAGGGGCCTCCACCTCCCGGAGTCTCTGGGAACTTAGGGAAATGGGGCAACTCAGCCTCCAGGGCAAAAGCCCTCCACACATTCCCGGGCACCCGCCTCCCAAAAGACAGAATCCTTTCAAGTTTCAGGGTCCATAGTCAGCGGGGAGGAGGCTGGTCTGCGTTCCTCTCCGAAAAAAACAGAGGCTTCTGTAACATCTCCCCCACTGGTATGGCTTTGAGTTAGCCGGATGGCCCAGCCCCAAACTCCCTTCCACTTTGGTTGTTGGCCACTGCCACCAGGGGGTGAGGATGCTGACCCTTTTTTTCCTGGATCATGCCAAGCCGCTGGGGAGAGAGACAGGCTGTCTACTCTCCCGGGAAGGGGTTCTGTTGCTGGGGGAGAGAGGTCAGCTACCTCCTCTACCTGGAAACTGATCTGCCGCTGGGGAGGGGAGTTGGTTGTCTCCTCTCCTGGGGAGGGGTTCTGTCACTGGGGAGGGGTGGTTGGCTACCTCCATTCCCTGGGGATGGCTCTGCCGCTGGCGAGAAAAACTGGCTGTCTCCTCTCCCAGGAACTGGCTCTGCCATTGGGTAGAGAGACAGGCTGTGTCTTCTCCCTGGAAGGGGTTCTGTCACTGGGTAGGGAGGTTGGCTACCTCCGCTCCCTGGGGATGGCTCTGCCACTGGGAAGGGAGACCGGGTGTCTTCTCTCCCAGGAACTGGCTCTGCCGCTGGGGAGAGAGACCGGCTGTCTCCTCTCCCTGGAAGGGGTTCTGTTGCTGGGGAGGGAGGTTGGCTACCTCCACTCCCTGGGGATGGCTCAACAGCTGGGGAAGAGAGACTGACTGTCTCCTCTCCCTGGAAGGGGTTCTGTCACTGGGGAGGGAGGTTGGCTACCTCTGCTCCCTGGGGATGGCTCTGCCACTGGGGAGAGAGACCAGCTTTCTCCTCTCCCGAGAAGGGGTTCTGTTGCTGGGGAGGGAGGGAGGCTACCTCCGCTCCCTGGGGATGTCTCTGCCACTGGGGAGAGAGACCGGCTGTCTCCTCTCCCTGGAACTGGCTCTGCTGCTTGGGAGATGAGAAGATTTCTCCATCCCTTGAATCCTCGACCAGCTGCCGGGTAGATGTATCCCTCCATCCTATCTCGACCTGTGCAGAACCAGGTTCGCCGAGATGTTCCAGTATTTGCTGCCTACGCCATAGGCGCTCTTCTTCTGTAGCTGCGTGTAGAGGGGGTGGAGCCCCTCCTCTCCCTTGTTTCCCAGGGCTGCTGCAGGTACTGGGCCGAGGCCAGCGGTGCTTTGCCCTGTTGCCATCTCTTCGGCTGGAGGCTCCCCTGTCTGTTTCTCCTCAGAAGAAAAGTCAATTAAATCTCCAATCTCTGGGTCCTGGGTCTGGGGAGAGAGGATGACTACCTCCTCTCCCTGGGACTTCAGAGATGTCACAGGTGTAGGACAGAAGTCAGCGACTCTTTGCCCTGTTGCCAGCGCTTCTGCTGGGGTGAGTCTCTTGTCGAAGACCATAAGCTCGGGCCCAGGCTGCTGATTGAGATCTAGCAGCTCTTGGTAGCTCATTCCTGGTGACCACTCATCTGAGGAAAGTCCAATACATTCCCGATCGCTGTACCATAGCTACCTGCAGATTCTGTGGCATGCTGCTGAACGAGATCTAGCAGCCTCTTGTATGCCTTTTACAGCGCCCATTCATGGGCAGCTAGGTAATCCAGATAGTCTTGCAGCCAGGGTACTCCCAAGAGATTCAGCAGTCTCTCTCGGTACCCACTAATGTCCTCTGATCTCCACTCTGCTTCACTTCCCAAGTCTGGGTCCCCTGCCAGCTTTTATAAATAGTAATCCAGGGCCGCCAAAGCCCCTGTAGGATCTTCCGTCTCCATATCTGGACATACCTGGGCCACATACCACCTTAGTGCCCAGTACCCTTCCTCTACCTCCATCTCTGTCTGGACCAGTCCATCTAATTCAGATAACCATTCCCCCCTGGGCTGCTCTCCCAGGAAAAGTTCTTGTGAGTTCAGCTGGAGCCAGTACTTTTTCCGCGACGGTGGGGAGGACCTTTCCATAACAGTCCTGCTCCTGTTGAACAGCCTCCCACCAGAGTTGCCGGTGGATAATATCCCTCCATTTCAGCTCATCCTGTTCAGAACCAGGACCGTCCAGCTGCGCCAGAACATCTATCACTCCCCATAGGAGCTTGGCTTCCATAGTTGCAGGCTACTGTGGTGCTTCTCCTCTGTCAGCAGGAACTGTGTGGAAGAAGCAGATCCCACCGCTGCCAGCCAATGTGACAGATACCGGCTACTCCGACTGGGTAGCTCCCCCAAAGGGTCATGCTTCCTCCCTGGAGCCTGCAGCTGTATAGCTGGAAAGTGATTATAGCCAGAGCCCACCCAAATAACCAGACAAGACCAGTATTCAGGTGAAACAAGAACTGACTTTATTGGGAAACACACTCTGCTTATATACACACAGAAAAGGTCTTACCTGACTCCCAGATCTCCTGCCATTCCCACCCCTCCAGACAGTCCAGCGCCTCCATAGGAGCCACAGTCCCATAGAGTCCCCACAGTACTTTAGGTTGCAGTTTCGGGTGGATCCCGGGGGAGCGGCGGTACTTCTATGGTGTCATTGGGAAGCTCTCGGTCCCCAGATGCCATAGTCCAAAAAGCGGCATGATCCGTTACTGGACCGGAGTTACAGCCTGATAAAGATATGGAGGTGGGAGTGTTCAAAACCCCAGGTTCCCAAGGGAGCTCCCTTCCGGCAATCACCCCAACTCTAGTCCTCCTTAGGGTCTCCCAATACCCAAAAGAGCGGAGCTCTGGGGCAAAGGGCCGTTGGAGCGACTTGAGGTAAAGTTAGTGGGTGTCCAATGAGATGCAGCCGACCGGCAGTTCCAGGAGCCGGGCAAGCTGGAAAGGGGTTAGGCGGGTCCGGGGTGATGCAGCTGACTGGCATTTCCATTAGGCCGGCCAGCTGAAAAGGGTTTTCCCAGTCAGGGATCAGCTCTTTTGTTAGGAAGTACAAACAAAGTAGCAATATTAAGAGTCTGGGAGATCCCGTAAGCCCTGAGAATGCCAAATCCATTGTAAAAGGGAGTGAGCTGGGCAGTAGGGGGGGGGAGCCTTGGCAATCTGGTATCCGTAGAAGTAAATTAGAAAGTTGTTTAAAATTGTATGTTCTTTTTGAATCAGGAAAGAAAAAATTGGAGTTTCATCTCCTTTTTTTTTTTTTTTTTTTTTTACATTTTATTTAAAGGGACATAAACCCAAAATTTTCTTTCATATTTCAGATGCAGCATACAATTTTAATCAACTTTCCAATTTACGTCTATTATCAAATTTTTTAAGTTTTCTTGTTTTCCTTTGTTGAAAAGCAGGAAAGTAAGTTCAGGAGTGTGCACGTGTCCTACAGTATATGGCAGCAGTTTTGCAACAATGTAATACATTTGTAAGAGCACTAGATGGCAGCACTATTTCTTGTCATGTAGTGCTCCAGACATGTGCACGCTACCTATATAGATATCTCTTCAACAAAGAATAACATTAGAACAAAGCAAATTTGATAATGGAAGTAAACTTTTTAAACTGGTATTTGAGTTTCATGTCCCGATAATTGTACACTCACTGTTTCTTTACTGTTCCATGGAAAGATTCTGCAGTAACTACTATTGTGCACTGCTATTGTGCAAGGTCTTGTTTTATTCTGTATTTTACAGGCTCTAATACGTCTGCAGGACCTCTCTCCTCATCATTTAGGCAGCTGTTCCGCAGTTAATGAAATAATGCACTAATCGTAGCGCCGTTGGAATGTCTGAGTGATTATGAAGTGTTTATGACAGTTGCTAAGCTGACACTGTCTGTAATGGTGTTACATTGATTCCCAAACACCTTCACAGTCTGCCTCCAAAAGCGTGTGTCTCTCCATCGTCTGAGTGGTTTTGCATTAAGATCCCTTTGGAGAAAGATCTTTGACTACAGAGTGTTACTTATAAATGGAAGATACCATTAGCTGTGGTTCAAAGGACTTCTATGGTGTTTGGGCTGCTGAAAGGAGGTGGGGGAGGTGATAGGGTTGCTGAGTTTCTGAAGTGTAATTGTTTAAATATTACTGGTGTAAGAAACGTAGGACAGTCTTCCAAATACCATCACTTCTCTTCTGATCTTTATTTAAATGGAAAATTGCAGAGTAAAGTACAGTGCATTAACAGCAAGTCCTTGCAAATGTCAGGTGATAAAGACATAGATTTTAAATGGTATCTAGGATTATTTGTATTTGAAGCTTTCCTTTTTTGATTGATTTTGAACTATAATGCAATGCTTTATATAGAAAATGTTCTTGAATAGTTTGCATAAAATAGTCATTGCTGCCTTTTTTCTGGGGTCATCATTTTTCTGCCATAAGCGTCCTTAACCTTAGAGTTTACAATGTGAGTAAAAGAGCTTGGCAAAATGTATTCTTTTTGTTTGTTTTCTACATCTCAAATGGACTTTGCAGTGGAGAAATGACATGTTCACCCTGAACTCTGTGTTTTAATGCATAGATAAGGTCCTGCCTTGGAAACACTAGAACGGCTGGTCCTGATCAGGATACAGCCAGTGAACCAATCGCATGACCTCTGGCAGTTTGTGAGCTGCAATGCTCCTCACCTTAGTGAATATGGCCAGATCTGTTTTTCTTATGAATCCTAGCTTCATTGTATTTTTAATCACACCCACATTAAAGGACCATTAAATACAGTAAAATTTGATAATGGAAGGAAACTAGAAAAGGTTTTTTTTTTTATTGTATGCTCTTTCCGAATCATGAACATTTTAGTTTGACTTTAGTGTCCCTTTCATTTATTTTAAATGGCAATAGGATGTTAGCAACAGAGAAATAGACTTGGTTTCATTTAAAGGGACACTACAGTTAAAATTAAACATCATGATTCAGATAGAGCATGCAGTTTTAGGACATTTTGCAGTTTACTTCCATTATCAAATTGTACAGTCTTTGTATATGCACACTTTCTTAGCTTATACTGAGCATGTGCACAAGTTCACAGTGAATACGTATAAGAGTTTGTGATTGGCTGATTGCTATCATATGATACAAGGGAGCCAGCAAATTAAAGAACATTTTGAAATGTCTTAGAAAAAACGTACTGCTCTCTTAAAATGTGATGTAAGTGGTATTGTATTATGTTTTTATTATGCAATTCTACTATATTTAATGGTCCTTTAAAGGGACATTCCAGTCAAAATTAAAATGCACATAGATTTATTACATTTTTTAATAGAAACATATTTTCTATATACATGTATTCACAAAAATGCTTCTAGTAAGAGTTATCACCGTTTTAGTGTTAACATTTTTCTCTGCACGTGCATGTGAAGCATAGCTAGATATTGTCACTGCGCCCACATTTTAAATACTGCAGCTACTCAGATCATCAGTGGGGCTTGTATCATGTCAGCAATTAACAAATTGAGTCATTACCAGATGCTACAAGCACCTTAGGCTCTCTGAGCAAGTGTTGTGTTTAAAATGCTGGTGCACGGTGCATACTTAAATACACTTTGGAAACAGCTATAGCTTTTATTAGAAGTATTTTTGCTAATACATGTATATTACAAAATTGCTTCTGTTCAATACCGAAATGCACCCATGTGGTTTCCAATTTTGGCTAGAATATCCCTTTAAGGATTAGTTTTAAATATTCTTTAAAGATTGCTGGCATGAAGTGAAATCATCACACCAAACTTTGCATGGGCAAATCTCACTCATTTCCTTAAAAAAATGGGGACTGAACTTGAAAGTCATGGTGAGTGGCAATTTGGGAGATCTGGAAATAAAGTCTATGCCCTTAGCAAAATATACAGCTCCCAAGGTAAAGTTTGCCTTTAGAAAATACTGTGACGCACCTTGTTGCACTGACAAATCTCTTTTTTGAAAATCTCGCTTGAGCAGAGAGCTTTAAAGAATCAGACCTGAAGAGAAGATACTTTTCATAGATAATGCAAAGTGTATCAAGCCTAAAGTTACTAAGATTAAGTTCAAAATCTGCAAAAAACATTCTCACTCTCCAGGGCTAAATTTCTCATTTTTTAAAGTGTTTGATCAAACTTTAAAACTAGTACTAGCCATGCGGGCAGCAGTGAATACAGGGTATGATTATTCTCCCATGTCTGTTTTATCTGAGTGCATCACTAAGATATAACAGTGCCAAGTGCTGACCATTTATATATGTGAGATCATGGGAAATCCTATGATTTTCATTACATGGCAGAATGCAAAACAGTCCGATAGTCTGGCTCTTCGTAAATTCTTTATGGTGCAAAGTTGTGTGGATAGTCCACATTCCATTATGTTGTCAAGAACGGACATTCATGTTGCATTTTGGATGATTGCACTCTATGTTTAATAAACCACCAGACAAGTAAACAGAACATGATACACGTTTTAAGGATTTTGTAACCCTCTAATTTCAGTTTTTTGACGACTTGCTCATAACCTTTCTGAGGTGGACAAAGAGGGTTATTAGTAGAATGATTGCCTCATAAAGCATTATATAAATATCTGCTTCTTTAAGATATATAGTATTTGTTTTTTGTTGGGTATATCCAAATAAAAAAAAAAAAAGGAAAAAACAGACATCTATTGGTTTACTACCCTTGTGACTGGTAGCTTCAAATGTAATATTATTTTGGTACTTTGTATGTGCTTGTTACTGTTGGAGTTGTTTTTCTGTTTATTCTAATAAAATAGTTTAAACTAAAAAAAAAACCTACAATGTCATGTGACCATGTTGGGCGGCTGATATGTGGGATGTTAGACTGTATAGATGATGTATACATGTGTAAGTTGGCATCAGACTTTATCATTGATTAATTTAGTGTGGAAAAGGGGAGGTGAGCTTTTAGAGCAAGAGCCTGGATGAGTGTTGAAATGCTTCTGTATATTTTAGTTTAGACACAGAGATAGTGAGTGCAGATGAGGACTAGTGCTGTGCTCAAGAGCCTTGATTTAGAAGAGGGTTCAAGAATTGCAGAAGTGTGTGAGGCAAGTACAATGAGTCAGTTTAAAGTTCAATAGTAGTGCAAGCTTAACAGATTGTAGGGGTCGTTAGCTAGGGCCCCTCTAGTCCCAATTTCAGGGTTTGATTTTTAAACTTTTTGTAACCATTAATGAGATAGACAGAATGACACTTTTATGATTCAGACATAGTATGTCATTTTAAGACACTTTTAAATTCACTTCTATTATCAAATTTACTTTGCTTTCTTTATTATTTGGTGAAATGCATATCTAGGTAGGCTCAGGAACAGCAATGGGCTACTAGTAATTAGCTGGTGATTGGTGGTTGCACACATCTGTCTTTTGTCATTGGCTTAGCCAATGTATTAAGCTAGCTCCCAGCAGTGCATTGGTGCTTTGGAGCTGAATTTAAATATGTGTTTAACACCTTTACAGCGGTCCCTGTTGTCAGCTTAGACAGTGGAGACTGCAGTTAGGGACAGCACTGATTGTGCTCGCCTACCATATGAAGCCAGATCGCCAACATTGTCTGTGTCACTCTCTGTAACAATCCTCCATTGGCGGCAATGGGAGGGAAGGAGAGGGAGACGGGTTGGAGGCCCAGTGGAGGAGGGATGGTGGTTTTCCCTACACTACAGAAAAAACATTAGGCAGGAGAGAGGGATTCATGGGATCCTACGCTACATGCAATTGTTTGAAGGAGACCCTACACTACATAAAATGGTGTTCTTGGAGGGAGAGGTAATAGTAAATAGAAAAAAAATATTTAAACTTTAGAATAATTTGTTACTGGCAGACTAGCTGCCAGTAACAAACATGGCGTATAGCAGTGGGAGAGTTAAAGAGCTGTTTGTGGGGATCAGGGAGGTGGGAGGATGAGGAGGGACCCATACACTACAGAAATGAATACATTAAAAACATTAATATATATATATAAAAAAAAAAGCCATAAACGGCATACTAGTAGACTGTCTGCCAGTACCTAAGATAGTGGTGACCAGTGAGAGAGTAGAGATGTTTGGGAGGGATCAGGAAGGGATCAGGGGATGGGAATATAATCGCTACTCTAGAGTAAATATTAACCTTACATGCTAACTGATTAATGTGGTGCCCAGCTTCAATTAGTGTCCTTGTAATTGCCAAAAAACAATGACAAAGCCTTACATGTCTTTTTTTTAACAAAGGAGACCCCACGAGAAGCTTTTACAACCATTTGTTTTATCACTGCAGTAGTTGTGTGTAAATTATTTCAATAAATTAGCGAAAAAAAGTTAATGATTTTTTTTTTTAATATGATCATATTTGGCATCCAAATTGAGGCATCAAATATACCAACATGGGCCTGTTTTAAAAATATATATATATAGTTTCCATAGGTAAACAAAAACAAAAGCTCTGTTTCTGTAAATGGAGTGATAGCAAAAATCCTAAAAATTCTCTGGTACGTTGGACAAGTTGTTTTTTTCCTGAAATATCTGTTAACTAAGGAGTAACCATTTATAAAAAAATACTTAGTTTTAGAACTTTTCCTTTATTTACATTATTACCAAGCAAATATAAATTCTGGATGAAGGATAATTCATTTTATGAAACAGAACATTGATTTAATGTATTTGATATTTGAATTTGTTTGCCCTCCATTTAGAGCCTCA
Source organism: Bombina bombina (assembly GCF_027579735.1). Lineage (NCBI taxonomy): Eukaryota > Metazoa > Chordata > Amphibia > Anura > Bombinatoridae > Bombina > Bombina bombina. The sequence continues at coordinate 642,246,088 of NC_069501.1, read as the reverse complement.
GCATTAAAACCTCTAGTTTTATTGGCCCCCTTTAAAGAGCTATAGACTGCAAAATTAATAACTTCGCCCTACAGTGTCACAAATTATTCTTAGACTGACCAAATCTTTAGTCTTATTATTTAGCAATTTAATACCTGTATTTTAAATTAGGACAGCAAATGCATTGATGTTTTTATATTTAGTTATGTGTAGTATAACAACGTTGCTATATACGGTTTATTATTTATTTTGCCCCTTTTTTGTGTTATTTTGCTCTGAAAATGCACATTGCAGATTTCTCAGGCTTAACCCTGCTTTGTATATTTCCCTAACTGGCTTTAACAGATAACCAGTGCAAAGAAAAGCTTTGTATACTAACATTATAACTATGGCTAGCATTGTTGGCTGCAGAATCAAGCCTAAACTATCTCCTCCAAATAAGGCAAGTGGTGGTTGGAGTTTGTCTATCGAAAAACTTTTGCAGGGAAGATTATGTTAATTTGTTTTAAAAATGTTTAGGATTTGCTGTTTTGTTATTCTAAAGCAACACGCTGTCCATAACATACAGGGGCTAACTAGAAGTTACAGCTGATAACAGATACACATTTAATGAAAAAATTATTGTTATGAAGTGTTATATTAAATTGACCTGCAATTGGTTATATACAACATTTTCATGATAGACTGTTTATGTACTGGTACCGTCCCTTTACAACACATGGGAATCAGAAATGAAACCAAGACTTTGTGTTAATGATATGGTCATTCTATTATGTGCTGTAAACCCTGGGTATGTGTTTGCCCCTCTGGAATATACAAACAAGATGTAGCAGAGTATTTAATATACACATTCCAAGTAGTCTTTTGCGCAATAAACCTTTGTATGTTTATCTAATTTTTTTAAAGTTCGCATGATAACAGTTTATTCAATAAATATTTAATCAAGTGGTAATGTGAACTATATGACTTAATACATTCAGCATAGAATGACTAAATAAAACTTTTATGACTTAACTTGGTTTGTTGTATGCACTAAAAGGCATAACCTCTTTATTGTCAAGACAGGCTCAGACAACATAAATTTCCTATAATGAGTCTGCATTGATTAAATTAGTGTCTTGGAAATTCCTAAGCGTTAAAGACTCCAAAATACTTTCTTAATGCAAGTTCTGTTAGCATTTGGCACCAGTGGATATTGAGTGTTAAAATGTACAAGCCAGCAGACCGCATACATCAGAAGATACAGACTGAAATGCAGTGTCTCTTAATAGAAGTTATGCAGAGACCAGTTACAAGTATCAGGAGATTTATTTGTTCATATTAATTGGTCCATAGATTGACTAATAGAATCAATTCACAGCATAAGGATGTGCTGAGTACAGTGGAGAAGTAAATATATTTTTCTTTCTAATAGTAGTGAGAGTCCACAAAATCCTATTCTTTACTAGTTTGAATTCAACACCTGGCCACCAGGAAGAGGCAGCAAAGACACCCCTACCAGAGAATTCATGTATACCTCACACTTCCACTTCCTTCCCAGTAGTTCTTTGCCTCGTCAAGAAGGTAGGCAGAGAATGAAGGTGCTCTTTAATGAAGATTTCTTTTAATGTAACCCTCAATGTATAGTTCCTTCAAGAGAGGGTAAGAGAGCTTTCACTGTGATCCGCATAGGGGATGACTACCTGTCTGGGGCTCGTCGCAGGGAAGTTCCCTAACCTCCCCAGTATTTGAGTGATGTTTAGTTGCTCTCTGTTATTTGCCCTGTACTGTCTATGAAAGAGGACTAACACTTGCTGTTTCTCCTTTACTTGCAGATTGCTTGGAAATTCCTGAACATAGTTTAACCCCTTAAGGACCACAACACTTTTCCATTTTCTGACTGTTTGGGAGCAAGGCTATTTTTACATTTCTGCGGTGTTTGTGTTTAGCTGTAATTTTCCTCTTACTCATTTACTATACCCACACATATTATATACTGTTTTTCTCCCCATTAAATGGACTTTCTAAAGATACCATTATTTTCATCATATCTTATAATTTACTATATATATATATATATATAAAAATAAAAAAAATGATGAAAAAATATAAAAAAAACACAAATTTTTTCTAACTTTGACCCCCAAATCTGTTACACATCTACAACCACCAAAAAACACCCATGCTAAATAGTTTCTAAATTTTCTCCTGAGTTTAGAAATACCCAATGTTTACATGTTCTTTGCTTTTTTTTGCAAGTTATAGGGCAATAAATGCAAGTAGTACTTTGCTATATCCAAACCATTTTTTTTCTTCTCAAAATTAGCGATAGTTACATTGGAACACTGATATCTGTCAGGAATCACTGAATATCGCTTGACATGTAGATATATATTTTTTTTAGAAGACAACCCAAAGTATTGATCAAGGCCTATTTTGGTATATTTCCACCATTTCACCACCAAATGCGATCAAATAAAAAAAAAAACGTTCACTTGTTCACAAACTTTTTCACAAACTTTAGGTTTCTCACTGAAATTATTTACAAACAGCTTGTGTAATTATGGTACAAATTGTTGTAAATGATTATCTGGGATCCCCTCTGTTTAGAAATAGCAGACATATATGGCTTGGCATTTCTTTTTGGTAATTAGAAGGCCGCTAAATGACGCTGCGCTCCACACTTGTATTATGCCCAGCAGTGAAGGGGTTAATTAGGTAGCTTGTAGGACAAACAATTAGTGCAATCATGGTGCTTCTCTGGGATCCCCTTTGTTCAGAAATAGCAGACATATATGGCTTTGGCATTATGTTTTGGTAATTAGAAGGCCGCTAAACGCCCAGAAGTGAAGGGGTTAATTAGGTAGCTTGTAGGGTTAATTTTAGCTTTAGTGTAGAGATCAGCCTTCCACCTGACACATACCACCCCCTAAGTCCCCTCAAACAGCTCCCTTCCCTCCCCCACAATTGTCACCGCCATCTTAAGTACTGGCAGAGAGTCTGCCAGTATAAAAATAAAGGTGTTTATATATATATATATATATATATATATATATTTATATATATATATTATAAGTGTAGGATCCCCCAACCTCCCTGATCTCCACCAAACAGCTCTCTCAGCCTCCCCTCTCGACCTAATGGCCGCCATCTTAGGTACTGGCAGCTGTCTGCCAGTTTACAAGAAAATGTCTTTTTTTTCTAAAATTTAACTAAACAACCTTTTTTCTGTAGTGTAGCTGCCCCCCCCCCACCCCCTCAATACACTACCCCCTCCCTGATCCATTTCCAAACATTTTATTTCCCTCTCCCTTTCCGTCTCCCTGGGGAGAGAGGGGGGGGGAGAGAAGGGGGGAAAGAGGGGGGGAGAGGGAGAGTAAAAGAAAGGGGGAGAGAGAGAGCGCAAAAGAGAGGGGGAGAGAGAGAGCTCAAAATAGAGGGGGAGAGAGAGAGAGAGAACAAAAGAGAGGGGGAGGGAGAGAGCGCAAGGGGTGGGACCACTGTACTGCAAAAAATAGCCCGTGTGAACGGGCTTTAGGACTAGTAGGTAATAATAGGTTAATAATAATAATAAAATGCTTTAGAAAATTGCCTATACATAACTGTTATACCTTTTATAAGTCTACTTTTTTTTCCACTTTTGGATTAGGTGGCACTTTTTAGTCTGTTGGTCCTCTGTGTGTCTTGTGCCTGAGTAACCATTGCAAGCTTTCCATATTAAAACAATAAATGAAGAAGTCAGGGATAACAAAGACACACAGATGTTTCCTGAGATCCTCTAGGAGGTGCTAGGAGTGGTAAACTGTAAAAAATAATAATTAAAGAGATCTAAACAAATTGAGTAAATCTAAAAAAGTAAGCACACAATGCAATAATGTAAAGCAATGTCTAAATGACACAGTGACTGTGATAAATTTTCCATAATACAAAAGCTGAAATATTACCACTGGCACATATGTGAAAGCCAAAAAAGTCCAGAGAAATATCAGCTAGATTCAAAATCCTTGAGGCTGGAAAAATGTATTTGATTGCAGAGAAGATCCAGGAGGCAGCTCTCTAACAGCATACGATAATAGGCAATCTGTTATAAAGATACCATAGATAGAGGCGCCAATGGTGCAGATTAATGAGGAATCTCAGGAACTACCAGTAAGAGATATACACAGGGTACTCACTTGTAGCAAAGGCACTCAATTATGCCCATAGAGACAGGCTGGATTCTTACAGCAGTCCAGCTAGCTAATCAGGGCCCCACGGACAGCTCCAAGGTGCAAGAGATCATCAGGTCCAAAGTATATAAAGAGATATACAAGCAGGAATACAGGAACAGGGACTCACTCCCTAATAGTAGCGTAGCTCCAAGATATAATGGACACTTAGAGTTGGTAAAATAAAAACAAGTTTATTTAAAAATTGTAAAATACACAACTCATTATTGTGCCAAATAAATTCTTGGATAAGAGGAGAAACAATGCAACGCATATCTCAGTAAAACTGTTTCATCAGGCATCATTGTTATTCATTACTATATACATTATAGTTGTTTACAATTTATTAAGTTTTTTATGGATTTCTCATTAAGTTGCAGATCCCAAGTACTATATATTCTTTCTTTTCTCTTGTAAAGGTGTATCCAGTCCACGGGTTCATCCATTACTTGTGGGATATTCATAGAGGATGAAATGAGGGTGTAATACACATCAATGTGTATTACTGCCCTTAGGGGGCGCCTCCTATAGCCTAACAACTAAACATATGTTCAAACAATATCAGTTAACTAAATTAATACTTATAAGAGATATATATATACAGAAACATACATATATATAAAAGTGTACCAACATAAAGTCCAGTAAGTGATATAGATATAGTCCCAATCAGTGGTAAGTCCAAAAAAAACAGTAGTAGGCAGCTCTCGGTCTTAGGATGGTCTTCCTGAAAGATGGGTAACTAGAAAAAAAGAAAACACAGAGGCGCCAAACATGGCCTAGTATAGCCAGATACCAGATATAACAATTAACAGGGTAGCAATTGGATACTCACAAAGGAGACGCACCCAATGGTGCTATTGAAGCAGACTGGAGCCTCTCAGTGGTCCAGCTCACTGATGTGTCTCACGTATCAGTTGTGGTCCTTGGTGATGGTGATTAACAGGTTCCTGAGTGAACAAAAAATATGCAAACCATAGCCCAGTAACGTTTGTACAAGTGAATGGCAATCTGAGCAATCCTACTTACAAGATCCAAAGCACCTGCAGGTGCATACACTGCAAACTGGAACCAAACAGTCGCCCAGTAGACTGATCCCTCCAGGTGAAAGCAGATTAACTCTCAGGTGCCAATCAAAGTTTGAGCAGCATGTAAATGATATAAAGATTGTCCAAAAAGCAAGTGTATTTCTGTAAAAATCTTTATTAAAATGCGACGCGTTTCTCAGCTATAACAAGCTGTTTCATCAGGCTAAAAAATTATAAAAACACATTCAGAATACACTTGCTTTATACAAAACTAAACCTACTAATTAGCCAATCAGATGGCTCCAACCTTGATGGTCATTAAGTGTTAGCACCTGTCTGCTAGAAGGTTGGTATGGCAACCAACAGCCCAAACATAATTTAGTACAGATACCAAACTTCAGCAGACCATACTAGTGACCAAATCATCGTTTGTGTGCATCAAAATAAATCATCATTGTGTATTGATGATAATAAAAAACATAAGCAAAACACTGTTAAGAACAGGAACACATTTCCTATAAAATTGTACTTCATGAAATATAAATAAACAAACTAATACATATAATGATATGTTTCCCATACCTATTCAGTCTACATAAATCGTGCTTTTATAATTTCAGCCTTAACTTCCTCTTAAAAAATGTTAAATTAAATATGCGACTTAATAACAAGTTAAGGACAGGCAAAGCAATGCTGTCAAACTTATTGTTAAACTAATGTTGCAAACCCAAGTGTTCGTTAATACGACTCCTGCTTCCTGATGTCAAATAGCACAATAGCTGATTCTTCAAAAATAAATGGGTGGAATTTGTTTGACGAAAATCTTGTGAGACCTTGATGACAGGTGTATATTAACAGCCGCTGGGTATAAGGCTATTTTATGTGCGATCCTTGTATGTCAGTGTGTTTACCACTGATCCGGTGGCTTGTCGGTGTTTAACCGGGTTTATCTCTATATGCGGTATTGCCTAAACATTTGGGTGTAAACTATTTGTATAGCATAGAATCCTACACCAATGGCTGCTTTGGCCTGTGTGGGTGGGTGTGAACTATTCCTATAACGTATAAACATGTACCAATGATTGCATAGGCATGTGCAGATGGGATTGGCTTAACCTGACAACGTCAGCATACTGTGTGTCAAGCGTACAACCTCAATCTTGCGTGTAGAGGTGTCAACCCACGCAATCTCCGTGAACGACAGTTCAAATAACATTATGCGATCCAATCTATTTGGCAGGGGATGTTATATCCAAAGTATATCTAGGCTGCCTGCACTCATAAATAGAGCGTTGTGTCACAACTCTGAGCACCAAATGTAATACTGTCATAGACATCTAGTAGGCACTCGGTTCTAATCGAAACATATAGTATTATTATGTTGAATTTATCCGACCTTTGTAATCATATGCTGATAATAAAATATCAAATTGTGTTTATCCATGATGTGATGATATAGTGAGATTAGTGATGTGAGATAGGGTGATGTGCAGATTGTGCTGTAATGATCTGCCATCATCATGGTTATGAGTGGGAAGTGTATGATATTAATATGTGATTAACAACATGTAGTGTTAGATCGTTCTTAGTGAATATTATAAGTGTGATGTGTATGGTGTTAGTGTGTATTCTACTGTGAATGGTGTGTGGATCATACTTTAAGGAGAATGTAATGTGCTGTGCAAACGTGTGAGTGATGGCCCAATCCAACGGGCACTTCTAATAGTGATATTCTCTACGTGGTATATGAATAACATACTGCTAGAGATATAGGGGAAGGAAAATATGAAGAGAAAAGGAGGACTCTCTCATACCAGAATATAAAAGTTAAAATAAAAGAACTTTCTAAACCAGATATTAGCCCTGGCTATAGGGCTAAAACAAAGGGGTTCAGGTGCAGGAATTAAGGTACCTATACCATCACCTTATTGGTCTAAGTGGGTATTAAAACCATATTTGTGACGTATAAGCAGTCAATGTTATTTATAAAAAACTAATAATAAGTTAAGGCACTGGTCATTTCACTAGTGTAAGGGGATACCGTCTTCTAGTAAATAGAGGTAGGCGCAGCATATGTCTGCTTTCTAAATCCATTGGATAGGGATAGGCACAGCTTAGGTCTGCTTTCTCGGTCCATGCATCAGCATAGTCGTGGAGGCCATATATAAAGAATTACACATCTGAAAGAATAATACCTGGGTTAACTAACCATTATTTGAGAATGTTTGATATAGGACCCTATATGGTACATGATACAAGGGAGCAGTCTGCCTTGTCGGGACACCCTAAGGTGAACGTGAAGGGATAATGGAAGGGACTCTTCCTGTGCCAATAGAAATTAGGCAGAGGCAAGTGAGTTCCCTAACCGTTGAACGGAGACAGGATTGTTCCCTATATATTCTGAGTAACCATAACTTGTTAGATCTGCCTTAGAGATGATTACGCTGGTAATAGGTCAGATCAAAAAGAAGCCATGTCTAGATTTTCATTCAAGCCATAAGGCTGTAATGTGACTAATTTCTTGATCCAAAAGGATTCTCTTCTCCTGAGAGTTATAAAAGCATCCTTATTGGATCTGGATATCATCTCTATGGGTGTTATCCTCATGGGGTCTTTGAGTGTTTTATGGAGATTCAGACAGTGTCTTGAGACACTGTGAGATTTAGATAATTTTTTGATGTTATATGAGTGTTCCCCCCATCTTTTTTTGACCCTGCGGCAAGTGCGGCCCACATATTGCACCCCACATTTGCAGCTAAGCAAATATATTACAAAAGATGTTTCACATGTTATACGATTCTGAATCACAAATGATTCTCCTGTAACAAAAGATGTGAACGATGATACTCTGTGTGTTATGAAACTGCACATACCACAACGTTTTCTAAAACATTTTGATACCATAAGTTTCTGTTTATTAATGTCCCGTGGAATGCCTGGGAATAAATTATTGTTGGTGTATTTGTCCCTGACAATTTTGCTCGGCGCTAGAGCTGTTTTTAGGGTTGGTGCCCTCCTATAAACTACCTTGGGTTTGTCACCCAAAAGTTGCTTAAGGGTAGGATCATTGGTGAGGATAGACCAATGTTTCTTGAGAATTTTATTTACTGCAAGGTGGTTAGAATTATATCTGGTAATGAAGAGGGGGGGATTAGTATCCTTGAAGACAGTCTGGTTTCCAGCTTTATTAATGAAGTAATTCGACCTATCTTCTTTCCTGACCCTATCCATCTCCCTGGATATCAGGTCTGGTGGATAGCCTTTTTCAAGAAATCTCTCGCCAATAATTTTGGCCTGTGTGTCATAATCATCAATTGATGAACAATTTCTCCTAATCCGTCTAAATTGTCCGTAAGGGACATTCGTTTTCCAACATTTATAGTGGTTGCTCTCAAAGTGGAGAAAACTGTTGCAATCAACTGTCTTGAAAAAGGTTTTTGATGATGCGTGTCCATTTGGAGAACTACCAAGGACTAAATCAAGAAATTCAATTTGTTCCTTTTGAATGTTATATGTGAAAGATATCCCGAAGTTGTTATTATTCAAATGTGTGACAAAGTTATGGATATTTTCCTCAGTGCCTTTAAAGCGAACCTGGTGTTCTATGGCCGCTATATTGATGATCTCCTTTTCATCTTTAAAGGCACTGAGGAAAATATCCATAACTTTGTCACACATTGTTCATCAATTGATGATTATGACACACAGGCCAAAATTATTGGCGAGAGATTTCTTGAAAAAGGCTATCCACCAGACCTGATATCCAGGGAGATGGATAGGGTCAGGAAAGAAGATAGGTCGAATTACTTCATTAATAAAGCTGGAAACCAGACTGTCTTCAAGGATACTAATCCCCCCCTCTTCATTACCAGATATAATTCTAACCACCTTGCAGTAAATAAAATTCTCAAGAAACATTGGTCTATCCTCACCAATGATCCTACCCTTAAGCAACTTTTGGGTGACAAACCCAAGGTAGTTTATAGGAGGGCACCAACCCTAAAAACAGCTCTAGCGCCGAGCAAAATTGTCAGGGACAAATACACCAACAATAATTTATTCCCAGGCATTCCACGGGACATTAATAAACAGAAACTTATGGTATCAAAATGTTTTAGAAAACGTTGTGGTATGTGCAGTTTCATAACACACAGAGTATCATCGTTCACATCTTTTGTTACAGGAGAATCATTTGTGATTCAGAATCGTATAACATGTGAAACATCTTTTGTAATATATTTGCTTAGCTGCAAATGTGGGGTGCAATATGTGGGCCGCACTTGCCGCAGGGTCAAAAAAAGATGGGGGGAACACTCATATAACATCAAAAAATTATCTAAATCTCACAGTGTCTCAAGACACTGTCTGAATCTCCATAAAACACTCAAAGACCCCATGAGGATAACACCCATAGAGATGATATCCAGATCCAATAAGGATGCTTTTATAACTCTCAGGAGAAGAGAATCCTTTTGGATCAAGAAATTAGTCACATTACAGCCTTATGGCTTGAATGAAAATCTAGACATGGCTTCTTTTTGATCTGACCTATTACCAGCGTAATCATCTCTAAGGCAGATCTAACAAGTTATGGTTACTCAGAATATATAGGGAACAATCCTGTCTCCGTTCAACGGTTAGGGAACTCACTTGCCTCTGCCTAATTTCTATTGGCACAGGAAGAGTCCCTTCCATTATCCCTTCACGTTCACCTTAGGGTGTCCCGACAAGGCAGACTGCTCCCTTGTATCATGTACCATATAGGGTCCTATATCAAACATTCTCAAATAATGGTTAGTTAACCCAGGTATTATTCTTTCAGATGTGTAATTCTTTATATATGGCCTCCACGACTATGCTGATGCATGGACCGAGAAAGCAGACCTAAGCTGTGCCTATCCCTATCCAATGGATTTAGAAAGCAGACATATGCTGCGCCTACCTCTATTTACTAGAAGACGGTATCCCCTTACACTAGTGAAATGACCAGTGCCTTAACTTATTATTAGTTTTTTATAAATAACATTGACTGCTTATACGTCACAAATATGGTTTTAATACCCACTTAGACCAATAAGGTGATGGTATAGGTACCTTAATTCCTGCACCTGAACCCCTTTGTTTTAGCCCTATAGCCAGGGCTAATATCTGGTTTAGAAAGTTCTTTTATTTTAACTTTTATATTCTGGTATGAGAGAGTCCTCCTTTTCTCTTCATATTTTCCTTCCCCTATATCTCTAGCAGTATGTTATTCATATACCACGTAGAGAATATCACTATTAGAAGTGCCCGTTGGATTGGGCCATCACTCACACGTTTGCACAGCACATTACATTCTCCTTAAAGTATGATCCACACACCATTCACAGTAGAATACACACTAACACCATACACATCACACTTATAATATTCACTAAGAACGATCTAACACTACATGTTGTTAATCACATATTAATATCATACACTTCCCACTCATAACCATGATGATGGCAGATCATTACAGCACAATCTGCACATCACCCTATCTCACATCACTAATCTCACTATATCATCACATCATGGATAAACACAATTTGATATTTTATTATCAGCATATGATTACAAAGGTCGGATAAATTCAACATAATAATACTATATGTTTCGATTAGAACCGAGTGCCTACTAGATGTCTATGACAGTATTACATTTGGTGCTCAGAGTTGTGACACAACGCTCTATTTATGAGTGCAGGCAGCCTAGATATACTTTGGATATAACATCCCCTGCCAAATAGATTGGATCGCATAATGTTATTTGAACTGTCGTTCACGGAGATTGCGTGGGTTGACACCTCTACACGCAAGATTGAGGTTGTACGCTTGACACACAGTATGCTGACGTTGTCAGGTTAAGCCAATCCCATCTGCACATGCCTATGCAATCATTGGTACATGTTTATACGTTATAGGAATAGTTCACACCCACCCACACAGGCCAAAGCAGCCATTGGTGTAGGATTCTATGCTATACAAATAGTTTACACCCAAATGTTTAGGCAATACCGCATATAGAGATAAACCCGGTTAAACACCGACAAGCCACCGGATCAGTGGTAAACACACTGACATACAAGGATCGCACATAAAATAGCCTTATACCCAGCGGCTGTTAATATACACCTGTCATCAAGGTCTCACAAGATTTTCGTCAAACAAATTCCACCCATTTATTTTTGAAGAATCAGCTATTGTGCTATTTGACATCAGGAAGCAGGAGTCGTATTAACGAACACTTGGGTTTGCAACATTAGTTTAACAATAAGTTTGACAGCATTGCTTTGCCTGTCCTTAACTTGTTATTAAGTCGCATATTTAATTTAACATTTTTTAAGAGGAAGTTAAGGCTGAAATTATAAAAGCACGATTTATGTAGACTGAATAGGTATGGGAAACATATCATTATATGTATTAGTTTGTTTATTTATATTTCATGAAGTACAATTTTATAGGAAATGTGTTCCTGTTCTTAACAGTGTTTTGCTTATGTTTTTTATTATCATCAATACACAATGATGATTTATTTTGATGCACACAAACGATGATTTGGTCACTAGTATGGTCTGCTGAAGTTTGGTATCTGTACTAAATTATGTTTGGGCTGTTGGTTGCCATACCAACCTTCTAGCAGACAGGTGCTAACACTTAATGACCATCAAGGTTGGAGCCATCTGATTGGCTAATTAGTAGGTTTAGTTTTGTATAAAGCAAGTGTATTCTGAATGTGTTTTTATAATTTTTTAGCCTGATGAAACAGCTTGTTATAGCTGAGAAACGCGTCGCATTTTAATAAAGATTTTTACAGAAATACACTTGCTTTTTGGACAATCTTTATATCATTTACATGCTGCTCAAACTTTGATTGGCACCTGAGAGTTAATCTGCTTTCACCTGGAGGGATCAGTCTACTGGGCGACTGTTTGGTTCCAGTTTGCAGTGTATGCACCTGCAGGTGCTTTGGATCTTGTAAGTAGGATTGCTCAGATTGCCATTCACTTGTACAAACGTTACTGGGCTATGGTTTGCATATTTTTTGTTCACTCAGGAACCTGTTAATCACCATCACCAAGGACCACAACTGATACGTGAGACACATCAGTGAGCTGGACCACTGAGAGGCTCCAGTCTGCTTCAATAGCACCATTGGGTGCGTCTCCTTTGTGAGTATCCAATTGCTACCCTGTTAATTGTTATATCTGGTATCTGGCTATACTAGGCCATGTTTGGCGCCTCTGTGTTTTCTTTTTTTCTTTTTACTTGTGGGATATTCTCCTTCCCAACAGGAAGTTGCAAGACGACACCCACAGCAGAGCTGTCTATATAGCTCCTCCCCTAACTGCCACCCCCAGTCATTCTCTTGCAACTCTCGACAAGAAAGTAAGTATCAAGAGATATGTGGTGACTTAGTGTAGTTTTTACCTTCAATCAAGAGTTTGTTATTTTTAAACGGTACCGGCGTTGTACTGTTTTACTCTCAGGCAGAAATTGGAAGAAGAATCTGCCTGGAGGTTGATGATCTTAGCGGTTTTTAACTAAGGTCCATTGCTGTTCTCACATATAACTGAAGAGTATGGAAAGAAAACTTCAGTTGGGGGGACGGTTTGCAGATCACCTGCTTTGAGGTATGTTCAGTATATTTTTTTCTAGAGAGATGATAAGATCTAGAAAATGCTGACAGTGCCTGGTATATTTGAGGTAAGCCTGATACAGTGATTTTTTTTTTTTTTTGCTTTTTATTGAGGTTAAAATCAAATTACAACATGGATCGAAAATACACAATATACAGAAACCAAAAGAAAAAGATACACCTCACAATATGAATATATGTCACATATACAGATTCATTTCTGTAGCCAAAAGATCCATGTATATATATACAAAAAAATCAAACATACCATTAGATCTTAACCTCCCTTTTCCTAGCCTGAACCACTTATATTATAGACATATGGATAACTTCTGAAACATTTATTCCAAAAAGAGAACAAAACAGTAAAAGAAGAAGAAACGCTGGGATACTTCTAAATTAATTAGTACAAAAGGGACAAACACCAAGTTTTACTTTTTATAGCACTATATGGACAGAAACCTCAACGTCCAAATAAACATATCAGAAAGCCGAGAAGGGGTGGGGGGGGGGGGGAGGAAGTGGCGAAAGGTGGGGAAAGAAAGAGAAAAAAAAAAAAAAAAAAGGTAAAGAGGGGGGCAGGCCTCCTGTCTTTTTTATAATAAGCCCCTGTCAATTAATCCTTTCCTTTAACCAGAACCTAGGTATTACCCCGGATATAATCAAGTTTAGAAATGGAACTGCGTTCTGAAAAGGCTCCAGGAATCGGGCCTGCTGCTCTGGGGCCCAGGAACTGATCAGACTCCTCCATTTTTTAAAATAACTTTTATATTGTTTTTCTGAGTCACTCTTAAGATTCTGCCTTTCCACGAGCATCTGGGTTTTAATTATATTGCTGACTTCCCTGATACAGGGGACTTCTCTTTGCCTCCATTTTTTAAACAGCAAACTACGTGACACCAGTATCACTATGTTGACCAGCATTCTCTCACCCATGTTAGCTGACTTTTTTAAAAAGAATATATGCTCTGCCTGTAATTCCACTTTACTTTGGAGATGGCAGTTCAACCAGTACTGAACCTTTGCCCAATATTGCCTAACTTTAGGACAATTCCAGATACAGTGCAGAAGATCTGCTCCTGCCTTTGTGCATCTAAAACAGTTCCCTGCATTTGTCTCGGTCCACTTGGCCATTCTTGCTGGGGTCATATAATAGTTATTTATTATTTTGCATTGAGACTCCCTCCAGCTAGTACATGAGGTCGCCTCAGCTGCTAATTTGATACTCTCTAGTATTGCCTCGGATTGTAACGTGCCAAAGTATTTGTTGAATTTGTCTTTAGCTTGATTGATATATATCGGCCCTTTTATATTTAAACATTTTTGATACCACCAGGAGATTGAGTGTTTCCCTGCTTGATAAAGTTTAACGCCCGAAGCTATTTGGGCAAATCCCCACTCAGCTGTTACTTCTCTATTAACTTTTTCGATATAGTGACGTACTTGCAAGTAAGCATAAAAATTATTAGTTGGTAAATGATATTGCTCTGCTAATCTCTGGAAAGTACAGGTCTGACCGCCCCTATCGCTCTTCAGCTGCGCGAAATAACACAGCCCCTTTTCCCTCCATTCGGAAAATATTCCATAATTGTAGCCCGGTGGGAAATTAACGCACCCAATGATCGGTAAATATGGGGACACACGAAATTCCTGTCCCACTAAGAGACAGTATGACTGCCAGCCTTTAATGATATTGGCGAATGTTAGCATTGCCGCTATATCCTGAGGTAGTTTCCTATATGGGCAGTGTAATATAGCTTGTGGATTGAAAGGGCTAATCAATTCTGCATCTAAATTATAATATGTTACATAATCTGCTTTTGAAAGCCAGTCTAATCCGAATTTTGCCAGGGCTACTAAATTGTAATGCTTAATATTAGGGAGAGCAAACCCTGCATATTGTTTTGCATTACCCATTTTATCTAAGGCTATTCTTGGTCTCTTTTTTCCCCCAAATAAAAGAGGTACAAGCTTTATTATATCTTTGTATATCTTTTCTTGAGATAAAGAGGGGAAGGTTCTGCAACAGAAATAATATTTTCGGGAATATGATTGTTTTAATTATCATACATCTGGCCGATATTGACAGGAAATATAAATTCCATTTATTCAAATCGTCTTGAATCTTATCAAATAATTCAGAATAATTTAGTTGATACCATTCACTAGGGTTCCTAGTGATCTTAACCCCTAAATAATTGATGGCCATAACTTCTCTGAAGATGTAGTTCGAACTTTGCCTTGTTTTGTTTACCCATAATAGCTCTGATTTTTTAGGGTTAATTTTATAACCTGAAAAGGTACTAAAATCTGCAATGATTTGAAGGACACATGGGATAGACTTTACAGTATCTTGCAAAAACAGGAGGATATCATCTGCATATAATGATATGAGTAACGTTTCCTTGCCTATCTTAACTGGTTGTATTGTTTGCCGTATGTGAACTGCCAGGGGTTCCAAGGCCAGGTCAAATAGGAGCGGGGATAACGGACAGCCCTGACGTGTTCCTTTTTCTAGAGTGATATGCTGTGTTAACTCCCCGTTCACTAGAAGCTGAGATCTAGGCTTATTATAGACCACTCTCACCAGATCTACCACCCGACCAGAGAAACCAAATTTTTCAAGAGAGGTTATAAGATGGTTCCACTCAATGGAGTCAAAAGCTTTTTCAGCATCTATAGTGACTAAAGCGAGATCTTTTTTTGTAGAGTTGTGGTAATCCTTACTGCCCGGCTGGCAGATCTGGCGACAGTGGTCCACCACTGTCAGGACTCTTCTCATATTACGGACCGAGTTCCTATCCGGAATAAAGCCTGCCTGATCCGTATGAATCAGCTTACCCACTACCTTTTTTAGCCTGTCGGCTATAATTGCCATAAAAATTTTATAGTCCTGGTTTAACAGGGAAATTGGACGGTATGATGATAACTCATCTAGATCTTTCCCTTTCTTATGTATGAGTCACGATAGAATCCGAAAAGTATGGGGATTTTAAAGCTTGTCTTAAAAAGTAGTCATTATATAAGTTCTTTTATGTGGTGCCCACTGTGTCTAATAGTATTCTATAAAATTCAATCGGAAGGCCGTCTGGGCCAGGTGCTTTTCCTGTTTTTATCCTTTGTATTACCTTGACTATTTCTACCTCTGTTATTGACGCATTGATTTGATTAAGATCCTCCGTTGAAATACTAGGTAATTTAATTTGTTCCCAGAATTGTGCCTTAGCCCTTTCATTTATTCCACCACTGGTATAAATATTACGAAAGTATTTAAAGAAAGCATCCCGAATATCTGAGGGTTGCGTTAATACCTTATTCCCGTCCTTAATTGCTGATATAATACAGTGATTTAACAATGACTGGGATCATGCTTACAAGATAAGGGTAATATTCATTTTAACTCTCATATTACTTAGTGTAAAAACGTTTGCATAACTTACAGAAAAAACGTTTTTTCTCTGAGGGTGATAAATCTTTATTTGGGGCCTAGTTTTCCACATGGCTTGTTAGATTACTCCTAAGAGTACTTTTTGTAAGGCCCTCTGGCATTGAGTGCATGGTGGGATGGGCCTATTTTCGCACACTTTATGCGCAGTTGATATTCAGACTGAGACATCCAGCTTCCCTAAAGGAGTCCTCTGGCATCTAGGACCACTATAGAGGGTTTTTTTCCTGCAAAAATCATGTTTAAGGGCAGGTAGGAGCCACAGCAGAGCTGTGGCAGTGTGTTTGACTGTTTTTTAGCGGTTTTACCGTTTTTCTAATCCGCTTTGGGGCCTAAGGGTTTAATCATCCATTTGCAAGTTGGTGCAATGCTGCTTTAGTCTCTTATACACACTGTAAACATTTCATAGAG
This sequence comes from Bombina bombina, assembly GCF_027579735.1. Classification (NCBI taxonomy): domain Eukaryota; kingdom Metazoa; phylum Chordata; class Amphibia; order Anura; family Bombinatoridae; genus Bombina; species Bombina bombina. Next base: position 642,229,376 of record NC_069501.1, on the reverse strand, counting down.
TTTACTACTTTTTAACACTGTTTTGCAGTTTATGTGGTAGTTTTTTTCTCTTAAAGGCACAGTACCGTTTATTTTATATTTTATATTTATATTTATACCATTTATTAAAGTGTTTTCCAAGCTTGCTGGTCTCATTACTAGTCTGTTAAACATGTCTGACATAGAGGAAAATCCTTGTTCATTATGTTTAGAAGCCATTGTGGAACCCCCTCTTAGAATGTGTACCAAATGCACTGACCTTTCTATAAGTTATTATGGCTTTTAAAGATTTATCACCAGAGGTTTCTCAGACTGACAAAAGGGAGGTTAAACCACCTAGCTCTCCCAATGTGTCAGAACCTATATCTCCCGCGCAAGTGACGACAAGTACATCTGGTGCGTCCAATGCGTTTACCTTACAAGACATGACGGCAGTTATGAATCTTACCCTCACCAAGGTATTGTCCAAACTGCCAGGGTTACAAGGAAAGCGAGACAGCTCTGGGGCTAGAACAAATACAGAGCATTCTGACGCTTTAGTAGCTATGTCTGATATACCCTCACAATGTACAGAAGCCAAAGCAGGAGAGCTTCTATCTGTGGGTGACATTTCTGATTCAGGGAAGGCGTTACTTCAGTCTGACTCTGAAATGACAGCATTTCAATTTAAGCTTGAACACCTCCGCTTGTTGCTCAGGGAGGTTTTAGCGACTCTGGATGACTGTGATACCATTGTAGTCCCAGAGAAATTGTGTAAAATGGACAAATACTTTGCAGTGCCTGTTTACACTGATGTTTTTCCAATCCCTAAGAGGTTTTCAGAAATTATTACGAAGGAATGGGATAGACCAGGTGTACCGTTCTCTCCCCCTCCTGCCTTTAAAAAGATGTTTCCCATAGATGCCGCTACACGGGACTCGTAGCAGACAGTCCCTAAGGTGGAGGGAGCAGTCTCTACCTGTGATATACCTTTAAGGTATATCCCGCCCTGGAACAGGAACCAACCTATTTAAAGGGGTTGGTGCAGACTCTCATTGCCTGGAAATTGTAGAAGTCAAGGAAAGCTCCTTATTTTCTTGTCTTGTTTTGATTCAGGTCTATGAATCTCTTTCTATGTTCTAAAGAGTGTATTTCTTAGCTGGAAGTTTATTTACTACGTACCCTCTATAATTAACTAACAGCGCTTAATACCTCTTATTCTGCTATTCCTGGTCACTTGTAATCTTTTGCGCTATTACGCTCTATTGCAAAGGGCCGCCGGATCTACATTCCTCACCGGAACCGGAAGTCGCACTCACACCGCAATAGCGCAACTGCCAGGTCAGTCTCTACCTACTCTCTGCACGGGAGTCACTTTGTGCCACAGACTTTAAGGTAACATTTCTCCGATTAATATTACTCATATGCGCTCATGTTAAATGTGAGTTTCTGATTATAAGTGGTACTTTGTTTCTACTGAATTACGGATTGTTTGGATGAATGAATTTGTACATATTTTATGCTGTGACTGTGTGAGTGCGTGAAGTCGGCCGAAGATCAAGGGAAATGTACCTTTCTGGATACATGTTATACAGGAACTTATTCCTATACTGATTCTGCAACTACTTACTATTAATAACCCTAACATTTATTTTGTGATCTTAGCAGTAAGTTTGCATAGATCAAACACAAGAATATAATCATTCATAAAGCAACAGCCTCATTCTGATCTAAACTGGTTATTATAAGAATTGATTTCCGGTTTAGCATTCTCAAGAGCAACAACTCCAATATTTTAACACTATATAAAACAGGGTTTATAACCGGTGCATCACATAATTTCCAGGCCATTTTAAGTGTTGAAATAAAGGAATTGTTGCTATTATGTCTCCTGAGGAAATAGAGAGTCAGTTTAATAGTATTGAACAAAAGTTAGATTATCTGGCACATGCATTGACTGAAGTGCAAGCAGAGAATTTAGCTATTAAAACAGTGCTTAAAGACTACATGGCTGCTAAAAGTAGCGAGGTACCTGAGCCACATATTCAGTATCCACAACCCTTTTCTGGCAAAAGACAAGAGTTTAGGGATTTCAAAACTGCTTGTCATTTACTATTTTCATTGAGACCACGCACCTACCATTCAAATCGTATAAAAGTGTGTACCACCATATCGTTCTTACAAGGTGAGCCCCAGACCTGGGCAAATAGGTATGAGAACAATGATCCTATTCTGGATTCCCTACAGGATTTTTTCCAAGCAATGGCTAATCTTTATGAGGATACTGACTCTCAGATATTAGCAGAAACAAAGTTGCGCTCCCTTAAACAAGGGAAGCGGACAGTGGAGGAGTACACTACTGATTTCCAGATGTGGGCAGTAGACTCCCAATGGAATCAGATCAGCTTAAAAAATCAGTTCAGGCTGGGTTTGTCTGAGACTCTTAAGGATGAGCTATCCAGACAGGATATGCCGGATAGTCTCTCAGCACTCATAAAACTGAGCACCTCAATTGATAGAAGGATTAGAGAAAGGCGTGCCGAGAAGGCCACATATGATTACGTTCCTAAAAAATCATTTATGTATACCACCCCATCAGAGAAGCCTACGACAAGTTCCTCACCAATGGAAATCGGTGTTATTAAGGGTCCTCTCTCAGAGGAAGAAAAAGCAAGGAGAAGATTGGAAAACCTATGTCTCTATTGTGGAAAAAAGGAACACATTGTCTCACAGTGTCCACTACTACAACGACAAAAGAAGGGTAAGCAAAATGAGATACATAACATATACCATATCTCAGAAAATATGCAATTGACTTTGATTCTCTCTTTACAGTGGGATCAGGAAAGTATCCAGTGCAGGGCGTTGATTGATTCTGGTGCATCCGGAAACTATATAGATTCCCTGTATGTTGTAAATAATAAAATAACTCTTGTGTGTAAACAAAACCCTGTTTATGTCAAATCTATTGATGGAACTTTAATTAAAAAGGGACCAATCACACACCAGACAATACCACTGTTAACCACTATAGACACAGGTCACACTGAATATATAAGTTATGATGTAATACCCATAGCACTTCATACTACTATATTAGGCTATACCTGGTTGCAAAGACATAACCCTGAAATTAACTGGGCACAGTCAAACCTCATACTGAACTCTACTTATTGCAAGACTACATGTTTTCCCCATAGCTTTATTGCTACTGTGAGGGAAATTGTCCCTACAGTCTATCAGGATTTGGCAGAGGTGTTCGATATGGTGGAGGCAGAAAATCTACCTCCACACAGACAATTTGATTGCCCAATTGATCTGATACCTGGAGCAATTATACCCCATGGGAAAATTTACCCATTATCACAAACTGAGCTAGTATACTTGAGATCTTATTTAGATGATAATTTGAGAAAAGGGTTTATTTCTCATTCAACTTCCCCTGCAGCTATGTTTTTGGTTAAGAATAAGGATGGCACGTTAAGACCGATAATTGACTATAGAGCATTGAATGCAGTAACTGTCAAGAATAGATACCCTTTACCATTGATTCCAGAATTAATAGAACGTTTAAAGGGAGCTACCATTTACACTAAGTTAGACCTGAAGGGAGCTTACAATCTTAGCCGCATGAAAGAGGGCGATGAATGGAAAACTGCATTCCGTACTAGATGCGGTCTGTTCCAATATAACGTTATGACATTTGGGTTGAGCAATGCTCCCGGTACTTTCCAGCATTTTATAAACGAAATCTTTCATGATTTAATGGATATATGCGTCATTATTTATCTAGACGATATATTGATTTATTCCAAAACACTTGAGGAACATAAAAGGCATGTAAGATGGGTCTTAACAAGGTTAAAGGAACATAAACTTTATGCTAAAAAGGAAAAATGTCTTTTTCATGTGGATAAAATCAAGTTTTTAGGATATATCATAACACCTGACAAGATCAAGATGGATCCTGACAAGGTTTCAGCAGTAATTCATTGGCCCATACCAAACTCTATACGTGCTCTACAGAGATTCATAGGATTCGCTAACTACTATCGTAAATTTATTGACAATTTTTCCAATATAAAAAACCATTGACCCAACTTACTAGCAAAAAACACTGATACAAATGGACAGAAGAAGCCCAACAAGCTTTTGATGTATTAAAACACAAATTCGGTGCTGCTCCTTTGTTACATATACCAGACCCAAAATTACAGTATGTATTGGAGGTGGATGCCTCCACTTCGGGAATTGGGGCGGTATTGTCTCAATATAATAAGGAAAAAACAGAGATACATCCTGTGGCATTCTACTCTAGAAGATTCACATCTGCAGAGAATAACTATAGTATAGGTGACAAAGAATTACTAGCTATTAAAGTATCACTGGAACAGTGGAGACATTTACTAGAAGGCACGATTGAACCATTTAAAATTTACACCAAAAATCTCCAATACCTAAAGCAAAGCAAAACTTTATCAGCTAGACAGGTAAGATGCTCACTGTTCTTAGACAGATTTGATTTCTTAATAACGTATAGGCCTGGGGTGTTAAATACCAAAGCTGATGCACTATCACGACTCTATGAACAAACTTACATAGATACTCTCAGTCCAATTATACCTCCGGAAAGATTCATAGGGGTCTTAACACCTATAGAAAAGGAAATTAAAAAGGCTTTAAAAAGTGAACCCACACAACCTAACACATGTATCCGAAATACTAAGACTGGATTACTCTATCACAATAAAAGATTATATGTACCATCTATCTTAAGAAAGCAAATAATGCATCACACACATGATATACCCCTGGCAGGTCATAGTGGTATCCAGAAAACCATAGAAAAAACGAGACGTCTCTTTTGGTGGCCACAGATGGATCAGTCTATACATGACTATGCTTTATCATGTGACACCTGTGCCAGGAATAAAATAGATCATAAAGGTCCGATAGGGTTGTTATCTCCTCTGCCCATTCCTGAGAGACCCTGGGAGACAATATCGATGGATTATATAGTAGAATTACCCAAATCACAACAATATAACACGATATTAGTCGTAGTAGACCATCTTACAAAGTTAGGGCATTTTATCCCTTTAAAAGGTTTGCCATCCGCTTATGTTACAGCTAACATTTTTTTAGCTCACATAGTAAAGTTACATGGACTACCAAGTAATATCATCACTGACAGGGGTACCCAGTTCACCTCTGCTTTTTGGAGATCCTTATGTAAACTACTAAAAATAAACCCTAAGTTCTCTACTGCTTTCCACCCACAGAGTAATGGGTTAACCGAAAGGTTGAACCAAACTTTGGAGCAGTATCTGCGCTGCTATATAACTCACCAACAAGATGATTGGGTGAATTACCTTCCGATGGCAGAATTCGCCTACAATAATTCAGTTTCCTCCACCACAAAAGTATCACCTTTCTCCAACATAGGTGTGTCCGGTCCACGGCGTCATCCTTACTTGTGGGATATTCTCTTCCCCAACAGGAAATGGCAAAGAGCCCAGCAAAGCTGGTCACATGATCCCTCCTAGGCTCCGCCTTCCCCAGTCATTCTCTTTGCCGTTGTACAGGCAACATCTCCACGGAGATGGCTTAGAGTTTTTTGGTGTTTAAATGTAGTTTTTATTCTTCAATCAAGAGTTTGTTATTTTAAAATAGTGCTGGTATGTACTATTTACTCTGAAACAGGAAAGAGATGAAGATTTCTGTTTGTAAGAGGAAAATGATTTTAGCAACCGTTACTAAAATCGATGGCTGTTTCCACACAGGACTGTTGAGAGGAATTAACTTCAGTTGGGGGAAACAGTGAGCAGACTTTTGCTGCTTGAGGTATGACACATTTCTAACAAGACTCGGTAATGCTGGAAGCTGTCATTTTCCCTATGGGAACCGGTAAGCCATTTTCTTAGTTTAAGTAAAAGAATAAAGGGCTTCATTATGGCTTAAAAAACTGGTAGACATTTTTCTGGGCTAAAACGATTACTTTACTAAGTATATTTGGCAGATTATTACTTTTAATAGTTGTTAAATCTTGGGGATTGTTTTAATAAAAACGGCAGGCACTGTATTGGACACCTTTTTCACTGGGGGCCTTTTCTAGTCATAGACAGAGCCTCATTTTCGCGCCTCTAATGCGCAGTTGTTTTTGGAAAGCATGGCATGCAGATGCATGTGTGAGGAGCTAAGAACCACTGAAAAAGCTTATAGAAGGCATCATTTGGTATCGTATTCCCCTCTGGGCTTGGTTGGGTCTCAGCAAAGCAGATACCTGGGACTGTATAGGGGTTAAATGTAAAAACGGCTCCGGTTCCGTTATTTTAAGGGTTAAAGCTTTCAAATTTGGTGTGCAATACTTTTAAGGCTTTAAGTTACTGTGGTGAAATTTTGGTGAAATTTGAACAATTCCTTCATACTTTTTCACATATTCAGTAATAAAGTGTGTTCAGTTTGAAATTTAAAGGGACAGTAACGGTTTTATTGTAAAACGTTTTTTGTGCTTTCTTGACAAGTTTAAGCCTGTTTAACATGTCTGAACCATCAGATAACGATGTTCTATATGTATGAAAGCCAATGTGTCTCCCCATTTAAATATATGTGATATATTTGTGTCATAATGTCCAAACAAAGTAGGGATAATAATGCCATAGATATGATATTGCCCAAGATGATTCCTCTAATGAGGGGAGTAAGCATGGTACTGCATCATCCCCTTCTGTGTCTACACCAGTTTTGCCCACACAAGAGGCCCCTAGTACATCTAGTGCGCCAATACTTATTACCATACAACAATTAATGGCTGTAATGGATAATTCTATTGCATGCATTTTTTCCAAAATGCCTACTTATCAGAGAAAGCGTGATTGCTCTGTTTTAAACACTGAAGAGCAAGAGGACGCTGATGATATCGGTTCTGACATACCCTCACACCTATCTGAAGGGGCCAGGAGGGAGGTTTTGTCTGAGGGAGAAATTTCAGATTCAGGGAAAATTTCTCAACAAGCAGAACCTGATATTGTAACTTTTAAATTTAAATTTCAACATCTCCACGCACTACTTAAGGAGGTATTATCTACTCTGGATGATTGTGACAATTTGGTCATTCCAGAGAAATTAGGTAAGATGGACAAGTTCCTAGAGGTTCCGGTGCCCCCCGATGTTTTTCCTATACCCAAGCGGGTGGCGGACATAGTAAATAAGGAGTGGGAAAGGCCCGGCATACCTTTTGTCCTCCCCCTATATTTAAGAAATTAGTTCCTATAGTCGACCCCAGAAAGGACTTATAGCATACAGTCCCCAAGGTCGAGGGGGCGGTTTCTACTCTAAACAAACGCACTTCTATTCCTATAGAAGATAGTTGTGCTTTCAAGATCCTATGGATTAAAGGTTAGAGGGTTTGCTTAAAAAGATGTTTGTTCAGCAAGGTTACCTTCTACAACCAATTTCATGCATTGTTCCTGTCACTACAGCTGCGTGCTTCTGGTTCGAAGAACTAGAAAAGTCGCTCATTAAAGAATCTTCGTACGAGGAGGTTTTGGACAGAGTTCAAGCTCTTAAATTGGCTAACTCTTTTTTATTTTAGATGCCGCTTTGCAATTAGCTAGATTAGCGGCGAATAATTCAGGGTTTGCTATCGTGGCGCGCAGAGCGCTTTTGCTTAACATCCCTTTCAAGGGTAAAACACTGTTTGGCCCTGACTTGAAAGAGATTATTTCAGACATCACTGGGGGAAAGGGCCACGCCCTTCCTCTGGATAGGTCTTTAAGGCTAAAAAGAAGCCAAATTTTCGTCCCTTTCGCAGAAACGGACCAGCCTCAAATTCTACACCCTCTAAGCAAGAGGGTAATACTTCTCAAACCAAGCCAGCCTGGAGGCCGATGCAAGGCTGGAACAAGGGTAAGCAGGCCAAGTCACCTGCCACTGCTACCAAAACAGCATGAAGTATTGGCCCCCGATCTGGGAAGGATCTGGTGGGGGGCAGACTTTCTCTCTTTGCTCAGGCTGGGGCAAGAGATGTTCAGGATCCTTGGGCGCTAGAAATAGTTTCTCAAGGTTATCTCCTGGAATTCCGGGAACTACCCCCAAGGGGAAGGTTCCACGGGTCTCAATTATCTTCAAACAGGCATTCTTACACTGTGTAGAAGACCTGTTAAGCATGGGAGTGATTCATCCTGTTCCATTAGGAGAACAAGGGATGGGTTTTTACTCCAACCTGTTCATAATTCCCAAAAAAGAGGGAACATTCAGACCTATTTTAGATCTCAAGATTCTAAACAAGTTTCTAAGGGTTTCATCATTCAAAATGGAAACCATTCGAACGATTCTTCCTACCATCCAGGAAGGTCAATTCATGACCACGGTGGACTTAAAGGATGCGTACCTACGTATTCCTATCCACAAGGAACATTTTCGGTTCCTAAGGTTCGCCTTTCTGGACAAGCATTACCTGTGGCACTTCCATTCGGATTAGCCACTGCTCCAAGGATTTTCACAAGGGTACTAGGGTCCCTTCTAGCGTTCCTAAGACCAAGGGGCATTGCAGTAGTACCTTACTTGGACGACATCCTGATTCAAGTGTCGTCTCTGTCAAAAGCAAGGGCTCATACGGTCATTGTCCTAGCCTTTCTCAGATCTCACAGTTGGAAAGTGAACATAGAAAAAAGTTCTCTGTCCCCGTCAACAAGAGTTCCCTTCTTGGGAACAATAATAGTTTCCTTAGAAATGAAGGTTTTTCTGACAGAGGCCAGAAAATCAAAGCTTCTAAGCTCTTGTCAGGTACTTCATTCTGTTCTTCTTCCTTCCATAGCGCAGTCCATGGAAGTAATAGGTTTGATGGTTGCGGCAATGGACATAGTTCCTTTTGCACGAATTCATCTAAGACCATTGCACCTGTGCATGCTCAGACAGTGGAATGGGGATTATACAGACTTGTCTCCGACGATACAAGTAGATCAAATAACCAGAGATTCACTCCGTTGGTGGCTGACCCTGGACAACCTGTCACAGGGAATGAGCTTCCGCAGACCAGAGTAGGTCATTGTCACGACCGACGCCAGTCTGGTGGGCTGGGGCGCGGTCTGGGAACCCCTGAAAACTCAGGGTCTATGGTTTCGGGAAGACTCTCTTCTCCCGATAAACATAATGGAACTGAGAGCGATATTCAATGCTCTCAAGGCTTGGCCTCGACTAGCAAAGGCCAAATTCATAAGGTTTCAATCAGACATCATGACGACTGTTACATATATCAACCATCAGGGGGTAACAAGGAGTTCCCTGGCGATGGAGGAGCATCCGGGGGAGTGGGAACTCCATCTGGAAATCTTGCCCAAATAACTCAATTATGGGGCATTCCAGACATGGTTCTGATGGCCTCTCGTCAGAACTTCATGGTCCCTTGTTACGGGTCCAAATCCAGGGATCCCAAGGCGACTCTATTGGATACAATAGTAGCACCTTGGATCTTCAACCTAGCTTATGTATTCCCACCGTTTCCTCTCATTCCCAGGCTGGTAGCCAGGATCAATCTGGAGAGGACTTCGGTGACCTTGATAGTTCCTGTGTGGCCACGCAGGACTTGGTATGCAGACCTGGTGAATGTGTCATTGGCTCCACCATGGAAGCTACCTTTGAGACAGGACCTTCTTATTCAGGGTCCATTCGAACATCCGAATCTGGTTTTCCTCCAACTGACTGCTTGGAGTTTGAACGCTTGATTTTATCAAAGCGTGGGTTTTCAGATTCTGTAATAGATACTCTTATTCAGGCTAGAAAGCCTGTAACTAGAAAAAACCATAATATATGGAAAAAAAAATATCTGTTGGTGTGAATCTAAAGGATTCCCATGGAACAAGATAAAAATTCCTAAGATTCTTTCCTTTCTACAAGAAGGTTTGGAGAAAGGATTTCCTGCGAGTTCTCTGAAGGGACAGATCTCTGCTTTATCTGTTTTACTTCACAAAAGGCTGGCAGCTGTGCCAGACGTTTAAGCGTTTGTTCAGGCTCTGGTTAGAAGCAAGCCTGTTTACAGACCTTTGACTCTTCCCTGGAGTCTTAATCTAGTTCTTTCAGTTCTTCAAGGGGTTCCGTTTGAACCCTTACATTCCGTAGATATTAAGTTATTATCTTGGAAAGTTTTGTTTTAGGTTGCAATTTCTTCCGCTGGAAGAGTTTCTGAGTTATCTGCTCTGCAGTGTTCTTCGCCCTATCTGGTCCATGCAGATAAGGTGGTTTTTCGTACTGAGCCTGGTTTTCTTCCGAAGGTTGTTTCCAACAAAAATATTAACCAGGAGATAGTTGTACCTTCTTTGTGTCCGAATCCAGTTTCATAGAAGGAACGTTTGTTACACAATTTGGACGTTGTCCGTGCTCTAAAATTCTATTTAGATGCTACAAAGGATTTCAGACAAACATCTTCCTTGTTTGTTGTTTATTCTGGTAAAAGGAGAGGTCAAAAAAGCAACTTCTACCTCTCTATCTTTTTGGCTTAAAAGCATCATCAGATTGGCTTATGAGACTGCCGGACGGCAGCCTCCTGAAAGAATCACAGCTCATTCCACTAGGGCCGTGGCTTCCACATGGGCCTTTAAGAACGAGGTTTCTGTTGATCAGATATGTAAGGCAGTGACTTGGTCTTCACTGCACACTTTTACCAACTTTTACAAATTTGATACTTTTGCTTCTTCTTAGGCTATTTTTGGGAGAAAGGTTTTGCAAACCGTGGTGCCTTCCATCTAGGTGACCTGATTTGCTCCCTCCCATCATCCGTGTCCTAAAGCTTTGGTATTGGTTCCCACAAGTAAGGATGACGCCGTGGACCGGACACACCTATGTTGGAGAAAACAGAATTTATGTTTACCTGATAAATTACTTTCTCCAACGGTGTGTCCGGTCCACGGCCCGCCCTGGTTTTTTAATCAGGTCTGATGATTTATTTTCTTTAACTACAGTCACCACGGTATCATGTGACCAGCTTTGCTGGGCTCTTTGCCATTTCCTGTTGGGGAAGAGAATATCCCACAAGTAAGGATGACGCCGTGGACCGGACACACCGTTGGAGAAAGTAATTTATCAGGTAAACATAAATTCTGTTTTTTACGCAACATATGGTTTTCACCCAACAACCATATCCCTATCTACAACCGAAGTAAATTCCCCTGCAGCTGCAGATTACTCTCAACAGCTACAAGAAAAACTTGAACAGCTGAAACAACACCTTTCTGATGCAAAGACAACTCAGAAACTTTATTATGACCAACATCACCGATCTGGTCCTGAGTACCAGGAAGGTGATTAAGTCTTATTGTCCGCTAAACATCTCCGATTACACGTACCCTCTAGGAAGCTTGCAAATCAGTTTATTGGACCTTTTGTAATTGATAAAATTATAAATCCAACTACAGTTAAGCTGAAATTACCCTCACAATACAAATTTCACCCAACGTTCCATGTATCGCTCGTGAAGCCATACAAGACATCAGGTAATACTCCTATACCAATGGATACCCCAATCCTAATCGACAATCAAGAGGAGTTCGAGATTGAAAGAATTTTGGATTCCAGAATCAGAAGAGGTCATCTGGAATACTTCTTGAAATGGAAGGGTTTTGGCCCTGAGGAAAACTCTTGGTTACATCACACTGAAATACACGCACCTCGTCTGGTCCGCTCATTTCATTGGAGATACCCTATGAAGCCTTCGCCGGCTACTTGAGGGGGATCTCTGTTGGGGGAGTGTGTGATATACCTTTAAGGTATATCCCGCTCTGGAACAGGAACCACCCTATTTAAAGGGGTTGGTGCAGACTCTCATTGCCTGGAAATTGTAGAAGTCAAGGAAAGCTCCTTATTTTCTTGTCTTGTTTTGATTCAGGTCTTTGAATCTCTTTCTATGTTCTAAAGAGCGCTTGTATTTCTTAGCTGGAAGTTTATTTACTACGTACCCTCTATAATTAACTAACAGCGCTTAATACCTCTTATTCTGCTATTCCTGGTCACTTGTAATCTTTTGCGCTATTACGCTCTCTTGCAAAGGGCCGCCGGATCTACATTCCTCACCGGGACCGGAAGTCGCACTCACACCGCAATAGCGCAACTGCCAGGTCAGTCTCTACCTACTCTCTGCACGGGAGTCACTTTGTGCCACAGACTTTAAGGTAACATTTCTCCGATTAATATTACTCATATGCGCTCATGTTAAATGTGAGTTTCTGATTATAAGTGGTACTTTGTTTCTACTGAATTACGGATTGTTTGGATGAATGAACTTGTACATATTTTATGCTGTGACTGTGTGAGTGCGTGAAGTCGGCCGAAGATCAAGGGAAATGTACCTTTCTGGATACATGTTATACAGGAACTTATTCCTATACTGATTCTGCAACTACTTACTATTAATAACCCTAACATTTATTTTGTGATCTTAGCAGTAAGTTTGCATAGATCAAACACAAGAATATAATCATTCATAAAGCAACAGCCTCATTCTGATCTAAACTGGTTATTATAAGAATTGATTTCCGGTTTAGCATTCTCAAGAGCAACAACTCCAATATTTTAACACTATATAAAACAGGGTTTATAACCGGTGCATCACATAATTTCCAGGCCATTTTAAGTGTTGAAATAAAGGAATTGTTGCTATTATGTCTCCTGAGGAAATAGAGAGTCAGTTTAATAGTATTGAACAAAAGTTAGATTATCTGGCACATGCATTGACTGAAGTGCAAGCAGAGAATTTAGCTATTAAAACAGTGCTTAAAGACTACATGGCTGCTAAAAGTAGCGAGGTACCTGAGCCACATATTCAGTATCCACAACCCTTTTCTGGCAAAAGACAAGAGTTTAGGGATTTCAAAACTGCTTGTCATTTACTATTTTCATTGAGACCACGCACCTACCATTCAAATCGTATAAAAGTGTGTACCACCATATCGTTCTTACAAGGTGAGCCCCAGACCTGGGCAAATAGGTATGAGAACAATGATCCTATTCTGGATTCCCTACAGGATTTTTTCCAAGCAATGGCTAATCTTTATGAGGATACTGACTCTCAGATATTAGCAGAAACAAAGTTGCGCTCCCTTAAACAAGGGAAGCGGACAGTGGAGGAGTACACTACTGATTTCCAGATGTGGGCAGTAGACTCCCAATGGAATCAGATCAGCTTAAAAAATCAGTTCAGGCTGGGTTTGTCTGAGACTCTTAAGGATGAGCTATCCAGACAGGATATGCCGGATAGTCTCTCAGCACTCATAAAACTGAGCACCTCAATTGATAGAAGGATTAGAGAAAGGCGTGCCGAGAAGGCCACATATGATTACGTTCCTAAAAAATCATTTATGTATACCACCCCATCAGAGAAGCCTACGACAAGTTCCTCACCAATGGAAATCGGCGTTATTAAGGGTCCTCTCTCAGAGGAAGAAAAAGCAAGGAGAAGATTGGAAAACCTATGTCTCTATTGTGGAAAAAAGGAACACATTGTCTCACAGTGTCCACTACTACAACGACAAAAGAAGGGTAAGCAAAATGAGATACATAACATATAACATATCTCAGAAAATATGCAATTGACTTTGATTCTCTCTTTACAGTGGGATCAGGAAAGTATCCAGTGCAGGGCGTTGATTGATTCTGGTGCATCCGGAAACTATATAGATTCCCTGTATGTTGTAAATAATAAAATAACTCTTGTGTGTAAACAAAACCCTGTTTATGTCAAATCTATTGATGGAACTTTAATTAAAAAGGGACCAATCACACACCAGACAATACCACTGTTAACCACTATAGACACAGGTCACACTGAATATATAAGTTATGATGTAATACCCATAGCACTTCATACTACTATATTAGGCTATACCTGGTTGCAAAGACATAACCCTGAAATTAACTGGGCACAGTCAAACCTCATACTGAACTCTACTTATTGCAAGACTACATGTTTTCCCCATAGCTTTATTGCTACTGTGAGGGAAATTGTCCCTACAGTCTATCAGGATTTGGCAGAGGTGTTCGATATGGTGGAGGCAGAAAATCTACCTCCACACAGACAATTTGATTGCCCAATTGATCTGATACCTGGAGCAATTATACCCCATGGGAAAATTTACCCATTATCACAAACTGAGCTAGTATACTTGAGATCTTATTTAGATGATAATTTGAGAAAAGGGTTTATTTCTCATTCAACTTCCCCTGCAGCTGCAGGGATGTTTTTGGTTAAGAATAAGGATGGCACGTTAAGACCGATAATTGACTATAGAGCATTGAATGCAGTAACTGTCAAGAATAGATACCCTTTACCATTGATTCCAGAATTAATAGAACGTTTAAAGGGAGCTACCATTTACACTAAGTTAGACCTGAAGGGAGCTTACAATCTTATCCGCATGAAAGAGGGCGATGAATGGAAAACTGCATTCCGTACTAGATGCGGTCTGTTCCAATATAACGTTATGACATTTGGGTTGAGCAATGCTCCCGGTACTTTCCAGCATTTTATAAACGAAATCTTTCATGATTTAATGGATATATGCGTCATTATTTATCTAGACGATATATTGATTTATTCCAAAACACTTGAGGAACATAAAAGGCATGTAAGATGGGTCTTAACAAGGTTAAAGGAACATAAACTTTATGCTAAAAAGGAAAAATGTCTTTTTCATGTGGATAAAATCAAGTTTTTAGGATATATCATAACACCTGACAAGATCAAGATGGATCCTGACAAGGTTTCAGCAGTAATTCATTGGCCCATACCAAACTCTATACGTGCTCTACAGAGATTCATAGGATTCGCTAACTACTATCGTAAATTTATTGACAATTTTTCCAATATAAAAAACCATTGACCCAACTTACTAGCAAAAAACACTGATACAAATGGACAGAAGAAGCCCAACAAGCTTTTGATGTATTAAAACACAAATTCGGTGCTGCTTCTTTGTTACATATACCAGACCCAAAATTACAGTATGTATTGGAGGTGGATGCCTCCACTTCGGGAATTGGGGCGGTATTGTCTCAATATAATAAGGAAAAAACAGAGATACATCCTGTGGCATTCTACTCTAGAAGATTCACATCTGCAGAGAATAACTATAGTATAGGTGACAAAGAATTACTAGCTATTAAAGTATCACTGGAACAGTGGAGACATTTACTAGAAGGCACGATTGAACCATTTAAAATTTACACCAAAAATCTCCAATACCTAAAGCAAAGCAAAACTTTATCAGCTAGACAGGTAAGATGCTCACTGTTCTTAGACAGATTTGATTTCTTAATAACGTATAGGCCTGGGGTGTTAAATACCAAAGCTGATGCACTATCACGACTCTATGAACAAACTTACATAGATACTCTCAGTCCAATTATACCTCCGGAAAGATTCATAGGGGTCTTAACACCTATAGAAAAGGAAATTAAAAAGGCTTTAAAAAGTGAACCCACACAACCTAACACATGTATCCGAAATACTAAGACTGGATTACTCTATCACAATAAAAGATTATATGTACCATCTATCTTAAGAAAGCAAATAATGCATCACACACATGATATACCCCTGGCAGGTCATAGTGGTATCCAGAAAACCATAGAAAAAACGAGACGTCTCTTTTGGTGGCCACAGATGGATCAGTCTATACATGACTATGCTTTATCATGTGACACCTGTGCCAGGAATAAAATAGATCATAAAGGTCCGATAGGGTTGTTATCTCCTCTGCCCATTCCTGAGAGACCCTGGGAGACAATATCGATGGATTATATAGTAGAATTACCCAAATCACAACAATATAACACGATATTAGTCGTAGTAGACCATCTTACAAAGTTAGGGCATTTTATCCCTTTAAAAGGTTTGCCATCCGCTTATGTTACAGCTAACATTTTTTTAGCTCACATAGTAAAGTTACATGGACTACCAAGTAATATCATCACTGACAGGGGTACCCAGTTCACCTCTGCTTTTTGGAGATCCTTATGTAAACTACTAAAAATAAACCCTAAGTTCTCTACTGCTTTCCACCCACAGAGTAATGGGTTAACCGAAAGGTTGAACCAAACTTTGGAGCAGTATCTGCGCTGCTATATAACTCACCAACAAGATGATTGGGTGAATTACCTTCCGATGGCAGAATTCGCCTACAATAATTCAGTTTCCTCCACCACAAAAGTATCACCTTTTTACGCAACGTATGGTTTTCACCCAACAACCATATCCCTATCTACAACCGAAGTAAATTCCCCTGCAGCTGCAGATTACTCTCAACAGCTACAAGAAAAACTTGAACAGCTGAAACAACACCTTTCTGATGCAAAGACAACTCAGAAACTTTATTATGACCAACATCACCGATCTGGTCCTGAGTACCAGGAAGGTGATTAAGTCTTATTGTCCGCTAAACATCTCCGATTACATGTACCCTCTAGGAAGCTTGCAAATCAGTTTATTGGACCTTTTGTAATTGATAAAATTATAAATCCAACTACAGTTAAGCTGAAATTACCCTCACAATACAAATTTCACCCAACGTTCCATGTATCGCTCGTGAAGCCATACAAGACATCAGGTAATACTCCTATACCAATGGATACCCCAATCCTAATCGACAATCAAGAGGAGTTCGAGATTGAAAGAATTTTGGATTCCAGAATCAGAAGAGGTCATCTGGAATACTTCTTGAAATGGAAGGGTTTTGGCCCTGAGGAAAACTCTTGGTTACATCACACTGAAATACACGCACCTCGTCTGGTCCGCTCATTTCATTGGAGATACCCTATGAAGCCTTCGCCGGCTACTTGAGGGGGATCTCTGTTGGGGGAGTGTGTGATATACCTTTAAGGTATATCCCGCTCTGGAACAGGAACCACCCTATTTAAAGGGGTTGGTGCAGACTCTCATTGCCTGGAAATTGTAGAAGTCAAGGAAAGCTCCTTATTTTCTTGTCTTGTTTTGATTCAGGTCTTTGAATCTCTTTCTATGTTCTAAAGAGCGCTTGTATTTCTTAGCTGGAAGTTTATTTACTACGTACCCTCTATAATTAACTTACAGCGCTTAATACCTCTTATTCTGCTATTCCTGGTCACTTGTAATCTTTTGCGCTATTACGCTCTCTTGCAAAGGGCCGCCGGATCTACATTCCTCACCGGGACCGGAAGTCGCACTCACACCGCAATAGCGCAACTGCCAGGTCAGTCTCTACCTACTCTCTGCACGGGAGTCACTTTGTGCCACAGACTTTAAGGTAACATTTCTCCGATTAATATTACTCATATGCGCTCATGTTAAATGTGAGTTTCTGATTATAAGTGGTACTTTGTTTCTACTGAATTACGGATTGTTTGGATGAATGAACTTGTACATATTTTATGCTGTGAGTGCGTGAAGTCGGCCGAAGATCAAGGGAAATGTACCTTTCTGGATACATGTTATACAGGAACTTATTCCTATACTGATTCTGCAACTACTTACTATTAATAACCCTAACATTTATTTTGTGATCTTAGCAGTAAGTTTGCATAGATCAAACACAAGAATATAATCATTCATAAAGCAACAGCCTCATTCTGATCTAAACTGGTTATTATAAGAATTGATTTCCGGTTTAGCATTCTCAAGAGCAACAACTCCAATATTTTAACACTATATAAAACACGGTTTATAACCGGTGCATCACACTACCCTAGCTAAGATAAAAAATTAGAGGGTTTCCTTAAGAAAATCTTTATACAACAAGGTTTTATTCTCCAGCCTCTTGCAAGCATTGCCCCAGTCACTGCTGCAGCGGCTTTCTGGTTCGAGTCTCTTGAAGAGGCTCTACAGGTGGAAACCCCGTTGGATGATATCCTAAACAGGCGCGTAGGGCGCTATGGCTTAAATCCTGGTCAGCTGACGTTACTTCAAAGTCTAAGCTTCTCAACATCGCCTTCAAAGGGCAGACCCTATTCGGGCCTGGACTGAAGGAGATCATTTCTGATATTACTGGAGGGAAAGGCCACGCCCTTCCCCAGGATAGGTCCAACAAATTAAGGACCAAACAGACTAATTTTTGTTCCTTTCGAAACTTCAAGAGTGATGCAGCTTCAACTTCCTCTACTGCAAAACAAGAAGGAAATTTTGCCCAGTCCAAGCCAGTCTGGAGACCTAACCAGGCTTGGAACAGGGGAAAGCAGGCCAAAAAACCTGCTGCTGCCTCTAAGACAGTATGAAGAAGTAGCCCCCGATCCGGGACCGGATCTAGTTGGGGGCAGACTTTCTCTCTTCGCCCAGGCTTGGGCAAGAGACGTCCAGGATCCCTGGGCTCTGGAGATTGTTTCCCAGGGATATCTTCTGGATTTCAAAGCCTCATCTCCAAAGGGGAGATTTCATCTCTCACAATTATCTTCAAACCAGATAAAGAGAGAGGCATTCTTACGTTGCGTTCAAGACCTTCTGGTCATGGGAGTGATCCACCCAGTTACAAGGTAGGAACAGGGGCAAGGATTCTATTGAAATCTGTTTATAGTTCCCAAAAAGAGGGAACTTTCAGACCAATCTTGGATCTCAAGATCCTAAACAAATTTCTCAGGGTCCCATCCTTCAAGATGGAGACTATTCGAACCATCCTACCTATGATCCAGGAGGGTCAATATATGACTACCGTTGACTTAAAGGATGCTTATCTCCACATTCCGATACACAGAGATCATCATCGGTTTCTCAGGTTTGCCTTCCTAGACAGGCATTACCAGTTTGTGGCTCTTCCCTTCGGGTTAGCCACGGCAACCAAGAATCTTTACGAAGGTTCTAGGGTCCCTACTGGCGGTTCTAAGGCCACGAGGCATAGCGGTGGCTCCTTACCTAGACGACATTCTGATACAGGCGTCAAATTTTCAGGTCAGGTTGTCAAAGCTTCTAACTTCCTGCCGTGCTCTTTATTTCACTTCTCAGCCGTCAGTGGCTCAGTGTATGGAAGTAATCGGCTTAATGGTAGCGGCAATGGACATAGTTCCGTTTGCCCGCCTACATCTCAGACCACTGCAAATTTGCATGCTCAATCAGTGGAATGGGGATTACACAGATTTGTCCCCTTTGCTAAATCTGGATCAAGAGACCAGGGATTCTCTTCTCTGGTGGCTATCTCGGGTCCATCTGTCCAGGGGAATTAGCTTCCGCAGGCCAGAATGGACTATAGTGACGACAGATGCCAGCCTTCTGGGCTGGGGCGCAGTCTGGAACTCCCTGAAGGCTCAGGGTTCGTGGACTCAGGAGGAAGCCCTCCTTCCGATAAACATTCTGGAACTAAGAGCGATATTCAATGCTCGTCAGGCTTGGCCTCAGCTAGCTGCGGTAAGGTTCATCAGATTTCAGTCGGACAACATCACGACTGTAGCCTATATCAACCATCAGAGGGGTACAAGGAGACCCCTGGCGATGTTGGAGGTTTCAAAGATAATTCTATGGGCAGAGGTTCACTCTTGCCATCTCTCAGCTATCCATATCCCAGGAGTAGAGAACTGGGAGGCGGATTTCCTAAGTCGGCAGACTTTTCATCCGGGGGAGTGGGAGCTCCATCCGGAGGTATTTGCCCAGTTGATTCAACTATGGGGCAAACCAGAACTGGATCTCATGGCGTCTCGTCATAACGCCAAGCTTCCTTGTTACGGGTCCAGGTCCAGGGATCCCAAGGCAGCGCTGATAGATGCTCTAGCAGTGCCCTGGTCTTTCAGCCTGGCTTATGTGTTTCCACCGTTTCCTCTGCTCCCTCGTCTGATTGCCAAGATCAAGCAGGTGAGAGCTTCTGTGATTTTGATAGCTCCTGCGCGGCCACGCAGGACTTGGTATGCAGATCTGGTGGACATGTCATCCTTTCCACCATGGACTCTGCCGCTGAGGCAGGACCTTCTACTTCAAGGTCCTTTCAAACATCCAAATCTAATTTCTCTGCGTCTGACTGCTTGGAGATTGAACGCTTGATTCTATCAAAGCGTGGTTTTTCTGAGTCGGTCATTGATACCTTAATTCAGGCTCGAAAGCCTGTCACCAGGAAAATCTATCATAAGATATGGTGTAAATATCTTCATTGGTGTGAATCCAAGGGTTACTCATGGAGTAAAGTCAGGATTCCTAGAATCTTATCCTTTCTCCAAGAGGGATTGGAGTAAGGATTGTCTGCTAGTTCCTTAAAGGGATAGATTTCTGCTCTGTCTATTCTTTTGCACAAACGTCTGGCTGAGGTTCCAGACGTTCAGGCGTTTTGTCAGACTTTAGTTAGAATTAAGCCTGTGTTTAAACCTGTTGCTCCGCCATGGAGTTTAAATTTAGTTCTTAAAGTTCTTCAAGGGGTTCCGTTTGAACCTTTGCATTCCATAGATATTAAACTTTTAGCTTGGAAAGTTCTGTTTCTAGTAGCTATCTCCTCGGCTCGAAGAGTTTCGGAGTTATCTGCTACAGTGTGATTAACCTTATCTGATTTTCCATGCAGATAAGGTAGTTTTGCGTACCAAACCTGGGTTTCTTCCTAAGGTAGTATCTAATAAGAACATCAATCAGGAGATTGTTGTTCCTTCATTATGTCCTAATCCTTCCTCAAAGAAGGAACGTCTTTTACACAATCTTGATGTGGTTCGTGCTTTAAAGTTTTATTTACAAGCTACGAAGGATTTTCGTCAAACATCTGCTTTGTTTGTTGTCTACTCTGGACAGAGGAGAGGCCAAAAGGCTTTGGCAACTTCTCTTTCTGTTGAGAAGCATAATCCGCTTATCTTATGAGACTGCTGGCCAGCAGCCTCCTGAAAGAATTACAGCTCATTCCACTAGAGCGGTGGCTTCCACATGGGCTTTTAAAAATGAGGCCTCTGTTGAACAGAATTGTAAAGCGGCGACTTGGTTTTAGCTTCACACTTTTTCTAAATTCTACAAATTCGATACTTTTGCTTCTTCTGAGGCTATTTTTGGGAGAAAGGTCTTGCAGGCAGTGGTGCCTTCCGTTTAAGTTCCTGCCTTGTCCCTCCCTTCATCCGTGTCCTAAAGCTTTGGTATTGGTATCCCACAAGTAATGGATGAACCTGTGGACTGGATAAACTTTTACAAGAGAAAACAAAATTTATGCTTGCCTGATAACTTTATTTCTCTTGTGGTGTATCCAGTCCACGGCCCGCCCTGTCATTTTAAGGCAGCTGTTTTTTATTTTTAAACTACAGTCACCACTGCACCCTATAGTTTCTCCTTTTTTCTTGCTTGTCTTCGGTCGAATGACTGGGGGTGGCAGTTGGGGGAGGAGCTATATAGACAGCTCTGCTGTGGGTGTCCTATTGCAACTTCCTGTTGGGAAGGAGAATATCCCACAAGTAATGGATGAACCCGTGGACTGGATACACCACAAGAGAAATAAATTTATCAGGTAAGCATAAATTTTGTTTTTCCTATCCTTTGCTACTGATATTTTTGTTTTCTGCTTAACATTGTTGCTGTTCTGCTTAACATGTAATAATAAGCAGTTGCTGCTTTGGAGCCATTGCGGAGCAGCCTCACTCAAACGCAATGCTTAGCACCATGTAAAAAGCAGCAGTCATATGAAAGTAGTGGGGATAAAACACCCTTAAAGGGCCATGATACCCAAATGTTGAAACACTTGAAAGTGATGCAGCATAGCTGTAAAAAGCTGACTAGAAAATTTCACCTAAACATCTCTATGTAAAAAAGACAGATATTTTATCTCAAAAGTTCCTCAGTAGCCATATCCCATTGTAAAGGACTTCTAAGCAGCAAATCAGTATGTCTGTCCCGGGACAGCGAAAGGAGCGAGCATTCGTGCACACTCACCTTATTTCCCTATTCAGTTTAAGGAAGTTTACTATAAACTCTCATGAGAATAAAGTCAAATCTCATGAGATCACAGTAAAAGAGTTCCTGTCCTCAGCACTGTTGATGCTGATTGAAATTGTGAGGTAAAATATCTTCCTTTTTTACATAGAGATGCTCAGACGATATTTTCCTGTCAGCTTTTTACAGTTATACTGCATCAATTTCAAGTGATTTAGCATATGAGTATTATGTTCCTTTAGCACTTTTTTGCTTTGGGTGATTGACAGCTTCTAATGTGAGAGCAGGGGGTGGTGTTCCCCAAGGGTCAGTTCTTGGGCCTGTTTTGTTTAACATGTTCATAAGTGATATTGGAAGTGGGCTTAAGGGGAAGCCTTGCTTGTTTGCTGATGATACAAAAATTTGTAACAGAGTTGATGTTCCAGGAGGGGTTGATCAAATGAACAGTGATATTAAAAAACTGGAGGACTGGGCAAATAAATGGGATCTGAATTTGAATATTGCCAAGAGCAAAATTATGCATATAGGATCCAAACCCCAAAGGCCAATTATAGTCTCAATTGTACATTACTAACTGTAACTAAAGAGGAACAGGACTTGGGAATTATTATTTCAGATGATTTAAAATTTGGTACACAATGCAGCAGCACAGCCAATAAGGCCAGTCGAATACTTTGTTGCATTGGGAGAGGTATTAATAACAGAAATAGCCCAGTTTTTATGCCTCTTTACAGATCATTAGTTAGGCCACATCTTGAATACCGAGTACAGTTCTGGAAAATATAAATAAACTAGAAACGATCCAAAGGAGTGCTACTAAAATAGTACACAGTCAAAATAATAAAACCTACAAAGAGGGTCTCTTATGACCTAAATATGTATAGTTTAGAGGAGAGAAGGGAAAGAGGTGAAATGATAGAAACCTTCAAGTATATGAAGGGACTGGAAGCTGGAAGCATTCTCCACAAAAAAACAAAATGATAAAACAATTGGTCACAATCTTAAGTTAGAGGGTAGCAGATTCAGGAGAAATGTGAGGAAGCATTTTTTTTACAGGGTGGTGGATTCATGGAACAACCTTCCAATTGAGGTGGTAAACACAAAATAAATTACAAAATGCTTGGGACATGCATAAGACTATCCTAAGAAAAAACTAACATGTAATATGAGTAGACTTGATGGGCCTTCTTGGTTCTTATCTACCGTCAAATTCTATAAATTTTAATAGGATAACTGGGCAGTGGACTTACAGTGTCAGGAACCTTGTCTATCTTCTGTTTACTTTACACTCTTTTTATTTTAACAATTTTAATAATTTTTATTGAGGTACGCAAAATAGGCATACAAACAGCATAGGTATGTAACAAAAATGTAGGTTTTCTGAAAGTGTTACATAATAGACCATAAACAGAACAACAAAGTTATTATGCAGTGCCTATGTCAAGGTGAACCTTCTCTAATCCACTCTAGAGGTCCATCATGGACCAAGCATAAGGGAAATAACTGAAAGTGAGGGAAGGTAAAAGGAAAAAGAGAGACCGCTCTTGGATCTCACAATTGTGACCTCAGATTTTATAGGTTATTTTTCTGTGAAGCTATATTTACACATAGAAATAGAATTCCCTTAATGGACATTTAAGACCGTTTAGGCTTAATTAGTTATATAAGAGATGCTTAGGGAAGTATATATATTTGGTTTGTGAAAAAAGATAAAATCATTCTAATGCGTAAATTATATGGTGGGATGAATAAGAATAAGGGTGCGGCATGGGCAAGAGAAGCCGCAAAGTTAACCCTCCTAAATTAGGAGGTATATTCCACTATGGGGGGGGGGGGAGGTGGTGTGCTGAACATAAAGAATAAGAAGCTAAGTATAGGTGCAGGTCCAGCCTGCGCTAGAAAAAAGGGCATCCTGAAGAGACTGAGATCATAGCATAGGGTAGGTATTGGTTAGCAGTACGGGTACAGCTCTCCTGTATATATATATGCAAATATAAGTAATATTGACAGCATAGGAGTATGTCATGGTTGCACAACAATTGCAAATAGATAATCAAGATCAAATCTATAACTTTAGCACAGAATGAACAATTAGAACATTACTCATGCACAAATAAACCCCCTCTACATAGGATAGATATTAGTCAGTATTATAGTTACAGCACTCCTGAGCTACATTCCTACATAAGCAATACAGAATTCACATGAAATTGCTATTTTTTTACAGCAATTGTAGGTAGGATACCAGGGGAAAATCTGAAGGTTGAGCATATAGCAACAAGTTAGGGCATTGCTTATGTACATTGATATGCATTGTGGTGTAAGACTGTATCTGGAACTATGCTATGGAGCTATAAATATGTTAAATATAGGCATCACGCTGCTCCGGCCACCGGCAGCGAGATGTCATGCTCACAGATTTCACCTCAGCTCCATGCATATTCAAGCAATATGAAAGCCCACAAACATGGAGGAATATGCAATGAGATATTTGGATGCTATTTCCCAGTAGGTGTAGACAGTAAGGAGCTAGTAAATACATTATGATAAGGCGTACAAACATTGCTGTCACCTTACAAGACAAACTAATTGGCATATATTAAAACAGAGTTTGATATCTTACTCTATAAAATATTAACAAACTTAGTCAAAAAATTAGTATGAAGACAGTTAGGTATACCTACGGAAGGCCTGTGATAGCAAAGTATTTTGTGAAACCTGTATACTAAACCTTTCATTCAATGTAATACAATTAAGAATGTATGTGTTAGAAATAACAAGTACTATTGTCAGCTGTAAAACATATGTATAGAGATCAAACATAATCAAGCAATGTCTCTTAACAGTTAAGCGTTTTCATCATATTAAAGGTATAGTAGATAAAAATGTAAGGAGCAGAAGGATAAGCTATGATAAGTCCACCTGGTATCAACATAAGAACTCAGTGGCAAAGTATCAATGAAACTGTCTATGAGCATCTTGTAGCCTATCCGTCAAAGGAGTGAGACTGAACCATGCGGGAAACCCAGCACTCGCTCGCTGTAAGAAGCCTTGTTGTGTTAACCAACGGCAACTGCGGGAAAGAGGCAGCAGCCTGGACACTGGGCATATCGCAGACACAGCCATGCTCGATTAGCCTTTGCAGGAGGTGAGGTAAAATTGAGCGCCTCAACACCTATTCCAGACTGCAGTATGGCAAGCACTGTCGGTGCGGCGACAAACCGCCAAGGATCGCCATCTGTGTAGAGCCCGTCTCTCACTAATTCCGGAAAATACAAGTCCATCTCTGTAGTGGGATCTATTGGGGGTCTTACTTGGTTCTCGCACAAGGAGGGCTGCACAAACGGCGGGGCGGCGTTCATACGCCATCTCCTAGATACCTCCATGTCTCGCACTAATAGATGAGGTGCTTGTAGGTTGCACAACTTGCCCACATAGGGAGCTTGTATGCAGTGGTCAGGCTTCTGCTCCGGGACACAGGCTTTTGCCATCATCTGAGAGCTCTTGCGGTATATCATCGGGTCTGCGCCGTCCGTCACTTCAGATGTCATATAGACTTCCCTTACGGTTTGAATCCCTGGTGTAGGAAGAAGTTCATCTAAGCTATGAAACATCTTCCTCTGAAAGTCATTAAATAGTTCTTGTATCTGTAAGCAAAAATGTTCCATGTTTGGGTGTATGAAAAAGAGTCCCACTTGAATCAGGTTGCGTCTTCTAGGCCTACAGGCTCAATTGCCCCGTGGCCAGTCTGAACTATTAGGGTCTCAGAAATTGCCGTAGTAGGTATACAAAAGTTCGCCAGCTGGGTTTTTGAAGTAGCTACTTTCCCAATTTATAAGTGTAGATCAGAGACTCTGCGTGGATCTAGGAAATATAGCCTTAAATCATTTTAGTTGTCAGGAGCCCATGAACTGCACGTCTTGTTCCCTCTATGGCTGGCTCCGCCCCCCTTTACACTCTTTTTAAATTCTGTGTAAGGCTTAGCACCTTAGGCTATGACTACAGCAGATTGCCGAAATACGTAAACCGTTTGGTGCTACGTCCTTTCCAAACATTTTGCTCTATGGATTCTTTCTTGCTTTTTAACGTTGTGCAAATTAAATCTAAATTTTATATCTCCAGGACTTCTCTTCTCCATTCATCTTCTGTTTAGTACATGGGGCCCTGTGTCTCTATGTATTTGGATGTGGACACCTAGCTTGTTTTCAGACTCTCTTTATTATCTTACCTTTTATATTTGACGAGTCACAATTGTCTTTGTAACTTATATTGTTTCAGTAAAGCTTGTTATTTTTTTTTTTAAAAAACACTACTGAGGGCAAGTTACTATTTCAGAAGGGACATCCAAAATTCAGAATACTGCCTGAGTCTAGTGAAACTTGGCAATTGTGGGAATTATATTCATTGTGCTGTATATTTAGAGTTGCTTGAAGAGAGTGTCTTATTACTTCAGATACACTCAACCTCTGCAGTATTTCACCACTAATTAAACATCCTGCCGGTTTTTATTGCACACACACATCTTTCAAGTTTGCAATAGCAAACACATATCCTGTGAATAATTTTTAATCATCTCGCAGCGGCGCCTCTTAGACCTATAAGACGTTATGGCATTTGATTGTGGTCTTAAAATTGTAAGTCCCATAAGCTACAAAAAGCCATTATAGCAATATAGAGATAAAATCTTCCCTAACAAATGTTTCATGTTTTATTATGCAAATCAATGGGAAAGAATCCTTTTAGAGAGTGTGTAGTTTATGTTTTAGACAGATATACAATCTGGGACTCTTTTAATGTGAGATCCCCGAACTTTTTATGCTTTGTATTTTATTAAAGGGACATGTACAACTGAAATTACTAATTTGTTTCATACAGGTAGAACTGATATGGCTGCATACCTTTATTCCTGTGTAACTGAAATTTTTGCTTATTTATGTGTGTGTCCAAAGATCTCCCCTCACATCTTAACCAAACATCCACTAGGGTGTCAGGAACAAGATTCTAAGTATATGTTTATGTATGTATATACAGTGCCATCCATTAATATTGGCACCCTTGGTAAATATGAGCAAAGAATGCTGTGAAAAAGTGTCTCTCTTGTTTAACCTTTTGATGTTTTGTTCAAAAATGAAACACTCTTCACTCATGGATATCAAACAATTGCAAACACAACAGAGCTTTATCCAAAAAAATCTCTTTCAAATGATATATATATATATATATATATATATAAGATGCCAGGATAACAGCTCTGAGTCTTCTCATTTAATGCCTGAGGTTGACGCTGGTGGACTCTCCTCTTTAGTTCACTCCACAGGTTTTCTATGGGGTTCAAGTTAGGGGACTGGGACAGTAATGTCAGGACCTTGATTTTGTGGTTAGTAAACCATTTCTGTGTCGATTTTTATGTTTGTTTTGGATCATTGTCCTGCTGGAATATCCACCCACAGCCCATTTTAAGCTTTCTGGCAGAGGCAGCCAGGTGTTCATTTAAAATCTGTTGATATTTGATCGGGTCCATGATGCCATGTGTCTTAACAAAATGTCCAGGTCCTCTGCCAGAAAAACAGCCCCAAAACATTAAAGAAACACCACCATATTTAGCTGTGGGCATGATTAACTTTTTCATATGTGCCAAACCCAATTTTGGTGTTTATTGCCAAAAAGCTCTATTTTGGTTTAATCTGACCATAGAACCCGATCCCATTTGAAGTTCAGTAGTGTCTAGCAAACTAAAGATGCTTGAGTTTTTGGATGAGAGCATAGGCTTTTTTCTTGAAACCCTTCCATACAACTTGTTTCTGACCCCAATATGCAGCTAACTTCTGCAATTCTCCAGCTGTGATCCTTAGAGATATTTTGGCCACTCTAACCATCTTATTCACAGTGTGTTGAAACAATATATACACATATCCTCTTCTAGGATGATTCATACATTTTCAAGTTGACTTGAACTTCTTAATTATTGACCTGATGGTGGAAATGAGCATTTTGAATGCTTCTGCTATTTTCATATAGCCACTTCCCATTTTGTAAAGCTCAACAATCTTTTGTCACACATCACACCTATATTCTTTGGTCTTATTCATTGTGATAAACGACTAAGGGAATTTGGCCTATGTGTTACCTCATATTTATATCCCTGTGAAACAGGAAGTCATTGTTGAACAATTTCCTGTTCTTAGTCACCCAGGTGTACTAAAAACATAAAATATCAATTGGAATATACTTCAAATATAGTTTTCTCATATGAATTGATAGGGGTGCCCATAATTGTGGCACACATATAATTAAAAAAAATTTTTTGTTGTGGTTGATAAACTGTGTTTGCAATAGTTTGATATCCATGAGAGCAGATTATTTTTGTGTACTTTTTTAGACAAAAGATTCACAGCCTTCTTTACTCATATTTACCAAGTGTGCCAAAATTAGTGGAGAACAGTAGTGTAGTAGTTCTAATGTGTGCAACCACCAATCACAAGCCAACCTCCTGTAGTGTAGGTCAGGATATGAACACATTCTTTTTCAACAAGGGGTACGAAAAGAACAAAGTAAATTTGATAATAGAAATAAATTCAAACATGCCTTAAAATTACATGTTGCATCATGAAAGTATCAATTTAACTTTCCAATCCCTTTACAGATGGATACATTTTTTGAAGTAGAAGAGAGGAATGGCAGTTTGATTTCTCAGTTTAGCAGTGTTACTTTTATTATTTTCATTGGGTTATACACTGAAAGTGAAGCTGAATTGTTACCAATAAACAGCGATTTTAAATAAAAGTATCATTTTGTATTCTCTTGTCTCTAAAAAAAAAAGTCCTGCACAGAAGTTTCTTCATTGAATTGATAAATGCAACATCTAAACTTTGATGCTGTGCCCAGTACCGTATTTTTTCCCCGTGTGGCCTTAGGATTTTTCAATTACACATTTGAATAATTACTGAAGTTGGATATTTTTTTAAGAGGGTACAATACACTAAAGCTAAAACACTGAGACGTATAGGCAGTGCAAGAAATAGCTCAGGGTGAGATATAGTATAGTTTGTATGTCTAAAGATGTGTTTATCATTAAACAGTTTATAGTTAAACTGAAGAACCTAATAAAATAGGAGTACAGAGTGTGTTTTTCTGGGATCCAGGCCCAAGTTTTGCTCTCTGTTCTGTTCTCTCCAACCTCTTAATGGTCATTGTGCTCTAGCCCCATGGTAAATGTAGGAGACAAGGACCATTTTAATCAAGCGTGGTAACAAGTATTGTACATTTTTCTTGAATGAGGAAAGCGTTTTTTGGATTCTCACTTGCATCTAAACTAAGGAGCCAAAGCGAATTGCAGGAGCCGCCGGCCTCGTAAATCTTTAGAGAAGGATATCAGCCAACAAGTGTTTATACTGTTGCTTGCCAAACATCACTGAGTGAACTGACAGACAGTAGAAGTGTGTTTATTATTCTATTGTCCACTGACTTTTTTTTTTTGTCTTGTCTAACTGCTTTAGGGCTGTACAGTTATTCCTTACACTGCTTTGTTATGTACTACAGGTAAACTCGCACCTCTGAAAGCATAACACATAGATCTCTAATTGCAGCTTATAAAAGGCACACAGTCACATCACAGTAGTGTGTGTAACTGTATTTCCTTTACCCTCAGAGCTCAGTCATTCTTGTTAACATTGCAGCCAAAATTGGAATTCACATGGGTGCATTAAGTTTTGAATAGAAGTATTTTTGTAAGATACATAATTAGCAAAAATGCTTCTAATAAAATCTATAACAGTTTCAATAGTGTATTTAAATATGCACCGTGCACCAGCATTTTAAATACAACACTCGCTTATAGAGCGTAAGGGGCTTGTATTATCTGGTAATGACTCAATTTATTAATTGCTGACATGTTATAAGCCCCACTGGCTTTCTAAGTAGCTGCACTGAGAATATCTAGCTATGCTAACATTAAAATAGTGATAACGTATGCTAGAAGCATATTTGCCAATATATGTATATTCTAAATATGTTTCTATTTAAATATGTAATTCATTTATGTGTATTATAATTTTGACCGAAATGTCCCTTTAAAGGGAGTTGGCACACTTGATGTAAACAACATTATTCAAGCTCATTTACTATTCTCATTCCTACCAAAGGTTAATTTCCCCCTTCGTATATGGTGCAGTTAGGACACCCTTCCCCATGAGTGTTATCCTAAATTTCATCCTCTCCCTTGAGGACCAAAATTTCTATCTTTCCTGACCACTGTAAAATTAAAGGACCAGTCAACACATTAGATTTGCATAATCAGCAAATGCAAGATAACAAGACAATGCAATAGCACTTAGTCTGAACTTCAAATTATTAGTAGATTTTTTTTTTCTGACTATTTTAAACATTATGTCTTTTTCCACTCCCCCTGTACCATGTGACAGCCGTCAGCCAATCACAAATGCATACACGTACCATGTGACAGCCATCAGCCATTGACAAATGAATACACTTATTCTTGCACATGCTCAGTAGGAACTGGTGACTCAAAAAGTTTAAATATAAAAAGACTGGGGGGGCGGAGCCAACAGCCGAGCAGGGAAGACGTACTTCAGAGAGCTCCTGCAAAGATCTAATTAAAATATAGGCAAGTTGCGATTTATTCACTGCAATTTGCCCCAATCCTGATAGTAAACAAGCAGGACTGCTCTTGCACTTTTAGTAAATTGCTTTACTTATTACTCAAACCAGCTATTCACCCTATTCATCATTGCTGTGAAATCTCTAGGCCTCGGCGGCCTGTTCAAGCAATGGCGTCAGCTATGAAGATGTGCTCTGCAGATATTTATGAGGCGCTGCGGCAGCTTAATTTACAACTTGCTGCTGGCTATGAAGATATATCAGCCTGCCTAAGATCCGCTATGGAACAGCAAGCAATCCCGTTGCAAGTTGGAAGGGATAACGCAAGATCTCTACATAGCGAAAAGCAACACCTTCCACAGAAGCAACTGATAAGTGAGATGGCGGGAGAACTTTTGACTAGACCACGCTACACTATGGAGAGACCCGCTCTACTACAGGATAGCTCTGAAATAGTGGCTAAAAGAACTTTACATACTCAAAACAAGGGTGGTGCATCGGCGCAATTATCAGGGGACTTATGGTCTCAAGGAGAGCACATGTATATACAGGACCGCACCATCCTTTACACAGTCTGTGACACTGCGCCTATGGAGCTATCCGTGGGATCACTTGTTACACCGCACTCGGTGGAAAAGAGCGGAAAGACGGAGGTTGGTGCTACTGCTGTCGGGAGGGTCGGTGGAGCCTCGCTGTACTGCGCTGACAACGCGCCATACTCTTTTACAGTGCTGCGGTCACTAGAAAGCTTCACTCCGTCCATTAGACAGAAGCTAACTTTTTCGTTGTTTCCGGAGGATGAATTCAGTGGCCAACAGGTACGGTACACCAGGGGCTTAGACCACATCACACGCAAAGATTTTACTGGATATTACTATGCACAGTCCCAATCTGACATACCTTATATTGTTAGCTGCATTTTATACAGTACTACGCTGCAACCTAAATCTGGGTCCTGTCTGAGAGAAGGCATCGGCTGAGGCATCAGGCATTGCAGGCCGGATCTGAGGAACTAAACGATCTTTTGACAAGCCCCAATTATGTTTCTGGCATACACTGTTTTAGATGCTTTTAGCACATACTTCATGTTCTTTGGGACAACATAAAATACCAATTGTCCTGCTGCAGAACTTTCCTGTGTGTATTTTGTAAGACCTGCAATACATAAGTTTAACTTTTCCCTAGCATTGGTCTATTCTACAAAAATTGTTATTCATACAGTCTTCCTAGCTAAAACTTAGAAATGCCTTGTATGTGATATGTCTACTGCTGTCTATGACTGTAATCTGAATGTTGTATGGTGAGGGCTCCTAGATAGCCTATGAAAGCCCAGTGTTATATCCCACACACGCTAAACCTTAGGGACATATGTGTTTATGTTTTTTATCTCTCACCATATTGGAGTTTAGAACTAGCTATGAAGGAGGCAATTATCTATATCTACACTTATACTACATGTATACTTATACCATGTCACGCACACTGGCGTAGTTATTCATATAGAGCCACACTGCATGCTTCTTAATGGTCTACTTTATATTACTATTAACGCTAACATAGGGTTTTGCATTTAAGCTTTCTGTAAGTTCAGCATACATTTGAGATGATTTCATGTGTACTACTCTTATAATTCTATTTGAATGTTCCATATATGTGCTAGGTATGTAGATATAGGTTTGCAGTCCTTGCACAATTTTCTATGTAAATGCTTACTCTAGAACAGCACCTATCCAGTATACTAATGCACTTTGGCATTACCTTTAGCCGTAGTGTAAACAAGACCATGCAACAAATAATTTATACATGTTTATGCATCTTTGCAGATCCTAAGCAGACTTAGGCTGCTAAAGCCATAGAACCCCTACATGTAGGCACTGGGGCAGTTTCCTTGTATGTTATAGAACTGCCAAGCCAATGGTCCCCTATACTATAATATAATATAGCCTCATTTTGTATAAGTGATAAACAGCTTTGCTATATTGTATTAACTAGCTACTGTACATCATTATGATATCAGCCCCTCTAACACTACGTTGTTATATATTAATTCATGGATATCTGAGATGACACTGTATATTATGCATAGGTTGTAATCTTATTGCTAGTAACCAGCAAACTGGGGCTCCTAAGATAGACAGGCTAACTCTACAATAATAAAACTTGGAATGTGTTGCTTATAGCCGTAGTGGAGTAATATAGTATTTCAGTAGCTGCCGCTAATTAACAGCAACCATTCATGCTCTGCATACCTGACTTAACATACTGCTACTTACAGTTATTAACTCAACAGTACGCCTGGGTAGTATGTATAATATGATTATTCTCTCATTATTATTGATTAACTGACTCTGATGTTATACCAGTACAATAGGTTCCATATGTAAGAAGTTACTGCGGATTTAGGTAGCATACTTAGGCATATCCTACTAGAATTTACCCTTAACTTACTATGTTTTGCGATTCTCTGTAAGGACATGTATAGCATTGAAGACCTTATATATTGCTATTTTTGAAACCCCAGTTGGGTATAGTTATGGTCATTATTAATTTATTTAAAAAAAAAAAAAATACTAAGGTACATGATTAGAAATATCATTACAGCATAAAGCCTACTAGTTCTATTGCAAACCCATTGGTTCTGAATTCTCCTTAATATACTATTATGTTATCATATTATCCATTAACATATGTATATATTACTAACCCCTTGTCACATATCCCCTTATGGCTTCCTAGTCACACTAAGATACTAATAGAAGAATAGCCTTCACTGACAGTATTTCATATAGCCAATTCTCCGATAACTTCTTTACAGAGGCCCCACTAAATTATATATCTTTTTTGACGTCACACTATAGATATATATATATGTGTTCATTGTTATGGCTCCGCCCTCCAACCCCTCCAACCCCCCCACTCATTCTCATAGCGGTGCTTACCCGCTGAATATCCCCCCCCATAACATACGCTTATCTCTTCTCTTTGTGCAGCACAAGGAGATATCTATCTGACCTTTAGCTGGTTGCTATTTTTACAAGCCATCAGGCCTTAAATTTAAGAGTCTAATAGGTCAGACACTTATACTAATCTATTATAAAATCGAGGTTTCATCTACCTATCTAATGTGATTTATATCAGTGTTGAAATATGTTGTACAATTGTATTTGTAACATTCTCTAGGTTCGAAAGGCGGTTTATGTTTTATCTTTTATGTATATTATACAAAACCTCAATAAAAAAAAAATATTAAAAAAAAATATATAAAAAGACTGTGCACATTTTGTTAATTGAAGTTAATTGGAAAGTCCTTACAATTACAAGACACATTTTGTAACCTTGTAATA
This sequence comes from Bombina bombina, assembly GCF_027579735.1. Taxonomy (NCBI): domain Eukaryota; kingdom Metazoa; phylum Chordata; class Amphibia; order Anura; family Bombinatoridae; genus Bombina; species Bombina bombina. Next base: position 642,195,629 of record NC_069501.1, on the reverse strand, counting down.
AATTACACACTTGACTGGTTCAGTAAGTAATTTTCTTTTGGCTAAAGTCCCCAGCACTATCTTTATTTGGAAGATCCAAATTGGACTTGCTAAAAAAAGTGTTTTTTTAATTTTGTTACCATCATTTGCCTTGTTCATAATTTATTTTAATCTTTAGAGAGCGCCCTAGAAACGTATCTCAGTCTAACAGTGATGTGCAGTCACTAGAGGCAGGTGAGGCAGTGCTTCACCTCTCATATGGGCAAAAATATATTTTTTTATTGGCTTTAAAAAAAAAAAATATTTTTTTTTTCCCATCATTTTTTTTTCTCACAGCTATATGTTGTGCAATGAAGAGGCACAAGCAGGTCTGCCCACCATTACACAACATGCTGCGCCATCTACTGGATGCAAGTGGTTAAGATCATTGCATGGCCCATTAACTGCTTATTTGAGGCAGTCCTATTTGGGCTGAACCAATCCAGCGAGAGGCATTAGTAAGTGGAACATAGGGTTGGGGCTGGATGTTAAATCATATAAAACAAAACAAAAACGGAAAAAAACAACTTTCATATATTTTGTTGCTGTCCTGTGAAGCTGCCAGCTTTGCTAAAGTGAAAAAGAGAGTTCTGTTCTTCCCCTCTAAGTGCAGTGGAATGTTCCACTGTCACTTCCTGAATCCTTACAGAGCAGGAAAAGAGGCACAGAGAGCAGTGAGTTTCAGCCACATCTTTTCAGCCACATCTTATTAAGTAAGATTTTACGGAAAGGGATTCTGTTAGTGAAAATGATAATTTAATGAATGTGGTTTAGTGTTTTTTTTTACTCTTTTACAGCAAAGGATCGTTTTTGTATTTTGTTTACTCAAACTTTACACCCACTAACTTAGCAGCTTGCCTCTGTACTTCACACTAAATTATAGACTAATTTTCTGAACTCTCTGTAGCTCTGCTGTTTTATTACTTTAAAATGCTGTGGTCCCCCCCCCCCTTGTGTGTGTGTGTGTGTGTCTCTCTCTCTATATATATCTAGCCATCTCTCTCCTTATGTGTTGTTCTCCCCCATGGTCTCTTTCTCTCTCTGTCTCTCTTCCTCCCCCTCTGAATCTCATCCCTTATGTAATGAAAGAATCTATAAGCATAATTTGCAGCATCAAAGTAAAAAGTATGTTTTAAACATATTTTAATGGGCATGGATTTCTAGATCTCATAATCAGAGCAAGCATTGTGTTATCTGGCAAGAGTTTCTGTTACAATCCTTTTAGACTAAAATCAGATGTTTACTAAGTTGACCAGTTTTCCAAGACACCATTTAAAGGGATATGAAACCCATATGAAACCCATATGCAAATTTAAATAAGTTTCCAATTTACATCTAATATCTTATTTTCTTCATTCTTTTGATGTCCTTTGTTGAAAATCATATCTAAATATGCTCAGTAGCTGCTGATTGGTGGCTGCACATAGATACCTCATGTGATTGGCTCACCCATGTGCATTGCTATTTCTTCAACAAAGGATATCTAAAGAATGAAGGCGTATCCTGCCACTGCCTCACCAGCCTCTGACGTCACTGCACGTCACTGCAGTCTAAATAAACTGTACAAATGTTACACTTTATATAGGAATGAGGTGAAAAAAACTCTAAATGAAACACAATATACAATTAATCAATATGACTATTGTACTAGTAAACTGCAATACTTAAACCAAGAAACACATTGTAAACTTAATCCCTTCAAAGTGAAAGATAGGACAGTGCTAACTGACAGTCTACAACAAGGTATCAATCAATTAGATTTTAATTAAAAAAGGTTACAATATCATATAGGGGTCAATTTATGAAGCAGTGGATGCAGCTTCTGACCCATTCTGCTTCATGTCGCCTAAAGCGGAAGTTAAGCAGCAGTCGTAAGACCGCTGCTCCTTAACTGATCCGCCACCTCTGAGGCGGTGGACAACAATCAGCCCGATCAGATACGATTGGGTTGATTGACACCCCCTACTATTTTCAATAGAAATGCTTGTGCAATGATAAATGCTGACAGTATGCTGTTGGCATTTATCGATGTGCGGCGGACATGATCGGCTACAGCGGATCATGTCCGCCTGCACATTAGTAAATCGGCCCCATAGTGTCAACAATACAGATATAATACAATAATACAAATACTTGCACTATAAGTGCAAATAAAATGATGGTGAATTGCACATCAATCTGAAGCCAAACTGCAGAGCATGATAAGTTAACTGTCTGGTAACTCCTCATAATCTCACTACGCGTTTCAAGGATAACTCCTCTTTCTTTATCAGGTGGATTAGTCTGCAGGTGTGTGACTTCCTTTTTATAGCTAGATGCCTAAGTACACTATAAACATTTCCTCAGTCTGTATACCTTATCTTCATACATTTATAGCATGGCTTTATATAACCACAAACAATACATTTCTTTCAAGACATTAATCTCTAAATTTTTACAAATAAATATTAACTGGATTGACTGTATTGTTGTGAACATATGTGTAAGATACTGAATATGAAGCTCAACTGCTGAGTAGCTAGATCTTATGAAATCTATAACTATTTGATGTACAGGTACTTTGAATAAGGAATTTTAATATGTCTCTTATGAAGGTTCACATAAATACTTTTTATAGTTAAAGGGATACTAAACCCAATTTTTTTCTTTCATGATTCAGATGGAGCATGATATTATAAGTACCTTTCTAATTTACTCCTATTATCAATTTTTCTTTGTTCTCATGCTATCTTGATTTGAAAAAGCAGTACTGTAAGCTTTAGAGCCGGACCATTTTTTGTTCAGCACCTGGGTAGCACTTGCTGATTTGTGGCTAAATGTAGCAAACCAATCAGCAAGTGCTACCCAGGTGCTGAACTAAAAATGGGCTGGCTCCTAAACTTTCATTACTGCTTTTTCAAATCAAGATAACATGAGAACAAAGAAAAATTGATAATAGGAGTAAATTAGAAAGTTGCTTAAAATTGCATGCTCTATCTGAATCATGAAATAAAAAAATTGGGGTTAGTATCCCTTTAATGTTTCTATGCTAGGCTGGGAACAGAGTACTTACAGAAGTGCTCTAGTACAGCCTTGCAAAGTTACTATTCACTACTAATACAGCCTTTAGATTGTTTGCAACATTGTTTAAAATGCACAGCAGCATTTGAAAGAGCAAGGTGAGGGAGAGAAGCATGCACGGGGGGTGGCTTCAGTAGGCTGCAGAGACTATACAGGAGCAAAAATAGTCTGTAGTGCTAGCACAGATTGAGCACACTGTAAAGTGAAAAACACAGACTGATAACATGGCTCACTGTTTGCGGTTGAAAACTCCTCAGGAATGATTTGGCTATGCTGGCAGAGACAGGAGCTTTACAGCAGTCAGCAGGCACGTAGAAGATACAAACAGCTTGCAGCGAAGTAAAATGCAGGTTTAAATGAACAATGAAAAACTAATTAACTAATGATCTCTTAACTCAGAGAGGAAAACCTCATAGGAGCAAACACACAGATGCCAACAATAGAATGTGTGTTAGCTTGTAGCAGTTCACAGCATAATGAACTTAATAGCCAAGCACTGTTATCCAGGTAAAGCAGCTTTTTATTGGCTGCTAGTATTTGCAGGTAACTTCGTCTGAAGGACTTAAAGGGAAATGTCACCATATCTTATAATACACATGAATATGGTTTTATTGTAACCTTTTTTTTATTATTAAAATATAATTGAGTGATAAAAACGTAGGATTGTGCGTATTTATTGGCCGGTCTTGCAATGGTGTTTTGCAGATTGGCTTCCATAGCTTGAGATTGCTGTGCAATTCACCGTCGTTTTATTCACACATATAGTGCAAGTATTTATATTATTGTTTCTTTATCTGTATTGTTGTGAATATATGATATATATGAGATCTTGTTCATCATTTATCTCATTACCTTTGCTGAGGCCAGTAAGGTATAAATGTGTGGCAGAGCTAAGCCTGTTAAGTCTGTTGTGTACACTTTCCACTCTCACAACTGGAAATAGCAATGTTTAGAGTTAAATTACAGAAAGAGGTGGGGAGATACAAGTATATTGACATTTTTAATATGTATAATTAAGAAACTTTTTACAATCTCAAAGTGTTGTCATGTTTCTTTAAAAAAAATGTCCTGACTAGCTATCATGCACAAGTGATAGATCTCTGCATGGTACTCGCACCTACCTCCAACTCTAACCACAAGCTTGCCCAGCTCAAGTGTCGGTGCACTCCAGAGGCTCAGCACAGTGGCTGTCTATAGAGTAAGGGCTGTGACACACTGCAAGCAATGTGGCGCAAGGCGAATCGGCTGCTTCGCGCCACATTGCTTCTGAAGTTCAAATATTATAACTCTGAGCGCTTAGCTACGCGACCTGACGTGGCTGAGTGCACAGAGATGAAAAGGCAGGACACACTGAGCACGCACAGCCGCATTATCATGCAGCTTGCCGTGCCTAGCCGCGCCGCTCTGTGTGTCACATCCTTTAGTGTGAGGATGTGTTATACAGATCAGGGCAGAATTTTAATATTATATATAATATATACATAGCTTGGTGAAATATGCATGGCTGGAGGGAAACATTGCTAGTCCTAAGATAACAAATTTCCATTTTTATTTTACTTGTCTTCTATAATTTCTTACTAGCCCAGGACTATAAATACACATTGGCATTACTATTGATAACAGTGAGTGAATAGAATTTGGGGTATTGTGCCACATAATGCTATAGCAGTAATATGAATATAACATTTGCACTCATTACTTTTGTAAGAAATGAAATGGTCACCAACTTTTCCTAAAAAAATTCTTCACCAAATATTTGAAAGCTTGCATTACAGAATCTGACCATCACACTATGTGTTATACTTTCTGTCCATTTATGGTATTATATTACCCAAATCCCCAGTGTCTACTGGGGTGACAAATGTTGTTTAAGGTAAGGATGATTAATACATACTTAAATACTCAGCGCTGTCAGCTCTTCAGCTCTGTATATCTCAAATCCCTATCCCATTTCCAAAATGTGTAATAAAAACTAAAATAGAGGAATGTGGCTGCAATGCTAAGTGGTGCACAGAGACAGTGTAGACTGCGCAATGACTGCATTGTATTAATCATAGCCCTTCATACTGAGACAAAGCATTGGTACATTTGCCTAGAGAGCCAGAGCTTTAAATGCTTTAAGGGTCTTTCTGTTGTAGTAATAAGATACATTATTTTGTTAGAGCATTTTATAGTTCAACTAATACTAGTTGCTAAAGCTTTCAAAGTGATTAAAGAAGAATGTGTTAACTGTTTTAGCTGTATCTGATGTAAATTCTAAGGCCTAGATTTGGAGTTTTGTCGGTAACGACCCGAAAAACTAACGCCGGCTTTTTTCTGGCCGCACCATAAAAATAACTCTGGTATTGAGAGTCCACATAAAGGCTGCGTTAGGCTCCAAAAAAGGAGCGTAGAGCATTTTTAACGCAGCTTCAACTCTCGATACCAGAGTTGCTTACGGACGCGGCCAGCCTCAAAAACGTGCTCGTGCACGATTCCCCCATAGGAAACAATGGGGCTGTTTGAGCTGAAAAAAACCCAAACACCTGCAAAAAAGCCGCGTTCAGCTCCTAACGCAGCCCCATTGTTTGCTATGCGGTAACCCTTCCTACGTCTGCACTTAACACTCTAACATGTACCCCGAGTCTAAACACCCCTAACCTTACACTTATTAACCCCTAATTTGCCGCCCCCGCTATCGCTGACCCCTGCATATTATTATTAACCCCTAATCTGCCGCTCCGTAAACCGCTGCTACTTACATTATCCCTATGTACCCCTAATCTGCTGCCCCTAACACCGCCGACCCCTATATTATATTTATTAACCCCTAATCTGCCCCCCACAACGTCGCCTCCACCTGCCTACACTTATTAACCCCTAATCTGCCGACCGGACCTGAGCGCTACTATAATAAAGTTATTAACCCCTAACCCGCCTCACTAACCCTATCATAAATAGTATTAACCCCTAATCTGCCCTCCCTAACATCGCCGACACCTAACTTCAATTATTAACCCCTAATCTGCCGACCGAATCTCGCCGCTATTCTAATAAATGTATTAACCCCTAAAGCTAAGTCTAACCCTAATACTAACACCCCCCTAAGTTAAATATAATTTAAATCTAACGAAATTAATTAACACTTATTAAATAAATTATTCCTATTTAAAGCTAAATACTTACCTGTAAAATAAATCCTAATATAGCTACAATATAAATTATAATTATATTAGAGCTATTTTAGGATTTATATTTATTTTACAGGTAACTTTGTATTTATTTTAACCAGGTACAATAGCTATTAAATAGTTAAGAACTATTTAATAGCTAAAATAGTTAAAATAATTACAAATTTACCTGTAAAAGAAATCCTAACCTAAGTTACAAATAAACCTAACACTAGACTATCAATAAATTAATTAAATAAACTACCTACAATTACCTACAATTAACCTAACACTACACTATCAATAAATTAATTAAATACAATTGCTACAAAGAAATACAATTAAATAAACTAGCTAAAGTACAAAAAATAAAAAAGAACTAAGTTACAAAAAATAAAAAAATATTTACAAACATAAGAAAAATATTACAACAATTTTAAACTAATTACACCTAGTCTAAGCCCCCTAATAAAATAACAAAGCCCCCCAAAATAAAAAAAATGCCCTACCCTATTCTAAATTACTAAAGTTCAAAGCTCTTTTACCTTACCAGCCCTGAACAGGGCCCTTTGCGGGGCATGCCCCAAGAAATTCAGCTCTTTTGCCTGTAAAAAAAAACCATACAATACCCCCCCCCAACATTACAACCCACCACCCACATACCCCTACTCTAACCCAAACCCCCCTTAAATAAACCTAACACTAAGCCCCTGAAGATCATCCTACCTTGTCTTCACCATACCAGGTTCACCGATCGGTCCAGAAGAGCTCCTCCGATGTCCTGATCCAAGCCCAAGCGGGGGGCTGAAGAGGTCCATGATCCGGCTGAAGTCTTCATCCAAGCGGGCCAGAAGAGGTCTTCCATCCGATTGAAGTCTTCATCCAAGCGGCATCCATCCGGAGACCTCCACCGCGGAACATCCATCCTGGCCGACGACTGAACGACGAATGACGGTTCCTTTAAATGACGTCACCCAAGATGGCGTCCCTCGAATTCCGATTGGCTGATAGGATTCTATCAGCCAATCGGAATTAAGGTAGGAATATTCTGATTGGCTGATGGAATCAGCCAATCAGAATCAAGTTCAATCCGATTGGCTGATCCGATCAGCCAATCAGATTGAGCTCGCATTCTATTGGCTGTTCCGATCAGCCAATAGAATGCGAGCTCAATCTGATTGGCTGATTGGATCAGCCAATCGGATTGAACTTGATTCTGATTGGCTGATTCCATCAGCCAATCAGAATATTCCTACCTTAATTCCGATTGGCTGATAGAATCCTATCAGCCAATCGGAATTCGAGGGACGCCATCTTGGGTGACGTCATTTAAAGGAACCATCATTCGTCGTTCAGTCGTCGGCCAGGATGGATGTTCCGCGGTGGAGGTCTTCAGGATGCTGCCGCTTCGCTCCGGATGGATGCCGCTTGGATGAAGACTTCAATCGGATGGAAGACCTCTTCTGGCCCGCTTGGATGAAGACTTCAGCCGGATCATGGACCTCTTCAGCCCCCCGCTTGGGCTTGGATCAGGACATCGGAGGAGCTCTTCTGGACCGATCGGTGAACCTGGTATGGTGAAGACAAGGTAGGATGATCTTCAGGGGCTTAGTGTTAGGTTTATTTAAGTGGGGTTTGGGTTAGATTAGGGGTATGTGGGTGGTGGGTTGTAATGTTGGGGGGGGGTATTGTATGGTTTTTTTTACAGGCAAAAGAGCTGAATTTCTTGGGGCATGCCCCGCAAAGGGCCCTGTTCAGGGCTGGTAAGGTAAAAGAGCTTTGAACTTTAGTAATTTAGAATAGGGTAGGGCATTTTTTTATTTTGGGGGGCTTTGTTATTTTATTAGGGGGCTTAGACTAGGTGTAATTAGTTTAAAATTGTTGTAATATTTTTCTTATGTTTGTAAATATTTTTTTATTTTTTGTAACTTAGTTCTTTTTTATTTTTTGTACTTTAGCTAGTTTATTTAATTGTATTTCTTTGTAGCAATTGTATTTAATTAATTTATTGATAGTGTAGTGTTAGGTTAATTGTAGGTAATTGTAGGTAGTTTATTTAATTAATTTATTGATAGTCTAGTGTTAGGTTTATTTGTAACTTAGGTTAGGATTTCTTTTACAGGTAAATTTGTAATTATTTTAACTATTTTAGCTATTAAATAGTTCTTAACTATTTAATAGCTATTGTACCTGGTTAAAATAAATACAAAGTTACCTGTAAAATAAATATAAATCCTAAAATAGCTCTAATATAATTATAATTTATATTGTAGCTATATTAGGATTTATTTTACAGGTAAGTATTTAGCTTTAAATAGGAATAATTTATATAATAAGAGTTAATTAATTTCATTAGATTTAAATTATATTTAACTTAGGGGGGTGTTAGTGTTAGACTTAGCTTTAGGGGTTAATACATTTATTAGAATAGCGTCGAGATTCGGTCGGCAGATTAGGGGTTAATAATTGAAGTTAGGTGTCGGCGATGTTAGGGAGGGCAGATTAGGGGTTAATACTATTTATGATAGGGTTAGTGAGGCGGATTAGGGGTTAATAACTTTATTATAGTAGCGCTCAGGTCCGGTCGGCAGATTAGGGGTTAATAAGTGTAGGCAGGTGGAGGCGACGTTGTGGGGGGCAGATTAGGGGTTAATAAATATAATATAGGGGTCGGCAGTGTTAGGGGCAGCAGATTAGGGGTACATAAGGATAACGTAGGTGGCGGTCGGCAGATTAGGGGTTAAAAATTTTTTTTCGAGTGTCGCAATGTGGGGGGACCTCGGTTTAGGGGTACATAGGTAGTTTATGGGTGTTAGTGTACTTTAGAGCACAGTAGTTAAGAGCTTTATAAACCGGCGTTAGCCCAGAAAGCTCTTAACTACTGACTTTTTTCCTGCGGCTGGAGTTTTGTCGTTAGATGTCTAACGCTCACTTCAGAAACGACTCTAAATACCGGAGTTAGAGAAATCCCATTGAAAAGATAGGATACGCAATTGACGTAAGGGGATCTGCGGTATGGAAAAGTCGCGGCTGAAAAGTGAGCTTTAGACCCTATTTTGAGTGACTCCAAATACCGGCGGTAGCCTAAAACCAGCGTTAGGATCCTCTAACGCTGGTTTTCACGGCTAACACCAAACTCTAAATCTAGGCCTAAATGTTTTGAGCTACACTACCTTTGTATAATAGATGATTATACACCAAGTCCTATACCTATTTAGAAAATTAAGTTGGTCAGTTATATTTACCGATAGATAGCCACATATCTATATATTTATTGTATCATATACTCTCATATACAAGCTGGCATATTCAGGAGAGATAGCTGGATTCTGCAGGCCAAGTTGCACAAATAGTATGGATCTGTTTCACAAATGTTCAAACTTTCAGCTCATCCAAACTATATATTGGTGACTCAATTTGCATAATATACTGTGAGATATCTAAATAGCACTTAGAGCACTAGGTGGAGTCTACAGAGTTTGTAAATAGTTGATGAGGACCCATGGAGAATTATATAAACAAACTGGGTTAAAGGTACCAAACTATATATCTGAGTGTTATAGCCTGAGTATTGTTTGTCTTATATTATAGCTACCTTAGGGTATTTAGGGTGTGATGAGATTATATTTCTGTGTTTCTATCTATCACCCTAAACCGATCTTCTAATTTACCAGGCCCTTACTACTGATGGTATTTTTAAGGTTTTGTCATCATGCTTGCCTCACTGTCAGCGGCCGGGATAGTGGGATGTGCTGAACTATGTAATATAACAGACGAAAAAATATACCACCAACCACTAAATTAGACTGGTGATATGATATATACTACACTTTAGACAAGTTTCTATGAAAGCCCCCTAATCTATGAGTGACTCAAAGCTCTGTAATTTATATCCTGCAAGTTCCTAACACAGACTCAGGTCCTCTTAGATACATTGATAGATAAGATAGGTGATTGAGCAGGTAAATCCATCGTGCTGACTCTCCACTCAGAATGTAAACCCATGAACCCTGTAATAGAGGATATTTTAGATCTTTATTATCTCTTACAGAGAAAGCACCTACTTGTTAATAAGTTTCTTCTCGCATTCCCTTACTTAGTGCACTTTACGGACTAAGTCTCTAAAGTGAGAGGTCTAGCTCAGCCCACTACATTATGATCTAAAATAATGGACACTAAGTACAATCTTTCGCCCAGATTACGAGTTTTGAGTGCTATAGGGAAAGTAAAGACTGCAGCTTTTTCTGCGGTATTTCACTCCCTATAGCGCTAGTATTATAAGTTTACAAAAAGCAGGCGTTTGCGTGCAATATGGCAGCGTTGAGCTCCATAACGCACCCAAATACCAGGGCTGCTTTTAACTGCTTTGACGTGCTAGTGCACGATTTCCCCATAGACTTCAATGGGGAGAGCCGGCAAAAAAAAGCCTAACACCGTAAGCGTAAAAGTAAACGTAAAGCTCCGTAATGCAGTCCAGTTAAAGTCTATGGGGGAAAAAAATGATCCAATCAGCCCATAGGATTGAGCTTGCATTCTATTGGCTGATTGAAACAGCCAATAGAATGCGAGCTCAATCCCATTGGCTGATTGGGTCAGCCAATAGGATTGAAGCTCAGTCCTATTGGCTGATTGCATCAGTCAATAGGATTTTTTTCCCTTTAATTCCGATTAGCTGATAGAATTCTATCACCCAATCGGAATTCAAGGGACGCCATCTTGGATGACGTCCCTTAAAGGGAACTTTCAGTGTACGGCTGGGACCGTATGAAGAGGATGCTCCGTGCCGGATGTCTTGAAGATGGACCCGCTCCGCGCCGGAAGGATGAAGATAGAAGTTGCCGTCTGGATGAAGACTTCTGCCCCCCTGGAGGACCACTTCTTGCCGCTTGGATGAAGACTTCTCCCGGCTGGATGAGGATGGATGTCCCGTCTTCCAAAACTGTAAGTGGATCTTTGGGGGTTAGTGTTAGGTTTTATTAAGGGTTTATTGGGTGTGTTTTATTTTTAGCTTAGGGTTTGGGCAATGTAAAAGAGCTGGATGCCCTTTTAAGGGCAATGCCCATCCAAATGCTCTTTTCAGGGCAATGGGTAGCTTAGGTTTTTTGAGGTAGTTTTTCATTTGGGGGGGTTGGTTGTGTGGGTGGTGGGTTTTACTGTTGGGGGGTTGTTTGTATTTTTATTTGCCAGGTAAAAGAGCTGTTATTTTTGGGGCAATGCCCCGCAAAAGGCCCTTTTAAGGGCTATTGGCAGTTTAGTTTAGGCTAGGGGTTTTATTGTTTTTCAGGGCTTTTTTATTTTGATAGGGCTATTAGATTAGGTGTAAATATTTGATAATTTCTTTTTTTATTTTGTGTAACTTAGTGTTTGTTTTTTTGTAATTTAGTTAAATGTATTTCATTAATGTAATGTATTTAATTTTAGTGTAATGTTAGGTTTAACTGTAAGACAGGTTAGGTTTTATTTCACAGGTAAATTTGTATTTATTTTTACTAGGTAGTTAGTAAATAGTTAATAACTATTTACTAACTAATCAACCTAGTTAAAATAAATACAAACTTACATGTGAAATAAAAATAAAACATAAGCTAGCTACAATATAACTATTAGTTATATTGTAGCTAGCTTATGTTTTATTTTACAGGTAAGTATGTATTTAGTTTTAAATAGGAATAATTTAGGTATTAATTGCAATTTCTCCTGTTAAGTGTAGTCAGTCCACGGGTCATCCATTACTTATGGGATATTAACTCCTCCCCAACAGGAAGTGCAAGAGGATCACCCAAGCAGAGCTGCTATATAGCTCCTCCCCTCTACGTCACACCCAGTCATTCTCTTGCACCCAACTAATAGATAGGATGTGTGAGAGGACTGTGGTGATTAAACTTAGTTTTTATATCTTCAATCAAAAGTTTGTTATTTTAAACGGCACCGGAGTGTGTTGTTTTCTTCTCAGGCAGAATTTGAAGAAGAATCTACCTGAGTTTTGTGTATGATCTTAGCGGACGTAACTAAGATCCATTTGCTGTTCTCGGCCATTCTGAGGAGTAAGGTAACTTCAGATCAGGGGACAGCGGGCAGGTTCACCTGCAAAGAGGTATGTTGCAGTATATTATTTTCTAAGGAATGGAATTGACTGAGAAAATACTGCTAATACCGATATAATGTAAGTACAGCCTTAAATGCAGTAGTAGCAACTGGTATCAGGCTGATATGTATGTATGTTTACACTTAAGTATTTCTGGGGAATGGCATTCACTGGGAAAATACTGTATGCATATAACTTTTAGCCTAACTTGCAGTGTGAGCGACTAGCAGCAGGCTTTTAATGACATTTCATAAATTAGATTTTAAACGTTTGCTGGCATGTTAAATCGTTTAATTATCTGAGGTACTTGGTGAAAAATTGGTTTGGGCGTTATTTTCCACATGGCTGTCGTTTGTTTTAAATTAAAACAGTTTACTGAGCTTCCCTCACTGTTGTATTGTGAGTGGGAGGGGCCTATTTTGGCGCTTTTACTACGCATCAGAAATTCAGTCACAGTCTGCCTTTTTCTCCCTGCATGATCCAGGACGTCTCCACAGAGCTCAGGGGTCTTCAAAACTAGTTTTGAGGGAGGTAATCACTCACAGCAGACCTGTGAGACTGTGCTTTGACTGTGATAAAAACGCTTATATTTTCAATTGTTATCCATTTTTTCTGGTATTAAGGGTTAATCATCCATTGCTAATGAGTGCAATCCTTTGCTAAATTTATGCTTTTTACTGTGAAAATTTGGTTCTATAACTAATCCGGTTCATTGTTATTCAACTGTGACAGTTTTTTGTGTGCTTCTTAAAGGCACAGTAACGTTTTGCATATTGCTTGTAAATTTAGTTGAAAAGTATTTCCAAGCTTGCTAGGCTAATTGCTAGTTTGTTTAAACATGTCTGACACAGAGGAATCTCTTTGTGCAATATGTTCAAAAGCCAAGGTGGAGCCCAATAGAAATTTATGTACTAATTGCATTGATGCTACTTTAAATAAAAGTCAATCTGTACATGTTAAGCAACATTCACCAGACAACGAGGGGGAAGTTATGCCGACTAACTTGCCTCACGTGTCAGTACCTGCATCTCCCGCTCAGGAGGTGCGTGATATTGTAACGCCAAGTACATCAGGGCGGCCATTACAAATCACTCTACAAGACATGGCTAATGTTATGACTGAAGTTTTGTCTAAATTGCCAGAACTTAGGGGTAAACGAGATCACTCTGGGGTGAGAACAGAGTGCGCTGATAATGCTAGGGCCATGTCTGATACTGCGTCACAATTTGCAGAGCATGAGGACGGAGAGCTTCATTCTGCGGGTGACGGATCTGATCCAAATAAACTGGATTCAGACATTTCAAATTTTAAGTTTAAGCTGGAAAACCTCCGTGTATTACTAGGGGAGGTGTTAGCGGCTCTGAATGATTGTAACACAATTGCAATCCCAGAGAAAATGTGTAGGTTGGATAAATATTTTGCGGTACCGACGAGTACTGACGTTTTTCCTATACCTAAGAGACTTACTGAAATTGTTACTAAGGAGTGGGATAGACCCGGTGTGCCTTTCTCACCCCCTCCTATATTCAGAAAAATGTTTCCAATAGACGCCACCACACGGGACTTATGGCAAACGGTCCCTAAGGTGGAGGGAGCAGTTTCTACTTTAGCTAAGCGTACCACTATCCCGGTGGAGGATAGCTGTGCCTTTTCAGATCCAATGGATAAAAAGTTAGAGGGTTACCTTAAGAAAATGTTTGTTCAACAAGGTTTTATATTGCAACCCCTTGCATGCATTGCGCCTGTCACGGCTGCGGCAGCATTTTGGTTTGAGTCTCTGGAAGAGACCCTTGACTCAGCGCCATTAGATGAGATTACACACAAGCTTAAAACCCTTAAGCTAGCTAATTCATTTATTTCTGATGCCGTAGTACATTTAACTAAACTTACGGCTAAGAATTCCGGATTCGCCATTCAGGCACGCAGAGCGCTGTGGCTAAAATCCTGGTCAGCTGATGTAACTTCTAAATCTAAATTACTTAACATACCTTTCAAGGGGCAGACTTTATTCGGGCCCGGTTTGAAAGAAATTATCGCTGATATTACGGGAGGTAAAGGCCATGCCCTGCCTCAAGACAGAGCCAAACCTAGGGCTAGACAGTCTAATTTTCGTGCCTTTCATAAATTCAAGGCAGGAGCAGCATCAACTTCCTCTGCTCCAAAACAGGAAGGAGCTGTTGCTCGCTACAGACAAGGCTGGAAACCTAACCAGACCTGGAACAAGGGCAAGCAGGCCAGAAAACCTGCTGCTGCCCCTAAGACAGCATGAAGTGAGGGCCCCCGATCCGGAAACGGATCTAGTGGGGGGCAGACTCTCTCTCTTCGCCCAGGCTTGGGCAAGAGATGTCCAGGATCCCTGGGCGTTGGAGATCATATCTCAGGGATATCTTCTGGACTTCAAAGCTTCTCCTCCACAAGGGAGATTTCACCTTTCAAGGTTGTCAACAAACCAGATAAAGAAAGAGGCGTTTCTACGCTGTGTACAAGACCTTTTACTAATGGGAGTGATCCACCCAGTTCCGCGGTCGGAACACGGACAAGGGTTTTACTCAAATCTGTTTGTGGTTCCCAAAAAAGAGGGAACCTTCAGACCAATATTGGATTTAAAGATCCTAAACAAATTCCTAAGAGTTCCATCGTTCAAAATGGAAACTATTCGGACAATCTTACCCATGATCCAAAGAGGTCAGTACATGACCACAGTGGATTTAAAGGATGCTTACCTTCACATACCGATTCACAAAGAACATTACCGGTATCTAAGGTTTGCCTTCCTAGACAGGCATTACCAGTTTGTAGCTCTTCCCTTCGGGTTGGCTACGGCTCCAAGAATCTTTACAAAGGTTCTGGGCTCTCTTCTGGCGGTACTAAGACCACGAGGAATTTCGGTAGCTCCGTACCTAGACGACATTCTGATACAAGCGTCAAGCTTCCAAACTGCCAAGTCTCATACAGAGTTAGTACTGGCATTTCTAAGGTCGCATGGGTGGAAAGTGAACGAGGAGAAGAGTTTTCTCTTACCACTCACAAGAGTTCCTTTCTTGGGGACTCTTATAGATTCTGTAGAAATGAAAATTTACCTGACAGAGGACAGGTTAACAAAACTTCTAAATGCTTGCCGTGTCCTTCATTCCATTCAACACCCGTCAGTGGCTCAATGCATGGAGGTAATCAGCTTAATGGTAGCGGCAATGGACATAGTTCCTTTTGCACGCCTGCACCTCAGACCGCTGCAATTGTGCATGCTAATTCAGTGGAATGGGGATTACTCAGATTTGTCCCCTACGCTGAATCTGGATCAAGAGACCAGAGATTCTCTTCTATGGTGGCTTTCTCGGCCACATCTGTCCAGGGGGATGCCCTTCAGCAGGCCAGACTGGACAATTGTAACAACAGACGCCAGCCTACTAGGTTGGGGCGCTGTCTGGAATTCCCTGAAGGCTCAGGGTTCATGGACTCAAGAGGAGAGTCTCCTTCCAATAAACATTCTGGAATTGAGAGCAGTTCTCAATGCCCTTCTGGCTTGGCCTCAGTTAGCAACTCTGAGGTTCATCAGGTTTCAGTCGGACAACATCACGACTGTGGCTTACATCAACCATCAGGGAGGGACAAGGAGTTCCCTAGCGATGATGGAAGTATCAAAGATAATTCGCTGGGCAGAGTCTCACTCTTGCCACCTGTCAGCGATCCACATCCCAGGAGTGGAGAACTGGGAGGCGGATTTCCTAAGTCGCCAGACTTTTCATCCGGGGGAGTGGGAACTTCATCCGGAGGTCTTTGCCCAAATACTTCGACGTTGGGGCAAACCAGATATGGATCTCATGGCGTCTCGCCAGAACGCCAAGCTTCCTTGTTACGGGTCCAGGTCCAGGGACCCGGGAGCGGTCCTGATAGATGCCTTGACAGCACCTTGGACCTTCAGGATGGCTTATGTGTTTCCACCCTTCCCGATGCTTCCTCGTTTGATTGCCAGGATCAAACAGGAGAAAGCATCGGTGATTCTAATAGCGCCTGCGTGGCCACGCAGGACCTGGTATGCAGATCTAGTGGACATGTCATCCTGTCCACCTTGGTCTCTGCCTCTGAGACAGGACCTTCTAATTCAGGGTCCTTTCAAACATCAAAATCTAATTTCTCTGAAGCTGACTGCATGGAAATTGAACGCTTGATTTTATCAAAGCGTGGATTTTCGGAGTCAGTAATTGATACCTTAATACAGGCTAGGAAACCTGTTACCAGGAAAATTTACCATAAGATATGGCGTAAATACTTACACTGGTGCGAATCCAAGAGTTACTCATGGAGTAAGGTTAGGATTCCTAGGATATTGTCTTTTCTACAAGAAGGTTTAGAAAAGGGTTTATCTGCAAGTTCTTTAAAGGGACAGATCTCAGCTCTGTCCATCCTTTTACACAAACGTCTGTCAGAAGTTCCAGACGTTCAGGCTTTGGCTAGGATTAAGCCTGTGTTTAAGACTGTAGCTCCACCGTGGAGCTTAAATTTAGTTCTTAACGTTTTACAGGGTGTTCCGTTTGAACCCCTTCATTCCATTGATATCAAGCTGTTATCTTGGAAAGTTCTGTTTTTAATGGCTATTTCCTCGGCTCGTAGAGTCTCTGAGTTATCAGCCTTACATTGTGATTCTCCTTATCTGATTTTTCATTCAGATAAGGTAGTTCTGCGTACTAAACCTGGGTTCTTACCTAAGGTAGTCACTAACAAGAATATCAATCAAGAGATTGTTGTTCCATCATTGTGCCCTAACCCTTCTTCAAAGAAGGAACGACTTCTGCACAATCTAGACGTAGTCCGTGCCCTGAAATTTTATTTACAGGCAACTAAAGATTTTCGCCAAACTTCTTCCCTGTTTGTCGTTTATTCTGGACAGAGGAGAGGTCAAAAAGCATCTGCTACCTCTCTATCCTTTTGGCTTCGTAGCATAATACGTTTAGCCTATGAGACTGCTGGACAGCAACCTCCTGAAAGGATTACAGCTCATTCTACTAGAGCTGTGGCTTCCACTTGGGCCTTTAAGAATGAGGCCTCTGTTGAACAGATTTGCAAGGCTGCAACTTGGTCTTCTCTTCATACTTTTTCCAAATTTTACAAATTTGACACTTTTGCTTCTTCGGAGGCTGTTTTTGGGAGAAAGGTTCTTCAGGCAGTGGTTCCTTCCGTATAAAGATTCTGCCTGTCCCTCCCGTCATCCGTGTACTTTAGCTTTGGTATTGGTATCCCATAAGTAATGGATGACCCGTGGACTGACTACACTTAACAGGAGAAAACATAATTTATGCTTACCTGATAAATTCCTTTCTCCTGTAGTGTAGTCAGTCCACGGCCCGCCCTGTTTTTTATGGCAGGTCTAAATTTTAAATTATACTCCAGTCACCACTGCACCCTATAGTTTCTCCTTTCTCGTTTGGTTTTCGGTCGAATGACTGGGTGTGACGTAGAGGGGAGGAGCTATATAGCAGCTCTGCTTGGGTGATCCTCTTGCACTTCCTGTTGGGGAGGAGTTAATATCCCATAAGTAATGGATGACCCGTGGACTGACTACACTACAGGAGAAAGGAATTTATCAGGTAAGCATAAATTATGTTTTTTATTTGGAATTATTTTAATTAGGTTAAAGTTAGTGGGTGTTAGGGTTACGTTAGGATTAGACTTAGGGTTAGGTTTAGGGGTTAATAACTTTAGAATAGTGGCGGCGATATTGGGGCAGCATATTAGGGTTTAATAAGTGTAGTTAGGTGGCAGCAATTTTGAGGGCAGCAGATTAGGGGTTAATAACTGTAATGTAGGTTGCGGCAATGTTAGGGGCAGCAGATTTGGGGTTAATAAGTGTAGTTA
Source organism: Bombina bombina (assembly GCF_027579735.1). Lineage (NCBI taxonomy): Eukaryota > Metazoa > Chordata > Amphibia > Anura > Bombinatoridae > Bombina > Bombina bombina. The sequence continues at coordinate 642,177,464 of NC_069501.1, read as the reverse complement.
GGTGGCGGCGAGATTGGGGATGGCAAATTAGGCATTATTAACAGTAATGTAGGTTGTGGCGACATTGGGGGCAGCAGATTAGGGGTTAATAACAGTAATGTAGGTGGCGGCGATGTTAGGGACAGCAGATTAGGGGTTAATAAGTGTATGTAGGTGGCGACGACATTGGGGGCAACAGATAAGGGATTAATAATATTTAACTAGTGTTTGCGATGCGGGAGTGTGGCGGTTTAGGGGTTATTATGTTTATTATAGTGGCGACGATGTCCAGAGCGGGAGATTAGGGGTTAATAATTGTATTATAGTGTTTGCGATGCGGTAGTGCCTTGGTTTAGGGGTTAATAGGTAGTTTATGGGTGTTAGTGTACTTTGTAACACTTTAGTTATGAGTTTTATGGTACATCTCTGTAACGTAAAACTCATAACTACTGACTTTCAGGTGGCGGTACAGATCTTGTAGTTATAGGCTGTACCGCTCACTTTCGCAAATTGCAAAAAAGTTTGACAGGATACATAAGTTTGTGCACACATTTGAATAAATCCTAAATTACAAAAAAAGTTTGACAGGAAACATAAGTTTGTGCACGCATTTGAATAAATCCTAAATTACAAAAAGGGTTTGACAAGAAACATAGGTATATACATTTTTTATATATAGTTTTTGAATAGTTTGATTAATGTATGTTTGATGATATAAATATACATGTTTCTTTCCTAAGATATGGTGAGTCCACGACTTTAGTAATTACTGTTTGGAATATCACTCCTGGCCAACGGGAGGAGGCAAAGAGCACCACAGTTAAACTGCTAAGTTTCACTCCCTTACCCACAACCCCCAGTCATTCTCTTTGCCTTCGGTGCATGGAGGAGGTGAAGTTTAGGTGTCTGAAGAAAATTTTGTTTTCATCTACAAGCAAGTTTTGGGGTATAGCCATATTCCACGTCATTCCTTGCAGTCGCGTAGTGGTGGCTTTAAAGCAGTTAGGAACTTGTAAAGAGGTACTTACTGCATTTTCCTAACAATTGCTGCCTTAGTTTAGAAAGCCAGAGTTTGCTACTCTGTTCTTTCATTTTCAAAGGTCTCTGTGAGGAACTGTGTCTTCCCATACCTTGTAACTGTCTACATGCAGGTAAGTGCTTTTTCTTCCAGTTGGGGAGACCATGCACTTAACAAATTAAAAAGACACTGCTTTTTCATTAGGACATAGATAATCCTGTTGTATGGGTTACACTGGGGCATGAAGCAGGCACTGTAGCATGTGTGAGACTAACATTTAAACACTTTTAAAAAGAAAGGGTAAAATATTTTTATTAGGCTTTATTTTCTGACACATATTTACTTGATAAAACAATACAAGTTTAAACTGAAACTAAGGATGAATTTTCTATTTCAGCAGCTTATTCATTTCCCCTTTGCTTTAAAATAAAACAACGCAACATTTTAAACTGTCTGGTTTGAAAAAAATGGATATTTCTGGTACTCAGTGTACCAGGAAGCTATTTTTAATGCCTCTCTCTGTCGTGGCAGTAATTTGAGCTCGGCATTTGTGGTCACATGACTGACTTTACTTCATAACTGTCAGGTATTCCACCTTAAACTGACTTGTGTGAATAACTTCCAATACCACCTTTATTCATTAGACCAACCTACCTACTCTATATCACCTGTCTTCTAACCTTAGACAAGTGCTTAGTTATTGAGTGTTATAGGAGTAACATAGTTGCTCTCTCTGCTTTATCCTAAGCTATTTTGGATTACAAACTACTGTTCTAATCTCCTTTATCTACTGAGATATTTCAAGCATCCTAAACAAATATGAAAATTTCCAATCATTAAACTGCCTGCAGCACAGGATCTTTACAAACTGGGAGACTGATTCCCACTTCATGCTGATTCCCACAAGCTGCAGCAATCATCTCCTCACAAAGGAAACAGTTGTGCTACAATATCAAACCTCTTCACTTTTGTTTGTCACAGTCACTGTAACTAAGTCTGCGGCTGACTAATTACATTAAAGGCTCTAACGAATAACAACCTGTAATTGAGTTCCAGTTTCCATACAGCCGCTCTGTCTCTTACCTGCTTGCATTGCTTCACTGTTGCCTTTCAGCTGCAGATCAGAAACTCTCCTCTCACTGAAAATAACTGCAAGCAAAGTGTCCTGAGGTTGTGGTAAGCATGAACATGTTCTAATTTGTATATATGTATATATGTGAAGTTTCTCATCACTGCAATTTGTTACTCACCTGGTATATGATAACAAGAGACACTGTTCAAATAATCAGGACTTCCTGCTTAATTATATATATATATATATATATATATATATATATATATATATATATATATATATATATAGCTCTTCCTCATAGAGAGAGACATTCTTCTGATTTATTTCTGAGATCATAACCAGGTTCATACCTGAATATACCTCAACTGTATCTTACCAATAATTCACTGTGAGCTAGCTGGTTGTTTTCCTGATAAGATAAATCTCAGCTCCATTGAGACATTTTATAACAGTTTCGCAGTTGCAGATCCAAACAACTGTCTTTCATCAGTTGAATCCTAACAATAACGTTTCTGAGGAAAAAGTAGTTTTTTCTCCATTTCTGGGTGATCCGGTCTTAAATGGTAAGGCACCTCAGTAATTGAGGTGTGGGGTTGCCTGAGGGGTATTTTAGAAGTTTATTTGATGTTTATTAAATGTTTTTTTCTTAACTTTTCTCACATAATTTTAGCTGGGGATCGATCCTAATTTGGGATACAATTTAAAGTGTATTTTTTCCTTTGCTTATTTAAATTGAATATTAAAATCTTTGAAACTTATCTGTACAAGTTTATTTATTGTTTCACAACATGTCTGATATGGAGCAAGAGGTTGCTTATATGACTTCATGCTTATTATGTTTAGATGCACAAATTGCAGCTCTTATGCAATTTTGTTCTTAATGGGTCAAGAAAACCTTGCAAAATAAAGGTAACATTTTTGAGCCTAATGTCTCTCAGGATGATGCTGTTAAAATAATACCTCAGCTTTCTCCTGCTACGTCCCAATCCTCAATGGCGTCACATGCAGTGCCCTGCGGTTCCTCTATAACTCCTAGTGGAGTTTATTTAAAAGCAGAAATTGCTGTCCAGGTATTTTCAGCGGTATCAGGACTCTACTTTAGATGACTCCGATACCCCTGTCGTTGTCACTCCTAAGACATTTAGTAAAGTTAATAGTTTCTTTGATGAACCTTCCACTTCAGAGGTTTTTCCTGTGCCGGACCGTGCTAGGGAGATTATCTCACAGGAATGGGAGAAACCAGGGGTGTCTTTTCCCCGTCTACCATTTATAAGAAAATGTTTCCTGTCAAGGACTCCATTAAAGACCCTTGGTATACTGTACCCAATGTTGAAGGGGCCAAATGGCTAAGAGAGCCACTATTCCTATTGAAAAAGATTTATGTTCATCAAGGTCTCCAATGGCAACCTGCAGTGTGTATTTCTAGTGTGGCATCTTATTGGTTCGATGCCTTGTCTGATTCTCTTCAAGTAGAGACTTCCTTGGATGAAATTCAAGACAGGATTAAAGCTGTTAAGTTCGCCAATTCCTTTATTGCAGATGCCATTTTACAGGTTGTTAGACTAGGAGCTAAAACTTCTAGCTTTGCTGACCTAGCCCGCAGGGCGTTATGGTTTAAATCCTGGTCTGCAAACGTTTCCTCTAAAGTCAAGCTTCTGGCGATTCCTTACAAGGGCAAAACCTTTTTTGGACCCAGTTTGACAGAAATTATCTCTGATATTATGGGTGGAAAAATGTCTTTTCTACCTCAAGATAAAAAGAATAAGCCTAAAGAACGTTAGAGTAATTTTTGTTCCTTTTCGTAACTTCAAAAGAAAGCCTTTCCCTTCTTCTTCCAAGCAGGAACAATTCAAGTCTTCTTGGAAACCCAATCAGTCTTGGAACAAGGGGAAACAATCAAAGAAACCAGCAGCTGATTCTAAATCAGCATGAAGGGTTTGCCCCCTGTCACGGATACCAGGCTGCAAGGGTTAAACCCCTACCCCCTATATCCACACCCCTGTTGTTATCTAGTCTAGGTGTGAAGTGTCTTTCTGTTACTGTGTGAGTCATCCATTGTCCTTTTGTAAGTCAGGATGTGATTAGAATCTTGTTTAACTTACCATTGTCTGATGTTTTCTCATTGTATAATATTTGTGTAGTAACTACCCCCATTTGTTGTGTGAGTCATCCATTGTCCTTTTGTAAGTCAGGAAATGTATATAAGCTGTGTTTTCTGTGCAGTAAAGCAGTTATTTTTTTCACCTGAATGCTAGTCTCTCTAGTCATTTAGGTGCGCTCCTGCTAGAATCACTTTCCTGGGCTACATAGCAGTTTGTTCCAGACAGCAGAAGGACCCGTTTGGCGGAGCTACCCAGCCGGGTAGCCGGGGATCCGTCACACCCCCGGTCCGGGATGTCCCAGGTCCCTGGACTGTAGACATAGTACCCCAGGGATACAAATTGGACTTCAAGACTTTTCCTCCCAGAGGCAGATTACTTCTCTCAAGATTATCTGCAGACCAAATAAAGAGAGAGGCATTATTGAAATGTATACAACATCTTTCCTCCCTGGGAGTGATAGTTCCAGTGCAGGAACAGGGTCTCAGCTTCTACTCCAACCTATACACTTCACAAACTTTGGCAAGTGCACTATAAAGGCAAACTTCTCTAATATGTTTATTTCATAAGATACTTTGTGTGTCAGTATCAATTTATTGTTCCCTTATGAGGAGTGGTGCTAGCATTTAATTTATAACATAACAGAGAACGTTTAACGTTTAATTTAAAACAGTAACAGAGAATCAGTCTCCATATATTGGGGTGGTGAAACCGATGCAATAGAGCGTCACGAACTGTATCTGTCACAGAACCTCTGGCCTCGATTGCCACATGGGAGGATATGAAAGGATTCTAATATTAATATATATATATATATATACACATATATATATATATATGGTAACAATAATAGTACAAGCATGTAGTTTATACACATTGTATACCAGAATACCAAGAAAGGCATGAATGTGATTATATTAACATACAAAACTTCTCACTTAATATTGAATCATCATGTTTATCTAATGGTATTTTACAAAACACACAAGTAATTCCACATTGTCAAGAAAGTGATAGGTGAGACGCAAGTACAAGCAATACAAGTGGCATATGAAGGCTTTAAACACTGACGAGATTAACCAGAAATCAGCTGTTTACGCTGTTTACCAAACGGTATTCCAAGCATACTGAAAGGAACCTAATCGTTCAAAAGCATGAAATGTTACTTTGCAGAACCAATTGTTGCAACTTCTATGATCAGTCTGGGCAAAGAGTGCTATATAAGCATTTATGTCCAGGGAATATAATCCCAATTGTTCACAAAGTCTACTCCAACCTATTTGTGGTTCCCAAAAAAAGAGGGAACTTTCCGTTCCATTCTAGACTTGAAGTGTCTAAACAAGTTTCTCAAAGTTCCATCCTTCAAGATGGAGACTATACGCTCCATTCTTCCTTTAGTACAAGAGGGTCAGTTCATGACAATCATAGACCTAAAGGATCCGTATCTTTATGTTCCTTTTCACAGGGACCATCACAGATTCCTGAGATTTGCCTTTCTGGACAAACATTTTCAGTTCGTGGCCCTTCCATTTGGTCTAGCAACGGCTCCCAGAATTTTGTCAAAGGTTCTGGGGGCTCTTTTGGCAGTGATCCGTTCTCGTGGGATTGCTGTGTCACCTTACCTGGATGACATATTGGTTCAGGCGCCATCTTTTCAACAAGCAAAACCTCACACAGAGATATTGTTGTCTTTTCTTCGTTCCCACGAATGGAATGTGAATCTGGAAAAAAGCTCCCTTTCCCCCTGCTACAAGAGTTGTGTTCTTAGGGACCTTAATAGATTCTCTATTGATGAAGATTTTTCTGACAGAGATCAGGAAAATCAATATCATTTCCTCTTGCCTCTCTCTTCAGGCTACTGCTCATCCTTCAGTGACTCAATGTGTGGAGGTAATCGGTCTGATGGTGGCTTCCATGGACATAATTTCTTTTGCTCGATTCCATTTCAGAGCTCTCCAGTTGTGCATGCTCAGACAATGGAATGGCGAACATTCGGATCAGAGTTGTCGTCAAGGGATTCTCTCCCGTGGTGGATTTCTCAGGAACATCTGTCTCATGCCACATGTTTTCAGAGACCTTCCTGGGTGATCTTGACCATGGATGCCAGCCTGCTGGGCTGGGGAACAGTCTGGAACTCGTTAAAAGCTCAGGGCCTTTGAACTCGGGGTGAGTCTGCTCTTTCCATCAACATCTTGGAGTTGAGGGCGATATACAATGCTCTATTGGCTTGGACCAGTTTATCAGGTTCCAGTCAGACAACAGAACCTCTGTGGCTTAAATCAATCACCAGGGAGGGATTCGGAGTTCCTTAGCCATGAAGGAGGTTACTCGGATTCTTCAGTGGGCAGAGACCCACAATTGCTGTCTATCTGCCATCCACATTCCAGGAGTAGACAACTGGTAAGTAGAATTTCTGAGCAGACATACTTTTCATCCCAGGTAATGGGAACTCCATCTTGAGGTGTTTTCCATCTTAGTCCTCAAATGGGGGGTGCCGTAGATATATCTGATGGCGTCCCATCAGAACGCCAAGCTTCTAAGGTATGGTTCAAGGTCAAGAGATCTGCAGTCCGTTCTGATAGATGCTCTGGCGGTTCCTTGGGTTTTCAGGTTGGCATACCTGTTTCCTCCGTTTGCTCTCCTTCCACGAGTCATTGCTCGTATCAAACAGGAGAGGGTGTCAGTGATTCTAATAGCCCCTGCGTAGCCTTGCAGGATCTGGTTTGCAGACCTAGTGGAGATTTCATCTCTCCCACCTTGGAGACTACCTTTGAGGAAGGACCTCCTGATTCAGGGTCCCTTCCTTCATCCAAATCTCTTTTCTCTGAAGCTGACTGCTTGGAGATTGAACGCTTAATTCTGTCTAAGAATGTTTTTTCTGAGTTGGTCATTGAGACCATGATTCAGGCTTGCAAGATTTTACCATAAGATATGGCGTAAATATCTTTTTTGATGTGAATCCAAGGGCTTCTCTTGAAGTAGAATTAGAATTCCTAGAATTTTATCTTTTCTTCAGGAAGGTCTGGAGAAGGGATTGTCAGTCAGTACCCTGAAGGGTCAGATTTCAGCTTTATCAGTTTTACTACATAAACATTTGGTGGATGTGCCAGATGTGCAATCTTTTTTGTCAGGCCTTGGTCAAAATCAGGCCTGTCTTTAAGTCTGTTGCTCCTCCTTCGAGTATTAACCTTGTTTTTAAAGTTTTACAGCTGGCTCTGTTTGAGCCGTTGCATTCCATAGACATTAAGTTGTTATCTTGGAAGGTTTTGTTTCTTTTTGCTATCTCTTCTGCTCGAAGAGTCTCAGAACTCTCAGCTCTGCAGTGTAATTCCTCTTATCTTATTTTCTCTTGCAAGGTGTATCCGGCTTCATCCTTTACTTGTGGGATATTCTCATTCCCTACAGGAAGTGGCAAAGAGAGCACACAGCAGAGCTGTCCATATAGCTCCCCCTCTAGCTCCGCCCCCCAGTCATTCTCTTTGCCGGCTCTGACAGCAGGGCTACTCTGCGGGAGGGTAAAGTGAATGTGGTGTTAGATTTGTAGTTTTGTATCTTCAATCAAGAGTTTGTTATTTTTAAATGGTACCGGTTTGTACTATTTACTCTAAAGCAGAAATGTGATGAAGAATTCTGCTGAGCGGAAAATGATTTTAGCATGTTGTAACTAAAATCCATTGCTGTTCCCACACAGGACTGAGGAGTACCAGAAAACTTCAGTTGGGGGGAACAGTTTGCAGGCTTAACTGCTATAAGGTATGTTCAGTCATCTTTTTCTAGACAAGACTCAGTAATGCTAGAAGACTGACAAGAATCCCCATGTGGGGAAGGTAAGCCATGTTCTGAGACTCAGTATAGAAGGAAGGCTTACTTAACAGGGCTCAATAGGCTGGTGGACACTGTTACAGGGCAATCGATTATTTAATGGGAAAAAAGACTCATTATAAACGTTTTTTTATGCACTTTGGTGTGTTATATGGGGTTATCTTCCACATGGCATATGTTTAGACACCTATTTGGGATTCTGAAGGCCCCACAACTCCGGAGTGGAGAGGGAGGGGGCCTAAATTTCGCGCCTCAGTTGCGCAGTTGATATTGCAGACAGCTTCATGCAGCTTCACATGGAGGGTCCAAAGACTCCTTGAGGACTTCATAGAGGCTTATTTTCCACCAAACTAATCCCCAGGGGCAGGTAGGGCCACAGCAGTTGGCTGTGGCAAGGTGCTGTAGTTTAATAACCGGTTGTAAACTTTAGGTTGCTCCGGTTTGGGCATTAAGGGGTTAATTTTTAAGCCTTAAGCTCATGTGGTAAAAATTTCAGAGAGATTGAAGCATTTTTCACGGTTTGGTAAAATTGTGTGCGCTTTTTATTTCTTAAAGGCACAGTACCGTTTTTTTCAAATTGGAAATTTTATTTGAGTGAAGTGTTTCCAAGCCTGCTTGTGAATAATACTAGTCTGTTAAACATGTCTGACACTAAAGAGAGACCTTGCTCTATGTGTTTAGAAGCCATGGTGGAACCCCCTCTAAAATTGTGTTCCAAGTGCACTAATGTGTCTATACACTTTAAAGATCATATTGTGTCACTTAAAAATGTAGCCCTAGATGATTCTTTGACGGAAGGTAACGAGGATAGCCCGCCTTCCTCTCCCCATGTGTCGCCACCAGTTACGCCCGCGCAAGCGATGCCTAGTACCTCTAGTGCGTTGGCCCCTATTACATTACAACAATTAGCAACAGTCATGGATAATTCACTTGCGACATTTCTATCCAAACTGCCAGTTTTTCCTACAAAGCGTGATAGCTCTGTGTTAAGAACAGATTATGAGCAGTCAGAAGCTTTGGGAGGTTTATCTGACGTACCCTCACAACACTCTGAAGCGGCAGTGAGGGATGTGATGTCTGAAGGAGTAATTTCTGACTCAGGAAAGGTTTCTCAGCGGGCAGAATCAGATTCATTAGCATTTACATTTAAGCTGGAACAGGGAGGTATTAGCTACTCTGGATGATTGTGATCCTATGGTGGTCCCAGAGAAATTGTGTAAAATGGACAAGTATCTAGAGGTCCCTGTATACACTGATGTGTTTCCGATCCCTAAAAGGGTTGCGGATATTGTTACTAGGGAGTGGGATAGACCAGGTGTCCCTTTTGTTCCCCCCCCTATTTTTAAGAAAATGTTCCCAATAAATGAACATCTCGGACCACTGCAACTGTGCATGCTCAAACAGTGGAATGGGGATTACGCAGACTTGTCTCCTCAGATACAATTGGACCAGAGACTCTCTTCTCTGGTGGTTGTCTCAGGATCATCTGTCTCAGGGAACATGTTTCCGCAGACCAGAATGGATCATTGTAACGACCGATGCCAGTCTATTGGGCTGGGGTGCAGTCTGGGACTCCCTGAAAGCTCAGGGCCTATGGTCTCGGGAAGAATCTCTTCTCCCGATAAACATTTTGGAACTGAGGGCGATATTCAATGCGCTTCAGGCATGGCCTCAACTAGCTGCGGCCAAATTCATCAGATTTCAGTCGGACAACATCACGACTGTAGCTTACATCAATCATCAGGGGGGAACGAAGAGTTCCTTAGCGATGAAGGAATTCCAAAATCCCGTCAGAATTCCAAACTTCCTCGATACAGATCCAGGTCCAGGGACCCCAAGGCGGTATTGATAGATGCTCTAGCAGCGCCTTGGTTCTTCAATCTGGCTTATGTCTTTCCACCGTTTCCTCTTCTCCCTCGTCTGGTCGCCAGAATCAAGCAGGAGAAGGCTTCGGTGATTCTGATAGCGCCTGCGTGGCCACGCAGGACTTGGTATGCAGACCTAGTGGACATGTCATCTGTTCCACCATGGACACTGCCATTGAGGCAGGATCTTCTAATACAGGGTCCATTCAAGCATCCAAATCTAGTTTCTCTGCGTCTGACTGCTTGGAGATTGAACGCTTAATTCTATCAAAGCGTGGTTTCTCTGAGTCAGTTATAGATACTCTGATTCAGGCTAGAAAACCTGTCACCAGGAAAATCTACCATAAGATATGGCGAAAATATCTTTCTTGGTGTGAATCCAAGGGTTACTCATGGAGTAAGGTTAAGATTCCCAGAATATTATCTTTTCTCCAAGAAGGTTTGGAGAAAGGATTGTCAGCTAGTTCCCTAAAGGGACAGATATCTGCTCTGTCAATTCTCTTATATATATCTTCTACTCGAAGAGTTTCAGAATTGTCTGCTTTACAGTGTGATTCACCTTATCTGGTGTTTCACGCAGATAAGGTTGTGTTGCGTACCAAACCTGGTTTTCTATTTACAAGCAACTAAAGACTTCAGACAAACATCATCCTTGTTTGTCGTTTATTCTGGTAAGAGGAGAGGTCAGAAAGCGACTGCTACCTCTCTTTCCTTCTGGCTGAAAAGCATCATCAGGTTGGCTTATGAGACTGCTGGCCAGCAGCCTCCTGAACGAATTCCTGCTCATCTACCAGAGCTGTGACTTCCACTTGGGCTTTCAAGAATGAGGCTTCTGTTGAACAGATTTGTAAGGCAGCGACTTGGTCTTCACTGCATACTTTTGCTAAATTTTACAAATTCGATACTTTTGCTTCTTCTGAGGCTATTTTTGGGAGAAAGGTTTTGCAAGCAGTGGTGCCTTCCGTTTAAGGTACCTGTCTTGTTCCCTCCCTTCATCCGTGTCCTAAAGCTTTGGTATTGGTATCCCACAAGTAAAGGATGAAGCCGTGGACTGGATACACCTTGCAAGAGAAAACAGAATTTATGCTTACCTGATAAATTACTTTCTCTTGCGGTGTATCCAGTCCACGGTCTGCCCTGGCAATTAAGTCAGGTAAATCATTTTTTTGTTTAAACTACAGTCACCACTGCACCCTATGGTTTCTCCTTTTTCTCCTAACCTTCGGTCGAATGACTGGGGGGCGGAGCTAGAGGGGGAGCTATATGGACAGCTCTGCTGTGTGCTCTCTTTGCCACTTCCTGTAGGGAATGAGAATATCCCACAAGTAAAGGATGAAGCCGTGGACTGGATACACCGCAAGAGAAAGTAATTTATCAGGTAAGCATAAATTCTGTTTTTCATGCCAATAAGGCGGTTCTTCGTACTAAGTTAGGTTTCCTTCCTAAGGTTGTTTCTAATAGAAATATCAATCGAGAAATTGTTGTTCCCTGTCTGTGTCCTAATCCTTCTTTTTCCAAAGAACGTTTATTACACAATTTGGATGTTGTATGTGCTCTTAAATTCTACTTACAGGCGACTAAGGATTTTCGCCAGTCCTCTTCCCTCTTTGTCTTTGTTTCTCTGGGAAACATAAAGGTCGGAAAGCTACTGCTACTATTGTTTCTTTTTGGTTACGAAGTATAATTCGTTTGACTTTTGAGACTGCTGGACAGCAGCCTCCTGAGAGAATTCATTCCACAAGAGCTGTTTCCTCTTCTTGGGCTTTCAAAAATGAAGCTTCTCTGGAACAAATTTGCAAGGCTGCAACTTGGTCTTCTCTTCATACTTTTTCCAAATTTTCCAAATTTTAAACATTTGCCTCGGCTGAGGCTTCTTTTGGGAGAAAGGTTCTTCAAGCGGTGGTGCCTTTTATTTAGGACTGCCTGTCTTGTCCCTCCCTATTTATCTGTGTCCTCTAGCTTGGGTATTGGTTCCCAACAGTAATTACTCAAGCCGTGGACTCACCATATCTTAGGGAAGAAAAACTAAATTTATGCTTACCTGATAAATTTATTTATTTCCGGATATGGTCCACAGCCCCACCCTTTTTTTTAAGACAGTTATTCTTTTGACTATAACCTCAGGCACCTCTACACATTATGTTACTCCTTTTTCTCCATTTCCCTTCCGTCAAATGAATGGGGGTTGTGGGTAAGGGAGTGATACTTAGAAGTTTAACTGTGGTGCTCTTTGCCTGCTCCTGCTGGCCAGGAGTGATATTCCCAACAGTAATTACTCAAGTGGACTCACCGTATCCGGAAATAAAAATAAAATTATCAGGTAAGCATAAATTTAGTTTTTTAAGCAGTACCAAAGGAGTTAATGAAAAAAGGGGTGTATTAGTTGGATCAATTTTGATTGGCTATGTTAACCTTTATTAGGTAGATGTGAACAGATAACAGATTATGCCTGAGGAAACAGCCAGCAAGGCTGAGAAACGCGTTGCGTACCTGTTTTAAGAGCAATATATACTTATCAGGTCTTTAAGATTTTAATATGCTTTTAATAAAGGGTGTTTTATTTGTTTCAAACCATTTGTGTTCACTTCATTATTCCTTTGAGGCTGATTGAGCCCAGCTGGGAGTAGCAGAATCCACACCCTGGTTCAGTGAGCTAAGACACTGTGAGATCTCAGTCTGTTACATGCAAGCATTGTATGTCTTATTATTATTATTATTATTATTATTATTATTATTATTATTATTATTATTATTATCATTAATAATACAAATATTTTATTATTACAATAGGATGTCCCTTTAACACATTTCTACCCATCTAATAGTTTGTTAAATAAAAATTGCCTTACAATTACTGTTTACACGATTTTTCTAAATGGCTTGCTGTTCCCTCTTGATATGAAGTTACTGACAGGTGGTGCTGTTGTTTTATTCATTCCATAAAGGTAACATTTTACCAGCAAACAAGCTAACACTTATGATAAATCTGAGAGAACAAATTATCTGCAGCCACTGATGATAAAGAACACATTATGCTTAAACCATAATGACTCCACAGCAGGATCAAGATTAAATGAAGGGAATGGTTTTGGTATTTACACATCGCTATGTTGGAATAATTGTCCATTAGTTATGATATGTTCCAACAATGTATCTGAGGCTCTAAGTGACTGACAGGGTTATTTTAGGTGGCAGATCACTTTCTATCTGCAGAGAATGAGGCTTCTTCTTCTACAAACAAAAACTGTTTAGTGACTTTTTGTTTTATTTGTTATATCTGTATAGTAAGTTTGATGCATTGAGCATCTCACTGTATCATTATTGTTTTTTTTATTAATATTATTATTATTTTTTATTCAGGTTTAATACAAACAGTACTTTAAACAAGTAAGGTTGTAGCAAAGAAATGCAGACAATGCTGGTTGTGTCCTGAAATACATAATATTATGTGTGATGTTGACATTTGCAAATTGCTATAGTAATGGACCTTATGGTAGTTACAATAGTTACAGACCTTAGTTTTTACGTTTACAGAAAGATTAAGATGTTAAGGAACGTTAGGTTAACATGCTCCTTAAACATATTAAAATTATATACAGACTCACATTCTTGGATATAAGGGATATCTGTTGAGTTGACAGATTATATATGGAGAATTACATTACAAATCCTTGATATTCCAGTAGTGGATGAGGAAATCTAATTTTACACAACCAAAACAAACCTTTGCAAATTGTTGTAAACTAACTATATTATAGTGCAATACAAATGTATCTAGGTAAATATATATATATATATATATATATATATATATATACCCTAATAACACATTTAAGGAATTAAAACAAAAATATTTTTATATATTTATAATTCTGTGCATTACCAATTAGTTAAAATATTATGTTTATACGGCCATGCAACTCTATGTGAAGGGGTTGAACACATATTTAAAGTACCACTCGGGAGCTGCAGAGATCTGCTGGTCCCAAATGGAAACTGCAGATGACCTTATTAGCAGTGCTAGTTGCACAGTTGGGTTGTGTAACTGTTACTGCTGACTGGGTCAGTGGCAGGTTCTTCTCTGGACCAGTAGTTCTCTGCAGCTCCTGACCTTTACCTTATCTGTGTGTTTAACTTCTTTGCTGGGGTTAGACATATAGGGGTCAATTTATCATGCTACAGTGGACTGGGTGTACATATGCGCCCCTGTCCACCGTAGCTGGCCTCTGGTGGGCTGAATTCTGCGCTCTTGTGAAATGCCACCCCCTGCCCACGCGCAGCCAATCACACGCGGGCAGGAGGTGGCAAAGAGGTTAGGGATGCAGCAGTCTGATGATGATCTGCTTTATAAATATGGACTGCAGGTTCTCACAAGAAAAGGGGGTTGAAGGCTGGCGAAAACCTTTCATAAATCAACTCCATAGAGTTGCAGTGTTGCTAGTGTTAAAATTACACAAGCTAATTTTTTTTCCCTTTCTGTATGTTGTCTTTTATAGCATTGGCACCAGGACAGATATAGAATTGTTAGTGTGATGGATACCCCGGCTACCCCAACTGGGTAGCTCCGCCAAACGGGTCCTGCTTCCTCCCTGCAGCTATGTAGCTGGCAAGTGACCACAGCCCGGAGCCACCCCTGATGCCCGACAGCACCAGTATTCAGGATCCCACCCAATGGCAGACTCCGGCTACCCAGACTAGGTAGCTCTGCCAGAGGGTCCTTCCTCTGCCTGGAACAGGCTACTATGTAGCCCAGGAAAGTGATTTTAGCAGGAGCCGACCCACATAACTAGACATACTAGCATTCAGGTGAAACAGGAACTGATTTTATTGAAAACACACATTCCTTTTATACACAAAGCTCATCTGGTAAGATACTGGACAATCCCACAATTTTCCTGCCATTCCCGCCCCTCCAGACAGACCGGCACCTCCATAGCAGCCACAGTCCCACAGAATCCTAGGACATAGGGGTGGCGGTTTCGGGGTGATCCCGGGGGAGCGGCGGCATTTGGTCCCCAGATGCCACAGTCCAAAAAGCAGCGTGATTTGTCACTGGGGACCGGAGATACAGCCTGTTGAAGCGGGTGTCCTGCTGTTCTGTGGCCGACCGGGAGTTCCAGGAGCCCGGCCAGCCTGAGAAGGGTTAGGCAGGTTTCCATTTTGAGAAGGCCGACCAGGAGTTCCAGGAGTCCAGCAAGCCAAGGAGGGTTTTCCCAGTCATACACCAGCTCTTCTCTTAACAAGTTTAATACACAAAACAAGCAAACAAAAGCTTCCAGAGATTGTGGTTGCTCTGAGGAGCCCAAAACCACTGAGAAACAGGGGTGAGGTTGTAGGGTGTAGGAGTTTAAATCTTGCAGCCTGGTATCTGTGACAACTCCCCCCTTCCAGTTCGGCAGACCCGGCTAGATCCTTAACAGGTTTGCCTGGGGCTGTCCGACGGTGGCCCTCCACTTCTCGGATGATAGAGAAGGTTATTCCATCTCCCCTGTGTTTGAGGCACCCTGGGGGGTTTCTGCTGGTGTTTATCCTTTGCACCCTGGGTGCAGGGATAGTAACACGATGCAAAGTACCAAACAAGTTTGCCAAGGCTGGCTCCCAAACAGTTGCTCTCCCACAAGTTCCAGTGTCTTTAATTTCCATGGCCATACTGCCTCCCTCTGTTGAGTACCGGCTGACCCACCCACAAACAAAGCCAGTGCCGGTTTCCCAGCTGTATTCCCATCCCAGATCGGAGGGTGAGGTTGCTCTTTGGTGGGGCAGGCAAAGCTTGTTGTGGCACCAACTGCATAAGCTTTTATCCTCCTTGCCCAATGCAACGCCTGCCCCCGGTGAGAAATCCTCCTGGACGCAAAAATGGTAGAGATCATGCCCAGCTACTGGGGAGAGAGACGGGCTGTCTCTCCTCCTGAAAGGGCATCTGCTGCCGGGGAGGGAGGCCAACTACCTCCACTCCCTGAGAAACTGTGCTGCCGCTGGGGAGGGAGACTGGCTGTCTCTGTTTCCTTGTACGGGGTTCTGCCGCTAAGGAGAGTTATCGACATCTGTCTCTCCCTGCCAGGTGTTCTGTGTAAGGGGAGGGAGGACAACTTCCTCTGGTCCCAGGGGATGGCTCTGCTGCTGGGGAGAGAGACCGAATGTACCCTCTTCCCGCTCCTGGCTCTGCCACTGGGGAGAGAGACCGACTGTCTCCTCTCCCTGCTCCTGGCTCTGCCGCGAGGGAGAGATGCTGACTGTCTCCTCTCCCAGGAAGGGGTTCTGTGTAAGGGGAGGGAGGACGACTACCTCTGCTCCCAGGGGATGGCTCTGCCGCTGGGGAGAGAGACAGACTGTCTCCTCTCCCAGGAAGGGGTTCTGCATAAGGGGAGGGAGGGTGACTACTTCCGCTCCCAGGGGATAACTCTGCTGCTTGGGAGAGAGACCGACTGTCTCCTCTCCCTGCTCCTTGCTCTGCCACTGGGCAGAGAGACCGACTGTCTCCTCTCCCAGGAAAGGGTTTTGTGTAAGGGGAGGGAGGATGACTACCTCCTCTCCCTGGTTTACTGGAGCTGTTGCAGGTGCTGATCAGAGGCCGGCGGCTCTCTGCCCTGTTGCCAGTGCTTTTGCTAGGGTGGCTACCTGGTCCAAGACCATAAGCTTTGAGCCAAACTGCTGATCAGGATCCAGCAGTCCTGGTTCCTTTTGTCTTTGTTGCGACTCCTCCACGGTTGAGCTGCATGAATCCCAGAGGGCTGCACCCCAGATCTGTATACCCTTGGCAAGCTGCTTAACAAGATCTAGCAGCCTCTTGTATTCCTTGACCAGTGCCTCTTCCTGGTCAATTATAAAATCCAGATAGTCTAGTAGCCAAGGTTCCTCCAAGAGATCCAGCAGTTCCTCTTGGAGCCCAGAGATATCCTCCAGACCCTGGTCCATCTCGCTCCCAAACTGTGGGTCCTCTGTCCTTTTTGTAAATAGTAATCCAGGGCCGCCAAAGCCAAAACCCTTTGTGGGTGAGCCATCCTCCATTCATGGCTGTGTTTGCATAGCGAGCCATCAAAGGGCCCGGTAGCTGTCCTCCACCCACATCTCTTGCTGGACCAGTCTATGTAGAACAGATAGCCATTTCTTCTTTGGCTGTTTTCCCAGGAAAGACACTCTCTGGTCCGCCAAACCCAGAACCTTGTGTCATTCGTGGGGAGGAGCTTTCCATTGTCCCGCTCCTGTTGAAGAGCCTCCCACCAGAGGTCCCAGCGGATCAGGTCCCTCTGTTCCAGCTCGTCCTGTAGGTAAATAGGACCATCCAGCTGGGCCAGCGCCTCCTGTACTCTCCTTAGAAATTTGACTTAATAGTTACCGGCTACTGTGGCCCTTCCCCTCTGTCAGCAGAAATCATGTGGAAGAAACGGATCCCACCGCTGCCACTAATGAGACGGATACCCCGGCTTCCCCCAGACTGGGTAGCTCTGCCAAACGGGTCCTACTTCCTGCCTGCCAACTTCAACTATGTAGCTGGCAATTGACCACAGCCACCCCTGATGCCCGACAGCACCTCCGGATACCCAGACTAGGTAGCTCTGCCAGAGGGTCCTTCCTCTGCCTAGAACAGGCTGCTATGTAGCCCAGGAAAGTGATTTTAGCTAGAGCCCACCCAAATAACTAGACATAACTAGCATTCAGGTGAAACAGGAAATGATTTTATTGAAAACACACACACTCCTTTTATACACAAAGCTCATCTTGATAAGATACTGGACAATCCCACAATTTTCCCGCCATTCCCGCCCCTCCAGACAGACCAGCACCTCCATAGCAGCCACAGAATCCCAGGACACAGGGGTGGCGGTTTCGGGGTGATCCCGGGGTAGCGGGTGTCATTTTAAAGCTCTCGGTCCCCAGATGCCTCAGTTCAAAAAGCAGCGTGATTTGTCACTGGGGACCGGAGATACAGCCTGTTGAAGTTATGGGGGTAGGGGTGTCAAAAAACCTCGGTTCCCAAAGGAACTCCCATCCAGTAATTCCCCCACCTTTTGTCCTCCCTAGGGGCTACTAATCCCCAAAAGAGCGGAGCTCTGGTGCACATGGTTGCTGGAGTGATCAGGGGTAAAGTTAGCCGGTGTCCTGCTGTTCTGTGGCCAACCGGGAGTTCCAGGAGCCCGGCCAGCCTGAGAGGGGTTAGGCGGGTGTCCGTTGTGAGGCGGCCGACCGGGAGTTCCAGGAGCCAGGCCAGCCTAGGAGGGTTTTCCCGGTCATACATCAGCTCTTCTCTTAACAAGTTTAGAACACAAAACAAGCAAACAAACGCTTCCAGAGATTGTGGTTGCTCTGAGGAGCCCCAAACCACTGATAAACAACAGGGGTGAGGTTGTAGGGGGTTAGGGGTTTAACCCTTGCATCCCGGTATCCGTGACAGTTAGTAACCGACAGAAACTAGCTATATCTTGCTTAGCTGATGAATCTTAGTTCTTAATACAAATAAAGGGATAGTAAAGTCCAAATGAAACTTTCATTACTCAGATAGGGCATGTGATTTTAAACAACTTTCTAATTTACTTTTACCATCAAATTAGCTTTGTTCTTTTGTTATTCTTAGTTGAAAGCTAAACCTAGGTAGGGTCATATGCTAATTTTTAAGCCATTTCTAAGCCATTGAAGGTAGCCTCTCATCTGAATGCATTTGACATTTTTTCACAGCTAGTTCATGTGTTTCATATAGATAACACTGTGCTCACACATGTGAAGTTATTTAAGAGTCAGCACTTATTGCCTGAAATGCAAGTATGTCAAAAGAACTGAGATAAGGAGGCAGTCAGCAGAAGCTTAGATACAAGGTAATTACAGAGGTAAAAAGTATATTTCTATAACAGTGTTTGTTATGCAAAACAGGGGAATGGTAATTAAAGGGATAATCTATCTTTTTAAACAATAACATTTTTACTTTCCCTTAAAGGGACAGGAAACCCCAAAATTTTCTTTCGTGATTTGGATAGAACATACAATTTTAAACAACTTTCCAATTTACTTCCATTATCAAATTTGCATTGTTCCCTTTTTATCCTTTGCTGAAGGAACAGCATTGCACTACTGGCAGCAAGATGAACACATCTAGTCAGCCAATCACAAAAGACAAATGTGTGCAGGCACCAATTAGCAGCAGCTCCCACTAGTGAAGGATATGTGCGTATTCTTTTTCAACAAGGAGTACCAAGAGAACAAAACACATTTGAAAATAGAAGTGAATTTAAAAGTGTCTTAAAATTAAATGCTCTATCAGAATCATGTAAGTTTAATTTTGACTTTTCCATCCCGTTAAGCTTACAAATCTAACCATGAGTTAAAGAAAGTAAACTAGTCAGTACAGACTGATACCCTATGGGTAAATATCTTATATGAACTAAGTAGAGGGCCTAAATAGGTAAGATATATACTAGTTAAAGGACCATTAAATACAGCAGAATTACGTAATCAAGAAACGCATAATAAAAAGACAATACAATAACACTTACTCTCTTGCACATGCTCAGTAGGAGCTGGTGCAACATAAACTGTGAATATAAAACAACTGTGTACAATTTAAAAATAGAAGTAGATCGATAAGGTTTTTTTTTGTTTTTAAACTGCAAGCACTTTTTGAATATATAATTTTATGAAACAGAACCTATAAACTTTCTGAAAATTTAAATACTAACGAGAAGTTTGTTTCAAAGGCATGCTTGCTACATGCTCACTGTAATAGAGTGACTGCTTACAAAATCATGTCAATTCCTTAATGTTATTTCATAGGACATGGAACCAGGTCAGTATTTGGTTACTGATATATCACTGTGCATCCTATTTCATTAAAAATTTTGGCATGTGCCCTAACGATCTTCAACCTAATCCAGATTCCAGTTTCCGTGTACAGTGTTAAAATTCTCATTACAGTGCCGTTCTTCCCTCAGCATTGTCCTTCCTCACAGCTTACAGCAGTCCGCTAACTCAGCTCTAACCAGGAACGTGCACTCATAAGAGGCAGGGGAGGCAGTGCCTACCCTGCCATATGTGGCCAAAGCTTAAAATTAAATTTTAATTAAAACAAAACAAAAAAAAGTAAAAAAAAAAATATTTTCCCCCATGTAATACTATGAAGAGGCAGGTACAGGAATGCTTCTCTCCATTGCAGTACATGGGTCAATGGAAAAGCTGTGCTGCAGCGCCACCTGTGTTCTGTCAATATATTAGCAGCAAAAATTGGGACCAATAGGAGGCACCACTCTTGATGCCTACTAGCAAGTGAAGGATAGATTAATCAGGAGGAGGATGCAGTGAGCAGGGTCATGTGACACAACTGGAAGCTGAGGTAACCTAAGAACAGATGACACCAAGCAGAAGAGTAAAGTAGTATTCTACATCTCCTGTGATTCACAAATTGATTGTGTTCAGATGCAGCTCATTAACAGGAGGGGACAGTAAGTGAGCATAACCCAATACTGACAGGAAGTCAAAAGGTCAATTCATATTTAAATCCATAATTTAAAACCCAGAGTTTGAAGTTAAGTGTGCAGTGTCCACATTATTTAAATTAAAGTTTTTGACATGGAATATTGCTAAGCCTCCCTTTTTCATGGTTATTTGATTTAGGTACAAATTCCATATATGTTATGTCTGTTCAGTCAGAGGATGCAGTATCTATTTTTATTTTTCTCTGTGTCTCCATTTATTTAAAGACTGCTGTTAACTTGTAATTCACAAATCAATTGAAAGCTGTTGCATTGTGTTTTTAATATGTGCTGCTTTTATACAAGTTTATATTAAAAATGAGATAATGAGTCATTTAAAAAATATATGTAATTATTGCAGTTAAATGTTTTTAGAAATAATGCCACTGTAAAGTAACTGGTTAAACACATTCATTCAGATAGAAATTTCACACAAAAAATAAATACACTTTCTATTTTACTTTTATTATGTACTTAATTCTTTTGGTATCCTTTGGTGTCCTTTGTTGAAGAGCATACCTAAGTGGGATGTGCATGTGCGTTTCTTGAACACCATATTGCAGCAGCAGCTGTGTTGGCAGTATTGATAACTTGTCCTTTGTATAAAATTTGTATGGTAAATTATTTCTATTTTTACAATACAGTAGTGAGTAGAGAAGAGATTGTGTATCATTCTAATTGCTTAGTAACTGGCACTGTGCCACAGAATTGTGTGAGTGTGTATGTGAGCAGAGTGGGTGTGTGGGTGTCAGTGAGCAGAGTATGTATGCTTTATTCTCCAGGTAATCAATACATTTCCGATGAGCTGGTGCTTTAGTGCAGTGTTTCTCAACAATGGTCCTCAAGTACCCCCAACAGGCCAGGTTTTCATTATAGCTGAATCAGTGCACAGGTGAAGTAATCAGTTGATCAGTAACTCAGTGGTTACTAACTTGCTCTCACCCATCACCTGATTATGTCACCTGTGTACTGGTTCAGATATCATTTAAACCTGCCCTGTTGGGGGTACTTGCGGCCCTCTGTACATGTGTTTCTCCGTCGTATCATATCTAGTGCCTCACCAGCCTCTGACCTCACTGCACGTCACTGGCTCTAACACAATTATGTCATTGTCACAGCTCTTTAGGATACAATGTGGTCTGGAATGGCTAAGTGCCAGGATAATTGCCTCTAGGAGAGGTGACTCTTCCCGCTAATACTTTGGAACTTCAGGCTATACACTTTGCTGTACACTATACTTCTGTGTATTTCTTCTATCAACTATCAAGGGGTTAGATGCAGTCTGGCAGTATTGTAGGAGGTCTTAAAGGGACAGTCTACACCATAATATTTTTGTTTTAAAAGATAGATAATCCCTTTATTAGCCATTCCCTTGTTTTGCATAACCAACACAGATATATTACTACGCCTTTTACCTCTGTGATTTTCTTGTATCTGAGCCTCTGCAAACCGCCCCCTTATTTCAGTTCTTTTGACAGACTTGCATTTTAGCCAATCAGTGCTGGCTCCTAGTAACTCCACGTGCGTGAGCACAATGTTATCTATATGAAACACATGAACTAACACCCTCTAGTGGTGAAAAGCTGTAAAAATACCCTGACATGAGAGGCGGCCTTCAAGGGCTTAGAAATTAGCATATGAACCTCCTAGGTTTAGCTTTCGACTAAGAATACCAAGAGAACAAAGCAAAATTGGTGATAGATGTAAATTTGAAAATTGTTTAAAATTCCATGCCCTATCTGAATAATGAAAGTTTATTTTGGACTAGACTGTCCCTTTAAATATTCTGACTTGGGTAGAATCATATCCTTAGCCATCTGATTTGTGCACTGAGAAACAAACTACCACAGCCTTTACATACTCTAGCAATATAGCCTCTCCATTGCCCTGTTCCCAAAGCATGCATGATTATTTATTTGATTGGACTTGTGAAAAAGTTGATGCCCCAAAACCAAGGATCCTTACACAACCTTTATAGACACTTGAGTTTTTCACCCAGCTAACATCTTCCTACTGTCATGGTACCTATTATTATCCATAAACTCAGAAAGATCAATAAATAGTTCTCACTGTTCCTTTAAAACCTTCTTGATTTACAGACTTCATTTTGCTCCTTAAAGGGACAGTCAACACCAGAATTTGTGTTGTTTAAAAAGAACGATAATCCCTTTATTACCCATTCCCCAGTTTTGCATAACCAACACATTTATATAAATACACTTTTTTACCTCTTGTATCTAAGCCTCTGCAGACTGCCCCCTTATTTCAGTTCTTTTGACAAACTTGCTTTTTAGCCAATCAGTGCTCACTACAGGGTAACTTCACGTGCATGAGCTTAATGTTATCTATATGAAACACATAAACTTATGCCCTCTAGTGGTAAAAATACATTCAGATTAGAGGCAGTCTTCTAGATCTAAGAAATTAGCATATGAACCTCCTATAATTAGCTTTCAACTAAGAATACCAAGAGAACAACGCAAAATTGGTGATAAAAGTAAATTGGAAAGTTGTTTAAAATTACATTCCCTATTTAAATCATGAAAGTTTTTTTTGGACTTGACTGTCCCTTTAATCCTTTGTTCTTGCTTTTCTTCTTGTCTCTAGTGCTTATTTGTATTTCCCCTTCTCATTTTCTTAAGCAGACTCCTTTCCTTCTTTTCTGCACAAAGGTCTCATCCAAAACCCATTCTTTTGTCATGAATGTAGGAAATCCTTGCTTTTTCTGCATCACAAGGGCACCACAGTAAGTGACAATCCAGAGGGCGTCCCTAGCTTGGTCAGAGCCCCAATAGCGCTCTCTACTATTATGCAGCATAGCGAGCAGTAATGTGATTTTTTTATTTTTACGTCAGAAATTATAGATTTGGAATAAAAATAAAATCAAAATATTAAAGGGACAGTCTAGTCCAAAATAAACTTTCATGATTCAGATAGGGCATGTAATTTTAAACAACTTTCCAATTTATCACCAATTTTGCTTTGTTCTCTTGGTATTCCTAGTTGAAAGTTAAACATAGGAGGTTCATATTCTAATTTCTTAGACCTTGAAGACTGCCTCTTACCTGAATGCATTTTTAGAGCTTTTCACCACTAGAGGGTGTTAGTTCATGTGTGTCATATAGATAACATTGTGTTCACGCACGTGGAGTTACCTAGGAGTCATCACTGATTGGCTAAAATGCAAGTCTGTCAAAAGAACCCAAATATTGGGCAGTTTGTAGAGGCTTAGATACAAGGTAATCACAGAGGTAAAAAGTATATTAATATAACTGTGTTGGTTATGCAAAACTGGGAAATAGTCAATAAAGGGATTATCTATCTTTTAAAACAATAGAAATTCTGGTGTAGACTGCCCCTTTAATTTTACATTGCATTAAGACTCCAATATCTTTTAATTCAAGTTCCTATCAATGTTTTCCAAAACACCATGTGAATGAAATAACTGAGCTGTTATTTTACCTTCAGACATCTTTCAATATCTACTGTATATTTCTTTGTGTTTATTACTATTAGCGCCATGTATTTGTATTACTTTGCTGTCCTTCCTTCCTCACATCAATTTCTGTGTTATGTTATAAAGATATCTCAATAGAACGCACAAATACAGGAAGGCTAGTTTACAGTTTTAAAGTTTGTTTCTCATTAAAACATTGATTTGAAATGAAATAAGAAATTACAGTAAAAACGGTAAATCATTCTGATTCCCATAACCAAGTCTGTTCTTTTTTACTACCTTTAACTTTGTATTGGCTGTTGCACCTATTGCTTGTGTCCATAGCTTGTATTACATTTTGTGTTTTAGATTCTACTGGAGATTTTATTGAAATAAATGTATTTACCATCCTTGATGCCGTTTTTTCAGATCATCTGCGGAATCTTTATTTTTGTTTTAATCTATTTACCTTTCTTTCAGTAGACGTTAAACAGTAAATAAATGCATATTACTTGTTTAAATACTGAAGAAATATGTTTAAACTTTTAGTTTCTATAACATAACTCAGTTAAAAAAAAATCTGCAGATGACACAAATAACAAAAAGTTGTGCAATTAATGTCGGGGCGCAATGTTAAAGGGATATGAAGGCCAACATTTTTCTTTCATTTTAGAGCATACAATTTACAACTCTCTAATTTAACAACTCTCTAATTTACTTCTATTATCAAACCTGCTTTTTTCTGTTGGTGTCCTTTTTTTTTCCCCAAGTAGTGCATTGCTGATCCTGAGCATACCTAGGTATTTTTTTTTTACCAAAGGATACCAAGAGAACAAAACAAATATGATAAAAGAAGTAACGTGAAACGTATAAAATTGCATGATCTATTTGAACATTTTGACTTTACTGTCCTTTTAAAAGTCCCTTAAACATTGCTTTATTTCACACTTTAATTAATTTTGCAATAAATTTGTCTCAGTCTCTGTTTTTCTCAGCAGAAGAGATTAGAAAGCGGAAACCTAGGTATCAACATGGTGGCACCCGTTACATAATTTGCTCATGTGTTATAAATGTTAAGAAATGTTAACAGAAAATTGTAATAATGAACTTTTAATTATTAACAGAAAGTATAATATAGTAAACCTGCCACATCTATGTTGATGTGCGTCTGTCCTCTGGATTACTGTGTGGCTTTAATACAAATAGCAATAAAGTGATAGTAAGTACTGTGGATTTGAAGCAGTGAATATAAATCGATGCAGTGATCTGATATAATGCTTACCTGTCATTGCTGTTCGCCTGTATCAAAGGATGTTTTTTCAGTATTGAGAAGCTGTACCTCACAAACTATTGATGCCAGGGCATTTACATGTGATTTAGTGCTAAGTTCAATGCTTTATAATGTTTTCTTTTGATAGTTTTGTAACTTTTTGGGCACTTTGATGTCAGAACTCGCTGTATGATTTCAGTGTATAGAAATTACATTAATGGGACAGTATAGTCAAATTTATACTTTAGATAGGGCATGCAATTTAAAACAACTTTCCAATTTACTTTTATCATCAAATTTGCTTTGTTCTCTTGGTATTCTTTGTTGAAATCTAAACATAGGTAGGCTCATATGCTAATTTCTAAGTTCTTGAAGGGCGCCTCTTATCTCAATACGTTTTGACAGTTTTTCATAGCTAGACAGCCCTAGTTCATGTGTGCCATATAGATAACATTGTTCTCACTCCTGTTGAGTCAGCACTGATTGGCTAAAATGCAAGTCTGTCAAAAGAACTGAAATAAGGGGGCAGACTGCAGAGGCTTAGATGCAAGGTAATCACAGAGATAAAAAGTATATTAATATAACTATGCTGGTTATAGTTAGTAACTTTAGTATTTTTTAATTTAGGTAATTTGGGTTAATTTAGGGGGTGTTAGGTGGGGGGGGCTTAGTAATTTAATTATTTATTTGCGTTGTGGGGGATGGAGTTTTAGGGGTTAATAGTTTTAATAGGGACTTTGCAATGTGGGTTAATGGCGGATTAAGAGTTAATACATTGTGATGTTGGGGTTGGCGGATTTAGGGGTTAATAATTTAATTATTACTTGCGATGCCTGTTTGATGGCGGATATAGGGGTAAATAATTTAATTATTACTTGCAATGTGGGTTTGATAGCGTATATAGGGGTTAATAATTTAATTATTACTTGCAATGTGGGTTTGATGGCGGATATAGGGGTTAATAATTTAATTATTACTTGCGATGTGGGTTTGATGGCGGATATAGGGGTTAATAGTTTAATTAGGCATATTGCACTGTGGGGGGTTGTCGCTTTCGGGGTTAATACTTTTATTAGTTCCGTTGTGGGTTTGATGGCAGATATAGGGGTTTTATTTTTTTGGGTTTATATTTGGGAGGCGTGTTAGACTTTTACGGGAGATTTGATATATATTTTATTTTTCTTAGGCGCTTGCAGTTTCTAAAGTGCCATAAGTCACTAGCGACTCCAGAAATTTGTATTTACACACATTTCTCGACATCGCTAGTTTCTCCAACTTACGGCACTTTATGAACTGCCGGCACCCTATATGTAATACCCCGATGTACGAGGTGAAATTACTGGCGGCGCGGGTTTCAGCGCCTGCGCTGAAGCCTGTGCCGTATATGTAATCTCGCCCATAGTTTTAGTCAGTTCCAGACAAGTGATGCACTACTGGGACCTGGCTGAATATATCCCCTAAACCAATGGCAAAAGGCATATATGCTTAACTTACAATCACCAGCAGTGCATCTCTGCTTCTCAGCCTACTTCAGGTATGCTTTTCAACAAAAGATACCAATTGAACAATATGAATCATGAAAGTTTAATTTTGACTTTCATATTCCTTTAAACACTGACTTTTTATGGCTTCCTAAGATGAACAGAATTTCATTCTTGCAAAACTATCTTAATGTCTTCAGTGAACCTGAAGTAAGCCCCCACTTTATATGTTTTCTTGAGTACAGCCTTTGTAGTTTCTACTTGAGGTGTTTCTGCCAGAATTCTTATGTAACTTACAGTTTATCTTCATGTATTGTTCAAATATAACTGAAGCCTTTTTTATTCTTAAAACACGATGGAGCAAACAATATTAACCTATCAATCTGACACGTCTATTTTAGACTTATTTGCACAGAGCAATCTTACACATCTGATGCCTTTAGGAAAAAGGAACTCCTGCACTCTCACATTAAACTCTGTTGTATCTTAAACTAGTTTTAAATCCTAGCGTTTGTCAAACGCTAGGATTTATCATTGGAATAAGTAAAGGGGATTTTCAGCCATGAAGTATAAAATATTTCATGCGGAAAGTTCCTTTATTTGTTGGAAGCGTTCGCCGCACTGAGCTGCTCAGGCAGCCCACGGCAGAACGCTATTTGCGGTGAGGTGACATTTCCACCTCTTAGCAAATAGCAGTGTGTTCCAACTGGCACCAAGCCGGATAGCCCGCACGGCTATTGGCTAAGAGGTGGAAACGTCACCTCTCAGCAAAATAGCATTCTGCCGTGGACTGCCTGAGCAGCTCAGTGCGGCGAACGCTTCCAACAAATAAAGGAGCTTTCAGCATGAAATATTTTATACTTCATGACTGAAAGTCCCCTTTATTTTACCCAACGGTAAATCCTAGCGTTTCACAAACACTAGGATTTACCATCACTTTAAGAAAGCAATATCTGTGAGCATACCCTGATTAGTTCTATTTAGCAGCCAAGTTTATGTTGCTCAAGATGTAAGAAAATAATAATAGATACAAATTTACATCACTTGACAACCAGGCAGAATTTCCTCTAACTGATAGTGTCTCTAGACTGACCCTGCTCTATAGTAGAATGTAATATATTTTTTATTTTGAATTGGTGTCTTAGAAAAAATATATCCACCTAATTTAACACTTGCTTTTTTATATAGATATTTTTGTATTATCTTTATATCTTCGCATATGTTTTTTTTAAACATTTTTTCTTTCTTTGCCAAAAGCATAAAGTTAACCGTTGACAGGCCCAATTAATGTTGGTGTTTTTAACAGGTCAGTGGAGAAGCTCAGGAATTGTTCTCTGCTCGACATGGTCCAGTACGAACAGCACGCATCTTACCATCTCCTCAGATTGGTAAATATTACACTAATTATTATATAGTTTTTATGTTTAAACTAGAATTCTTTATTTCTGTTATTTTAGATGCCCTTAAATATTAGCTTTTCCTTTCTGGAGAAACTTAGCATTATATTGTTGTAAGACATTTTTAGATAATTGAAAAAAAATAAAAAATACATGTACAGTATGATGTGTGTATATTGTTACAGAGCTCAAGGGATAATTATTGTGTGTAATGGAGTATATGTTCCCCACACATTATGCAATATTCTTGTTGGTATTGAAAATGTACTATTCAATTGTGGATTTTAGACCAGTTATCCACTCCACAGTTTGGATGTGCTAGAACGCTGCAGGTGAATAATCCAGTTCAGGTTTTCAACCAAAAAATATATATCCCTAACGAAGTGCCTTATGGCATGAAACGCGTAGGTTATTGTTTGTAAACCTGTGCGGCCCCGTATGTCTCTACACAATTTACAATAAACTTCGGCATTGATTTTCTTCATATGTGGATCTATCTTTTGATGTTAATATGTGTATATACACATATTAACACATAAATATATATGTATATAGGCATATATATTTACTGGGAACACACAGTTCCCATAGACCGCAATGTAAAGGCACTTTACGGTCCTGTCTTTTTTCTACCACACTCCCACCCACTTTACCACCAAAATACTGCCTAGTGCAGTAGTTTTCTTAAAAAATAAAAGTGCTGTTATCTTAATTTCTTTCATGTAATTAGCAAGAGTCCATGAGCTAGTGACGTATGGGATATACATTCCTACCAGGAGGGGCAAAGTTTCCCAAAACTCAAAATGCCTACAAATACACCCCTCACCACACCCACAAATCAGTTTTTACAAACTTTGCCTCCTATGGAGGTGGTGAAGTAAGTTTGTGCTAGATTCTACGTTGATATGCGCTCCGCAGCAGGTTGGAGCCCGGTTTTCCTCTCAGCGTACAGTGAATGTCAGAGGGATGTGAGGAGAGTATTGCCTATTTGAATTCAATGATCTCCTTCTACGGGGTCTATTTCATAGGTTCTCTGTTATCGGTCGTAGAGATTCATCTCTTACCTCCCTTTTCAGATCGACGATATACTCTTATATATATACCATTACCTCTGCTGATTTTCGTTTCAGTACTGGTTTGGCTTTCTACAACATGTAGATGAGTGTCCTGGGGTAAGTAAGTCTTATTTTCTGTGACACTCTAAGCTATGGTTGGGCACTTTTTTATAAAGTTCTAAATATATGTATTCAAACATTTATTTGCCTTGACTCAGGATGTTCAACATTCCTTATTTTCAGACAGTCAGTTTCATATTTGGGATATTGCATTTGAATCAATCATTTTTTTTCTCTTACCTTAAAATTTGACTTTTCCCTGTGGGCTGTTAGGCTCGCGAGGGCTGAAAATGCTTCATTTTATTGCGTCATTCTTGGCGCGGACTTTTTTGGCGCAAACATTTTTTCTGTTTCCGGCGTCATACGTGTTGCCGGAAGTTGCGTCCTTTTTGACGTTCTTTTGCGCCAAAAGTGTCGGCGTTCCGGATGTGGCGTCATTTTTGGCGCCAAATAATGTGGGCGTCTTATTTGGCGCTAAAAAAATATGGGCGTCATTTTTGTCTCCACATTATTTAAGTCTCATTATTTATTGCTTCTGGCTGCTAGAAGCTTGTTCACTGGTATTTTTTCCCATTCCTGAAACTGTCATTTAAGGAATTTGATTAATTTTGCTTTATATGTTGTTTTTTCTATTACATATTGCAAGATGTCCCACGTTGCAACTGAGTCAGAAGATACTTCTGGAAAATCGCTGCCTGGTGCTGGAGCTACCAAAGCTAAGTGTATCTGTTGTAAATTTTTGGTAGCTGTTCCTCCAGCTGTTGTTTGTATTAAATGTCATGACAAACTTGTTAATGCAGATAATATTTCCTTTAGTAAAGTTCCATTACCTGTTGCTGTTCCGTCAACATCTAATACTCAGAGTGTTCCTGATAACATAAGAGATTTTGTTTCTAAATCCATTAAGAAGGCTATGTCTGTTATTCCTCCTTCTAGTAAACATAAAAAGTCTTTTAAAACTTCTCATTGTTCAGATGAATTTTTAAATGAACATCATCATTCTGATTCTGATAGTGGTTCTTCTGGTTCAGGGGATTCTGTCTCAGAGGTTGATGCTGATAAATCTTCATATTTATTTAAAATGGAATTTATTCGTTCTTTACTTAAAGAAGTCCTAATTGCATTAGAAATTGAGGATTCTGGCTAAATTCTTTAAGAAATGGGAGAAATACATAATGTCTCTTCCGTTGGAAATACAGAGGCAGGCTTTATCCTTCTGTAAAGCCTCCATCTGGCTGAAACAACAGATAGAACAAGGAAGATTCCCGAGAGCTTGGTCTCCTTAGGATGGATATCATGGTCATCCCCTTTACCCTTTTTGTTGGTACGGGGTTCTCCCTTTTTTTTTTTTTTTTTTTTCTTTTCCTCTCCCATTCCCTCTCCCATTCCCTCTCCCATTCCCTCCTGTTTCTCTGGTATATTTAAACTTCTTGGAGAGATAGAAACAAGATAGTAACCAACAAGGATTAAAATAAAATAATAAATCCCTACAGATAGGCAGTAGGGTTTTTTTCTCATGCACAAATACTATAATTTAGGAATAGGGATATTGGAACATTACCTACATTTCTTCTATGTCTCTCAAAGAAAGAGAGAAAAGAGAAGAAAAGAGAGGTTAGAAAAAGTGTTAAGCTCAAGGGGCTAGTGTAGCACTACACATTCTTCTAATAGTATGTACACCTTAACGATCTGAAAGAGGAAAATGTTATATAATTCAATTCACATAGAGTGTTGGAGGATAGAGCAGGAAAAATGGAATGTTTGCCATGTTCGTTTCTTGTGCTTTTTTGTTTGTTTTTTTTTTCTTCTCATGCAAAAATTAGCTACTAGTTGGCTGAGAGCAGATCAGCTATATAATATAGAGTTTGAAAATGTAAAGATTGTTTGTCTTTATTAGTGCAATTTATGATATAACCATATTTTATTTTTACAGCAGTTTAATTTTAATTATGAGACAATGCAATGAATATAATTGTATATGCTACATTGATGTGTTGATTTTGTCTGATGTGTAAAAAACCAATAAAAAATATAAAAAAATAAAAAAAAAAAGAAATTGAGGATTCTGGTCCTCTTGATACTAAATCTAAACGTTTAGATAAAGTTTTTAAATCTCCTGTAGTTATTCCAGAAGTTTTTCCTGTTCCTGGTGCTATTTCTGAAGTAATTTCCAGGGAATGGAATAATTTGGGTAATTCATTTACTCCTTCTAAACGTTTTAAGCAATTATATCCTGTGCCATCTGACAGATTAGAGTTTTGGGACAAAATCCCTAAGGTTGATGGGGCTGTCTCTACTCTTGCTAAGCGTACTACTATTCCTACGGCAGATGGTACTTCCTTTAAGGATCCTTTAGATAGGAAAATTGAATCCTTTCTAAGAAAAGCTTATTTGTGTTCAGGTAATCTTCTTAGACCTGCTATATCTTTAGCGGATGTTGCTGCAGCTTCAACTTTTTGGTTGGAAGCTTTAGCGCAACAAGTTACAGATCATAATTCTCATAGCATTATTATTCTGCTTCAACATGCTAATAATTTTATTTATGATGCCATCTTTGATATCATTAGAGTTGATGTCAGGTATATGTCTCTAGCTATTTTAGCTAGCAGAGCTTTATGGCTTAAAACTTGGAATGCTGATATGTCTTCTAAGTCTACTCTGCTTTCCCTTTCTTTCCAGGGTAATAAATTATTTGGTTCTCAGTTGGATTCTATTATCTCAACTGTTACTGGAGGGAAAGGAACTTTTTTACCTCAGGATAAAAAGTCTAAAGGTAAATTCAGGTCTAATAATCGTTTTCGTTCCTTTCGTCACAACAAAGAACAAAAGCCTGATCCCTCATCCTCAGGAGCGGTATCCGTTTGGAAACCATCTCCAGTCTGGAATAAATCCAAGCCTTTTAGAAAATCAAAGCCAGCTCCTAAGTCCACATGAAGGTGCGGCCCTCATTCCAGCTCAGCTGGTAGGGGGCAGATTACGTTTTTTCAAAGAAATTTGGATCAATTCCGTTCACAATCTTTGGATTCAGAACATTGTTTCAGAAGGGTACAGAATTGGTTTCAAGATAAGACCTCCTGCAAAGAGATTTTTTCTTTCCGTGTCCCAGTAAATCCAGCGAAGGCTCAAGCATTTCTGAAATGTGTTTCAGATCTAGAGTTGGCTGGAGTAATTATGCCAGTTCCAGTTCTGGAACAGGGGCTGGGGTTCTATTCAAATCTCTTCATTGTACCAAAGAAGGAGAATTCCTTCAGACCAGTTCTGGATCTAAAAATATTGAATCGTTATGTAAGGATACCAACATTCAAAATGGTAACTGTAAGGACTATCCTGCCTTTTGTTCAGCAAGGGCATTATATGTCTACAATAGATTTACAGGATGCATATCTGCATATTCCGATTCATCCAGATCACTATCAGTTTCTGAGATTCTCTTTCCTAGACAAGCATTACCAGTTTGTGGCTCTGCCGTTTGGCCTAGCAACAGCTCCAAGAATTTTTACAAAGGTTCTTGGTGCCCTTCTGTCTGTAATCAGAGAACAGGGTATTGTGGTATTTCCTTATTTGGACGATATCTTGGTACTTGCTCAGTCTTCACATTTAGCAGAATCTCATACGAATCGACTTGTGTTGTTTCTTCAAGATCATGGTTGGAGGATCAATTTACTAAAAAGTTCATTGATTCCTCAGACAAGGGTAACCTTTTTGGGTTTCCAGATAGATTCAGTGTCCATGACTCTATCTTTGACAGACAAGAGACGTCTAAAATTGATATCAGCTTGTCGAAACCTTCAGTCACAATCATTCCCTTCGGTAGCCTTATGCATGGAAATTCTAAGTCTTATGACTGCTGCATCGGACGCGATCCCCTTTGCTCGTTTTCACATGCGACCTCTTCAGCTCTGTATGCTGAACCAATGGTGCAGGGATTACACAAAGATATCTCAATTAATATCTTTAAAACCGATTGTACGACACTTTCTGACGTGGTGGTCAGATCACCATCGTTTAGTTCAGGGGGCTTCTTTTGTTCTTCCGACCTGGACTGTAATTTCAACAGATGCAAGTCTTACAGGTTGGGGAGCTGTGTGGGGGTCTCTGACGGCACAAGGGGTTTGGGAATCTCAGGAGGTGAGATTACCGATCAATATTTTGGAACTCCGTGCAATTTTCTGAGCTCTTCAGTCTTGGCCTCTTCTAAAGAGAGAATCGTTCATTTGTTTTCAGACAGACAATGTCACATCTGTGGCATACATCAATCATCAAGGAGGGAAAGAAGTATGTCGAATTCTGGTTTGGGCGGAATCCAGCTCCTGTCTAGTTTCTGCGCTTCATATCCCAGGTATAGACAATTGGGAAGCGGATTATCTCAGTCGCCAAACGTTGCATCCAGGAGAATGGTCTCTTCACCCAGAGGTATTTCTTCAGATTGTTCAAATGTGGGGACTTCCAGAAATAGATCTGATGGCCTCTCATCTAAACAAGAAACTTCCCAGGTATCTGTCCAGATCCAGGGATCCTCAAGCGGAAGCAGTGGATGCATTGTCACTTCCTTGGAAGTATCATCCTACCTATATCTTTCCGCCTCTAGTTCTTCTTCCAAGAGTGATCTCCAAGATTCTGAAGGAATGCTCGTTTGTTCTGCTGGTAGCTCCAGCATGGCCTCACAGGTTTTGGTATGCGGATCTTGTCCGGATGGCCTCTTGCCAACCGTGGACTCTTCCGTTAAGACCAGACCTTCTGTCGCAAGGTCCTTTTTTCCATCAGGATCTCAAATCCTTAAATTTAAAGGTATGGAGATTGAACGCTTGATTCTTAGTCAAAGAGGTTTCTCTGACTCTGTGATTAATACTATGTTACAGGCTCGTAAATCTGTATCTAGGGATATATATTATAGAGTCTGGAAGACTTATATTTCTTGGTGTCTTTCTCATCATTTTTCTTGGCATTCTTTTAGAATTCCGAGAATTTTACAGTTTCTTCAGGATGGTTTAGATAAAGGTTTGTCTGCAAGTTCCTTGAAAGGACAAATCTCTGCTCTTTCTGTTCTTTTTCACAGAAAGATTGCTATTCTTCCTAATATTCATTGTTTTGTACAAGCTTTGGTTCGTATAAAACCTGTTATTAAGTCAATTTCTCCTCCTTGGAGTTTGAATTTGGTTCTGGGGGCTCTTCAAGCTCCTCCGTTTGAACCTATGCATTCATTGGACATTAAATTACTTTCTTGGAAAGTTTTGTTCCTTTTGGCCATCTCTTCTGCCAGAAGAGTTTCTGAATTATCTGCTCTTTCTTGTGAATCTCCTTTTCTGATTTTTCACCAGGATAAGGCGGTGTTGCGAACTTCTTTTGAATTTTTACCTAAGGTTGTGAATTCCAACAACATTAGTAGAGAAATTGTGGTTCCTTCATTATGTCCTAATCCTAAGAATTCTAAGGAGAAATCATTGCATTCTTTGGATGTAGTTAGAGCTTTGAAATATTATGTTGAAGCTACTAAGACTTTCCGAAAGACTTCTAGTCTATTTGTTATCTTTTCCGGTTCTAGGAAAGGTCAGAAGGCCTCTGCCATTTCTTTGGCATCTTGGTTGAAATCTTTAATTCATCATGCTTATGTCGAGTCGGGTAAAACTCCGCCTCAAAGGATTACAGCTCATTCTACTAGGTCAGTTTCTACTTCCTGGGCGTTTAGGAATGAAGCTTCGGTTGATCAGATTTGCAAAGCAGCAACTTGGTCTTCTTTGCATACTTTTACTAAATTCTACCATTTTGATGTGTTTTCTTCTTCTGAAGCTGTTTTTGGTAGAAAAGTACTTCAGGCAGCTGTTTCAGTTTGAATCTTCTGCTTATATTTTCAGTTTTTTTCATTATAAAATTTAAATTATTTTGGGTGTGGATTATTTTTCAGCGGAATTGGCTGTCTTTATTTTATCCCTCCCTCTCTAGTGACTCTTGCGTGGAAAGATCCACATCTTGGGTAGTCATTATCCCATACGTCACTAGCTCATGGACTCTTGCTAATTACATGAAAGAAAACATAATTTATGTAAGAACTTACCTGATAAATTCATTTCTTTAATATTAGCAAGAGTCCATGAGGCCCACCCTTTTTGTGGTGGTTATGATTTTTTTGTATAAAGCACAATTATTCCAATTCCTTATTTTTTATGCTTTCGCACTTTTTTCTTATCACCCCACTTCTTGGCTATTTGTTAAACTGATTTGTGGGTGTGGTGAGGGGTGTATTTGTAGGCATTTTGAGGTTTGGGAAACTTTGCCCCTCCTGGTAGGAATGTATATCCCATACGTCACTAGCTCATGGACTCTTGCTAATATGAAAGAAATGAATTTATCAGGTAAGTTCTTACATAAATTATGTTTTTTTTAACAAAATACACTAGACTGTAATTTGGGGGCATTTTGGGCACATTTATAAAATTAACCAGAGATCTGATCTCTGGTTAATTTTATAAGCGCTAATTGCTACCGCGAGCCCGCGGTAGCAATTAGCAGCCACATGTAATGGCTGATTAATTATTGTGTCTGTTAATTTAGCGCTCCACTTGTAATCTAGTCTTAAAGGTTCTAAGGCTTATCAGTTGTTCTGTTTTTTAATTTTGTAGTTAGTGTTGAACAGCCACCCATCTTCAGTTAGGACTATTTTGGAGCAAGGATTTGTTTTCTTTTGGTTATGTTAAAAGTTTATTCCTGCAAAATTGTCTGTAAATAAATGGTCTTTTCCACCTAAACCAGTGTGTGGATTACTACTTTTCTGCTGTAAAAGTCTGTGTTTTAAATCTGATCCTGGGACAAAATCCCAAACAGAGGGATATTTTTGTCACATTGGGTGTAGTATCTGGCGGCACATGGATAAGTCTATTAAGCAGTGATGAGACAATTTGCAAAAATAGAAGACGTTATTAAAGCTCTGGTCCAATCTGTAGCAATGCAGCAAGAGACAAAGTGAATGCTGAGACCAATGATACACAATAAGGTAACATTGCAGCTTTGCAAAAGAACTGGAGCTAAGTCAAAAAGATAATACAGATGTCCTGATTAAGCTGAGAGAGGAGCAGTAAAGTGCCACTTATTCTATGCATCAGGAAATACAAAACCTGTCCAAGAGGCTGACCGTGAGTGCTGCAGGAGCACCATAAAGTTCCGGAGTGCTTGGTATGAGTAATTACCTGCAGAAGATGGTGGCTACAGATGATTTAAGGGCTTACCCGTTGGCATACTATGCTTTGGATCTAGAGCAATCTAAGGACTTTAAAAAGGCATTTGCAGTTCATGCTCAGAGGTTTTACATCTGGAATTACAACAAAGATAAAACTGTTAGGTTTCATATCTTTGACTTAATACATCTGTTTAGAAAGTGTCTAAAACCAGAGACCAATTTATCCAATGTTATTGTAGAGCAACTGGTAATAGATTGATTCCTGAGGAGCTCACCAGTACCCTTTGCTGGTGGGTGATTTTGGTTGAACAGTTGATCAGTTTGTTGAAAGATATGTGGCAGCAGAAGATATGTTGCAGTTCCCTATCCAAGAAAGAACCTGAAGACCCAGAGCCCTATTAAATCTGGTAAGACTGTTCCAGGGAAGAGGGTATTTGGTGATAAACAGTAGAGTCTATATAGACATTTCTTGGAGAGACAAACAGTTTGTGAGGTTGGGTGAGCTTACAAGTGACTATGTCTGCTATAAAATGCTTTGTTGAATATAATCTTGGTCTGTATGTGTACTTGGTGTATTGTGACTATAGAAGGGAAATTGATGCAGGCCCTTCTAGATTCAGGGAGTATGGTTACTCTCTTAGACCAAGCATTGTTTCCTACAATTACCACATAAAATGATAATTGGAAGAGATTTCCCTTGTTTTTTTGGGACTGTCGACCATTGCTGGAAAACCGCCCACTGAACAGAACAGCGCTTTAATGAATTTCCATTTTGTTATATTTTGATTGATGAATTAGTTACTAGTGTAAATAAACTGTTAACTCTTAAAGGCTGTGACACACTGCAAGCGGAGCGGTGCGCAGCATGTAGATGCAGCTGTGCGCGCTCAGTTTGTCCTGCCTTTTCATCTCTGAGCACTCTGCTGCATCAGGTCGCGTAGCTGAGCGCTCAGAGATGAAATAATTGAACTTCAGAAGTGATGCGATGCGGTGCAAAGCAGCTGCTTCGCCTCGCGCCGCATCGCCTGCAGTGTGTCACAGCCATAAGGCTGTGACACACTGCAAGCGGAGCGACGCGCAGCGTGTACATGCGGCTGTGTGCGCTCAGTGTGTCCTGCCTTTTCATCTCTGTGCACTCTGCTGCGTTAGGACGCGTAGCTGAGCGCTCAGAGATGAAATATTTTAACTTCAGAAGCAATGCGACGGATCCGGGTGATAATTATTACTGTAAATTGAAAGAAATGCTAGATGAAGCAAAACTAGTAAATTTGGTAACTGAAAATGAATATAATTTTCTTCTGATCAAGAATTTTAGAACACCCATATTCTACTTCTTGCCGAAGATTCATAAAAACCTTAAAGACCCACCGGGACGCCCGATAATATCGGGCATTGATTCAATTACATCGAATATGTCACAATACATCGACTTTTTCTTACAGAACTATGTGAAGGAACTCCCCTCTTATATTTCAGACTCGGCACATTTCTTAAGAGTCTTAAGAGATATAAGTTGGGAAAAGAATTTCGTACTAGTCACTTGTGACGTAAGCTCCCTTTTTACGAACATAGAACATGATCTAGGAGTTCAGGCTATAGAGCATTTTTTTAAAGAAGACCCAAACATGACAGAAATTCAAAAGTTTTTTTTTATTAAAGTGTATTAAATACATTTTAGGAAATAACTACTTCAAATTTGAAAGTAGTTATTTTCTACAAGTAAAGGGTACGGCTATGGGCACAAGGTTCGCACCCAGTTATGCAAATCTATTCATGGGGATATTTGAAAGGGAGGTCATTGACCAGTCCCCATGGGGCGCGAACCTTGTGCTCTATAGACGTTATATTGACGATTTGTTTTTTATTTGGAGGGGTGACACAGAGCTACTGGATTTATTTATTGATGATTTAAATACCAATAGATTTGGCCTGCAATTCACATATGAGTTCAGTAATCTAAAAATTAACTATTTAGATATAGAGATAGAGATAAATAATGATGAAATGAAAACGAAGACTTTTTTCAAAAAAGTCGACAATAACAATTACGTAGATGCGGCCAGTTGCCATCATATTAAATGGAAAAGAAATATACCGAAAGGCCAGCTAATGAGAGTTAGAAGGAATTGTACGGATGTAAAAGATTTTGAGGAACAATCCGAAGTACTAATACAAAGATTTGGGCAGAAAGGTTATAATACCAATAAAATCCAAGATATAGCGGAGGAAGTAAAAAATATAGATCGTGAAAAATTATTACTTAAAAAAGAAAAACCTCAAAAAGGAAGTTACAAGGAAACAACTGATATACCAGTAATTACAACCTATTCTGCACACTATAAATTATTTCAAAATATAGTCCAAAAACATTGGCATCTTTTATTGAAAGATCCACTAATAGGGCCAAATCTAGGAAGGAATCCAAGATTCATCTATAGGAAGGCAAAGAACTTAAAATCAATGTTAGCCCCCAGTGAGTTTAAAGGTGATATTAAAATGTGTAATAGAGGTTATAAGACCCTCGAAAGAATTGAAGGTTTTTTCCCCTGCCACCAATGTAAGGCGTGCAAGCACAGCACTAAACTTAAACAGGTTAAATCTGAGAAAGATGGAAGGGTTATAAAGATAACCGATATTATAAGATGTACAGATATTAACATCATATACATGCTACAATGTAGCTGTAATCTAAGATACTTCGGACAGACAGGACGAAAACTTAAAAACCGTATACGTGAATATTTACTGGTGATTGAGCATGAGAGAGAAGATACCGTCCTGTATAAACATTTCAAAGAAGTCCATAGGGACAATATAGGAGCTCTTAAATTCTGGGGAATTAAAAAAGTTACGCTTGATGGGAGGAGAGGGAGTCTGACCAAGAAATTATTAAAACAGGAAGCTGAATTTATTTTTAATTTTGGGACACTACACCCTAAAGGTCTCAATAGTGAGATGGATATAAATTCTTTCATTTAACCAAACAATTTTTAATGAATATCAATCTATTCTATCACTATATGATAGATATTAATGACAATGACTATACATTTCCCGCAACCCTGTATTACATAGTGTCCCAAAGGATTTAAATACCTTCCTCATATGTGAAAGTCATGAGTTGGGGTCGAACAAGTTAAGATTAGGGATAATGTAAGTAATTTTTAAACAGTTCCCAGATAAGACATCTTCCGAGATATATAAATTTGGACAGGATATGCTATTAATTTAATAAAATTTCCTCTGAGGAGAGTAAGGTGAGACAACCATCCAAGGAATTAAACAATAAGTTTAAGATCCAGATAAAGTTATGCTAATTATACAGCTAGCACAGTGGATTAGGTGTCCACCGCAGATAGAAAGGTCCAAAGGTTCGCATCCAGTGAGGAAAACTGTATATATATATTTTTTATATTAGGTGAGGACTAGATAAAAGATTAGATTCCCTTATGTATAGACAATAATGAGTAAGCCGTTATAGCTGAATGGTTAAATATTTGGGCTTGAAAGCCCAAGGCCCTGAGTTCGAATCAGGTTAAAACTCTTTATGACTATCATATATATAAAAGATCTTCGTTTTTACTATTAATTTTTTTTATTCTTATTTTTATTTTTATTTTCACTTTTGTATTTGATGAGATCGATATATAATCTATTAGTAATTATTTCCCCCATAGAGAGTAAGGAGTAATAAATGTCTAGAATTACCCTAAAGAAATTATATAATAAAACTATTATCTAGACTGGTTATATCAACTAGCAAGCCAGCTTAGTGGATAAGATGTCAACCACTGAGAGGATAGGTCCAAGGGTTCGTATCAAGTGAGGAAAATATAACGAAAATCTTTTGTCTATAAATGATGACTAAATGAGAGATTTGATCCCCATAATTTTAGCCAACAAGTAACTCATCAGCTATGGCTGAATGGTTAAGCTTGAGGGTTCCAAAGTCTAAGGTCCCTGGTTCGAATATGCTCAACACTTTTTATATAAAAAACGATTTTTTATTTCTTTCATGTAATTAGCAAGAGTCCATGAGCTAGTGACGTATGGGATATACATTCCTACCAGGAGGGGCAAAGTTTCCCAAACCTCAAAATGCCTATAAATACACCCCTCACCACACCCACAATTCAGTTTTACAAACTTTGCCTCCGATGGAGGTGGTGAAGTAAGTTTGTGCTAGATTCTACGTTGATATGCGCTCCGCAGCAAGTTGGAGCCCGGTTTTCCTCTCAGCGTGCAGTGAATGTCAGAGGGATGTGAGGAGAGTATTGCCTATTTGAATGCAGTGATCTCCTTCTAAGGGGTCTATTTCATAGGTTCTCTGTTATCGGTCGTAGAGATTCATCTCTTACCTCCCTTTTCAGATCGACGATATACTCTTATATATACCATTACCTCTGCTGATTCTCGTTTCAGTACTGGTTTGGCTATCTGCTATATGTAGATGAGTGTCCTGGGGTAAGTAAGTCTTATTTTCTGTGACACTCCTAGCTATGGTTGGGCACTTTGTTTATAAAGTTCTAAATATATGTATTCAAACATTTATTTGCCTTGACTCAGAATGTTCAACTTTCCTTATTTTCAGACAGTCAGTTTCATATTTGGGATAATGCATTTTAATTTAACATTTTTCTTACCTTAAAATTTGACTTTTTCCCTGTGGGCTGTTAGGTTCGCGGGGGCTGAAAATGCTTCATTTTTTTTATGTTTTACTTGACGAGATTTATGTATAATTAATTATATTAATAAATTTGTATTGCTAGAGAAATAAACTTTTCTATTTGGATGTTCTATAAAGCAAATTGCTATGCGAAAGAGATGTGACTTAAAGAGAATATACAACCAATTGATTAGACTAGCCGATTGCTATCAATGTTTTGGGAAACCAAGTCTGTTGGAAAACTTTTCTAATAATTGGATGATGGAACATGAAACTCACATTTAATGGACTAAAAAATGAAAAACCAAGAAAGGGTTAATATGGATAAGCCCTATATAATGAGGTAGAGCAGCTGGTGGAGGTTATCTTGACAAAGGCTCCCTGGAGAGCTGAAACGTGTAGAAACCACACCAGGACCCAGTTTGTTTGGAAGAGACACAGATTGATTTGGCTCCCAGGACCGTTAAGCCAGCACCAGTGGAAGGACTACACCGCTGAGCAGACGGTAGGAGTGAAGACATTATTGTAAGTGTGCACACTTAGAGGAAAATAGAAACATTACAACCAGCATTTAGAGGAAAATAGAAACATTTCAACCAGCGTTTACCTAATAGTACACTACAGGCTCATAGGTGAGAGGCTAAAGCTTGCCACCTCCCATACTGGAACGCCGGGCAGGAGAGAATTGAAGCGGTGAACTAAGAATAAACTGATAACAGCTGTTAAAACATCCGCTTAAAATTTAAAAGTACATTTGAGAATGAACTATTCTTTTTTCTGTTATTAACATCCTAACAGCGTTCTGATAATATCATCCAACACAACAGACTCTAGGAATAAGGAGTATAACTTTTCCTGTGCTATTGAAATCAAACTTAACAGCATTATAGATACTCAGACCGCCCAGTCTTCAAGTACTGCTTGATTTTTACTGTGTTTGTTTATAACGATATGAGCATTGCTTAATTTTATGGTCATTGTCTGATTCTCACTTTATGTCACTTATCATTGAGGATTGATTTAGAAAGTAGATTAGTCTTATATTGTTAGTATGATTTTAGAATAGACACCGGTGTCTTTAATATATTAATTGATTGAATTTTTAATTCTAATTTAATTGATCATTATTTAAATTTGTCAATAAATTGTTTTATACATTTTTTGAACACTTAGTTATTTAAAATATACTGTTTTAGTGGTCCTTTAATGTTGTATTTATTGTTCCCAATAAAATTTACTGAGAGGAATTGGGCTTGCTTATTTCTTTTATAAAATCCATAAAAGTTCAGTCATATGGGAAGTCCACATATCAATTGTAAAAACTGTGGCAGTGTTGTACAATTAATGAATGCCTACTGTTTATGGCAATTTGGAATAAAATCTAACATATTTAGGATTTACATAATGGCCTTTTATTTAATAGTTCAGTTGGCATAGTCAGTTAATATCCTCTCTTAACAAATATTTAGTTAATTCTTTAGCACCCTCCCATTATAGGTTAAGACATTGACATGGCTAGCACATATGTGTTATATTTCCTAGAGAGCCACAACTTCTCCAGCATAAGTTAGAGGCATTGGGATATATCTGTTTCAGTCTGTGTAAGGTACCAGCGTGTAAGCAATTTATAATTCAATGGACGTTAAAGGGACACTGTACCCAATTTTTTTCTTTCGTGATTCAGATATAGCATGCAATTTTATGCAACTTTCTAATTTACTCCTATTATCAATTTTTCTGCGTTCACTTGCTATCTTTATTTGAAAAAGAAGTCATCTAAGCTGCTTTTTTTGTTCAGTACTCTGGACAGCACTTTTTTATTGGTGAATGAATTTATCCACCAATCAGCAAGAATAACCCAGGTTATTCACCAAAAATGGGCCGGCATCTAAACTTACATTCTTGCATTTCAAATAAAGATACCAAGAGAATGAAGAAAATGTTATAATAGGAGTAAATTAGAAAATTGCTTAAAATGCTAAGCTCTATCTGAATCACAAAAGAAAAAATTTGGGTTCAGTGTCCCTTTAAAGTCAAAAATAAAATTTTATGGTTTAGATTAAATATGCAATTGTAAAAAACTTTCCAATTTACTTCCATTATCAAATTTGCTTTGTTTTCTTGTTATCATTTGTAGAAGAGTAAGTCTAGGTAGGCTCATAGGAACTCAAGAGTGTGCATGTGTCTTTAGTACTCTATAACAGTAGTGATTGCAACAATTTATAACACTATTACTTACAATGTTGCAGAACACTGCTGCCATAGAGTACTACAGGCATGGGCATGCTTCTGAGCCTACCTTGAGTTACTTTTTAACATATGATACC
This sequence comes from Bombina bombina, assembly GCF_027579735.1. Taxonomy (NCBI): domain Eukaryota; kingdom Metazoa; phylum Chordata; class Amphibia; order Anura; family Bombinatoridae; genus Bombina; species Bombina bombina. Next base: position 642,134,286 of record NC_069501.1, on the reverse strand, counting down.
ATGAGACAAAGACATTTTCATAATATAAGTAAAATGGAAAGTTGTTTAAAATGACATGCTCTATCTGAATCATGAAAGTTTAATTTTGACTTTGCTGTCCCTATAAGGTCTAGCCTTTGAGTGGAAACTGAATATCATTGAGTATTATTAAATATATACACCCAGTCCTTAGGTTCCAAGACAGTGCCCACCGCCTCATGCCACTTGCTAATATAGCTCAAGTGTGCCAGGCTTTAGGAATGATTTAACAAGGTTTTTACTTTGATAATGAACCTCTCAGACACCATCTTTCAAACATTGTTAAGGTTCGTAAAAGATCTGATCTATGTGACGATGTTGCAATGAAGTGTTGTAGCTGAAAGTACCCCGGCCAAGAAGCGTAGTCTCTACCAGAGACATCTTTCAGATTTTCCCTGGATTTCATCCTCCCACCCTCTAGAAGTTTTGTTAAAGTTATGGTATAATCTATATCTCTTCTGTCTCTCATATTTATATGGAAGCCTTTTTTAAATTCAGGATGGTAAGGAATAGGAAACAATGGTTCTGTGTATGAGGATATCCTCACTTTAGATGAAAGTAATATGTCCTAGATTTGGAAGATATGTTTGTATAGTACACAAGAAGAATAATTCTAGATCTTTTGGAATGAGGAATCCAACCTACTCTAGGGGTCTTCAGAATGTGATATTCTATTGTCATATATCCAACACCAGCAGCACAGTAAAGTTTAAAAGACCTTTATTACAATTTTGCAGGGTCACATACAGAGCAACTTTTAGAGCACCTAGCTCTTAATCTAAAAAACAAGCTTGCTTTATTTAGGTATTATAAGAGATTTATTTCCAACTTTGCTATTATTGCTAGTCATTTGACAGATCTCACCAAAGAAAAAAGCCCCTGTAAAACAGTCCACAGAAGCTGAACAAGCAATCAGACAGGTTAAAGAGGTCATATGTAACCATACAGTATCGATAACCCTTGATTTCTCTAAAGAGTTTATTTTGCAGGTCGACACTTAAGATGTACCGTAGGTCTTGGAGCGGTTCTTTCTCAAGAGAGACGGGGGAAGAGCACCCTGTCTTGTACTTGAGTTGAAAACAACTCTTCTTGTTTTAATTAGGTATTATAAGGGATTTATTTCCAACTTTCCTACTATTGCTAGTCATTTGACAGATCTGACCAAAGTAAAAGCCCCTGTGATTGTCAAATGGTCCCCAGAAGTTGAACAAGCATTCAGACAGCTTAAAGAAGCCATATGTGACCATCAGAATTGATAACCCCTGATTTCTCTAAGGAGTTTATTTTGCAGATAGACACTTCAGATGTGGGTATTGGAGCAGTTTGTTCTCAAGAGAGACGGGCGGGGGGGAAGCACCCTGTATTGTATTTGAGTAGAAAGCTTGATCCTCATGAAAGTGGAGAAGGAGTGTCTAGCTCATTGACACCCTTAAAAATGATCTATTAAGGAGAATATTCAGACTGGTAACAGAGAAAAACAGTTGAGTTACCCATTGGTTCCTGAGTTAGCAACCATATAATTTTCCATTGAGCAATCAAGGGATTGTGTATAATATAGTATATGTTTCCATACAACTTATGCAATATTCTTGGTGATATTGACTATGTTGTATATTATGGGTAGAAAGTTGCAGGTTTGAAATTAATTCCAGGTTTTCCCACAATCTGAAGTTTACTCACCTGTAGCTAATTAATAAATAGTGTGTGCTGGGGCTCTTAGAATCTATGAGAGTGAGACAGAAAATGTGCTAATGCTGAAAAGCTGTCTAAAGGTTCTAAGCCTGTAAGTTTGTTGTTCTGTTTTGTAATTTTGTAGTTGATGTGGAATAGCCACTCAACTTCAGAGCCGATATTTTTTAATGTATGTGTCTCTCCTTAACATACAGTACCCTGCATAGCTATATAAACAGCTAATAAGGTAAAAATTGCCTTTATAAAATTATTTGAGGAACCTCATAGTACTAACCAGACTTCTTAGATCATCTTGCAAGCAAACAGATACATTCAATCCAGCACATAGCCATAAAACCTCTATAGACAAAAATTGGTGGTACAGTGGTTTGTACTAAAAAGCTCAATTACTTTAAACGTGGCACAGTCATAGGAAACCACCTTTGCCATAAGTCAGTTTGTGAAATGTGTGCCCTAGTAGATCTTTCACAGTTAACTGTGCTATTATTGTGTAAGTTGAAGCATCTAAGAGCAACAAGAGCCCATCTACAATGTGGTAGACCACACAAACTCTCAGAGCTGGTCTGCTGAGTGCTGAAGCCTGTAGTCTGTAAAAATCACCTGTCGCACCACTCACTGCAAAGTTCCAAACTGCCTCGGGAAGCAACATCAGCGCAAGAACTGTGTGTTGGGAGTTTCATGAAATGATTTTCCATGGCCGAGCAGCTGTACACAAGCCTCACATCAACATGTGTAATGCCAAGCAGGTGGTGTAAAGCAATTTGTCACAGGACTCTAAAGCAGTGGAAATGTGTTCTCTGTAGTGATTAATCACGCTTCACAATCTGGCAGTCTGATGGAAGAATCTAGGTGTGCAGAGGTCAAGTTGAGCGGGAACGCATATTAACAGAGTTCCTGCACTATTTTTGCAGGAGGAACTAAGTTCCACCTAGACAGAGAACATAAACACTTCAGTAAACACTGCTGCTGCTGCTGGTGGGAGGAGGAGGAACTGGAGCACAGTCTGGATAGAGGGATAGTGAGATCCTCTAGTAATGGGCAGTAGAAGTTAGCGGTCCTGCTGTGTAATCACCCCATAATGTGTGTAACACGTGGTTCTTACATTTCTGTGTGGCTTGCTCTGGAGTTGTTTTGCTCCCTTCAGCAGAAATAGTACTATTGCACCTTAAGTGGGCAAGACTCTGTGACAGAGGCAGATTTTCAGGCCCATAGGCAACTATTCAACCCCTCATTGGATTTCATTTGCTTTCCTTAATCAAAGTGTATATATTATATACATATAAATATAGTGTGTGTGTGTGTGTGTATATATATATATATAAAAAACAGTATTCATTTTGAGGGGAGGGTGAAAGTCTTGGTGAGTTCCCATACTTTTTTTGTAGGACTTGGCCCCTGGGCACATGCACACTGCCTACTTTAAAGTCTGGTGGTGGAGGAGGGTTTGGGGCTGTTTTTCAGTGTTTGGGCTAGACCCCTTACTTCCAGTGTAAGGGCCATCTTAATGCTACAGGATACAAAGACATTTTAGATAATTGGGTGATTCCAACTTTGTGGCAAGAACTTTTCTCTTCCAGCATGATTGTGCCCCTGTGCACAAAGCAAGGTCCATGAAGACATGGGTTGATGAGTTTGGTGTTGAGGAACTTGAGTGGCATGCAAAGGGCCTTGGCCTTGACCCCATTGAACTCCTTTGGGCTGAATTAGAAAGCTGATTGCAAGCCAGACTGTCTCGGGCAACATCAGTGCCTGACCTCACAAATGCTCTTTTAGCTGAACTGGCAGAAATTCCCACAGACACACTCCAAAATCTTGCGGAAAGCCTTGCCAGCAGAGTGGAGGCTATTATAGATGTCAAAGTGGGACCAACTCCATATTAATGCCCATGGTTTTGGAAAGGGATGTGCAACAAGGTGTGAAGGTCAGCAGGCCCATTTATCAAGCTCCGTATGGAGCTTGAAGGGCCGTGTTTCTGGCGAGTCTTCAGACTCGCCAGAAACACAAGTTATGAAGCAGCGGTCTAAAGACCGCTGCTTCATAACCCTGTCCGCCTGCTCTGAGCAGGCGGACAGGAACCGCCGGAAATCAACCCGATCGAATACGATCGGGTTGATTGACAGCTCCCTGCTGGCGGCCGATTGGCCGCGAGTCAGCAGGGGGCGGCGTTGCACCAGCAGCTCTTGTGAGCTGCTGGTGCAATGTTAAATGTGGAGAGCGTATTGCTCTCCGCATTTAGCGAGGTCTTGCGGACCTGATCCGCAGTGTCGGATCAGGTCCGCAAGCCCTTTGATAAATGGGCCCCCAGGTGTCCACATACTTTTGGACATATGGGGGGATATTTATCAAAGGTCTGGTGGACCTGATCCGACATGTCTGCCAGACCTCGCTGAATGCGGAGAGCAATACGCTCTCCGTATTCAGCATTGCACCAGCAGCTCTTGTAAGCTGCTGGTGCAACCCCGCCCCCTGCAGATTTGCGGCCAATCGGCCTCCAGCAAGTAGGTGTTAATCAACCTGATCGTACTCGCTTCTTCATAACTGCTGTTTCTGGCGAGCCTGCAGGCTTGCCAGAAACATGGGCCCTCAAGCTCCATCCAGAGCTTGATAAATGGGCACTATAGTGTTTTTGTGTGTGTGTTAAACTTTGGAAATCAGGACATTTATAGGAGTGGAAAAAAAAGTGGATTGGACAGTAGGACATATCTCCCAAATTGTGGTAATCCTACAGTTTATAGTCTGTTGCAATGATCAGCTGAGGTTGCTCATATATACATAATAGTCAGATGACTTCTGCAGCTCCTGCTAGAGCAGCTAAACTCTGATGAATTAGTACACAATGTGGCTGATGGTGTCACTGATGGGTTCAGGTCATCCAAAAGTTTTTTCTTTTTTATTGTGATCATTGGTTAGGTGTAATCTTAGGAGATCTATCTTGGAGGCAAGCATATTGTCCTCTTGGGTCGGCACGTATCTCCTTGATCAAGACATTTTGTTTATCAGTGCAATGACCATAACCGTTTTGGAAGATTCCACCAATGTTTAAAACATTGTGTAATTAAAATAAGGAATCTGTTATGTTACTCCTCCTGAGTTATCTCTCAATCTGTTGAAAATTCGACACATTCCTTGCCTGGCTGCTCTCTTGATTTGGCTGCTTACAGTTGTCAAAGCTATTATTTTCTTTAAGAGCATGTTTTAGAAGATCTCTGTATCTAAACAAAACATTCTTGGATGTAACTTTCAAAAGGGTTTAATTTCATCAGATTCTTTTTTTTTTTTTTCTTGTTAAATCTTACTTCTTAGCAGATGGTGATAAAAGTTAAAAATATGTTGTAACTCTTTACAGTTGTCTTGCGGGTAATTAGAGCTTTTGATTGTCTCTTTTGTTTCTATATCCACTATAAGCTGAGACATATGTGCGTTAACCTTTTACCTATATTGTGCCAAAAATATTATATTATTCTAACATATTTTAAAATTATGTTTTATAGTGATGACATCTCCATATTCCTCTTGATTTTTTTCCCCCCAAATTGTATTTTTAATATACCTCAATTATATTTTGTGTATGATACGCAATTTTCATAAAATAGTATTTCTTTCATGTAAAAGACAAGAGTCCATGAGCTAGTGCCGTATGAGATATACATCCCTACCAGGAGGGGGCAAAGTTTCCCAAACCTCAAATGCATATAAATACACCTCCCACCTCACTAATACCTCAGTTTTACAAACTTTGCCTCCTTAGGAGGTGGTGAAGCATGATGTGCTTGATTTCTTCTGTAAAAAGCGCTTTTAAGCATATTGAAGCCCAGTTCCTCTCTAAGTACAGTGTTTGTCTGAGGGATGTGAAGGGAGTATTGCCTGATAATACCATGTTTTCGCCTATGGGAAATCTATTTCACGGCTCTCTGTAAATTCGGTCGCAGGGATCCATCTGCTGCCTCCCTTTACCGATCAACATTATACTCCTCTACCTTTACCTCTGCTGATATGTTTCATTACTGGTTTGGCTGTCTGCTATATGTGGATGGGTATATTCTGGTAAGTATATATCATTTTTAAAATACTCTCGGCTATGGAAGGCACTTATTATATTATAGAGAGATATGATGCTTGCTTTTGATTTTACTTTTTGTATAAGAAATTTATCATAAGCATTTTTTCCTATACAGTACCTGAAACTGCTATATTGAGGAAATGTAATATTTTGTTTAAATCTTATTTTTTCTTTTTTGTTACATTTTGCAAGATGTCTAATACTGATCCTGCCTCTGATGTTACTGTAGGAACTAAGCTGCCTGAACACAATACTACCAAAGCTAAGTGTGTTTGTTGTAAACACGCTGATCTTATTTCTTCAGCTTAATTATGTTGCATTTGTTATGACAAATTATTACATGCTGATAATGTTTCTATGAGTACAAATACATCTACTGTTATTCCTTCTCAGTCTAATGTACCTGATATTCCTGCAGATGTAAAATGTTTTATTGCTGCAGCCATAGAGAAGGCTATGACTGCTATTCCACCTTCAAATAAATGTAAAAGGTCTTTCCAAACTTGTCATAAATCCAGACAATATAACAACAGTGGCATTTGTCAATCATCAAGGGGGGACTCACAGTCCTTTAGCAATGAAAGAAGTATCTCTGATACTTTCTTTGGTGCAATCCAACTCTTGTCAAATCTCTGCGATTTATATCCCAGGTGTAGACAATTGGGAAGCGGATTATCTAAGCCGTCATTCTATAAATCCGGGGGAGTGCTCTCTCCATCCAGATGTGTTTTTTCAACTTGTACAGATGTGGGGTCTTCCAGAAATAGATCTGATGGCCTCTTGTCTGAACAAGAAACTTCCCAGATACCCTTCCAGGTCCAGGGATCCTCAGGCGGAAATGATGGATGCTCTAGCAGTTCCCTGGTTTTACCAACCTGCTTACATTTTTCCACATATGGTTCTTCTTGCAAAGGTGATCTCCAAGATCATAATGCAACAATCTTATGTGTTTCTGATAGCACCAGCATGGCCTCACAGGTTTTGGTATGCGGACCTTGTCCAAATGTCCAGTTGCCAGCCTTGGTCACTTCCTATAAGACCAGACCTTTTGTCTCAAGGCCCAGTTTTCCATCAGTAGCTCAAATCTCTAAATTTGAAGGCATGGAAATTGAACTCTGACTTAGTAATTAGCACTATGATACAGGCTCGTAAGTCTGTTTCAAGGAAGATTTATCATAGGGTTTGGAAAACCTATATTTCATGGTGTTCCACTCATGATTCTTCTTGGCCTTCATTTAGATTTCCTGGGATTTTATAGTTTCTTCAGGATGGTTTAGATAAAGATTTGTCTGCAAATACTTTGAAAAGACAAATCTCTGCTCTTTCTGTCTTTTTTTCATAGAAAGATTGCTAAGCTTCCTGATATTCACTGTTTTGTTCAGGCTTTGATTTGTAGCAAACCTGTTATTAAATCAATTTCTCCTCCTTGGAGTCTCAATTTAGTTTTAAAGATTTTGCAGGCTCCTCCTTTTGAACCTATGCATTCTTTGGATATTAAACTGCTTTTTTGCAATGTTTTATTTCTTTTGGCAATCTCTTCTGCTAGAAGAGTTTCTGAATTGTCTGCTCTCGCTTGTGAGTCTCCTTATCTGATTTTCCATAAAGATAAAGCTGTTTTGACGACTTTGTTTAAATTTTTGCCTAAGGTTGTGAATTCTAACAACATCAATAGGGAAATTATTGTTCCTTCCTTGTGTCCTAATCCTAAGAATTCTCTTGAAAGGTCTTTACATTCTTTGGATGTAGTAAGAGCTTTGAAATATTATGTTGAGGCTACTAAAGATTTCAGAAATACTTCTAGTCTATTTATTTATTATTTTTTCTGGTTCTAGAAAAGGTCAGAAAGCCTTTGCCATTTCCTTAGCATCTTGGTTGAAGCTTTTCATTCACAAAGCTTATTTGGAGTCGGTGCAGTCTCCGCATCAGCGTATTACAGCTTATACTTCTAGATCAGTCACCACATCTTGGGCTTTCAAGAATGAAGCTTCAGTTGATCAAATTTGCAAAGCAGCAACTTGGTCTTTTTTGCATACATTTTACTAAATGTTACCATTTTGATGTGTTTGCTTCTTTGGTAGAATGGTTCTTCAGGCAGCTGTGTCCGTTTGATTCTAGTGTCTATGATTTGAGTTTTTTTGAAATTTTTAAGAAAACAATTATTTTTTGGATTTCATTTCTCTGCGAAAATAGCTGTTTTTATTTTATCCCTCCCTCTCTAGTGACTCGTTGACTTCCACATCTTGGGTAGTATATTCCATACGTCACTAACTGAAGGGCTCTTGCCACTTACATGAAAGAAAACATAATTATGTAAGAACTTACATGATAAATTAATTTATTTCATAGTGGGAAGAGTCCATGAGACCCACCCAATTTTTTGGGGGTTATGATTTTTTTTTATATATAAAGCACTTTATCCTGTTCCTCTTTTTTATGCTTTTTACTCCTTTTACACCTCACTAACTTGGCTATACCTTAAACTGAGGTATGAGTGAGGTGGGAAGTGTATTTATAGGCATTTGAGGTTTGGGAACCTTTGCCCCCTCCTGGTAGGAATGTATATCCCATACGTCACTAGCTCATGGACTCTTGCCACTATGAAAGAAATGAATTTATCAGGTAAGTTCTTACATAAATTATGTTTTTGGTCAAAATGTTTTTAAATAAAGCTTCTTATACCCATGTTTGTGGTAATATTTTGTTACATTTATATTATTTTAAAGGTAATTATGAATTGTTACAAAAGAGGAAATTTAGTAGAAAATGATCCATCATGACAGATTTTTTTTCTTTTTGTATTCCACCATTATTAGTGTGTTAGTTAAGTTATATGATGAGGTAAATATGATCACTAAACAAGAAATAGACACTTAACTGGATGGTGCAATGTCGTTAAATTGTACCCTTACAGATAAGAACTTTTCTTTAGTAAAATTTAGCAAAATCAATCCTTGAAGTATCAGGCAGTTTTAATCAGAATAAGAGATTTATACAACTAATCCCAGATAAAGGTTTTTACTTGTAAGAACTTGTCAGTTGAGGTGTAGGTGTATCTCTCTCGTATGGTGTGTATTAATGTGAAAACTAGTCAGCAAATTTTCTTCCTTGGCCAGTTTCCAACATGTCAAGAAATGATGCTTATCAAAATGCATACAAATATACATGGAAAAAAAATAAAATATTTACAGGACTTACATATTCAAAAGCTCACAGCAAATCTACTTGTCTTTAATAATATACATTACAGTTATATAAATAGTCTTATGTTTGGAACATTTTTGTATTTTCTTTTCTTCCATATCCCCCCTTCTATTTGCTCGATTTATCAAGTGTACATATGCGCCCCTTTCCACCCCAACTTGCCTCTGGCGGGCAGCAATCCTCTGTCGGAATTCAGGTTTGAACAAGAGCACTATTTTGCACTCTTGTGCAATGCCACCCCCTGCCCGCGCACAGCCAATCACACGCAGGCAAGAGCTGCCAATCTCTCTGGTCGGTCAAGACCGGGGAGATTGGAATTCTCCACCTAAGAGGTGGAGAAGAAGATAGGAAGCAGCAGTCTCATGACCACTGCTTGATAAATACTGACTGTAGGTTCTCTTGTGAGAACCTACAGTCGGAGCTGGGTGAACAGATGTCTCTTTCTCTCTCTTATTCTATCTTATATTCCTAGGTACAATACTACATTTAAAAAAATAAAAGTATTCTCTTTTTAACACTCTCAAACCCAGGTGAAATATGCTCAGAAACAAGCTTTTAATACATATGATCATCTCCTGTTTGTTCTTTAAAGAAAATATAGACTTCCATTTAGCACTTCTTATTCTTACCTTTCTACAATCCCTGATTTAAAGAAATAAGATGTACGACAACTAAACTAATATTAGATATTGCAAAGTGTCACTGTTGGGCCAGGATCATGAAACTATGTAAAAACCAGGCCAGTGAAGCAATATCACATAATTAAAACTTCAAGAAATCATCATAAAAGTAAAACTATATTTGACACCTTGGATCAATATAACATTCAAAATAACGATAAAAAAAGTTCTACCAAATTTCCATCTTGGATCTATGTAACTTCGAAAGCTATTATGAAACATATAAAATTGTGGATGCATCCTAAATCATCACAACCCTATCATGCACTAATGCAATTTTTTTGTCTCTGATCAGAAGTTTTACAATTGCGAACCTAAGTAAAGTAGCACACCATGTTAAAGGGACATGAAACCCAAAATGTTTATTTCCTGATTCAGATAGATCATACCGTTTTAAACAACTTTACAGTTTACTATCTAATTTGCTTCACTCTCTTGGTATCCTTTGTTGAAGAAACAGCAATGCACTTTTAGGAGCTTGTTGTAAAACAATGACGAGAATCATTTATACATGCATCCACCAATTTAGCAGCTTCTGAGCCTACCTAGGTATGCTTTTCAACAAAGAATACAAAAGAGAACAACACAAATTAGATAATAGATATAAATTGGAAAGCTGTTTAAAATGGTATGCTCTGTCTGAATCATTAAATGGAAAAAATGGGTTTCATATCTCTTTAATTACCTTCCTAATGGAGGCAAAGCCAAATGTTCAGAATCACTGTGACTTCACTTTGAATCCATAGTTGTTAGAATTCTTTCCAAACATTGATATGTGGCAGTCACAACCTTGCCTTACACAAGGTGCTGTAATATTATATATGCAATTCTGTGAGACAGATTTATTTCACGCAGTGGCCCAGCACATATGTAGTTAAGGCAATATTGTGTTGCATGTCACTATTAGGTGAAGTAGGTCAGCCATGCAGCTGTATTTCATGTTCCTTCCAGAGTTGTAAGATATTTAAGAAGTTCAAAGTAACCAAGCCTCATCAGCAAATTGTATCCAACTGCTGTAAACAAGCAAATCCTATTCTTCAAAAACAGAACATAGATAAACAAAACACAAGTAATCCTCCAAAGACCAAAACATTTCCCTCTGCACAGTCATACAACTTTAACCCTCTCTATTTTTGAGAAATTCATACCGTTATATTGACATACAAGTTGTATTTTAAATGAACTGCAGTGCATTGACAGTATAGGAAGAAAAGCCTTAAACTGCTTGGGACCAGAAAAGGTTTGGATTTTGGAATATTTGCATCTTTAAGGACGGTGCCTTGTCCTGACATACCATTTCAGCAGTGTTTTTAATGTTCTGATGTTTCCATATGTTTGAATAAAGAAGAATAAGGTTTTAAGGATCACTGTGTTCTTTTCTGTTTGCTGCATTACATCTTTAAATTGAGACAGTTTGGAGAGGGGACAGAATCAAGTGTAAACAACAATATCTTGTAATTTAGGCAATATTTAAATGTCATAAACAGCTTATACATGTAACTTAAAGGTAGCTTTATTTAATTTGTTATACTTTTCTATACATAGTACCCTCAGAAAGATAATACAGTACTGTAATCAGAAAGGTAATATTTGTTGTTTTAAATAAATATAGAGACTAATATTTGCATTTTAAAACACAGAAAAACGGGGGACTTCCGGGTGTCGGCCATAATAAGATACAATTCCTAGAGCTGAAGTGCAGCTGAGGCATATTTAAAGATTTTCAACTAAGACCTACAACCTGTGTGTTTTGCTGAGTTTATTTCAGAGTTTATCTAATGTCCAGCTCTAGTATTCTGGAACTTTTTTTAGAGGCTAAGTTTGGAGGAGGAAGGGACCTCATGCAAACCCCCACAAGCTGTATCCATCTGTGATCATCGAGAGAGCAATACAATCTCGCTAGCCACTGCATTTCCCTAATAATAAATTAGTAAAGATGGATGTCGAATGAATACTGAATTTTATACAAGACACCCTGGAACATCATAGGCAAGATCTTTTTATCTTGTATCCGGCATCACAACAACATAGAACCCCGGAGCTTTCCAATGACAAGCAGCGTAGTATTGGAGGGTTCCATATTGCGGATCATAAGCCAGTAGGTGAACATGACCCTGTTACACTGAGCGTGTTGCAGCAGAGACCGACTGTGATGGTGATATGGAAAGGGCCGAGAAGTTAAGCCTCCTCACACCACGTTACAGAAATGTAGCCACCAATAAGCAAGCACTATCCAGGGTGCTGAACCGAAAAAGGGACAGCCCCTAATCTTTCCTTTTTTTCAAATAATGATAGCAAGAGATTGAAGAAAAATGATAATAGGAGTAAATTAGAAAGTTGCTTAAACCCTTGAGTGCTAACGACGGCTCTGAGCCGTCGCAGATTTTCCCACTCTGGTGCTAACAACGGCTCAGAACCGTCGCTAGCACTTTCCCACCTTAAGGGAGATCTGTGGGGGCTCCCACCTGCTCTTACCCTGGCGATCGGGCCTGCTTAGTGACAAGCATCGCCGGGGCTTCACGTTATGCACGGTGACGTCACGTGCAATGACGTGATGATGTCACTGCGCAACTTTATTTAAAATTTACAATGTTAAGTATAAGAGCAGGGGGATGCTGCTTAGAAGCCTGTATCTCAGGCATCTAAGCAGCTACAGATCCCCAAGACTCACTGTTGGAAAGGTAATCGCCTAACCTTTCCAGCAGTCTTGGGGATCTGAAAAGATTAAAAAAATATTTAAAAAAATAAAAAAAAAACTTAGCACCCAGGTGGGAAAGTGCTTAGCACTCAAGGGGTTACAATTGCATGCTCTATCTGAATCATTAAAGGACCAGTCAACACATTAGATTTGCATAATCAACAAATGCAAGATAACAAGACAATACCATAGCACTTAGTCCGAACTTCAAATCGGTAGTAGATATTTTTATAACAAATTTCAAAGTTATGCATATTTCCACTCCCCTTGTACCATGTGATAGCAATCAGCCAATCACAAATGCATATACGTATAGTCTGTGAATTCTTGCACATGCTCAGTAGGATCTAGTGACTCAAAAATTGTAATTATAAAAGTCTCTGCACATTTTTTTTAATGGAAGTAAATTGGAAATTTGTTTAAAATTACATGCTGTATCTGAATCATGAAAATTTTATTTAACCCGAGTGTCCCTTTAAAGAAACAAAATGGGTTTAGTATCCTATTAAGTCGACAAGTGTATATCAAGTTTAATCCATGACGTTTCAGGACCACACATGCCCCTTACTCAGACAATTTAAAATGAGATCATATCACATTTATATACCCATACTCCAATGGACAAAATATCCCTCCCCTCAGACTCAACCAATAGCCATAAATAGTGTGTAAAATTAAATATGCTACAGCTGTGTATCATATAGTCCAAACTTGCACCCTTCTACTTACTACAATCACATTTTATGTTTTCTTTTATACATTATGCCATGTGTCTGTTCATATAGTTGTAAGGAATATGGTTTTTCTTTTAACATACTCACCCCAGATAATCCGTACATATGTGTGTCCATTTTAGACAGGTGTGCTATAGATGAACACTATTTATTATCACACAATTCATTTTGTTTTGGTTTCCTGGAGAGCTACAGTTACTGTATGACCTTTTCTATGCTGTTCCACCAGGACTAGTGCTTATTAGCTTTCTAAAAGGGTGGACACATTAACTCTTATAGTACCAGCTCAGCAGAGTAAGTTCTGTGTAAAAAGTTATACTTCACCTGCTCCCAGCTGCAGGTAAAAAAAAAAAAAAAATGAAGAAATGAACAGCAGCCAATCAGCATCAGCAGTGCTGAGGTCATGAACTCTTTTACTGTGATCTCATGAGATTTGACTTAACTCTCATGAGATTTCATTGTAAACTTCCCTAATCTGAATAGGGAAATAATATGAGAGTGCACGAGGCTCATCCTTTCAGCTGTCCCAGGACAGACATACTAAAATGCTGCTTAGAAATCCTTTACAATGGGATGTGGCTACTGAGGAACTTTTGAGGTAAAATATCTTTCTTTTTTACATAGAGATGTTCAGGTGATATTTTCTAGTTCGCTTTTTACAGCTATGCTGCATCACTTTCAAGTGTTTAAACATTTGGGTATTATGGCCCTTTAAATGTATTTGCACTTGTATGCCCCTTTAAAGACTCTACTGAAAACATTGAAAACAATACATTTAATAAAGAAAATAGATTTTTATTTTTTTTAAATGTTTTTATTAAGAAATCAGATGGGGTTCAGAAAAGAAGAAAGGGGGAAACAAAAGTGAGGCAAAAATAATTATTTAAATGATCCAGTACAACATAAAGGACCACAAGCATTAACAATATATGTCAAGGCAAGGAAACCACTATATCAAAACCAAGAAAAAATACATATCTGTTAGATGCTGACCTCTTCCGTATCCTTCCCTTTTTCAGTTCCTTTCCCCTTTCTAGCCTTACCATCTTCCTTTCCCTTGTCCTGGTGTTTTTCTTTTGATTTCTTTAATGGCCCCTTTTCATATCCTTCTATTTTACACTCCCTTTCTCCTTCCCTTTTTCCTGTCAGCACTTATAACTTTTGTAGGCCTTAGCGCCTAACAGTATCTCATCTGAAGACTATTTTCAAATAACACAATTGGACAACTCCACAAAACGAGACAAAACAAAACAAGACAAAAAAAAAAATTCAGCTTCAAATTTAAATTCAGCCTTCTCCCTTTCTTGACCTATTATATCTGGGGAAGTTAATTCCTTAATATAGCATTCATTACGTATTCTGTGGATCTTAAGGGATAGATAATTTTCTTTTGTATATCTATTGATTGGGAGCATATAAAGGTTTCCCATTTTTTTAAAAAAGTTGTCAACTTCCTTACTTTTATCTTGTTCTATCATACATTGTTCTGATGACATTTGTTTGAAAATGAAGTTATTTACTTCTGCTATGGATGTTAATTTTTTTGAGATCCAGGTTCTCAAAAGCAGAAACCTAGCCACCCCAATAGCCAGTTCAATAAATGATTTGTTTTTGATTCTAACATCTATTGGGAATAGAAAAAAAAACATAATTTATGTAAGAACTTACCTGATAAATTCATTTCTTTCATATTAGCAAGAGTCCATGAGCTAGTGACGTATGGGATATACATTCCTACCAGGAGGGGCAAAGTTTCCCAAACCTCAAAATGCCTATAAATACACCCCTCACCACACCCACAATTCAGTTTAACGAATAGCCAAGAAGTGGGGTGATAAAAAAGTGCGAAAGCATATAAAATAAGGAATTGGAATAATTGTGCTTTATACAAAATCATAACCACCACAAAAAAAGGGCGGGCCTCATGGACTCTTGCTAATATGAAAGAAATGAATTTATCAGGTAAGTTCTTACATAAATTATGTTTTCTTTCATGTAATTAGCAAGAGTCCATGAGCTAGTGACGTATGGGATAATGACTACCCAAGATGTGGATCTTTCCACACAAGAGTCACTAGAGAGGGAGGGACAAAATAAAGACAGCCAATTCCTGCTGAAAATAATCCACACCCAAAATAAAGTTTAATGAAAAACATAAGCAGAAGATTCAAACTGAAACCGCTGCCTGAAGTACTTTTCTACCAAAAACTGCTTCAGAAGAAGAAAATACATCAAAATGGTAGAATTTAGTAAAAGTATGCAAAGAGGACCAAGTTGCTGCTTTGCAAATCTGATCAACCGAAGCTTCATTCCTAAACGCCCAGGAAGTAGAAACTGACCTAGTAGAATGAGCTGTAATTTTCTGAGGCGGAGTTTTACCCGACTCAACATAGGCAAGATGAATTAAAGATTTCAACCAAGATGCCAAAGAAATGGCAGAAGCTTTCTGGCCTTTTCTAGAACCGGAAAAGATAATAAATAGACTAGAAGTCTTTCGGAAAGATTTAGTAGCTTCAACATAATATTTCAAAGCTCTAACAACATCCAAAGAATGCAACGATTTCTCCTTAGAATTCTTAGGATTAGGACATAATGAAGGAACCACAATTTCTCTACTAATGTTGTTGGAAGTCACAACTTTAGGTAAAAATTCAAAAGAAGTTCGCAACACCGCCTTATCCTGATGAAAAATCAGAAAAGGAGACTCACAAGAAAGAGCAGATAATTCAGAAACTCTTCTGGCAGAAGAGATGGCCAAAAGGAACAAAACTTTCCAAGAAAGTAATTTAATGTCCAATGAATGCATAGGTTCAAATGGAGGAGCTTGAAGAGCCCCCAGAACCAAATTCAAACTCCAAGGAGGAGAAATTGACTTAATGTCAGGCTTTATATGAACCAAAGCTTGTACAAAACAATGAATATCAGGAAGAATAGCAATCTTTCTGTGAAAAAGAACAGAAAGAGCAGAGATTTGTCCTTTCAAGGAACTTGCAGACAAACCCTTATCTAAACCATCCTGAAGAAACTGTAATATTCTCGGTATTCTAAAAGAATGCCAAGAAAAATGATGAGAAAGACACCAAGAAATATAAGTCTTCCAGACTCTATAATATATCTCTCTAGATACAGATTTACGAGCCTGTAACATAGTATTAATCACAGAGTCAGAGAAACCTCTGTGACCAAGAATCAAGCGTTCAATCTCCATACCTTTAAATTTAAGGATTTCAGATCCTGATGGAAAAAAGGACCTTGAGACAGAAGGTCTGGTCTTAACGGAAGAGTCCACGGTTGGCAATAGGCCATCCGGACAAGATCCGCATACCAAAACCTGTGAGACCATGCCGGAGCTACCAGCAGAACAAACGAGCATTCCTTCAGAATCTTGGAGATTACTCTTGGAAGAAGAACTAGAGGCGGAAAGATATAGGCAGGATGATACTTCCAAGGAAGTGATAATGCATCCACTGCCTCCGCCTGAGGATCCCGGAATCTGGACAGATACCTGGGAAGTTTCTTGTTTAGATGAGACGCCATCAGATCTATTTCTGGAAGTTCCCACATTTGAACAATCTGAAGAAATACCTCTGGGTGAAGAGACCATTCGCCCGGATGCAACGTTTGGCGACTGAGATAATCCGCTTCCCAATTGTCTATACCTGGGATATGAACCGCAGAGATTAGACAGGAGCTGGATTCCGCCCAAACCAAAATTCGAGATACTTCTTTCATAGCCAGAGGACTGTGAGTCCCTCATTGATGATTGATGTATGCCACAGTTGTGACATTGTCTGTCTGAAAACAAATGAACGATTCTCTCTTCAGAAGAGGCCAAAACTGAAGAGCTCTGAAAATTGCACCGAGTTCTAAAATATTGATCGGTAATCTCACCTCCTGAGATTCCCAAACTTCTTGTGCCGTCAGAGATCCCCACACAGCTCCCCAACCTGTGAGACTTGCATCTGTTGAAATTACAGTCCAGGTCGGAAGCACAAAAGAAGCCCCCTGAATTAAACGATGGTGATCTGTCCACTACGTTAGAGAGTGTCGAACAATCGGTTTTAAAGATATTAATTGAGATATCTTTGTGTAATCCTTGCACCATTGATTCAGCATACAGAGCTGAAGAGGTCGCATGTGAAAACGAGCAAAGGGGATCGCGTCCGATGCAGCAGTCATAAGACCTAGAATTTCCATGCATAAGGCTACCGAAGGGAATGATTGTGACTGAAGGTTTCGACAAGCTGTAATTAATTTTAGACGTCTCTTGTCTGTTAAAGACAGAGTCATGGACACTGAATCCATCTGGAAACCCAGAAAGGTTACCCTTGTCTGAGGAATCAATGAACTTTTTGGTAAATTGATCCTCCAACCATGATCTTGAAGAAACAACACAAGTCGATTCGTATGAGATTCTGCTAAATGTAAAGACTGAGCAAGTACCAAGATATCGTCCAAATAAGGAAATACCACAATACCCTGTTCTCTGATTACAGACAGAAGGGCACCGAGAACCTTTGTAAAAATTCTTGGAGCTGTAGCTAGGCCAAACGGCAGAGCCACAAACTGGTAATGCTTGTCCAGAAAAGAGAATCTCAGGAACTGATAATGATCTGGATGAATCGGAATATGCAGATATGCATCCTGTAAATCTATTGTGGACATATAATTCCCTTGCTGAACAAAAGGCAAGATAGTCCTTACAGTTACCATCTTGAACGTTGGTATTCTTACATAACGATTCAATATTTTTAGATCCAGAACTGGTCTGAAGGAATTCTCCTTCTTTGGTACAATGAAGAGATTTGAATAAAACCCCATCCCCTGTTCCGGAACTGGAACTGGCATAATTACTCCAGTCAACTCTAGATCTGAAACACAATTCAGAAATGCTTGAGCTTTTACTGGATTTACTGGGACACGGGAAAGAAAAAATCTCTTTGCAGGAGGTCTCATCTTGAAACCAATTCTGTACCCTTCTCAAACAATGTTCTGAATCCAAAGATTGTGAACAGAATTGATCCAAATTTCCTTGAAAAAACGTAACCTGCCCCCTACCAGCTGAGCTGGAATGAGGGCCGCACCTTCATGTGGACTTAGAAGCAGGCTTTGCCTTTCTAGCTGGCTTGGATTTATTCCAGACTGGAGATGGTTTCCAACTGAAACTGCTCCTGAGGATGAAGGATCAGGCTTATGTTCTTTGTTGAAACGAAAGGAACGAAAACGATTATTAGCCCTGTTTTTACCTTTAGATTTTTTATCCTGTGGTAAAAAAGTTCCTTTCCCACCAGTAACAGTTGAAATAATAGAATCCAACTGAGAACCAAATAATTTGTTACCCTGGAAAGAAATAGAAAGTAGAGTTGATTTAGAAGCCATATCAGCATTCCAAGTTTTAAGCCATAAAGCTCTTCTAGCTAAAATAGCTAGAGACATAAACCTGACATCAACTCTGATAATATCAAAAATGGCATCACAGATAAAATTATTAGCATGCTGAAGAAGAATAATAATATCATGAGAATCATGATGTGTTACTTGTTGCGCTAAAGTTTCCAACCAAAAAGTTGAAGCTGCAGCAACATCAGCCAAAGATATAGCAGGTCTAAGAAGATTACCTGAACACAGATAAGCTTTTCTTAGAAAGGATTCAATTTTCCTATCTAAAGGATCCTTAAACGAAGTACCATCTGACGTAGGAATAGTAGTACGTATAGCAAGGGTAGAAATAGCCCCATCAACTTTAGGGATTTTGTCCCAAAATTCTAATCTGTCAGACGGCACAGGATATAATTGCTTGAAACGTTTAGAAGGAGTAAATGAATTACCCAATTTATCCCATTCTTTGGAAATTACTGCAGAAATAGCATTAGGAACAGGAAAAACTTCTGGAATAACCACAGGAGCTTTAAATACCTTATCCAAACGTTTAGAATTAGTATCAAGAGGACCAGAATCCTCTATTTCTAAAGCAATTAGTACTTCTTTAAGTAAAGAACGAATAAATTCCATTTTAAATAAATATGAAGATTTATCAGCATCAACCTCTGAGACAGAATCCTCTGAACCAGAAGAGTCATCAGAATCAGAATGATGATGTTCATTTAAAAATTCATCTGTAGGGAGAGAAGTTTTAAAAGATTTTTTATGTTTACTAGAAGGAGAAATAACAGACATAGCCTTCTTTATGGATTCAGAAACAAAATCTCTTATGTTATCAGGAACATTCTGCACCTTAGATGTTGAGGGAACTGCAACAGGCAATGGTACATTACTAAAGGAAATATTATCTGCTTTAACAAGTTTGTCATGACAATCAATACAAACAACAGCCGGAGGAATAGCTACCAAAAGTTTACAGCAGATACACTTAGCTTTGGTAGATCCAGCACTAGACAGCGATTTTCCTGTAGTATCTTCTGACTCAGATGCAACGTGAGACATCTTGCAATATGTAAGAGAAAAAACAACATATAAAGCAAAATTGATCAAATTCCTTAAATGACAGTTTCAGGAATGGGAAAGAATGCCAAAGAACAAGCTTCTAGCAACCAGAAGCAATAAAAAATGAGACTTAAATAATGTGGAGATAAAAGCGACGCCCATATTTTTTAGCGCCATATCAGACGCCCAGCCCACATTATTTGGCGCCTAAATGCTTTTGGCGCCAAAATGACGCCACATCCGGAACGCCGACATCTTTGGCGCAAAATAACGTCAAAAAAATGACGCAACTTCCGGCGACACGTATGACGCCGGAAACGGAAAATAATTTTTGCGCCAAAAAAGTCAGCGCCAAGAATGACGCAATAAAATGAAGCATTTTCAGCCCCCGCGAGCCTAACAGCCCACAGGGAAAAAAAGAGTCAAATTTTTGAAGGTAAGAAAAAAATGATTAATTCAAATGCATTATCCCAAATATGAAACTGACTGTCTGAAAAATAAGGAAAGTTGAACATTCTGAGTCAAGGCAAATAAATGTTTGAATACATATATTTAGAACTTTATAAACAAAGTGCCCAACCATAGCTTAGAGTGTCACAGAAAATAAGATTTACTTACCCCAGGACACTCATCTACATGTTTGTAGAAAGCCAAACCAGTACTGAAACGAGAATCAGCAGAGGTAATGGTATATATAAGAGTATATCGTCGATCTGAAAAGGGAGGTAAGAGATGAATCTCTACGACCGATAACAGAGAACCTATGAAATAGACCCCGTAGAAGGAGATCACTGCATTCAAATAGGCAATACTCTCTTCACATCCCTCTGACATTCACTGCACGCTGAGAGGAAAACCGGGCTCCAACTTGCTGCGGAGCGCATATCAACGTAGAATCTAGCACAAACTTACTTCACCACCTCCATCGGAGGCAAAGTTTGTAAAACTGAATTGTGGGTGTGGTGAGGGGTGTATTTATAGGCATTTTGAGGTTTGGGAAACTTTGCCCCTCCTGGTAGGAATGTATATCCCATACGTCACTAGCTCATGGACTCTTGCTAATTACATGAAAGAAACTATATCTCTGGAAACCAATATCTTCGTTTTTATTATCCTCGAAAGCCAGAAACTAATTTTATTCCAATATTGTCTGACTAGTGTGCAGTCCCAAAAATAGTGCATGATATCTACCCCTTTATTGCCACATTTCACACATTTATCTTTAATTTGACTGTTCCATCTTGACATAGCACATGGTGTAAGATAAATTTGATTTAATAAAAAAATGTGTGCCTCTCTAAAATTGGTGGGGGTAAAGATCTTATTTATTCTGTTGATACTATTTTGGATGTAATCTTCATTACATACCCTTAGCCCCTTCAGATGACATTTTTTAACAATCAATTTTAACTTTAGAATGCCCTCATGTCGTAGAGACTCCTTGTACCATTTTTTAATAGAAAAATCTCCCGCTTTACTTAAATTGAAGTTTATAATAAGGGTAGGCCAATCCCAGCCCTTATTTTGGATATATAATAACTTATTTACTAAATTCCTTAGTTGTAGATAAGCAAAAAAGTTTTTACTAGGTAAGTCAAATTCCATTCTTAGATCCTCAAACGATTTAATCTGTGGTATTTCTGTATTAAAGGTAATCATTTGACCAACATATATCAGTCCCTTCCTTTTCCACCTATGGAAAACCACAGATCTTAATGCTTCAGGGAAGAGCGGGTATCCGGTTATCGTTATATAATTAGATATTATATAGCTGACTTTAAGTTTCTTACAATATTGCTGCCATGCTTTTATAATAACCATAACTGAGCTAATCTTTTTGATCTCCTTTGGTAAATCTAGACCTTGAGTATGCAGTAGGGCTTTTAAAGAATATGGTTTCACTATTTCCTCTTCTAACGATTTTGCTATATAATATTCCTTATCTAGGAGCCATTCGGCTACAATTTTAACAAGACATGCTAGATTATATTTCCCAATATCTGGGAGTGCAAATCCTCCATATTCTTTTGAGAGAGATAGAGTGTTTTAAGTGAGATTTTCCTTCTTTTCTTGCCCAATAAGAACTTGATTATATTTTTATTAAATAATTTAATATCTGTAGTCTTAATTAGTAGCAGTAAATTCTGCATTTTATATAATATTTTTGGAAAAATAATCATTTGAATTAATACGATCTTGCCTGACAAGGCCAGCGGAATATGTTTCCATGCGTTTAGCTGGTCATAGATTTTTTGGAATATTGGCTTAACATTCAAGTCATACCATAACTTCGGATTCTTACTTAGCTTAATTCCTAAATATGTAATTTGATCTACTACTTTATAAGGATTTAACATATTAGATTCCTTATGTTCATTTAAACATAACAGCTCGATTTTGTTGACATTAACTTTATAGCCCGAAAAAGAACGGTATAATTCTATTAATTTCATTAACTTCGAGATATTCTGTTTCTTAGAAATATCAAAACATTGTCTGCATATAACAATATTTTCTCCTCTACGTTTTTACATACAACCCCTTGCATAACTTGCTGAATTTTAATGGCTAGCGATTCAATAGACAAATTAAACAGAAAGGGCGACAGAGGACAGCTTGTCCTTCTTTCCATAGCAATTTCTGCAGATTCCACTCCATTTACTGAAATTACAAATATCGGGTTCTTATATATTGCCTTTATATAATTTAAAAAGGAACCTGAGAAACCAAACTTAGACAGTGTTGTAAAAAGGTGGTCCCATAGTACAGCATCAAAAGCTTTTTCTGCATCTATAGCTATTAGAGCTGCATCTTCTTTTAATACCTGTAGATTATCTGATAGATTATTAAAATGTTCAATAATGATGCATGCTTTCCGTATATTTACAACAGAGCTTCGATTATTCATGAACCCTACCTGGTTAGGATATATAATATTACCGAAAAAATGTTTTAATCTTTCCGCGACTATTATTGCTAGAATCTTATAGTCCACGTTTAATAAGGAAATTGGTCTATACGCATCTGATTTCTCAGTGTCTCTTCCTTTTTTATATATCATAATTTTAGTAGCTTTAGTAAAGCTCTTTGACATTGTGCCATTCTCTGAATAATAAGAATTATATAATTTTGTCAAATATGGTTTCTTTAATATTTTATAAAACTCGGCTGATAGATAGTCCGGTCCGGGTGCTTTATTTAATTTAATCTTATTAATTATTTTTTCTACTTCTTCTACCATAATGGGTTGATTAATAGTTTCAGCTTCTCCTGATGATATTTTGGGGGTAATTATCGAATCTCAAAACCACTTCTTGTTAAATTTATCTCACACTCACCATAAAAATGGCTAAATATTTGATAAAAGATCTCATTGATTTCTATTGGATCATATGTATGTATATCCCCTGTTTTAATTGAAGATATATTAGTTTTTTTTTCAGATTTAACTAATTTCGCTAGATAGCTACCTGTTTTATTTCCAAATTTCATAAACTTTGCTTTGCTTTTGAGATCTTCTCTAATCGTTTCTGGTGTATAAAATATATCTCTTTCTTGTTTTGCCTGAATATAACTAGACCAGTTATTCTTAGTGGCAAATAGCAAATATATTATAGGTATTTGTTACTTGATTCGTTAGTTGATCCTCCCATCTCTTTTTTTTTTTTTTTTTAAATGTAGCCATATACCTTATTATTTCTCCCCTTAATACCGTTTTAGCTGTTTCCCATAATATTTCTACCCTATCTACATACTCTATTCATCCTTAAAAAGGTATTCCATTTTTCTTTCAACATAGCTACAAAAGATGCATTTTTCAGCATTTATTTAGGAAAATAGAAAAAAATTCTTTTAGGGCCCCTTATTATCACTTCGTCCAAGATGAGTTCTAGAGTAATAGGAGCATGATCAGATACTACTATGTCTTTTATATCTGCCTTTGGGTCAGCTTTCAACAGGGGACTCAGCTATTAAAAATAAATCAATCCTGGAGAGTGATACTAATGATTGCGATAAGCACCTATGTCTTTTAAGGTCTGGGTATTGTAATCTCCAAATATCAAATACTTTCAGTGTTTTTTTAAATGTGTGTAGAATTCTTATTTCCTTTGATATTCTATAATCCTTTTTCCTGCCTTTCGTACTTTTCCTATTTAGTGGGAATCTAGGTGTTAAATTAAAATCACCAGCGATTATTAGATTTGTTTTGGTATAATTGAACAATAACACCTGAAGTTTACCCCAAAATTCTGGGTCCAAATTATTTGGACCATAAACATTAAATAGTGTATACACCTTCTTTTTTATTTCTAATTTAATAATAATAAAATGTGCGTTATCATCTATTTTAATTTCTAATATTTTATAATCTACATTCTTACTAAATAAAATGGCTACACCCTTTTTCCTTTCAGTGCATGGAGTGGCAAATATTTATTTTACCCAGTTGACTTTTAATTTGATTACTTCTGTTGCAGACAGTCTAACTTCCTGTAAGAAAGCAATATCGGTACTTAGTTTTTTTAGATGCTTTAGGATTGTCTTTCTTTTAATTGGAGACACAATACTACCAACATTCCACGAGGTGAGATATAAAATATTCCTTATACCACATTTCATAATATTATTCTAAAAAAATAATTTTCCTTAACTACTGGGAATATTTTTATTGAATCATTTATGCTGGAGAAGGCTGAATTTTATATTCAGAGACAGGGTACGGCCATGGGATCCAATGTCGCCCCAACATACGCAAATATATTTATGAATATCTTTGAGGAGAGATTTGTCTTTGAGAACAATCTCTTCATTCTATGTGGCGCCACCTGGTGGCACTACATAGACGATATATTTGGAGTGTGGTTGGGCGACATTGGATCCCTATGGGATTTTGTCAATCAGTTGAATAGTGCAACTACACATATTAAATTTACGCTAAAGCACAGTGAGGAAAGTATTGAATTCCTTGACACCAAAGTCTACAAATTAGGCAACAGTTTTGGAACAGATCTGTTTACTAAATCTACTGACAAAAACAGCCTGCTCCACTTTGATAGCTTTCACCCAGAATCTCTTAAGAGGTCATTACCTCGGAGTAAACTCTTGAGAGTAAGAAGAATTGTTTCAGATGATAAACTGGTTAGACAGAGGTTGAACCAGATGGGTGACAAATTTAAGGTGAGGGGTTACCCCACTGATTTAGTTAACAGAGAAATTGAAGAAGTGGCAACAGTGTCACGTAACAGCTTGCTTGAGACAACAAAACCTAAAGTTAAGATGAAGCAGAATCGTGTTGTTTTTGTTACAAAGTTTAACTCATTAAGCAGCAATATTAACTCTATTCTTAGGAGACACTGGCATATATTGATCTAGTGTAACCCTCATGTGACTGAGTTTCAGTCAGGCTTTATGCCGGCCTATAAGAAAAGTAAGAACCTTAGAGATAGGCTAATCAAGGCCGATATAGGTACTTCTAAAACTAAAGTGCAGAGTTACATTACAGATAAAAATATGGGGTGTTACCCATGTTTAGGCTGTGCTAGTTGCAATAGTATGGTAAAGGGTAAATTTTTCTATCATCCACGCACAGGCAAGAAATATAACATCAGGGGTCTATTTACATGTAATACTACGTTTGCCATCTACATACATGATTAAATGCCCGTGTGGGCGGAGCTACATGGGAGAGACCACTAGGATGGTCTGCGAAAGAATATGTGAACATAGGTCTGATATCAGAAATGGCAAAATAAAAAATCCAGTAGCAGAACACTTTGTTCAGGCAGGCCACAGGGTATGTCAACTTAGGTTTCAAATAATTGACCATATTAGTTTACCTAGAAGGGGTGGTAATCGAGAGCTTTTTCTAAAACAGAAGGAAGTATTTTGGATTAATAAATTGGAAACTATGGCCCCTGTTGGTATGAATAAAGAATATGATCTATCTGTCTTCCTTTAAACATTTTAATAGATTAGTCTCTGTATCTAATATTCTGTAATGTTGCTATTGTTTGCAACAATATGTAACAGTTATTTTTTTTTTTTTTTTTTTTAGTTTTCAAAAAAGCTTTATTATGCATTGTACAGGTTTACAATATTCACAACAAAATTTACATTACACACAGGGTAACATATCGTGATTCAGTCCTGTCAAAACAATAAGAAGCCTTTCTCTTTATCTATATGATTTGAAACCATCTTCTTTAAGTTCTTGGCCTCGAGTAAAGTAAACATCAATCTTTGAAAACCATCTAATTTTATGTTTATGACATATACAATATGTTTGGTGATACCAGTATCGTTACTACTGCCACAAGCTCTACTGCTATCTACGTAGAGCACTATATACAACAAATTATATCAGTAAGAGCTAGAAAGAGTAGAAAGGGGAGGGAGAAGAGAAAGAGGGACAAGAAGAGGAAGAGGAGGAGAAGGAAAAAAGAAAAAAAAAAAAGGGGGGGGGGGAAGGAGCCAGATACTCCCAATCTATATAGTGCCATTCCATATTGCCTGGATCATCTCATGTGTGTCAAGCTTATTTATCTTAAGGTAGTGGTATCTTTCTAGAGAAATAAGATCTGAAACCTCTCGTTTCCACTCTTCTACTGTGGGAGTCGTTTGGGATTTCCATTTTTTGGGTATGAGTTTCTTAGCCCCCGCAATCATTATTAGCAAAAGAGCCAGTTTGGCTGGTTCTTTGATAGTGGGGAGAGAGCAGAACAGTATGCTTTCTAGGGCATTTGGTATGTGAATGTTTAGTATGTTTGATATTGTGAGAAAGATGGTTACCCAGTAACTTCCCAATTTGGGACACGACCACCATATATGCGACAGAGAGCCCTCGCCCCCACAACCTCTCCAACAGGAGCTGCTCAATGAGGGGAAGATTCTGTGGAGCCTGACCGGTGTGAGGTACCATCGGCTCAGGAGTTTAAAGTGTGTCTCTTGTATGTTGGCGGAGACCGAAGAGCGCTTTGTGAGCCCAAAGGTCTTCGACCAGACATCTGCACCCAATTCCTGGGGCAACTCTGTATTCCAGGCGAAGGTGTAGGTGGGAAGTGGTTTTTCATTATCAGTGGATGAGATTTTATATAGGATAGATATGAGATGTCTCGGTAGTTTCGGAAGGATACAAAGACCCTCAAAGGTTGTGGGATCCCTCCCTAGGTCTTTTCTGTATTTGTGGTGTGAGATGTAGTGAAGCAGTCTATTAAAGTTGAGCCATGAGGTGAATATCTCTGTATGGGTCTCTGCTATTTGGGCTTGAGTTTTAAGTAGGTTATTTTCCCTAAGGAAATGCATAGACCCTACTCTGAGACTGTATGGATGTTTATTTTGGTAGCCCTGTTTCCAGAATGGAAGCTCAGGGTTTTCAATAATCGGCATGAGAGGAGAGTTTCTAGACGAGATGTGAGTGCTTGTTGCCAAAGTTTTATCCCATTCTGAGAGTGTTTCTGTGGTTATTAGGAATTTTGAGATATGCTTTGGCCTATGTACTACAGGAATCCAAGCTAAAGTACCCACATTACTTAGTTTAAATATTTGCCTGTCCAGGTGTATCCAAGCCTTATCCGTATTGTTATGTGACCACTCCACTACCCTTTGTAGGAATATCGCTCTTCTATATGTAACTAAGTTAGGCAGCCCCAACCCCCCTTGGCCCCTAGGTAAGTACATTGTCTTCTTCGGGATTCTGGGTTTGGTGTTTGCCCAAATGTACTGTTCTATGATGGTTTGCAGTTGTTTTAAGTATCCTTCCTGTAACAGGATTGGTAATGCTTGGAGAAAATAAAGAATTCTAGGGAGGATATTCATCTTAAAGACTCCTATCCTCCCTAGCCAAGAGATAGGCTTGTTCTTCCAGCCTGATAAGTCTCTGACAATGTCATTTTTTAGGGGTATATAGTTATGTTTAAATAGATCTTCCACACAAGGTGTGAGATGTATCCCTAGGTACTTAAGTTTATGATTAGCTATAGGGATCGAGTATTTTTCATGTAGGATACATATATGTTGTGGGGGAGTATTTATATTCATGAGTTCGGATTTATTTAGGTTGAGGAGGAAGTTAGATACTGTTCCGTAGGAATCCAGTTCTTTTAGGAGTTGTGGGATGGATGTTTGGGCCTTAGTCAAGGTGAAGAGCACGTCATCCGTGTATAACGCTTGTTTATTCTCTGAGTCTCCCACCCTGATACCTGTGATTTTGTCATTAAGCCTAATTTTTTGAGCTAAGACCTCTATGGAGATAGCGAAAAGCAAAGGCGATAGGGGGCATCCCTGCCTAGTCCCGTTGCTAATATAAAAAGTGTCAGAGTGTCCCATTAACCCGGACTCTCGCATTCGGGGCTGAGTAAAGGGCCATAGTCATATCTAGGAAGGGTGATGGAATACCCATCTCTCTCATCGCCCTTCGCAGGAAGGGCCAGCCTACCCTGTCGAAGGCCTTCTCTGCGTCCGTTGCAAACAGGACCATGGGGGTATTAGAGACCTTCGCGTAGTTGATCAATTGGATTACTTTGGTGATATTTCTCTCGCTTCCCTACCCGGGATAAATCCTACTTGGTCCCTGTCAATCAGAGTCGAGAGAATTTTGTTTAACCTATTTGCTAATATCTTGGCCAGGATTTTCATGTCTACATTAATTAGAGATATGGGTCTGAAGTTACCTGGGTTTGTGGCTTGTTTGCCCGGTTTTTCTAGAACCGTTATGTGTGCTTCTAGTAACATTCTAGTTAATGTAGGATCATCTCTGAGTTTGTTAAATATTTGTAGCATATGTCCCGCTAATACTCCCCCACATTTTTTATAGTAGGCAGATGTGAGACCGTCCGGGCCAGGGCTTTTCCCGGAGGGTATATCCTTTATAGCGTGCTGGAGTTCCTCTAGAGAGATTTCAGCCCCCAGGGAATCGGCTGTATGTTTATCTACTGTTGGGAGTTGTAAATTTTGGAAATATTGGTTTAAGCCCTCTTCTAATGTGGGATTGTCTTGGGTGGTATTACCTCCTAAATTGTAAAGCTTATTATAATAGGAACGGAAAGTATAAGCTATCGTAGTACTGTCTTTAGCTATTTTCCCTTCTGCTGTCCCTAAGGAGTGTATATATGTGTTCAGTTGCCTCCTTTTCAGGTTCCTAGCCAAAAATTTTCCCGGCTTGTTTCCTCCTTCGTAGTAATACTGTTTGAGGAACATAGCCTTTCGTTGGTAGACTTTAGTTAAATGTTGTTTGAGCTGAAGTCTAGTATCTAAAACTTCCTGCAGAATTTGTTCGTTATTTGGGTTTTGTTTGTGGGCTGCTTCTAGTGTTGTGATTGATTGTAAAAGTTTGGAATGTTTTTCCCTAGCTACACGGTTGAGTTTAGACTTTTGTTTAATTAATAAACCTCTTATCACTGTTTTGTGTGCTTCCCATTCTAGCTGTCTAGAGGATGAAGAGAGTGAGTTTAGAGTAAAGTATTCTGAAATTTCTTTTTGGATTGATTCAAGAAATATTGGGTCGTTCAGTAGCGTATCTTCTAACCTCCAGATTTTGGGAGATATTGGAATATCTGGCCATAATATTCTGCACGTTACTGGAGCATGATCAGACCAAGTGATAGGACCAATATTGCAGTCTCCCGTGATAGAGAGTCCCTGAGAGTCAGTATATATGTGATCTATTCTCGTATAGCTATTGAGTGGATTTGAGTAAAAAGTATAATCCCTACCCAGGGGATGCATAGTTCTCCATATGTCATGGAGTGTGAGACTCTGTAAGATGTGTTTGATTATTTTGATTTTCTTGGTGGCAACACTGGAAGTCCCCTTTGAGGAGTCCATGTGTGGCTCAAAGGAAAGATTAAAATCTCCTGCTAAGAATACAATTCCTTGGGAGTGGTCAAGGATGAGATTAGCAATTTTTCTGAAGAAGCCTATTTGCGTCTGATTAGGGGCGTAAATATTAATCAACGTTATTTGGTGGCCATATAGGGAGCCTTTAATCAAAATGTGTCTGCCTGCAGGGTCTTTTTCTACATGTAATATTTGTATTGGTAATGATCTATGAAATAAGATCCCTACTCCCGCTTTTTTGTTTGGCCCAGATGCAAAGTATGCAGTGGGGTATTGTTTGTTGTAACATTTAGGTTCTTTACCCTTCTGGAAGTGGGTTTCCTGTAACATTAAAATGTGACTATTAAGTTTATTAATATCTCGGAAAGCGATAGATCGTTTCCCTGGGTTATTTAACCCCTTTGCGTTAATAGTAGTCATTTGTAAGGAATGATCTTGAAATTTACTGATTTTAGGAGGCATTTTGGGAGCACTATGCAGACCAGGGAGAAGGAACAAACACACAAAAAAAAAAAAAAGGGGAAGAGTAAAGGAGATAAAGATATGTGGGTGAAGGAAGATTAGAGGGGGGCTTTGAGGAGAGAAAAGAGCTTAAGGTAGAAGAAGCAACAAGGTTATAAACGTCTTCTAAGTCTAGGTTAAGAGACTTAGTTATATAATTCTCTGATGTATCTTTTGTGGCAAGAAAAGAAAATGTGGTAACCTCAGTGAAGGCAAAGTCAAAATAGGGGTAGTACCCCCAAGCACAGTAACAATAAACATACTTAGATCTCTCGCTGAAATGAAGAACCATTAATTAACTTGTGACAAAGAGGGGGGGGCGAGGGGAGAGAGAACCCTGTGGGTTACGAGCACAGTAGGATAAGGCACAGGGTATAGGGGGCCAACCGGCCTGCAAACAATGAAAACTGATCTAACCTTGTAACTTTAAACTTTAAAATTTTAACCGGATACATACTTCATCTTAACATACCTCTGGTTTCTGAAAACTTCCAGAATCAAGTAAACCTTATGATTATAGATATTTAGGGGGGAAAATAGGTAAGGGAAAAGAGGAGTGAGGGAGGGTATGGGTGAGGGGGGTGGTGGCATCAAGTGGGAAGGGGGTAAGTAGGAGGGGAGGGGGAGAGGGTGAGGGAGTGGGGAAGGGAAGGTTGGGGGGAAATGTATGGGGGTAGGAGGGCTTTCAGGGAAAATTGAAGTTCACATATCAGATATTATAACAATCGGCTATCACAAGAAATTCTATACAACAGTTGGTGTTACAGTATAGTAAAATTAGTCTTAACCGGATATATGCTTCATCTTAACATACTTCTGGTTTATGAACACATCCAGGATAAATTAAACCTTATGATTGTAGATATTTAAGGGGAGACGAGTGCTGCTAGGCCCAGAACAAAGTATTATTTAAAATCTTGTTCCCCCAGAGTTACTCTATGTAAATGAACCTGTAAAGTGTGGTATGGGGTTCATGAAGTGTTAAACAATTTCGAGTATAAAGTGTCCTCTGTTCCTACACTTGATGTTGCAAATTCCCACGTGGATGCTAGGCCTCTATGAAAAATGTCCCCTCTTGTCCGGAGCCTAGAGCCGGAGCTCTGTGATTTTGGTATGCGTGGGGTCAGTGTATACTGTCCAGGGCAATTGACTTGTTAAAGTGAGCTCTAGTAAGGCTCCTGTATATAGCTCTTTTCTCTCGGCCCTCTCCGGTGTCTACCCCCAAGGGTGTTCTCACCTCAGTGAACAGGCTTGTAGTTGCGTTGTGGACCGTTCTTTCCGGATCGTGTCTGGCCCGTGACTGGATCCCGGCTGATGTCTCCGTTTCGCTCCAAGTCCGGGCGAGCGGGTAAGCAACACAGTTTGTGGGAGTCTCGTGTGAGGCCTGTATTTGCTATCTGCGTTCCTCTCCAGACGCGGCCCGCCGGGCCTACAGAGTACCCGCGATCTCTCCCCACTCGTGCCGCTCCAAGCTTTATATGAATGTCGGGTGTCCCCCCTCACCCCTGTCCCCCTCAGTCATTAAGTTTGAGAGAATAGTGAGGCTATAAATGATGTTTAACTGGCTTGGGAGATGGGAGCCCTTTCAGTGTGCGGCCATCTCCCTGCATGGCCAGGCTCCGCCCCCAACAGTTATTTTTTTAACATGTATTATTATATATCTATCACTAGATGGCGCATCCTCTTCTAGGACAGGTTACACTGTAGGAATGTTTGTGCATTCACAGTTAAATTGTTAATTAGTAGGTGTGGTTTCTTAACCCCCATCCCTATATCAAGGTGTGTTACCTGCATTTGTGTATTGACATGACTAAGGACTAGAGGTCCGAAACGTTGTCTTTTCTTCTTTGAATATCCTAATAAAGATGGAATTTTTTGCATAGTGGTGAGTGCTGCTGCGTTCTTTGGACTCTGTTCTTCTCACACCAAGCAAGACACAGCCCTCTTGCACACTAATCCCAGACTTACACACTAGGCACCCTAGATATTCAATTTTGTTCTTCTCTTCATATAGATATATTAAGACTTTGTATAAGCTTTACTCTCCTAAAGCTCAGTCTGTGTTTTATTCCTGCAGGGGTGCTCTCTTGGACACACTTCCGGCCTGGACTATATAACTAACCCCAAATTATTGAGGCATATTCAGTTAGACCTTATAGAAAGTTCTTATGAGTGTGGGTCCTGCAAACTTCTGTATGTGTGTAACAGTTTTCTTCACTGGGGCAATTTGTATAATAACCTGTTTGAACCACTCTGGAAACCGGAGTCCCAGGCTAAATGCTCTCTTTATAGCATCTCCCTGTTGTATTCCTTCATAACAGCAATCCCCGAAGCAGAACGTAAACAGAATGTCAAGTTCAATAATAATTACGTTGTAAGTATTTAGCCCTAAATATTCTGTATATATAGCAATTTTCTTCACTGGGGCCCTTTATATAGTTCCTATCTAGAACATTCTGGGTAAAAAAAAATCCCTGGCTCAATGCTCTCTTTATCTTATCTCCCTGTTCTATTTCTTCACAACAGATACCCCCATAATAGTGCATACTTCGGCAATATTTGTACTATAAACAGTTAGCCTGACAAAACACCAGGAGTCTTTTCCCTTATTTTGACTTGTGTTTCTTCTCTTTTCCTTTTTATGCCTATTTTTTATGCAGGGGTCACTTATTAGACAGGTTAAGCATATCATTAGACAGTTGGTTGTCCCAGCCCTTTATATTATATCCATTTTTTTTTAACAGGTATCGTTTAACACTTTTCCTGCACCCAGACTAGTATAACTGTACACATGCATCTCTCATCGTTACAAAAAAAGATTCACTCGCACCAGCCTGTGCATCACATATCTAGCTGCTACAACAGTACTTATCTGTAATGATGGCTTTTCTTTGTTGATCCGTCAGTTTTAAGAGACCATAACCATATCTGTAAACAGAGCTGCTCCTGCGACAGAGCTTTACATGCTTGGGGGATTTTCGGGGTAGTGCCTTTGGAACCTCTGCGTCACGTACCCTCTGAGCGTAGCCTGCTATGGGCTTCACGTTAGTCGTGTATCTCGCTCACTGCCTGGTACTCTTTGCTCGGCTCTATTCTGGGCCTGGAGCCTGTGACTGGCGGTTGGAGTTAGTCTCGGAGCGTGCGCTGGCTTCGCGCCTTTCCGACGTCACCGCCCACCTGAAATCCC
The DNA here is from genome assembly GCF_027579735.1 of Bombina bombina. Lineage (NCBI taxonomy): Eukaryota > Metazoa > Chordata > Amphibia > Anura > Bombinatoridae > Bombina > Bombina bombina. The sequence continues at coordinate 642,101,237 of NC_069501.1, read as the reverse complement.
CCGCAAATAGAAGATTTTTGAGTACAGTGTCCCGTCACACCACATTTTTTTGTCATTTTGAAGTTCATTGGTTATGGAAAACCTACATTATTCATGAACAATTTTGAAAATGTGAACTAATATTAAAGAATTTTTTTGTACAAATTTCACATTTGTATGGTATTTTAAATTTAAAATTAGTTATCAATCATGTGATCCCTTATACTAGCTGTATTATCATGAAAGTCATCTTATACAGTGGGTATTGAAAATAATCACCCCCTTGAAAATAATCACAGTTTGTTGCTTTGCAGCCTGGAATAAAGACAGACACATTTTTTGTTTATCCAGTTGTAATTACTCAGTGCAACTTATAACATCCAAGTGAAAGATATAACACCAACATGTCAGGCAAAAATAAAGACAATGCAAAAACAGAATCACTGAGTTGAAAAAGGATCAACCCCTTGTGTCAGTATTTTGTTGAACCACCTTTTGCTTTAATTACAGCCTTTAGTCTGTTGGGATATGTCTCTACTAACTTTGCACATCTAGACTGTGCAATATTTGCCCACTCTTCTTTGCAGAACTGCTCCAGTTTCGTTACATTTGATGGTGACTGTTTGTGGACTGCCCCATCCATTATTCCTTCTATCCTGACAAGTGCTCCAGTGCCTGCTGCAGAGAAACACAACCATAACAGGATATTACCACCTCCATGCTTTACTGTAGGTATGGTGTTATTTGGATGGTGAGCGGTATTGGATTTCCTCCAGACATATTGTTTGGTGTTGAGGCCAAATAATTCAATTTTAGTCTCATCTGACCATAACACCTTTTTCCATGTGGCCTCAGAATCTCCTAGGTGTGTTACGGCAAAGCTCAGTCGTGACTGCATTTGGCTTTTCTTGAGGAGTGGCTTTTTTTCTTGCAACCCTCCCATACAAGCCACATTTGTGGAGAATTTGTAATATTGTCGCTTGCACACAATGACCACTCTTTGTCATAAATTACTGCAACTGCTTCAGAGTTGCTGTGGGCCTCTTGGTAGGCTCTCTGACCTGTTTCCTCCCGGCTCTTTCATCCAGTTTGGAGCGACGTCCTGATCCAGAGAGGGTCTGTGTTGTACCAAATACCTTCCACTTCTTAATAATAGACTTCACTGTGCTTCTAGGCATTGATAAAGCCTTTGATATTTTCTTGTATCCATCTCCTGCCCATCCACAACATTATCCTGGAGATCTTTTGACAAAACCTTGCCACCAATAGTTGATTGTTTGCTTCAGTTGCACTACCAAGGACTGAGATGCTCCATGAAAGCTCTTTTCATGCTGAGCTAATAAATATGCCCACAGCTGATCACAGTTGAAGGTCAAACTGCTTAGTGTGTGCCGTTGAGAGGGTGATTAGCTACACCTGATTGAGTTTAAGTAATTTTAGGAAGGGGTGGTCCTTTTTCCAACTCAGTGATTCTGTTTTTGAATGGTCTTGATTATTGCCTGACATGTTGGTGTTATATCTTTAACTTGGATGTTATAAGTTGCACTGAGTAATTACAACTGGATAAACAAAAAATGTGTCTGTCTTTATTTCAGGCTGTAAAGCAACAAAATGTGATTATTTTCAAGAGGGTGACTCTTTTCAATACCCACTGTATAACATTGTCTTCTGATAAAATATACATACACTAGTTATAGGTTGGACTAGAGAGTTCCTCCACTGTCATCAAGACTACTGAATCGACTTTTTAGGCTACTACAGGTTCTTTCTACGATGGATCTTGCTTTGCTATGTACCTGTTATTTGATTTCAGAATTTGTTGTGATGTTAACAATACCTGATAATAACCACTTGTAACATGGATATTCTGCATCTCCTGTACAGAAAGAAAGAAAGCAATCATTATTTTCATTTGATAATATTATTTAAGAGTGTAATAAAATACCGCCATTGGGGTAAGATCAGTGGAGGGAACTGTTGCTGTGTCTCACACAGCCTACAGGCTGCAAAGGTATAGTTATCATATAGCCAGTTAATCAGCTTGACACAGTGGATAGCCCTAAGCCTATATAATTAAGCTATAACTGTGGTTCATATTAGTCTGTCAGGTGTAGACTGTGCACAGTCTTGTTTCAGGCTGCTTCATGTCAGTTATTTAATTATCATTTGCATTTAATGTTAATGGGCTTACAGAACTTATGGTGCAATGTGTAGTGTTTTTTTCACAATATTTTCTCCACTTTGTGTTTTTTACTGTGCCGACTCTTTTTAATATGCAGCTCCTAATAGCAGCCGCCATTTTTTGTGCTCTTCATTCTAACTGAAGTTGGTAAAAACGCTAAGCAGGTGCCAGGGTTTTTTTATTTTCGTCACACAGGACAGAGCTCACACTGGGGGTTTTCCGGAAGAGTATGGGTTAAGTATTTGCCGCCTCTCTGATCCATGGGCACGCTATCCCCCATCGTCCTGTCAGACTTATAGGGCGGTAGTGTGCATGAGGAGTTTGGGTTCTTTCCTACTGCTGCATCGCTATCAGAGGGGGTGAGACCTTATGACTAAGCTGAGGGGGCTGTTATATGTGGCAGTGTGTAGTTTTATCATTTTGAGGAAGCATTTGTTATATTCACTACACCGCTGTTTGTCCTTAGTTCCATTTACACAACACACTGAATTCTGTGTAAGGTTACTAGTGTGTGTTTTTCTTTATATCTTTGTGTCTACTATTCTATGTATGCTTGTTGCACCCATTAGACTCTTATGCATTACACTATATGCTGCAATGTAGCTCCCTCATATGGAATACAGGAAAGAAGGTCTTTAGAGAACACACTGTTAATGGGATTGTACTTTTATGCTTGACCGCAGTGAAGATATACATTGAATTTACAGGTATTAAATGCTTGCGCTATAAGCCATATCCACCTAGAAGATTGAGATAGATCTAATTTCAGGTTGGTGCTTATTGTAGATTGCAGGGGTTTCAGCACTAGACTCTACTGAAATAATATTCCTCAGACAATATATTTTAATACTACTTCTGTGGATATCCCACTGGGCTCTATGTCAATTTGCTAAGGGCAGGGTATCTGCCATTTTCTATGCTACAAGGCCCTAACCTTGTTGAGGAAGGGTTGGTAAGGTAATTGGATGTTATCTTTTAACCTTACAGTTAAGTCTGTTTATGTTTTTTTTCCTTTATAGTGATGCATTTGCTGTCCTCATTGGATGGTCCCTGTGGTTGAACTCAGGGTCTATTGTTCATTTCTGTGCAATGGTATACATGGTCTTGTGGAAAATCACATATAGCACACAGGCTAAGCAACTGCCTAGCAAGCTACTGGCATGCACACATGTAGGGATGTTACTGTGTTTTCTTACCCTTGTACCACTGTTAAATCTTTGATTGTGAAAGAGTACCACACTATTTGCCATATATAGTACTGATTTTGTATTTTACTGTCATAGTATTACTTTACTCGCAAAAGACTACTACAATATTTTTCATGTCTGATGCTACTGTTCTTTATTGCCGAGCTATGGTGTATCTTTACTTGTGAGTGATCCTACTATATTTTCTATATCTTTTACTACAGTTATTTATTGCTGTGCAATGGTATACCTTTATTTATGAGTGGACACAATAGTATTTCTATATTTTGAACTACTGTTATGTAGTTTACTTTTAGTTATAAATGGATATTGCTGTATTTTATATATCTTGTACTACTGTTATTTATTGCTGTGGTCAAGGACAAAAAAAGTACTGAAAGGCCAAGAAAACTTTCTGCCACCCTCCTCGTAGGATTCAGGACCTCTCTGATGTCAGAGCGTACTCGCCTACGATAGGCGCCGGATCTCAGGGTAGGCTGTAGTAAAGTCTAGTGTGTACCAATCAGCTACAGGCAGGACTGAAGGCTACAGTTTAGCAGAGTAGCAGTATTTCAATCCACTCAATCAACAGCAAAATCCAGAAGAACGGGGGCTAAAACTGGAGCCAAGGAGCTTGAATATAGGTGGTTTATTCAGCAGTGTTACACAGGTATAGGGAGAACAATCAAAATAACCTCATGCGTTTCACGCATGCGTACATGCGCTTCATCAGAGGCCTCCTTGGCTCCAGTTTTAGCTCCCCTGTTCTTCTGGATTTTGCTGTTAATTAAAGTGACATGGAAGACAACATTTTTCTTTCATGATTTAGATGGAACATGCCATTTTAAACAGCTTTCCAATGTACTTCTATTATTTAATTTACTTCCTTCTCTTGTTATCCTTTGCTGAAAGGTTTATCTAGGAAACTTCAGGAACAGCAAAGAACCTAAGTTCTAACTGCTGATTGGTGGCTGCATATATATAATGATATGTCATTGGCTCACAAACGTGTTCAGTTAGAAAGCAACAGCACTTTGCTTAAAATTGTATACCTAAATTATAAAAAAAAATTTGGGGGGTTTAATGTCCCTTTAAGTTAATCTATCAAAGTGGTAGTACTAGAATAGTAATAATGTTTACACATGTAAAGTTTAATTTAATATTTTGTTTGTAAGAGAGAAAAAAAATTGTATTAAATTTTCTGCATTTTCTGCAATACAATTTATATTGAGGTTTTTAACACAACCTTCAATAAAGGGACAGTCAAGTCCAAAAATAACTTTTATGTTTCAAATAGGGCATGTAATTTTAAACAACTTTCCAATTTACTTTTATCACCAATTTTGCTTTGTTCTCTTGGCATTCTTAGTTACAAGCTAAACCTAGGAGGTTCATATGCTAATTGAAGGCTGCCTCTAATCTAAATGCATTTTTTCACCACTAGAGGGCATTAGTTCATGTGTTTCATATAGATAACATTGAGCTCTTGCACGTGAATTTACCATGGAGACGGCTTTGATTGGCTAAAATGCAAGTCTGTCAAAATCACTGAAATGAGGGGGCAGTCTGCTGAGGCTTAGATACAAGGTAATTACAGAGGTAAAACGTGTATAATTATGACTGTGTTATTTATGCAAAACTGGGGAATTGGTAATTAAGGGATTATCTATCTTTTAAAACAACAAAAAATCTGGTGTTGACTGTCCCTTTAAGTATAATTTTTGTTAATTGCAGATTTCTTTCATGTAATTGACAAGAGTCCATGAGCTAGTAACGTATGGGATATACAATCCTACCAGGAGGGGCAAAGTTTCCCAAACCTCAAAATGCCTATAAATACACCCCTCACCACACCCACAATTCAGTTTTACAAACTTTGCCTCCTATGGAGGTGGTGAAGTAAGTTTGTGCTAAGATTTCTACGTTGATATGCGCTTCTCAGCATTTTGAAGCCCGGTTCCTCTCAGAGTACAGTGAATGTCAGGGGGATGTGAAGGGAGTATCACCTATTGAATGCAATGGTTTTCCCCACAGGAGATGTATTTCATAGGTTCTCTGTTATTGGTCGTAGAGATTCATCTCCTACCTCCCTTTTCAGATCGACGATATACTCTCATATTCCATTACCTCTACTGATAACCGTTTCAGTACTGGTTTGGCTATCTGCTATATGTGGATGGGTGTCTTTTGGTAAGTATGTTTTTATTACTTAAGACACCTCAGCTAAGGTTTGGCACTTTATGCATTAATATAAAGTTCTAAATATATGTATTGTACTTATATTTGCCATGAGTCAGGTTTATGTATTTCCTTTTGCAGACTGTCAGTTTCATATTTGGGGAAAAACATATTTAGGAAATATTTTTCTTACCTGGTGTTTATTTTTTTCAAATTGACTGCTTTTTTCTTTAAAATTGCGGGCAAAATTAGGCCTGCGAGTACGCAAAATGTCAAAGCATTTTTGGCGCGGGAATTTTTTGCCGCAAATGTACGTCCGATGACGCAAATTCGTCATTTCCGGCGTCTTAGAGTTCCTTGCACAAGGTTGCGTCGTTAGTGACGCGAGTGTGTCATTTTCGGATGTTTTTTAGTTCCAAAAAATTTTCAGTTACGTTGTGCGTCATACTTGGCTCCAAATAATTTCATTATTTAAAGTCCCATTCCTCTATGCCTCTTGCCTTTTTTCTATGTCAGAGGGCTATGCTGTTTGCATTTTTTCCCCATTCCTGAAACTGCCATATTTGGAAATTGATAATTTTGCTATATATGTTGTTTTTTCTCTTACATTTTGCAAGATGTCTCAATCTGATCCTGTCTCATAAGTATCTGTTGGAACCCTGCTGCCTGATAACAGTTCTACCAAAGCTAAATGCATTTGTTGTAAACTTGTGGAGATTATATTTCCGGCTGTGGTTTGTAATAGTTGTCATGATAAACTTTTACATGCAGATAATGTGTTGCTGTTCCTTCAACATCTAATGTACAAGATATACCTGTGAAATTAAAAGAATTTGTTGCTGATTCTATTCAGAAGGCTTTGTCTGCCATCCTGCTTTCTAATAAACGTAAAAGGTCTTTTAAAATTTCTCATAAGGTTGATGAAATTTCAAATGACCAACAACATACTGAATTGTCCTCCTCTGATGAGGATCTTTCTGATTCATAAGATCCTTCCTCAGATATTGACACTGATAAATCTATTTCAAATGGAGTATATTCGTTCTTTGTTAAAAGAAGTGTTGATTACATTGGATATTGAGGAGACTAGTCCTCTTGATATTAAAACTAGTAAACGTTTAAATTCAGTTTATAAACCTCCTGTGGTTATTCCAGAGGTTTTTCCTGTTCCTGATGCTATTTCTGATATGATTTCTAAGGAATGGAATAAGCCTGGTACTTATTTTATTCCTTCTTCAAGGTTTAAAAAATTGTATCCTTTGCCAGCAATTACAATGGAGTTTTGGGAAAAGGTCCCCAAAGTTGATGGGGCTATCTCAACTCTTGCTAAATGTACTACTATTCCTATGGAAGATAGTACTTCTTTTAAAGATCCTTTAGATAGGAAACTTGAATCTTATCTAAGGAAAGCCTATTTATATTCAGGTCATCTTCTCAGGCCTGCAATTTCTTTGGCTGATGTTGCAGCTGCATCAACTTTTTGGTTTAAAAATTTAGCGCAACAAGAATTGGATTCTGATTTGTCTAGCATTGTTCGCTTGTTGCAACATGCTAATCATTTTATTTGTTATGCCATTTTTGATATCATCAAAATTGATGTGAAATCTGTCTTTAGCTATTTTAGCTAGAAGATCTTTGTGGCTTAAATCTTGGAATGCTGACATGACTTCTAAGCCCAGATTGCTGTCTCTTTCTTTCCAAGGTAATAAGTTATTTGGTTCTCAGTTGGATTCGATTATTTCAACTGTCACTGGGGGGAAGGGAGTTTTTTTGCCTCAGGATAAAAGACCTAAGGGTAAATCTAAAGCTTCTAACCGTTTTCGTTCCTTTCGACAGAATAAGGAACAAAAACCTAATCCTTCCCCCAAGGAATCTGTTTCCGATTGGAAACATTCTTCAAATTGGAATAAATCCAAGCCATTTAAGAAACCAAAGCCAGCCCTTAAGTCCGCATGAAGGTGCTGCCCTCATTCCAGCTCAGCTGGTAGGGGGCAGATTAAGATTTTTCCAGGATGTTTGGATAGATTCTGTCTAAAATCAATGGATTCTGAGTATTGTCTCTCAGGGGTACCGAATAGGATTCAGAGTAAGACCTCCTGTGAGAAGATTTTTTCTCTCACACATCCCAGCAAATCCAGTAAAGGCTCAGGCTTTCCTGAAGTGTGTTTCAGACCTGGAGTTGTCAGGGGTAATCATGCCAGTTCTGTTTCAGGAACAGGGTCTGGGGTTTTATTCAAATCTATTCATTGTCCCAAAGAAGGAAAATTCATTGAGACCAGTTGTGGATCTGAAAATTTTGAATCGTTATGTAAGAGTACCAACTTTCAAATGGTGACTATAAGGACTATTCTGCCTTTTGTTCAGCAAGGACATTATTTGTCCACAATAGACTTGCAGGATGCATATCTTTCAAAGACTCTCGGTGCCCTACTCTCTGTAATCAGAGAGCGGGGTATTGCGGTGTTTCCTTATATGGACGATATCTTGGTACTAGCTCAGTCTTTTCGTTCTGCAGAATCTCACACAAATCAACTAGTGTTGTTTCTTCGAAAACATGGTTGGAGGATCAATTTACCAAAGAGTTCCTTGATTCCTCAGACAAGGGTCAGCTTTTTAGGCTTCCAGATAGATTCAGTGTTCATGACTCTGTTTCTAACAGACAAGAGACGTTTAAAATTGGTTGCAGCCTGTCGGAAGCTTCAGTCTCAAGTCATTCCCTTCAGTAGCTATGTGCATGGAAGTTTTAGGTCTCATGACTGCAGCATCGGACGCGATCCCCTTTTCTCGTTTTCACATGAGACCTCTTCAGCTTTGTATGCTGAACCAATGGTGCAGGGATTATACAAAGATATCACAATTAATATCCTTAAATCCCAATGTTTGACTATCTCTGACTTGGTGGTTAGATCACCATCGTATATTCAAGGGGCTTCCTTTGTTCAACCAACCTGGACTGTGATCACAACAAATGCAAGTTTTTCAGGTTGGGGAGCTGTTTGAGGATCTCTGACAGCACAAGGGGTTTGGGAATTTCAAGAGGCGAGATTACCAATCAATATTTTGGAACTCTGTGCGATTTTCAGGGCTCTTCAGATTTGGCCTCTGTTGAAGAAAGAACCGTTCATTTGTTTTCAGACAGACAATATCACAACTGTGGCATATGTCAATCATCAGGGTGGGACTCGAAGTCCACAAGCTATGAAAGAAGTATCTCGGATACTTGCTTTGGCGGAATCCAGCTCCTGTCTAATTTCTGCGGTTCATATCCCAGGTATAGACAATTGGGTGGCAGATTATCTCAGCGGAGTGGTCCCTCCATCCAGATGTGTTTTCTCAAGTTGTTCAGATATGGGGTCTTCCAGAAATAGATCTGATGGCTTCTCATCTAAACAAGAAACTTCCCAGGTACCTGTCCAGGTCCAGGGATCCTCAGGCGGAAGCAGTGGATGCGTTGTCCCTTCCTTGGTGTTATCAACCTGCTTATATTTTCCCACCTCTAGTTCTTCTTCCAAGAGTGATCTCCAAAATCATCATGGAACAATCGTTTGTGTTGCTGGTGGTTCCAGCATGGCCTCACGGGTTTTGGTATGCGGATCTTGTTCGGATGTCCAGTTGCCAACCTTGGCCACTTCCATTAAGGCTGGACCTTCTGTTTCAAGGTCCGTTTTTCCATCAGGATCGCAAATCATTAAATTTGAAGGTATGGAAATTGAACACCTAGTGTTTTCTCATAGAGGTTTCTCTAACTCAGTGATTAATACTATGTTACAAGCTCATAAATCTGTTTCTAGAAAGATTTATAATCGAGGTTGGAAGATTTATATTTCATGGTGTTCTTCTTATAAATTCTCTTGGCATTCTTTCATAATACCTAGAATTTTACAGTTCCTTCAGGATGGTTTGTTTTAAGGATTTGTCTGCAAGTTCCTTGAAGGGACAAATATCTGCTCTTTCTGTTTTATTTCACAGAAAGATTGCTAAACTTCCTGATATTCACTGTTTTGTACAGGCTTTGGTTCGTATCAAGCCTGTCATTAAATAATCTCTTTTCCTTGGAGTCTTAATTTGGTTTTGAAGGCTTTACAGGCTCCTCCTTTTGAGCCTATGAATTCTTTGGACATTAAACTACTTTCTTGGAAAGTGTTGTTCCTTTTGGCCATCTCTTCTGCTAGAAGAGTTTCTGAGCTATTTGCTCTTTCTTGTGAATCTCCTTTTCTGATTTTTCATCAGGATAAGGCGGTTTTGCAGACTTCATTTAAATTCTTACCTAAGGTTGTAAATTCTAACAACATTAATAGAGAAATTGTGTCCTAATCCTAATAATTCTTTGGAGAGATCCTTACATTCTTTGGATGTGGTAAGAGCTTAGAAATATTATATTGAAGCTACTAAAGATTTTAGGAAGACTTCTAATCTATTTGTTATATTTTCCGGTTCTAGGAAAGGTCAGAAGGCTTCTGCTGTTTCCTTGGCTTCGTGGTTAAAGCTCTTGATTCATCAAGCTTATTTAGAGTCGGGTCAAGCCCCGCCTCAGAGAATTACAGCTCATTCTACTAGATCAGTCTCCACTTCATGGGCTTTTAAGAATGAAGCTTCAGTTGATCAGATTTGCAAAGCAGCAACTTGGTCTTCTTTGCATACATTTACTAAATTCTACCGTTTTGATCTATTTGCTTCTTTGGAAGCAGTTTTTGGTAGAAAAGTTCTTCAGGCAGCTGTTTCAGTTTGATTCTTCTGCTTATGATTTAAGTTTTTCTTTTCATTTATGAGAATGAACTTATATTTTGGGTTGTGGATTTTTTTTTTCAGCGAAAAATGGCTGTTTATTTTATCCCTCCCTCTCTAGTGACTCTTGGGTGGAGTTCCACATCTTGGGTATTGCTATCCCATACATCACTAGCTCATGGACTCTTGCCAGTTACATGAAAGAAAACATAATTTATGTAAGAACTTACCTGATAAATTAATTTCTTTCATATTGGCAAGAGTCCTTGAGACCAACCATTTTTATGGTGGTTTTGTGTTTTGTATAAAGCACAATTATTTCCATATTCCTTTGTTGATTCTTTTTACTCCTTTCTTTATCACCCCACTACTTGGCTATTCGTTAAACTGAATTGTGGGTGTGGTGAGGGGTGTATTTATAGGCATTTTGAGGTTTGGGAAACTTTGCCCCTCCTGGTAGGATTGTATATCCCATACGTCACTAGCTCATGGACTCTTGCCAATATGAAAGAAATGAATTTATCAGTTAAGTTCTTACATAAATTATGTTTTGCTTACACTTCTGATATTAGAGGTTTCATTTTGGATGTCTTGATAGGATATATTGCCTGCTGAAGATTCCCCACAGAAAAACAATGCCCTGTAATTGATTTATACTTTTCAGTGCATTGTGTAAAATTAAAGTATATGAACATGTAGGCCACTTATTTAATTTTTTTAGAAACTTGTTTTAATAATAAAATTGTAGGAAGAAAAATAAACAAATAATATAAATGATTATGAATTAGTAGGGGTGTTAGAATGGCCCAATATAACATTCCACAAAATAATTTTTATGCATACCTATAACAGAGGTACTATTTTGATGGCATGGCACGACTTTTGGGCAACCACTCTGTTCGCTATTCCACAAGTTGCTTTTAGACTAGGGAGATTCTCTCAATGTGAGTTTAAAAAAAAAATATTAGTAAGCAAGGTAACTGACAGCACACATGGAAAACTAATTGCACTCTGGAACATGGTTAACAGGGAATGTGTTCTTCAACAGATTGTCTCCAGTTTGGAGAGAGCAACGAAAGCCACTCTCTTGATGACATTGAGGGAAGTTCAACTCAGAATGATATATATATAGGAGATATAGATATTGAGAGAGAACTAGGGTCCAGGAATAAGAGGGAGGCAACAACAGAAAGAGGAGAAACAATAACTTGAGATAAGGCAACAAAGAATGAGGAGAAAGAAGATAGGGAGGAGGGGGTAGGAGATAAGAAGAACAGAAAGACAAATGTAAGAAAGGCTAAACAGGGTGGTGAAGAGAGAAATGTTCAAGGAAACCCCTGGGTACCTTTTTTTCCCCCTCTAACCCTTGGTCCTTTAAAGGTATCATTGTACACATTTAGGCCAAGCCTTGGTTTATAGGTCACAGTGGATCAATTATCTTGATGATTTGGACCAAATTCTATGTAATTATTTAATAATTTTTAATAACTAATATACCTTATGGTTTATTGTGTTTGATGTTTACCTATACTCCTATTCATTTTAGAAAAAATTAGACCACGTCTTGAACAATTTTCAGTGATCTGCATATCACTACAATTCATGTGGATATGACTCATTCTGTGATCTGTGTATCAGAGATTTTGCTACTTTTGAATTGCTGTACTTGATGTAACTATTTGTCTGTATGTCTCATAATAAAAGATCATTTAAAAAGAAAAACAACTAAGCAACATAAGCAAATATACTCCTGCAATCAATTTTAGCTAGCTCTTCATGCTCAAGAGCCCTTTCTACAAAGAGAAAATGGGTTGGAAGAAGCTTAATTTCTGAAACTAGAACATTTAGAGGGCCATTCTACCACCCCTACTAATTCATAATCATTTATATTATTTGTTTATTTTTCTTCCTACAATTTTATTATTAAAACAAGTTTCTAAAAAAATTAAATAAGTGGCCTACATGTTCATATACTTTAATTTTACACAATGCACTGAAAAGTATAAATCAATTACAGGGCATTGTTTTTCTGTGGGGAATCTTCAGCAGGCAATATATCCTATCAAGACATCCAAAATGAAACCTCTAATATCAGAAGTGTAAGCAAAACATAATTTATGTAAGAACTTACCTGATAAATTAATTTCTTTCATATTGGCAAGAGTCCTTGAGACCAACCATTTTTATGGTGGTTTTGTGTTTTGTATAAAGCACAATTATTTCCATATTCCTTTGTTGATTCTTTTTACTCCTTTCTTTATCACCCCACTACTTGGCTATTCGTTAAACTGAATTGTGGGTGTGGTGAGGGGTGTATTTATAGGCATTTTGAGGTTTGGGAAACTTTGCCCCTCCTGGTAGGATTGTATATCCCATACGTCACTAGCTCATGGACTCTTGCCAATATGAAAGAAATTCTTACCTAAGGTTGTAAATTCTAACAACATTAATAGAGAAATTGTGTCCTAATCCTAATAATTCTTTGGAGAGATCCTTACATTCTTTGGATGTGGTAAGAGCTTAGAAATATTATATTGAAGCTACTAAAGATTTTAGGAAGACTTCTAATCTATTTGTTATATTTTCCGGTTCTAGGAAAGGTCAGAAGGCTTCTGCTGTTTCCTTGGCTTCGTGGTTAAAGCTCTTGATTCATCAAGCTTATTTAGAGTCGGGTCAAGCCCCGCCTCAGAGAATTACAGCTCATTCTACTAGATCAGTCTCCACTTCATGGGCTTTTAAGAATGAAGCTTCAGTTGATCAGATTTGCAAAGCAGCAACTTGGTCTTCTTTGCATACATTTACTAAATTCTACCGTTTTGATCTATTTGCTTCTTTGGAAGCAGTTTTTGGTAGAAAAGTTCTTCAGGCAGCTGTTTCAGTTTGATTCTTCTGCTTATGATTTAAGTTTTTCTTTTCATTTATGAGAATGAACTTATATTTTGGGTTGTGGATTTTTTTTTTCAGCGAAAAATGGCTGTTTATTTTATCCCTCCCTCTCTAGTGACTCTTGGGTGGAGTTCCACATCTTGGGTATTGCTATCCCATACATCACTAGCTCATGGACTCTTGCCAGTTACATGAAAGAAAACATAATTTATGTAAGAACTTACCTGATAAATTAATTTCTTTCATATTGGCAAGAGTCCTTGAGACCAACCATTTTTATGGTGGTTTTGTGTTTTGTATAAAGCACAATTATTTCCATATTCCTTTGTTGATTCTTTTTACTCCTTTCTTTATCACCCCACTACTTGGCTATTCGTTAAACTGAATTGTGGGTGTGGTGAGGGGTGTATTTATAGGCATTTTGAGGTTTGGGAAACTTTGCCCCTCCTGGTAGGATTGTATATCCCATACGTCACTAGCTCATGGACTCTTGCCAATATGAAAGAAATGAATTTATCAGTTAAGTTCTTACATAAATTATGTTTTGCTTACACTTCTGATATTAGAGGTTTCATTTTGGATGTCTTGATAGGATATATTGCCTGCTGAAGATTCCCCACAGAAAAACAATGCCCTGTAATTGATTTATACTTTTCAGTGCATTGTGTAAAATTAAAGTATATGAACATGTAGGCCACTTATTTAATTTTTTTAGAAACTTGTTTTAATAATAAAATTGTAGGAAGAAAAATAAACAAATAATATAAATGATTATGAATTAGTAGGGGTGGTAGAATGGCCCTCTAAATGTTCTAGTTTCAGAAATTAAGCTTCTTCCAACCCATTTTCTCTTTGTAGAAAGGGCTCTTGAGCATGAAGAGCTAGCTAAAATTGATTGCAGGAGTATATTTGCTTATGTTGCTTAGTTGTTTTTCTTTTTAAATGATCTTTTATTATGAGACATACAGACAAATAGTTACATCAAGTACAGCAATTCAAAAGTAGCAAAATCTCTGATACACAGATCACAGAATGAGTCATATCCACATGAATTGTAGTGATATGCAGATCACTGAAAATTGTTCAAGACGTGGTCTAATTTTTTCTAAAATGAATAGGAGTATAGGTAAACATCAAACACAATAAACCATAAGGTATATTAGTTATTAAAAATTATTAAATAATTACATAGAATTTGGTCCAAATCATCAAGATAATTGATCCACTGTGACCTATAAACCAAGGCTTGGCCTAAATGTGTACAATGATACCTTTAAAGGACCAAGGGTTAGAGGGGGAAAAAAAGGTACCCAGAGGTTTCCTTGAACATTTCTCTCTTCACCACCCTGTTTAGCCTTTCTTACATTTGTCTTTCTGTTCTTCTTATCTCCTACCCCCTCCTCCCTATCTTCTTTCTCCTCATTCTTTCTTGCCTTATCTCAAGTTATTGTTTCTCCTCTTTCTGTTGTTGCCTCCCTCTTATTCCTGGACCCTAGTTCTCTCTCAATATCTATATCTCCTATATATATATCATTCTGAGTTGAACTTCCCTCAATGTCATCAAGAGAGTGGCTTTCGTTGCTCTCTCCAAACTGGAGACAATCTGTTGAAGAACACATTCCCTGTTAACCATGTTCCAGAGTGCAATTAGTTTTCCATGTGTGCTGTCAGTTACCTTGCTTACTAATATTTTTTTTTTAAACTCACATTGAGAGAATCTCCCTAGTCTAAAAGCAACTTGTGGAATAGCGAACAGAGTGGTTGCCCAAAAGTCGTGCCATGCCATCAAAATAGTACCTCTGTTATAGGTATGCATGAAAATTATTTTGTGGAATGTTATATTGGTTTTGAAGTGTCATAAAGGATTGCCCACTATAGGTAAATATCTAGCAGTTGGGTAAGTGCAGTGTGGTTTAAAAAATGTATAAGCCAGATGCCAAGCATGTAAAGCATCATTATTGAGTATATTAGACATTACTGCAGTGGGAAGTTCCCATCGGTTGGCATATGGCAAATAAGAAAGATCATATAACTGCAATACCGCTTTCTCCAAATCAGTATCAACAAAATGTCTGGTACACAGATGCCAATCAGTAACAATGCAGAGCAGAGCTGCCCAGTTATACTGTTTAAAATTCAGGAGACCCAAACCTCCACTAAGATATGAGACAAAGGGGCCTATTTATTAATGTGCGAGCGGACATGATCCGATATTGTTGTGGATCATGTCCCCCTCACATCAATAAATGCCGACTGCATACACTGTCAACATTTATCAATGCACCAGCACTTCTTGTGAACTGCTGGTGCCACGCCGCCCCCTGCGGATTCGGGGGTGTCAATCAACCCGATCATATTGGATCGGGTTGATTTTCAGCAATGTCTGTCCGCCGCCTCATAACTTGTGCTTGATAACTTGTTTCTGGCGATCCTGAAGGCTCGCCAGAAACACAGGGCTTCAAGCTCCATATGTAGCTTGACAAATATGCCCCATAAAGTTTTCTGGCAGCAATGCAAGGTTTTCTATACTTCCAAATAAATGAAAGAACACATATCAGCCCTGTGAAGGAGAAAAGGCAGCATAAGTAATGGGTATAAGAGATGTGGTAGAGTAACCATTTTAGCAAAACAGATTTTCCCCATAAGTTAAGAGGGCAATGTGGCACAATTTTTAGCAATGTTCAATTCATAAAGAAGAAGTGTGTTAGCATGAAGATATATTCCAAGGTACCTGAGCGAACCCTCAACCTCTTTGAATGGGTATGCCCCCCCATCCTGCCCCCAGGGCCGCCACTAGAAATTATGGGGCCCCTGACTTAACCATTGATCAGGCCCCCCCCTCCTTTGACATGTGCAATTTTTGACCAAGTGACTAAAACGTATATGCACTTTATTCTTAAGTGTCTATTTAAACTTGGAAATGTTGTAAAGGTAGTAACATACAGACACACTCATACACTGAAACACTCACACATAAGGATTCACATATAAACACTCTAGCAGACACGCAAAGAAACACACTAAGAGAAAAACACCCAAACAGACACTCAGCACTTGTTTACATTGACCTGAAAAGTTATGAGGTAAACTACAGTTTTGGAAAAAAAGGAGATTTAGAAAACTAAATATGGGGTTCTGATTATCTTTTTTTAAAGGAAGATGCCAACTAAATGATGACAACAGCATGCAGTGGCTGAAAAGAAGGGCCCTGAACTGCCTAAACAATAATTTAAAGGTTAAATGGTGGATTGGGGACTTCCAGAAAGGTCTCATTAGTCTCAAAGTCTGTAAAAACATGTGTATAATCATTAGTAAGGTCAAAATGTCCAAAAAAGGAACAGACAATGGACACACACACACACACACAAACTCAAACTTGCACATACACCCAAAGAAACACTGACAGAGACAGCCTCAGAAAACACACAAAGACATATATACACAGACACCCACAGAAAACACAGAAAGACATACACACACAGAGAGACAACCACATAAAACACAGAAAGACATACATACACACACCCTCACTGAGACATCCACAGAAAACACACAAAGACATACACACACCCTCACAGAGACACCCACAGAAAACACACACCCTCACAAATTCATCCACAGAAAACACAGACATACACACATCCTCACAGAGACACCCACAGAAAACACACACCCTCACAAAGACATCCACAGAAAACACAGACATACATATATACATACATACATACATACACACCCTCACAGATACATCCACAGAAAAGACAGACATACACACCCACCCTCACAGAGGCATCCAGAGAAAATAAACAAAGACAAACATACACCCACCCAGGCCACCCTCACAGAGACACCCATAGAAAAAGCTTAAATACATATGCACACACCCTCACAGACATCCACAGAAAATGCACAAAGACATAAACACCCACCCTCACAGAGAGACCCACAGAAAAAAATACATACACACTCATAGAGACACAAACCAAAGCACAAAGACATAAACACAGATACCCACAGAAACACTCACAGGAGGAAATATTTATGCACCTTGCATCCCCTAAATCAACAGTGTGTGACATGCATGATAAAAAAAATTGCAGAAATTAAGAGATCACTTTTTAAAGAATCATATTTGTAACTGTGCAAACAAAAAAAATTCTGTGAATTCAAAATTGTACATTAATGATCTGGGTAGATGGCTAGATGAAGAAAAGTACTTTTAAATGTTGACATATGTTTGTTTGATTTTTCCCCATTTTCCCCAACCAAGAGCATCACTTCAAATATAGTGTACAAATGTTCCCATCTGTCAGCTGTACTTATGGATTTTGAAAATACTGTACTCTATATGGTCCTGGTGGAGCCGTAAGCTGTGGTACTCATACCATTAGATCTGGTTAAATGCAGGATTTAGGCTTGTTGGTATGTATTTCAAAATTAAGTCAGCTGTAGTGTAAACTGAACAGTTTTAAGTTAACCTGGCTCATTTCAAACACTGAGCAATCTTAGTCTGAGAGTATAACATGTTATGCAGATGTAAAAATCTTAGTTAAAATGCCTCCATGCATCTGGAACGTCCTTGCATAAAGGGGCAATTAACTGGAAAGTAATATATATATATATATATATATATATATATATATATATATATATTTAAATTTAAATGCATATCTGCCAAAAGTGCACCTACCATGTGTGTATTGAGGAGGAAACATTTCTGCATGGTTTTAAATATAGAATTTCTACAGCATTGTCAAATAATCATAAATACACTGCTGCTAAAAAAAATGTGTTTTTATGGACCCCTGGTCCCACCATACAACTACTACCACACTGAAGTTACAATCCGAAATTGCACAAAGAAATAAAAAAATTTGCTAAGTAATTCCTACCTCCTCTGCAAATGAAAGTGATCTGCCGTCTGACTCAGACACACATTGTACAAACAAAGTGCCAAGTCTGTCTCACACTGTGCATAGTGGTTTAGTGCACACTCGGATATCCTCTCAAATCCTAATACTTTACTCTTTGTAATAACATTTCCCATTCTCAATTAGCACTCTGCTGTAGTACCCACTGGTGGCAGCCAAAATAAATAAATAAATAAAAATAAATATATATATATATATATATATTTTTTTGTTTTTAAGTTCTTGCCTCATGGGGGCCCCCCCTGGCCCATTGGGCCCCTGACAGGAGTCACCCCTGTCACCCCCTGATGGGGGCCCTGCCTGCCCCCCCCCTGTAACCAGAGTATCTCAGATTTTCACTTATTCAAATGTGTTATAATTTTGTAAAGGAAAACATTTTATTTTTACAATTAATGCTTCCCTTGTCTTTTTTCTGGAACATCTTCATTGACATCTAAAATTAAAGTAGTTATAGGGCAAACTTCATTATCCATGCAGGCGGATCGGTTTGCAAGAAGTGGAACTATCTGCCTGCAATATCCACTTGTGATGCTGCATAGCATGGTGAAATTTAACATTCCACAAGAAGTTTCTTATGCAATGCAGCCACCTGCTCCTACTCAACTAATTGCACAAGAGCAAGGCATGGGAATCTTCTCAAACGAGTTAGTGTAGGCATCAGTTGTATTTATGCAAAATGGGGAATAATAAAACATTTATGACATGAACAAATGCCAAGTTTTTTCGACTGTATTTTTTTATATGCAATTCCTTTGTGAAATATGAAAGTGCTAATTGATTTTTAGCCTCTGGAAATACCTTTTTAGTGTTATGTTGAAGTAATTAGGTTTAAATCTAAGTTAGACAAACCAGAAACACTGTATATATAAATCACACAAACTAACACCATCTATGAGCTGCAAGTTTCTTTCTAAGTTTTGGAAATTTCTGAAAGTCTATTGCCTGGCTACAATAGAAAACATATACACAAATACTGCACTTCAAAATCCGTTCACTTCTTAGTTCAGCCTAGAAATGTAAAGTGAATGTAGCTTAGAAAAGCACAAAAAGGCATTTAAGTAATATCTGGAATCAGATAAAAGAAAAAGCTGTAATAGAATGCAGCAGCTATCTAACACACTAGCTTAATGATTTTGCACAATATAAAATGAATTGTAATAGAGCTGATGATTACCATCAAGCAAGGCTCACACACTGTTTTACTGTAGAGCAGTAAAAGAAGGATTGTTTAATGTTGGATTCTGCTTCAAACGAATTGGCACTGGCTTTAAAAAGATGTCCTGACGTGATAAAGTATTCATTCCCAGGTGTGAAGCGAAAAGTTCACAGTTTCAACTAAATACACTTCTGAAAGGCGCATTTTTATAGGCACCAGCTTTCACTACTCAGTAAATAGAGGTCTATAATTGTTAGATAAGCTGTCTGCATTATGTCTGTACACAGTGTTGCAGACAGCTATTGTAAAGTGAATAGAATGGCACAATTTTGTTTTTTATTCTTTGTTTTTTATGTTTTGGGATAATTTAAATCAACAAAAGAATTTCATTATAATTTTTGTGTTGATTGTTTAAGATATGTTTAACAATAAAACAAATTGAAGAACAATGGTTCCAAGAGTAAAATCCTTATTTAATATTGTGTCTCTTCAATATTTCCGCATACGTAAAGAAATAATTGGAAACAGAAAATATGTAGGTTGTAAATTTAATTTACAACAGCTTGGTTTGCTAATATTTGTTGGGCTGTTTTATGGAGCTTGTAAAAATAATTTTTCAGGTGCAACAACTTTTTTTTCTTCTTCCATATTGCCTACCTGCTTTAACTATTATAGAATTGTTTGAAAGTACAAAAAATCTTTGTGTTTTAGGCAAAAAGAATTGTGATAATTAGGTGAAGAGTTGTGTTGTGTGTATCTGCCAGTGTTTAGTAAGCACTAAGGGCTCGATTTACCAAAGCCCTACGGCTGCAAGTTCTCACAAGAACTTGCTCGCTGTAATTTATCAAGCAGCAGTCACCAGACTGCTGGTTCCTTAACCTCTTCGCCACCTCTAAGGTGGCGAAATTCAATCTCCGAGTCCGACCGGGCTCCTGCCCACGCGTGATTGGCTGTGCGCGGGCAGGGGCGGGATTGCACGCGAGCGCAAAATTGCGCTCGTGTGCAATGGTGATTACCTGCGGGTATACGTGCCCATGTACGCCTCAGCTTTGATAAATCTAGCCTTAAGAGCTAAAAGTAGTTAACTATTAAAGTCCATAATACCAGATTCTACCCCTACAAATCAGTATACATAATAAATAGTTTAAAGGGATATACAATACCTTGTAATTAAAGGGATAGAAAAGTGAAAAAAGAATTGTGCATGGGTGCATTTTAATTTGAAATAGAAGCATGTTTGCAATATACTTCCATTAACAAAAATGCTTGTAGTAAAGGTTATTACTATTTTTCTGCGGCATACGCACATAACCTTTGAGGGCCTGTTAACATACAGGGCCTCCAGATCAGCATCCACTGCCGGAATTTAATTTAGAAAATATGATATGATTCTGGGAGAAATCTGCTAATTTTCTTAGGTTAACGTAGAAAATCATCACATGGATGTCTTCCTGCAAAATTAAGAATTAGATTTAGTGGCATCAAATGATAAATGCAAGGCAACAAATTATTGTACCAGAAGTTGAGATCCCTTTGAAGTTCACCAAGCAAAATGTAGGTACAAATCTATAAC
Organism: Bombina bombina; assembly: GCF_027579735.1. Lineage (NCBI taxonomy): Eukaryota > Metazoa > Chordata > Amphibia > Anura > Bombinatoridae > Bombina > Bombina bombina. The sequence goes on along the minus strand of NC_069501.1, from coordinate 642,080,440 downwards.
AGGGATACAGGATTGTAAATGAGTAGTACGTAGAGCAAACAATAATCCAAGGTCAGTAGTTAAAGATTCGTACCTCAGGGACAGGTAATTCAGCAGCTTTCACTGCACCAAATAACAGTCTGCTATACACTCTGATTCTCTCCCTCTGTATTCTCAGTAATTTTTGTGTTTGTTTACACCTTAACTGTTTCCTTAATAGCATACAAAATAGCATCTCCCTCTGCATATTAAAGCAGCCAATAACTGTATCCTGCATACCTCTCTGTTAAGCTACCACTGACCTTACTATTAAATTCTCAATCTATAAATAGCGGAAAATGGAGTAAAGCTTAAAATGTAGCATATATTTATATGTTTAAAATTAACAGGCAAAATAAAAAAGTCCTTCCTGCAGTGGTCTTATACATTTCTTCTGACTGTCTTAATAATCAGGGTCAAGTATTTGCAGACAAGTGCAGAGATACAGTGTTGGTGAGGGCTTTGTATGTTAGGCTCAAAAATTTTAATTTTATTCTGGAAGCTATAGGAAGTCAGTGAAGGTGTTGGCACAGAGGTGCAGCAGATGTGGAGCGGTGCTTAAAGTGAAAGTTAATCCTATTGTTTCACAAATGCTAGGATTGACTATTGAAACAAATAAAGGGGACTTTCATTCATGAAGTATAAGATACTTCATGTAGAAATCTCCTTTATTTGTCTCAACCGATCAGTGATTTGAGCTACTAACAAAGCCCACGGCTAAAAAAAAATTTTGCTAAGAGGTGACGTTTTCACCTCTTAGCCAAAAGCAGAGCGGTAAATCCGGCTTGGCGCCCATGGGGGCCAGATTTCCCGCACTGCTATTGACTAAGAGGTAAAAACGTCACCTCTTAGGAAAAATTTTTTGCTGTGGCATTTGTTAGCAGCTCAAATCGCTGATCGGTTGAAACAAATAAAGGAGCTTTCTATATGAAGTATTTTATACTTCATGAATGAAAGTCCCCTTTATATGTTTCAATAGTCAATCCTAGTGTTTGTGAAACGCAAGGATTAACTTTTACTTTAAGGAATATGAGTCTGGAAGAAGCATTCATGATGGATTGCAGCGGGGACAGGAGGTAGCTTGGGGGACCAGAGAAGTATTTGCAGACAAGGGCAAAGATACAGTGTTGGTGAGGGCTTTGCATGTTAGGGTCAAAAAGGCCAGAAAAGATAGAATTGGAGTAGTTAAGGTGGGAAATGATAAGAGAGTGAATAAGAATCTTAGTTGTGTCTTGAGTGAGGAAATTATGAATTTTAGAGATATTTTCAATATAGAATCCGCAGGAGTTAGCTAAGGACTTAATGTAGGGAGCAAAATAAAGTTCTGAGTCAAGTGTGACCTGAGGCAGCAGGCCTGAGGGATAGGGGTGATGACAGTATTGTCCACTGAGATTTGGCGAATGGGAAGATTGGTAGTCAAAGGAAATAAAAGGAGTTCTGTTTTAGAGAGGTTCAGCTTTATGTAGCTTTGAGAAGCCATCCAGGATGAGATATTAGTTAGGCAGCTGGTGAAATGAGTCAGCAGGGAGGAGGAAATGACTGGTGCTGAAAGGTTGATTTTGGTGTCATCAGCATAAAGATGATACTGAAACCCACAAGACTTGATTAATGAGCCTAGAGATGATGTGTAGACTGAGAAAAGAAGGGGGCCTAGAACTGAACCTTGAAGTACCCCAATAGAGCTGGGTAGCGGGGAGGAGGAAGAGCCAGAGAAGGATACACTGATGGTACAGTTAGAAAGATAGGAAGAGAGACACAGTAGAGCTTTGTCACAAATACTCAAGGATTGAAGGGTCTGGAGCAGTAATGGATGGCCGACAATGTCAGATGCTGCAAAGAGGAGTAAAAAATTTAGCATAGAGTAATTACCTTTAGACTTGGCAGTAAGCAGGCTATTTGTCACTTTGGTGATGGCAGTTTCGGTAGATTGTTGTGGGCAAAAATCAGATTGCAAAGGGTCAAGAAGATTGTTAGATGAGAGAAAGTGTGATGAGCTTTTATAAAGAGAGAAGAGAGATTGGGTGATAGTTGCAAGGGGATGCTGGCTCGAACACTGGATTGCCTTCCATAAGGCAGGGAGAGTCCAAGACTTAATTACTTACTGTTGGGAAATACAACACCTGGCCACCAGGAGGAAGCAAAGACACCCCCCGCCAAAGGCTTAAATTATATAATAGAAAGGACTGGAGTTTTAAGTAATCATATCAACCTCTCAGTTAGAGTATTGATGAAAGTTAGTCTGCAGATGCAGGGAAAGTTTTTCTGTGAACCCATCCAGACTGTCGCTAACAGCTCCTGAGCAATCAGTGTTGACGAGTTTCACTGCTTGCTGTTACAAACCCAAGTCCATGTCAGAAGCGCTGCTGCAAGACTGTCACACTTGAGAGGCTGTGCCTTTTCCACAGCATGGATCCTGGAGGGTAAGATTGTTTTTTATATATACACTTTAAAACGCTATACAGGGTCACAGTGTGGCTGCTTTATACCTCGATAGGTTAATATCTCCTTCAGGAAGATTATTTGAACAGCTTGGAGATTTATATCTGCTAAATGTGAGAGTTTTTTTGGGCTCATAGACAGTGTGTTTTTTGGCTTGTAACAAACCGGTTTCACTTCCTTTTTTTAAGTGTTGCACAGCTCATAATAGCGTAGCACCCTTTTTCATAGCAGGGGAAGTCCTGTCTTACACACCACGTGACCGGGTGCAGTCTCTTTTGTTTCCTAAGATCCTGCTGAAGACATTATTCCTGAGGAGAGCGTTTTTGCTGTTAGCTATCTGGGTCTAGGAGGTGGTGAGTGCCTCAGCCATTGGGAGTATTAAGGTGCGTTTTTTTTAAATAAAAGCGTTTCTTTTTGTTTGTCCTTCTGTAGGTATATGCAAAACTATGGAGGACTCTGATACTAAATTAGAAGGTTCAGCCCCTTCTGTACTGATTAATAATTCCTGTTTATATTGTGAGGAAGCTGTGGTTTGCCCGTCTGCTCAATTTTGTTCCATTTGCCTAAACACTGTTCTAAAGTCTAAGAAGGAAGACAAGCCTTCTAATACTCATAGCACTATTAGCCCTTCTGAGCCGTCTACTTATCAGGAATCTGCGTCTCAAGAAATTACTACCCTTTCTACATTACCCGCTCTACATGCAGTTCCCTGCAGCTCAACTAATCCTCCATCTGGAGAGGGCCTTTTTTCCAGCGGACTTTCACGGGGAATTACAATCAGAGGTGTCTGCAGCCCTGAGTTCCTTACCTCGCTTTAACAAACGCAAGAGTTCTCCTGACCTAGAGTCATCTAAATATCTGTCGGTTTTAGCTACTATATCCCAACTATCCGAGGATTAGTAAACCTCTATAGCTACAGAGGGTGAACTTTCAGAGTCAGATACTTCAGTTTCTAAACCTCCTTCAGCAGATGAACCCTCCTTTAGATTTAAAATTGAGCATCTGCGTTTTTTTATTAAAGGAGGTTCTGTCTACACTAGAGGTTCCAGAGGCTACACTCCCTGAGGAACCTAAGATCCCTAAATTAGATAGGGTTTATGAAAATAGAAAGGTCCCTCTGACTTTTCCTGTGCCAGTTAAGATGGCAAACATTATTAGTAACGAATGGGAAAGAGTAGGAACTTCTTTTTCCCCCTCGACTAATTTTTAAAAATGATTCCCGGTCCCTGACTCTCAATTAGATTTGTGGGGCTCCATCCCTAAGGTGGATGGTGCTATCTCTACGCTGGCTAAGCATACTACTATCCCTCTGGAGGATAGTTCTTCTTTTAGAGAGCCTGTGGATAAGAAAATGGAAACTTTTCTGAGGAAGATGCTTCAACATGCAGGGCTTTTATTTCAATCAGCGGCAGCTGTAGCCACGGTTGCTGGAGCAGCTACCTACTGGTGCGACACTCTGTCGGAGCTCATTGGGGTAGAGACTCCCCTTGAGGATATTCAGGAGAGAATTAAAGCACTGAGAATGACTAACTCCTTCATCTGTGACGTGAATATGCAGATTATTCACATAAATGCAAAGGCTGCTGGCTTTGCTGTTCTAGCATGCCGGGCTCTCTGGTTGAAGTCTTCGTCTGCTGAAATTAATTCTAAATCCAGACTCCTTTCTCTCCCCTTCAAGGGGAAGATTTTATTCGGTCCAGTACTGGACTCCATTATCTCTATGGTTACCAGAGGGAAAGGTGCCTTCCTACCACAGGATAAGAAGAGTAGGCCTAAGGGACGGCAACTGTCTAATTTTCGCTCCTTCTGTGCTGACAAGTCACAACGACAGCAGTCCTCTTTCAAGTCTGAGCAGCCCAAGAGTACTTGGAAGCTGGCTCACTCCTGGAATAAGTCCAAACAGACTAAGAAGCTCGGCAAGAACAAATCGGCATGCAGGGGTGACCCCTGATCCGGGATCGGATCGAGTAGGGGGCAGACTGTCTCTTTTTTCAGACGCTTGGTTCCAGGATGTACAGGACTCTTGGGTCCTGGAGGTTGTATCTCAGGGATACAGAATCGGATTCAAATCTTAGCCACCCAGGGGCAGATTCCTACTCTCCAGTCTGTCTACAAGACCAGAAAAGAGGACTGCCTTCATAGGTTGCGTACGGGATTTCTCCTCTCTAGGAGTAATTTTCCTGGTACCTACAACAGAAAGAGGTTTGGGGTTTTATTCAAACCTATTCGTGGCTCCAAAGAAGGAGGGAACTTTTCGTCCAATTCTGGACCTAAAGTGCCTAAACAAGTTTATGAGTGTTCCCTCTTTCAAGATGGAGACAATACAGTCAATCCTTCCTCTGGCTCAGTAAGGACAGTTTATGACCACAATAGACCTGAATGATGCATACCTTCATGTCCCTATTCACAGGGTACAATTACAGTTCCTGAAGTTTGCTTTTCTAGACCAGCATTTCAGTTCATAGTTCTTCCGTTTGGCCTAGCTACTGCTCCAAGGATGTTTACAAAGGTTCTGGGCGCTCTTCTAGCCGTTGCCAGAACACAGGGTATTGCAGTAGCGCCTTACCTGGACAATATCTTGATACAGGCACCATCTTTTCGTCAAGTGGAAGAACATTCGGAGTCCCTTCTCAATCTTCTTCTATCACGTGGATTGAAGATAAACTTGGAAAAAAGTTCTCTTACTCCAAGTACAAGGGTGAATTTTCTGGCAACTATAATAGACTATATATCCATAAGAATATTCCTCAGAGATCAGAGACATTGCAAGCTAACTTCTGCATGTCTTGCCCTCCAGGCCTCCTCGAGACCCTCACTGGCTCAGTGTATGGAGATAATCAGACTCATGGTGTCCTGCATGGACATCATTCCTTTTGCCAGATTGCATCTCAGACCCTTACAACTATGCACGCTGAGACAATGGAACAGCGACCATTCAGATCTGTCTCATCAGATTGTGCTGGACAGCCTGTCGAGACACTCGATCTCATGGTGGCTCTGTCCAGATCATCTGTCCCAAGGCACGTGCTTCTTGAGACCGTCCTGGGAGATTGTGTCTACAGACGCAAGCCTTTCCGGGTGGGGAGCCATTTGGGGTGCCAAGAAGGCACAAGGTCTGTGGACTCAGGAGTCGTTCTCCCTTCCGATCAATAATCTTCAATGCCTTGAAGGCTTGGCCTCTTCTGGGTTTGTCCCAGTTTATCGGATTCCAATCAGATAAAATAACCTTGGTTGCCTACATCAACCATCAGGGGGAACGAGAAGTATCTCAGATACTAGAGTGGGTGGAAACTCACAAATGTCCACATTCAGGGTGTGGACAACTGGGGAGTGGACTTCCTCAGCAGGCAATCCTTTCACCCAGGGGAATGGTCTCTTCACCCCAAGGTGTTTGCAGAGATATGCAGCAAGTGGGGGACGCCGGAGATAGATCTCATGGCATCCTGCCTCAATACCAAACTACCCAGGTACTGGTCGAGGTTGAGGGATCCCCAGGCGGAACTGATAGATGCCCTATCAGTACCATGAAGGTTCAGACTCTTATATCTTTTTCATTCATTGCCGCTTCTCCCTCGTTTGGTAGCTTGCATCAAGCAGGAGCGAGCATCTGTGATTCTGTTTGCTCCCTCGTAGCCGTGAAGGACGTGGTTTGTAGATCTGGTGGGGATGTGCAAGGTCCCTTCATTCATCAAAATCTAGATTTTCTGAGACTAACTGCCAGGAGATTGAACGCTTAGTCATAGACAAGAGAGAGTTTTCTGAGAGTGTTATCGACACTCTGGTTCAAGCTTGTAAGCCAGTTACTCATCGTATCTACCATAAATTGTTGAGGACCTACTTGTACTGGTGTGAAGAGCGTGGCTTTTCCTGGCATAAGGTTAAGGTTGCCAGAATTTTATCTTTTCTCAAAGATGGACTGGAGAAGGGTCTATCTGCTAGTTCCCTGAAGGGACAGATATCGGCCCTGGCGGTGTTACTGCACAAAATATTGGCTGAGTTTCTGGATGTGCAGTCCTTTGTTAAAGCTCTGGCTAGGATCAGACCCGTGTTTAGGCACTCAGCCTTGGAGCCTCAATCTTGTTCTTAGTGCTTTGCAGCAGGCTCCGTTTGAGCCTATGCATACTGTTGACATTAAATTGTTATCTTGGAAGGTTCTTTTTTTGTTGGCTATTGCCTTGGTGCACATAGTTTCTGAGATTTCTGCTTTGCAATGTGATCCCCCTTATCTGTTTTTTCATGCTAAGGCAGTTTTATGCACAAAACTAGATTTTAGTAACATTAATCAAGAAATTGTTGTTCCTTCCTTGTGTCCTAATCCTTCTTCAGCGAAGTAACGTTTGCTTCACAATCTAGATGTAGTTTGTGCCTTGAAGTTCTATCTTCAGGCTACTAAAGAATTCAGACAGTCTTCCTCTCTGTTTGACATATATGTGGGGAAGCGTAAGGGGCAGAAGGCTACTACGACTTTATCTTTCTGGTTGAGGAGTGTCATCCGCTTAGCTTATGAGACAGCAGGACGACAGCCTCCTGAGAGGATAACGGCTTATTCCACTAGATCAGTGGCTTCCTCTTGGGCTTTTAAAAACGAAGCCTCAATGAATCAGACTTGTATGGCAGTTACCTGGTCCTCCTTACACACTGTTTCTAAATTTTACAAGTTTGATGTGTTTGCTTCAGCTGAAGCAGCTTTCGGGAGAAAAGTTTTGCAGGCTGTGGTACCCTCAGAATAGGGTACGCCTCTTTTTTCTGTTCCCTCCTGTTATTCATTCAGTGTCCTCTGGAGCTTGGGTATAGTTTTCCCATTAGTAAGGAATGAAGTTGTGGACTCTCCCTGCCTTATGGAAGGAAACATAATTTGTGCTTACCAGATAAATTCCTTTCCTTCCTGACAGGGAGAATCCACAACCTTGCCCGTAATTTATTTTTTTGATGGGCGGCTCCATTTTTATATTATTTCTTCAGGCACCTTTTATACCCTGATGTTTCTCCTACTTTGCCTTGTTCCCTCGGCAGAATGATTGGGGGATAGGGGAAGTGGGAGGGATATTGGGGTGTCTTTGCCTCCTCCTGGTGGCCAGGTATTGTATTTCCCAACAGTAAGGAATAAAATTGTGGACTCTCCCTGCCAGGAAGGAAAGGAATTTATCTGGTAATCATAAATTATGTTATTATAAAGCCTCTTTTGGGCAGATATTCAAGACAGCTACTTGGTATTTTCTACATTTGTTCTGCACAGTTTTACAGTTTATTATGTTTGTGTTTTGGCAAACATTACCTTGTAGGTGGCGACATTTCTAGGCAGAGAAGACTTTGTTTCACTCTATGTCTTTATGGGAATAAGACTTTTGGTACTAAACCACCACATATCACAATATGATAAGAATACAGGTTTATACTATGAATTCATTTCTTTTTAGTCTATAATGTATAATGGTCGGCACATGCACGCCTGTTTGTAAATGTCTTATGCTTGGTCTGTTTACCACAGCTTTGATGATGAAAAATCTTCCTGCTCTGCACTTCACTAACTGAATGTTGTATGTGTTTGAATCAAAAAAGTGTTTTTCTTCAATTGAATTAATAAAATAGTTATCTTCATATTCAAACAACAAATGGTTGTCTATAATCTAGGTAATTTAAAGGCAAAATTAAAAACAAAAAAAAGAAGAAAAAGGTTTAGAAGATTGAAGCCAGAGATTTTTTTTTTATAAATCTACCTTTTCTTATTGTTCTGTTTGAACAATAAACCTGATGTGACACTGCACAGTGTTGCTATTCAGAAAGGAAATTGTCCAAATGCTTATGGGAATTTCTCCTTTTCTCCCAGAGGGCACAATACCTACTAGTACTAAATGTAAAATCACTTCAAGTATGAAGAAATGTATTTATTTTCACTATAAATCTGTGGTTTGCCCTTGTAAAAAGTGAATGTTGAGATGAATATAGAAGTGTTATATATAACTTTTAATTTTTTGTTTGTTTTTGAAATGCAGAGGTGTGCTATTTGATCCCCATGTCAGGATAAGAATTTTTTTTTTGATAGGGGCAGCAAAGGATTATATATGGGTGAAAAAGAGGAATCACCCTTGAAATATGCCAGTGTTGTTATTCACAGATTTAGATAGATTATAGAAAGCTGGCCTGTAGTTAATATCATCTTTATTCAGACAGATGCCAGACTAAATGAATATTGGGTGTAAAAATGACCTTTGGCTCATATGTGTTATAAATCCATTTAGGAGGGTAGTCAGCTGGATTTTGTCATAAAGATGGTTGCCTATCACTGTTCTAATGGACTGGTTTGCTTTTCATGGAAGAGGTAAGTATCAAATCACAATTTCTCTATATTTTTTAAGAAGCACAAAACACAGAATAAAAGAGATTCATGATCTACGGTCAAGTTTAACATATTTTTTATAGAATGTGTCAGTTTTGTGCACCCAGACTCTCACGGTGAAATACCAGTGTTTATTTTATAATTACACATTATAGTAGCTCTGAAAATGATAGCACCACACACTGTGACACAACATTTGAACCTTTTGTTTATAACATTATAAGTCAAATCATGATAATCAGCTCCTATCGTTTCCATAATTTTCCAAGACTTACTCTATAGGGCCGATTTATCAAATGTTGGGCGGACATGATTCGCTGTAGCGAATCATGTCCTCCTAACACCGCTAAATGCCGACAGCGTACGCTGTTGGCATTTATCATTGCACAAGCATTTCTGGTGAAATGCTTGTTTAATGGTGCCCCCTGCACATTCGCGGCCAATCGTATCTGATCGTGATGATTGCAGCCTGCAACCTTAAGACTGCTGCTTCTTAAATCCTGTTCCCAGCGAGCGGAATAAGCAGCATTCACTACTTGATAAATCGGTCCCTTTGACTTTGGTTTACTAACAAAAGAGAGATCTTTCCATTGTGAGAAAGAATTTAGACCTTTTTATTATATGAGATCTGTAGAATAGGATGCAAAAAGATTTTTTTTTATCTCTATTTAATATCAAATGACATTTAGGCCAATAATATATATTCACAAAATTACATTCTTAAAATAATTTGCGCTAAATTACAAGTGGAGCGCTAATTTATTACGCAGCAGCAAATTAGCCCGTTTACAGGCGTGCGATAAATAACCAGCCATTACAAGTCATTAGTGCTCAAAAAATTAACCAGAGGTTAGATCTTTGCTTTATTTTTTTAAATTCCCACAATTGCCCCCAAAATAAAGTGTGAGGTCCCTTTTAAAAAAAAATTATCAATAAAATTGTAGCATTTAAAAAAAACAAAAAAAAAACTGCACTAAGCAGTTTTTGGGTGCTAAAGTTGGCAGGTGTGTGTTAGAAAAAAAAATCTTCCGACCAAATAAAGAGGAATAAGCAGCAACGATGGTAGTAAAGTTAAAACTTAGCATTTATTGATGCAAAATAAGTAGAACAGTCCATGGAGGGACAAAGGTACAACAAGAAGATACAGTATACGTGTTTCGGCTGTCGCCGTAATCACTACTGCTGAATAAAAGTTACATGCATACTCATTTAAAAAGGGTGTGCATAGCCCTGATTGGTTAAGAGCTCAAATAAGGAAACTCCTTAAGTGAAATTGCAAGTGTACCTCTGTTCAATTAACAATATATAATTATATATGTTAAAATTAAGTACATATATATATATATATATCTTTTAACAGATAATACACACAATATATTCTGTGTTACACATGGATACCAGCAACATCGTATGAACCTGAAAAAAGACAGCATTAAATGAATAAAGAAAGGGTACCTGTAAAACATATGCAAATGTTACTATTGTAACGAGTATGAGCTTAAGGTATATATATATGTATGCATGTACGCACATCAGACACAAGACTAAACTTGCTACACAGATGTTTATTGAATTGCATACATGCATACATACATACACATATGGGTAAGACACATAGTATATCAGCAAAGCATTAGCAACTGCTGATATTATCAATACATTAAATGTAAAATTTATGAAATTATCTAATATATGTTAGAAACAGAATTAGCTCAAATGTTTAAGTGGAGATAAACCTCATGTAAGAGTAAACCTAAATGAATGCCTACAAATGTATATATATGTACACCCGCTTAAATAAATATCAAACGCAAGAACTAAACTTGCTACACAAATGTGGATTAAGTGTCATACATGTATACATATATATACAAATAGGCTACTCCCAATAATTGATCAAATCATACTCGGCATTGAGTCCAAAAGGGACTTTAGTGGAAAGTTTAAATATCCACAGCATCTCACATTTCTCAAGAAGTCTTTCTCTATCCCCCATCTGAAAGAGGAGGCCTCCTTATTGTGTTTAATACAAAAATGTTGGACTATAGGTGAAGATGACTTCCCTACTCTAATTGTGGACAGATGTTCCCTTATCCGTGATCTTATGTCTCGTGTCGTGAGTCCAACGTATTGGACATTACACAAAATGCAAGTGATGAGATAGATGACATACTGCGAAGTACAATTTAAACAATAGTTAATATCAAATGTACGTTGGGTGACTGTAGATGTAAATGTGTTTGATATAGTGACATAGTCACAGGGTTTGCATCTGCTATTCCCACATCGAAACATACCTTTAGATGTAAGCCATGAACTCAATGTGGCTCGAGGACTACTTAGAACCGTGGGTGATCAGTAATTGCCCAATGTTTTATTGCGGCGGTATGAACATCTTATACCTTCAGCCACACAGGTAATAAGTCTGTCATCTGCCACAAGGAGTTTGAAATGTTTCCTCACAATGTCACATATTGCCTCATACTCAGTACTATAATCGGTTACAAAAGTAACCTTGTTGGACATCTGTTTCTTATAGTTGTTTTTTCTCCCTTTTAGCATAGATTTTCGATCCATACCCTGAACTTCACTCGCAGCCCTATTTATCACTTTTTTGGGGTAACCTCTACTACCCAAGCGGTCAAAAAAATCTTCTTGATGTTGTGAAAAACTTTCTTCTGTTGAACAGTTTCGTTTCGCCCTGATTAACTGTCCCTTGGCTATGGAGTACATAACATTTTTGGGATGGCAACTCTTTGCGTGTAAGACTGAGTTGCCCGATATGGGCTTCCTATAAATGCACGTGTCTATCCTGCCTGAGGTGTTACCCTTTAATGAGATGTCTAGAAAATTGATAGTATCACTGTGTGACTCTGAAGTGAATTTTAGATTCAGGTTGTTTTGGTTGATGTAATCAAGAAATTTATTTTTATCTTCAGTATTACCGCTCCAAATAAGGAGCAGGTCATCGATAAATCGACCGTAGTAACTGATATTGAGTCTGAAGGGGTTCCGATCACCATAGATGTGGGACAGCTCCCACCAACCCATGTACAGGTTGGCATAGGAGGGGGCAAATTTAGCCCCCATAGCTGTCCCACATCTCTGGAGATAGAAAACCCCCTTAAACTCAAAATAATTGTGACATAGAAGAAATTAAGTCACTTCAATTATGTACCCTTTGAAATCAGAGTCTAAGTTAGAGTAGTGTGTCAGAATAAAATTGAGAGCCTCAAGGCCACGTTCATGAGGTATGGACGAGTATAAAGCTGTGACATCAATTGTCATCCAACTGAAAGTGGGATCCCATGTCAAATCATCCATCACTCTCAGGACATGCTTAGTGACCTGTAAAAAACTGGGTAAAGCCTAAACCAAAGGACATAAAATGGCATCTAGCCACTCTGACATGTGCTCATATTTTTGGTTACTTTTTTTTTTTTTAGAAAAAAAAAATGTCACTGAAAAGTGAATTTACATTGCAGCATATGGGGACTGTGTGTTCCCAGTAAATATATAGCTATATGCTTATATATATATATATTGATGTGGTAATATGTGTATATATATATATATATATATATATATATTCATATACGTATATATTTATATTTACTGCCCATCTATGCACGACTTACCCCCTTCTCTGCGCAAGTTCTCATGCTGTGTCTCTCAGCATGAGAACGAGGCTCCCGTTGGAGCCTATGGAAGAGAGGTCGTGTTTGCATTGCACCTCACTTGTAATACCAGCATATATTTGCGTGCACCGGTATTACTAAGTTGAACGCAGATATTGCTTTTGCACTCAACTTGTAATATAGTCCTTTGTGTTTATGCATAATCACACGCACGCATACAACAAATAGTCACACACACATTATGACTTTTTCCATCTTAATATGGGAAGAGTCCACAGCTGCATTCCTTACTTGTGGGAAATACTGAACCTGGCCACCAGGAGGAGGCAAAGACACCCAAGCCAAAGGCTTAAATACCTCCCCCACTTTCTCATAACCCCAGTCATTCTTTGTCTTTCATCACAGGAGGTTCGCAGAGAAGTGTTAGAAGATTTTGGAGTAGTCTCTTATGGAGGGTAGTACTCTTTGAGATGGGACTGAAGTTTTAAGTAGCCCTGTCAGCCTCTCAGTGAGAACATGGATGAAAATTAGAGTCCGGAGATGCAGGGAGAGTCTTTCTGCGAAACCATCCCGACTCATATTAACAGCTCCATAGGCAATCCGCGTTGACGAGTTTCGCTGCCTGCCTTTTTTCACTCAAGTCCTTGTCAGAAGCGATGCTACTCTCTGTCACACTTGAAGGGCCGTGTTCCTGTTCCACGGCGTAGATTCTGGTAAGATCGTTTGTTTCATATTTTATACATGTATGATAACGCAAGAAGACAGGGTCACAGTGTGACTCCTTTTATCTGTATAGAATCAAGGGTTAATATCTCCTGAGGGGGATTATTGAACAGGGGGGAATAATCTTATATTGTTTATTTGATTTTATGCTGCTTTTATGTGTGAGATGTTATGGGCTCATAGGCTGTTATGGAATATACAGGTTTCACTTTCACTTTGAGAGCCATGCAGCTTACAAGCTGGTGTGCTTTTTCTCATAGCAGTGACGGTCCTGCATTGTGCCCCATGTGATTCATTCCCTCTTTCCTGACCGGGATACATCTTTGTACTGTCTGGGTCATAGGAGGTGGTGAGTGCCCCAGCCATTGGGGTATAAAGGGGCAGTTTTTTTTAAATAAAATAAGATGGAGGATTCTGTTACTTTAGAGGGCACTCCCTCTATTCCTAAAGAGTAATTCCTGTTTATTTGGTAAGGAGGCCTTAGTTCCTTCCTCTCAATTATGTTCCATATGCATTGATAATGTGATATCAAACATGTTTGATACCACAAAGCCGTCCACCTATGAGGAGTTGTCGTCCAGTGAGGTGTGTAACCTACATTCTTATCTCTACACATGCATTTTTCCCATAGCATTGCTGATCCTCCATCTGGAGGGGGCCTTTTTTTCACCAGACGTTACTGCGCAGTTCAAACGGCTGTGTCTGCGGCCTTTAATGCTTTACCTCGCCCTGCTAAGCGCAAGCGAAAGGTTACATATTGCACTCCGCCCCAGAGTACATCAGATAATTTATTGGATTTAACTAATAGGGTTATCCAAGGATGAAGTTCTTTCTGAGACTTCAAAGTAGGAAATTCTGGGTCGGAGTCTGCTGCCTCTTAACCTCCGGCTGCCGAGGAACCAGACTTTAGTTTTAGGAATTTGCGCTTCTTCTAAAGGAAGTTTTTGGCAAATTCAGAGGTTCCAGAGGCCAAATTGCCTGATAAACCTTTAATTCCTAAATTGGATAGAGTTTGAGGACAGGGTGGTGCCTTATCCTTCCCTGCTCCTGTTAGATGGACAACATTATTAAGAATGAATGGGACAGGATTGGATTCCTTTTTTTAACAAATTGTTCCCGTTCCTGGACTCTCAATGGAGTTGTGAGGGTCCGTCCCTAAATGGGATGGCGTTATCTTCACCCTTGCTAAACGTACTACTATCCCACTTGAGGATAGTTCTTAGTTTGAAGAGCCCATTGATAAAAGATGGAAACTCTGTTAAGAAAGATGTTTCTACATACGGGATATTTGTTTCAACCTGCGGCGGCTGTTGCCGCGGTTGCTGGAGATACTACCTTCTGGTGTGACTCCTTATAGAATTTAATTGGGGTGGAGGGTCCCCTCGACGTTACTCAGGAAAGATTTACAGCCTTGAGGGTTGCTAATTCTTTTATCTGTGACAGATTATTCACTTGAATGCTTTGGCTTCAGCTTTTTAAGTTCAGGCCCGCCAGGCTCTGGCTGAAGTCTGGCTGATTATCTGTGGATATGACTTCTAAGTCTAGACTTCTTCCCTCCCCTTTAAGGGAAGGATTTTGTTTGGTCCAGGCCTGGACTCAATTATCTCCACGGTCTTAGGGGGCATGGGTGCCCTCCTACCGTAAGAGTATATGAACTAGTCTAAGGGACGATTTTTGTTCTTTTCATTCTGATAAAGCCCATGTCAGCAGTCCTCCGCTAAATGTGAAAAAAACCAGTGCGCCAAATACCTGTGTATAAAAAGTGAAGATGTCAACATATAGTGCAATACTATAATAATAAAATACCCCTATATATAAATACGGGAGTGAACATTACAAAATAAATATACAGAGTGATAAAAAGTCCCAATCAAACCAATCTGGTAGATGGTGGTAGTGTGAAATTTGGACAGTTCGTCTAGTCCAAAATCCAGATTCAAATGTCTGGAACAGATGGCAGGCTGCTTCTTCGAAATTCTTGTTGGTGTCCCAAGATGTTATGATCTGTAGATGTGAAAGATAAAAAAAGAAGGCGCCACCATGGTGCACAATCAGATGATTCAAACACGCCAAATGTACAAGTAAGACCGTACTTACAAGCTGTATGACACTTGAGAAGTGTCACAAATGCCTTCTGGACTGTTGGGAGTCGTCCAGCTAACTCACACTGATGGATGTCAGAGCAACTCTGGAGCAAGGGAGCAGCGACAGGCGAACAGCATGCAGTGACCAGCCACAAGCTTAGCACCAAGCCGGATCGTCCACTTGTGTTAATGGATACACCAGTGACAGTAGATACACTGTTCGTGTCTTGCAGGTTGGAACAATAGAGATATCTTGTCGCACTTCAAAGGCGGTTTTTGGACGAACAAGAGGCTCGGTTAATACCTGCCTTCTTCATCAGAGGATAAAAGGTCCTCCGCTAAGCCAGAGCAAACCAAGAGCTCTCAGAAGCCAGCTCAGTCCTGGAATAAATCCAAGCAGAGCTAGAAGCCCGCCGAGTCTAAGTCGGCATGAACGGGCAGTCCCCGGTTCTCTTCTGGATCGTGTAGCAGGCAGTATGTCGCTCTTTTCAGTCGCTTGGTTCAGGGACATGCAGGATCCATGGGTCCTGGAGGTCATAGCTCAGGGTTACAAGATAGCTCAGTTACTACGGTTTGCATTCCTGGACCAGCACTTCCAGTTATTGCCTTCCGTTTGGTCTAGCTACGGCTCCAAGAAATTTTTCGAAGAATGGACCATTTGGAATCTCTCCTCTGTCTTCTTCGATTCCATGGATGGAAGATAATATAGAGAGAGTTCTCTTCGTATCAAGTACCGGGGTGGAATTCACGGGTACTATAATAGTCTCCATAGACATGAGAATATTTCTAACAGACCAGAGACGTTGCAAGCTAGCTTCAACATGTATTGCCCTCCAAATCTCCTTAAGGCCACCTGTGGCTTGGTGTATGGAAGTGATTGGTCTTATGGTGTCCAGCTTGGACATAATTTCCTTTGCGAGGTTTCACCTCAGACTGTTGCAACTGCGCTTGCTGAAGTAGTGGAACGGCAATCATTACGATCTGTCTTAACAGATTCTCTGGACAAGCGATTGAGACAATTGTTCTCTTGGTGGTTTTGTCCGGATCACTTGTCCTGAGGGATGTCCGTCTCAAGACCATCCTGGGTGATTGTGACTGTGGTTGCAAGTCTATCAGGTTGCGGAGATGTTTGGGGTGCCAGGAAGGCACAGGGCCTTTGGTCTCAGGAGGTAAAGCTCCCTCCTGATCTCATTCTGAATCTTTGGGCAATATACAGTGCTCCAAACGCTTGGCCTCTGCTGGGTTCGTCCCAGATTCCAATTAGACAATATATCCTCTATGGCTTACATCAACCATCAGGGGGTGACAAGAAGCTCCCTAGTTATGAGGGAAGTATCTCGGATTCTGGTGTGGGGAGACCCACATTTGTTTGCGGTCAGCGATTCATATTCTGGATGTGGACATCTGGGAAGTGGATTTTCTCAGCAGACAATCCTTTCATCCGGGGGAATGGTCTCTCCATCCCGAGTGTTTGCGGAGATTTGCAAGAGGAAGATCTTATGACATCTCAATACCAAGCTACGCAGATATGGGTCGAGGTACAAGGATCCTCATGTGGAGCTAACAGATGCATTAGCGGTGCCTTGGAGGTTCAATCTAATTTATCCTTTCCGGCCTTTAGCACTACTTCTTAGTGTAGTGGCGCGAGTCAAGCAGGCGTCAGTGATACTGATTGCTCCGTCTTGGCCGCAAAGGATATAGTTCACGGATCTAGTGGCAATGTCATCTCCTCTTCCGTGGAAGTTATCTTGTCACAGGGATCTGCTGACCAAGGTCTCTTTGTTCATCAATGTCTAGATTCTCTGAGGCTGACTGCGTGGAGATTAAACGCTTAGTCAAAGCCAACAGAGGGTTTTCTGAGACAGATATTTTTACTCTCATTCAAGCTTGTAAGCTGGTTGCTCGTTGCATCTATCATAAGGTGTGGAGGACCTACTTATTCTTTTCTCCAGGATGAACTGGAGAAGGGCTTTTCTGCAAGTCCCCTGAAGGGACAGTTTTCGGCCCTGCCTGTGTTGCTGCACTTGAGGTTTGCTGAGCTTCCAGATGTGCAGCCATTTGTTAAGGCTCTGCTGGGCTCAGACCTGTGTTTAGGTCTAAGGCTCCTCTTTGGAGTTTAAATCTTGTTCTTAACGTTTTGCAAGGCGCTCCGTTGGAACCTATGCATGAAGTAGACATAAATTGTTGTCTGGGAAGGTTCCTTTTCTACTGGCTATTGCTTATGCGCGCAGAGTATCTGTGATTGCTGCCCTGCAATGCGTCCCTCCTTTTCTGGCTTTTCATGCCGATAAGACTGTTCTACGAACCAAGTTAGGTTTTCTTCCTAAGGTTGTGTCAATTCGCAACATCAATCAATAGATTGTGGTTCCTTCTAATGTCCAAATCCTTTTTTGTCAAAGGAATGTTTACAGCGTATTTCTGGATGTGCCTTGAAGTTCTATCTTCGGCCACGAAGGAATTTAGACAAACCTCTTTCTCTGTTTGTTCTCCTTGCGGGAAGTGTAGAGGTCAGAGGGCCTCTTCGACTTCCTTATCTTTTTGACTGAGGGGTGTTATCCGTTTAGCATAGCGATGGCGGGACATAAGCCTCCTCTGAGGATTACAGCTCATTCTAAGAGAGCAGTGGTTTCCTCTTGGGCCTTCAAAAATGAGGCCTCTATGGATCAGATTTGTAAGGCCGGCTACCTGGTTCTCCTTACATACTTTTTCCAAATTTTACTAGTTTGATGTTTTTGTTTCTGCTGAAGCAGCCTTCGGGAGAAAGGTTTTGCAGGCTGTGGTGCCCTCAGATTAGGTTTCGCCTCTCCTTTTTCCCTCCCGTTAGCATTCAGTGTACTCTAGAGCTTGGGTATATGTTTCCCACAAGTATGGAATGCAGCTGTGGACTCTTCCCATAATAAGACGGAGAACATTTATGCTTACCTGATAATTTCATTTCCATCTGTATGGGAAGAGTCCACAGCGCCCGCCCATGTTTTCTTCTGGCACCTTTTTCACCCTGATATTTCTCCTACTGTTCCTTGTTCCCTCAACAGAATGACTGGGGTTATCAGGAAGCGGGGGAGGTATTAAAGCCTTTGGCTGAGATGTCTTTGCCTCCTCCTGGTGGCCAGGCTCAGTATTTACCACAAGTAAGGAATGCAGCTGTGGACTCTTCCCATACAGATGGAAATTAATTTATCAGGTAAGCATAATTTATGTTTTTTTTTTTTTTAATAACGATAGATTTACACACACGTAACTTTTTAAAACTATCACACACTTGGAAGCACACATAAAACATAACTTTTTTTTAAAACTGAGAGACTTCTTAAGTGATTAAGGAAGAAGTATATTTGCCAAGTATAGGGTAATTTAACTTTGTCTTCTTTTAGTAAAGAAGACATAAACTGAGACTTTAGTAGGACATATATCAATTATATGGCAAAGGTGTGCATTTCTCTCTTTGAAATAAAAGAAAATAAGTCAAATAGTGTGATCACTGAATATAAACAGGACCATAATCAGTAAATGCATATTGCATATCCATTGCGAACGAGGTGGGACACCTTCATTTTTATTAAAGTACTTCCAAGTTGATTAAATGAAAATTCTGTCCAGCATCTGGGAATTATGTGCATTTTTTCAGATAGGTGAATCAGTGTCAGCATTTTGCTAAGTGCAAGGGCAGGTGGTGCATTTTTCATTACTTTAATTGTGTGATTTGTCTGGATTTTCAGCTTTTGATAAATGCTGTAGTGTTATATGACAGAATTAAAAGGATTTGGGAGTTTAAGAAAAGGACTTTGCAACAGGATTTCAACTCTTTGTATATTTGATGGATTTGGCTGAATATTTTTTTGTTTTATTTCAATCACTAAACTGCATTAAATACTGAGTGTTGAGCAGGTGTGCGTATTGCCAGCATATTCCACATACACAAGCACAAATACAATTCCAGATATCAAAAAAATAATCCATCATAACCTGTGGGATTATATTTCTGTCTAAACACGCAATAGCTCTGGGTGCTGTCTCTATTAAGTAGAAAGCAGAGCACATGTTTAAAGTTCATCAACAAGACTGCAATTAATCTGTATTTGTCTGATGCTTAATCCCTTTACTAATGTTTTATGCAGCTATTAAAATGTGTTTGTTATTAACTTGTCTTAGCAATATCTGATATATGAAAAATATTACCATAAAGTCAATAGAGAGCATTTGTAGGCTTTTTAATGCATATTCTGCTGTTTTGTATTTTATTTGCATTTTTTTAATTATCTTTTTGTGTAAATATAAAGTGCTGTCAAAATATTTAATCTTGTATAATTATGATTGCTATTTTTGTAGCAGTCAATTTATAATGCATTTTTTTCCATACTCTTTAGAATTATTTCTAGTACATGTATGCCAGTTATTGTGCTCCATTAATCAAAGCGTCAACTTGTCGACTTTGCGTGATTTAAGTCTGTCCAACCATTGAGCAGCGACTTGCAACTTGAACATTCAGCTTCCAAAGTTATTAAAAATTACCCTTTTTTCATTTGTATCAAATCCGATGTTAGTTACAGCGGACTGTTGATAACTGTGGCTACATTGATAGCGCGATTAAGCTAAGTTATCAAGCTTGCATTCTAAATTAAGTGAATTTAAACCATGTAATCCATATTTCCAAGCAATCACAGCTATCTTTTCATGTAGTTTTTGTTAATATTTTCTGTATGGTATTTAAAATACATTTGTTATGACCTTTAAAATATTAAATGACGCTGTAAAAAGTAATATACAATGGAATCTGTGCTCTTGTTATAAAGCATTTATATAGCGTTCTCAATTTGTCGCAGTTATGTTCACCATTATTGAGCGAGATTAAAGGAGCATTCAAATCAGTTATTGATGCATTATAATTTCTATAAAATGGCTTCTTTGCCTTCTTGCATTGTCCTGTCAAGGTACTCCTTGCATCTCCTGCATCGGTTTAGACATGTACCGGTATATGTATGTACGTCTATGTTAAAGCCCTTTGGATGCCTTTTTTCTAACACCTGAGATCTCATATCTGAGCCTTTATAACTTTTGTGTGCAAATTTTTATTTGATGGTTATGATTGTAACTGTACTTTGTAATGTATTTTTGATGTGTTTTGTGACAATTTTTTTTAGTTTAGCAAAATAGTTAACCAGAGCTCTGATGACGCGGTATTCAATAAATTGTCATGTTTACTTTTAACTCATATTACCAGCGGTAAACCCGACGAGTTCAAACACCCACGATAAACCGCTTATTGCTCGCGGTCAAACGTTAGCACTCCACACGTAATCTGGCCCTATGTGAACTGCTTATATATTGAAGTGACATTAAATTAAACACGGCTATCTTTTTATGTAAAAATTGTGCTTTGTCCTACACTCCCTAGAGGCCAAATTTAAAATTTGGTATATTAGGTTTTCATAATGCTGCAAATTGCCTGAACCAGCTATTTTATTTGCAGCATTTGTAAATTACAGAATTAACAATTGTATTTAATGTGCTTTTAATACTAATCAAATGGAGTCTGCCCAGAGAACGTAGTGCTAGGTTCTTTTGCAATGCAAACCACATAAACATTTGACATTCATAAAAAGCCTCATAGTGCTAACAAAGTTACAGTCCGTTATGAAGCATTTGAAATCTCTGGTGAGTATATTTATCATATCTCCCTTGATTGGAGATAATTAAGGTCTAGCTGTAAATTAGTTTTCTCTTGTTAAGTGTATCCAGTCCACGGATCATCCATTACTTATGGGATATATTCTCCTTCCCAACAGGAAGTTGCAAGAGTCCACCCACAGCAAAGCTGCTATATAGCTCCTCCCCTAACTGCCATTACCAGTCATTCTCTTGCAAGTCTCAACATAGATAGGAGGTCGTGAGAGTCTGTGGTTTTTTATACTTAGTTTATTTCTTCAATCAAAAGTTTGTTATTTTTAAATGGCACCGGAGTGTGCTGTTTATCTCAGGCAGTATTTGGAAGAAGAATCTGCCTGCATTTTTTCTATGATCTTAGCAGACGTAACTAAGATCCAGTTGCTGTTCTCACACATTCTGAGGAGTAAGGTACTTCAGAGGGGGAATGGCATGCAGGTTTTCCTGCAAATAAGGTATGTGCAGTAAAATATTTTTCTAAGGAATGGAATTGACTAAGAAAATACTGCTGATGCCGAAGTAATGTAAGTACAGCCTTTAAATGCAGTGAAAGCGACTGGTACCAGGCTGATTGATAGAGATATATGCTAAGGTATGTGCAGTAATATTTTTCTAAGGAATGGAATTGACTAAGAAAATACTGCTGATACCGAAGTAATGTAAGTAAAGCCTTAAATGCAGTGATAGCGACTGGATCAGGCTTATTAATAGACATACATACTCTTATAAGAATGTGTTTTAAAACGTTTGCTGGCATGTTTAATCGTTTTTTAACATATGTTTGGTGATAAAACTTATTGGGGCCTAATTTTTCCACATGGCTGGCTTAAATTTTGCATAGAAACAGTTATAGGGAAGGTAATCCACAGCTCAGCTGTGGCAGTTTTGTTGTGTCTGTTTAAAAAAATGTCGTTTTTTTTTTTTTTTTTTTATCTGTTTTTTGCATTAAGGGGTTAATCATCCATTTGCAAGTGGGTGCAATGCTCTGTTAACTTATTACATGTACTGTAAAAATTTCGTTTGATTTACTGCCTTTTTTCACTGTTTTTCAAATTTTGACAAAATTTGTTTCTCTTAAAGGCACAGTAACGTTTGTTATATTTGCTTGTTAACTTGATTTAAAGTGTTTTCCAAGCTTACTAGTCTCTTTATTAGTTCTAACATGTCTAACATAGAGGAGGCTCTGTGTTTATTATGTTTAAAGCCATGGTGGAACCCCATTTTAGAATGTGTACCAGATGTACTGATTTCATGTTAAACAATAAAGATCATTTTTTGTATTTAAAAACATTATCACCAGAGGATTCTGTCGAGGGGGAAGTTATGCCGACTAACTCTCCCCACGTGTCAGACCCTTTGACTCCCGCTTTAGGGACTCACGCTCAAATGGCGCCAAGTACATCAAGGGCACCCATAGCGTTTATTTTACCAGAGGATTCTGTCGAGGGGGAAGTTATGCCGACTAACTCTCCCCACGTGTCAGACCCTTTGACTCCCGCTCCAGGGACTCACGCTCAAATGGCGCCAAGTATATCAATGGCGCCCATAGCGTTTATTTTACAAGACATGGCAAAGGTTGTGTATAATACACTGGCAGCAGTATTAGTCAGACTACCTGAAATTAAAGGAAAGCAAAACAGCTCTGGGGGTAGATACAGAGCATACAGACGCTTTAAGAACCATGTCTGATACTACCTCACAATATGCTTAGTCTGTGGGTGATATTTGTGACTCAGGGAAGATGATTTAACCTGATTCTGATATTTCTACATTTAAAATTTATGCTTGAGAACCTCCACTTGTTGCTCAGGGAGGCTTTAGCTGCTCTGAATGAATGTGTACAATCGCAGTGCCAGAGAAATTGTGTAGACTGGATAAATAATATGCAGTGCCGGTGTGTACTTATGTTTTTCCAATACCTAAAGAGGTTTACTAAAATTTTTCATAAGGAATGGGATAGACCAGGTGTGCCGTTCTCTTCCCCTCCTATTTTTTAGAAGAATGTTTTCTAATAGTTGCCACCACACGGGACTTATGGCAGACAGTTCCTAAGGTGGAGAGAAGAGTTTCTACTCTAGCTAAGCGTACCACTACCTCTGGCGTGGACTGTTGTGCTTTTTTAGATCCAATGGATAAAAAATGTTTATTCAACAAGGTTTTATCCTGCAGCCCCTTGCACGCATTGCTCCTGTCACTGCTGCTGCGGCGTTCTGGTTTGAGTCTCTTGATGAGGCTTTACAGGCTCCATTGGATGAATATATTTGACAAGCTTAGAGCACTTAAGCTAGCCAATTCCTTTGTTTTCTGATGCCTTTGTTCCTTTGACTAGACTAACGGCTAAGAATTCTGTTTTTTACTATACTGGTGCGCAGAGCGCTATGGCTTATATCATGGTCAGCTGTCGTGACTTTAATAAATAAGCTACTTAACTTCCCTTCAAGGGGCAGACCCTATTCAGGCCTAGTTTGAAGGAGATTATTACTTATATCACTGGAGGAAAAGATCATGCCCTTCCTCAGGACAGGTCCAAATCAAGGGACAAAAAAGGCCTAATTTTCGTGCCTTTCGAAAATTCAAGGCAGGTGTGGCATCAATTTCCTCTAAGGCAAAATAAGAGGGAACTTTTGCTCAGTCCAAGGCGGTCTGGAGACAACCGGACCTGGAACAAAGATAAGCAGGTCAAGGAGCCTGCTGCTGCCTCTAAAACAGCATGAGGAACGGACCCCTATCTGGTAACGGATCCTATAGGGGGCAGACTTCATTCTTCGCCCAGGCGTGGGCAAGAGATGCCCAGGATCCCTGGGCATTGGAAATTATACCCCAGAGATATCTTCTGGATTTCAAAGCTTTCAACCCCAAAAAAGGGGAGTTTTTGCCTTTCACATTTATCTGCAAACCAGATAAAGAAAGAGACATTCTTGCATTGTGTACGTGACCCATTCAGTTCCAATAGAGGAACAGGGACACAGTTTTCCTCAAATCGGTTTGTGGTTCCCAAGGAAAGGAAACCTTCAGACCTATTTTGGATCTAAAAGATCTTAAACAAATTCTTTAGAATTCTATCATTTAAGATGGAAACTATTCGTACCATCTTAACTATGATCCAGGAGAGTCAATAGAGGACTACAATGGATTTGAAGGATGCTTATCCTCACATTACGATGCATAAAGATCACCATCGGTTTTTCAGGTTTGCCTTTCTAGACAGGCATTACCAGTTTGTAGCTCTTTCCTTTGGGTTAACTACAGCCCCTAGAATCTTTATGGAGGTTCTGGGGTCACTTTGGCGGTCCTTAGGCCGCGGGGCATAGAAGTGGCCCCTTATTTAGACGACATCCTGATACAGGCGTCAAACATCCAAGTTGCCAAGTCTCATACGGACGTAGTACTGGCATTTCTGAGATCGCATGGGTGGAAAGTGAACAAGGAAAGAGTTCTCTATCCCCAATATCAAGGGTTTCCCTCATAGGGATTCTGATAGATTTTGTAGAAATTAAAATTTACCTGACGGAGTCCAGGTTGTCAAAGTTTCTAAATTTCTGCAGTGTTCTTCATTCCATCCGCGCCCTTTGGTGGCTCAGTACATGAATGTAATCGGCTTAATGGTAGCGGCAAGGGACATAGTACCGTTTGCACGCCTACATTTCAGACCACTGCAACTATGCATGCTCAGCCAGAGGAACGGGGATTACACAGATTTGTTCTCCTGTTAAATCCGGACCAAGAAACCAGAGATTCTCTTCTCTGGTGACTATCTCGGGTCCATCTGTCCAAGGGTATGACCTTCCGCAGGTCAGATGGGACAATTGTTACAACAGATGCCAGCCTTTTAGGTTGGGATACAGTCTGGAACTCCCTGAAGGCTCAGGGATAGTGGACTCAGGAGGAGACCCTCCTTCTAATGAATATTCTGGAACTGGGAGCGATATTCCATGCTCTTCAGACTTGGCCTCAGTTAGCAACTCTGAGGTACATCATATTTCAGTCGGACAATATCACGACTGTGGCTTACATCAACCATCAAGGGGGAACAGAAGTTCCCTAGCAATGTTAGAAGTCTTAAAATAATTCACTGGACAGAGACTCACTCTTGTCTAAAAGCTATCCCTATCCCAGGTGTTGAGAACTGGGAGGCAGATTTTCTAAGTCGTCAGACTTTTCATCCGGGGGAGTGGGAATTCCCTCCGGAGGGATTTGCACAAGATCAAGCAGGAGAGTGCTTTGGTGCTTTTGACAGCGCCTGCGTGGCCACGCAGGACCTGGTATGCCGATCTGGTGGACATGTCATCCTTTCCACCACGGTCTCTGCTTCTGAGACAGGACCCTCTACCTCAGGGTCTTTTCAACCATCTAAATATAACTAATCTGAGATGGACTGCCTGGAGACAGAACGCTTGATGTTATCAAAGCATGGCTTTTCCGAGTCAGTAATTGATACCTTAATACAGGCATAAAAGCCTGTCTCTAGGAAAATTTAACATAAGATATGGTGTAAATATCTTATTGTTATGAATCCAAGGGTTACTCATGGAGTAAAGTCTGGATTCCCAGGATATTATCTTTTCTCCAAGATGATTTTGAGAAAAGGGTTGTCAGCTAGTTCTTTAAAAGGACAGATTTCTACTCTGTCTATTCTTTTGCACAAGCGTCTGGCAGGTATTCTAGACGTTCAGGCATTTGGTCAGGCTTTGGTTAGAACCAAGCCTGTGGTTAAAAATGTTGCTCCGCCATGGAGCTTAAAGCTGGTTCTTAAGGTTCTTCAAGGAGTTCCATTTGAACCTTTTCATTCCATAGATATCAAACTTCTATCTTGGAAAGTTCCTTTTTGGTAGCTATTTCCTCGGCTCATAGAGTCTCCGAGTTATCTGCGTTGCAATGTGATTCTCCTTATCTGGTTCTCCGTACGGATAAGGTAGTCCTGTGTACCAACCTGGGTTTTTACCTAAGGTGGTATCTAACAAGAATATCACTCAAGAGATTGTTGTTCCATTCTTGTATCCTAATCCTTCTTCAAAGAAGGAACGTCTATTACACAATTTGGACGTGGTTCGTGTTTTAAAGTTTTACTTACAAGCTACTACAGATTTTCATCAAACTTTCACCTTGTTTGTTGTCTATTCTGGACAGAGGAGAGGTCAAAGGACTTCAGCAATCCTCTCTGTCTTTTTGGTTAAAAAGCATAATTCATTTAGCTTATGAGACTGCTGGACAGCAGCCTCCTGAAGGGATTACAGCTCATTCTACTAGAGCTGTGGTTTTCACTTGGGCCTTTTTTAAATGTGGCTTCTGTTGAACAGATTACAAGACGGAGTCTTGGTCTGCGTTTCATACTTTTTCAAATTTAACAAATTTGATACCTTGCTTCTTCGGAGGCTATTTTTGGGAGAAAGGGTTTTTTACAGGCAGTGGTAACTTCCGTTTAAGTACCTGCCTTGTCCCTCCCATCATCCGTGTACTTTAGCTTTGGTATTGGTATCCCATAAGTAATGGATGATCCGTGGACTGGATACACTTAACAAGAGAAAACATAATTTATGCTTACCTGATAAATTTATTTCTCTTGTAGTGTATCCAGTCCACGGCCCGCCCTGTCACTTTAAGGCAGGTAATTTTTCCATTAAACTACAGTCACCACTGCACCCTATGGTTTTCCTTTCTCTGCATGTTTTCGGTCGAATGACTGGTAATGGCAGTTAGGGGAGGAGCTATATAGCAGCTTTGCTGTGGGTGGACTCTTGCAACTTCCTGTTGGGAAGGAGAATATATCCCATAAGTAATGGATGATCCGTGGACTGGATACACTACAAGAGAAATAAATTTATCAGGTAAGCATAAATTATGTTTTTGCACTCCTCTATACAATCACTGTGTAGTATGTAGCTGGGTTAGGCAACTGGCTGCATTTCTAGGTTAAATGAAAGTATTACACTGCCCTCAGCCGCTTACTTTACAATGCCACCCCTCCTGTCGCATTGGGGCTATCTTGTAATACCAGAGCACAAATATTTCCGTGCACTGGTATTACTCAGTGGCGCTCAATTGGTGCTTTTGCGAAAGCAATATTTTGCGCTCCACTTGTAATCTAGCCCAATGTGTTTTTGTGTGTTTCAGGGACAAATTAACTGTACACGTATATAGTCTTCCAAAAAGTACATATTTTCTTCTTGTCATATTTTTATAAAAAAAAATCACAACTTTCTTTTTCTGTTTCTGATCTTCAGGTGCTCAAAAATGTGACAGCTTTTCTGAAAAGAGGCCGCTGCTAGCAATGTGCAAAAGCACTGGGTCTTGTGGGTAAGTAAATATTGTTTTATGAATATACTGGATGGTACACAAACACATGCATACACCCCCCCCAATACACACATATGCACAATATGCGCTTTGTTTTCCAAACATGGTTCTTTTATTGCCCTTTTGGATGGCAAAAGATGAACTAGAATGGAAAATAATGGGGATATCTATTTTGCTAGTGTAAATAAACTACCTCCTCTATTAGATGGGACTGACAACAGTGGGAGAGCTTGTATGTGTAAGGTCAGGTCTCGGGCAGTGTTTTAATTTCCTTTAAAAGTGAACACATTATATTGTAGTACAAAGCAAAATCACAACATTTATTGCTTACTTTTGTATTGGAATAAGCATGCTGGCTGTAAATTTGGTATAACCTTCTGGTTCTTGGCTATTGCAATGATTGTTTCTAGGTAACTTGATGATTCATGTCATTTAGCAGACAGACTATGTACTTCTGAACTTAAGAGTATTGTCTGCTGTGGATACATCTCTACCTTGTACTTTGTGTGATATAGCCTCCCCTACTTCACTGGCAGGATCACAAGCTTTTCTTTGTATGTGAAGTTGGACAATTCCACAACAGTAGCTTATATCAGTCATGAAAGAGAGTACAGCCCTGTGCAAAGTCATCCATGTTATTATTTTCTTATAATTATTATCATTGATTGTTTGAAAAGCACCACCATTTTCTGCACTGCTATAAGTTTACATGCACAATTACAGAAATAATAAAAAGGCAGAGAAGCCAGACCTTATACATTGGCCTTTTTAGAGATTTGCTTTTAGGGAGTGGACAAATAGGTAGCAGACTATCTCATCCGTTATGTATTCCTTGCCAAGGGCTGTTTTTTATCCAAACCATCTTACATACCAATTGAGCTCAAGGGTACTCCTTTAGTGATTAATATCATAGTCTCTATATGGATAGCAGTGCACTGTCTCTGTCTCATGCTTGTGCATAGCACTCAAGTGCAATCTTAAAGGGATATGAAACCCCAAATGTTTCTTTCATAATTCAGATAGTGCAAGTGATTTTAAACAATTTACTAATTTACTTCTATTATCAATTTTTGTTCTATTGGTATAATAATTTGTTGAAAAAACAGGGACCTATGCTTAGAAGCCGGCCCATTTCTTGAGCACTATATGGCATCAGTTTTGCAAAAAAAATTTTCATTTGCAAGAGCACTTGATGGCAGCACTATCTCCTTGCAAGAGCACTAGATGGCAGCACTATCTCCTTGCAAGAGCGCTAGGTGGCAGCACTATCTCCTTGCAAGAGCACTAGATGGCAGCACTATCTCCTTGCAAGAGCACTAGATGGCAGCACTATCTCCTTGCAAGAGCACTAGGTGGCAGCACTATCTCCTTGCAAGAGCACTAGATGGCAGCACTATCTCCTTGCAAGAGCACTAGATGGCAGCACTATCTCCTTGCAAGAGCACTAGATGGCAGCACTATCTCCTTGCAAGAGCACTAGATGGCAGCACTATCTCCTTGCAAGAGCACTAGGTGGCAGCACTATCTCCTTGCAAGAGCACTAGGTGGCAGCACTATCTCCTTGCAAGAGCACTAGATGGCAGCACTATCTCCTTGCAAGAGCACTAGATGGCAGCACTATCTCCTTGCAAGAGCACTAGATGGCAGCACTATCTCCTTGCAAGAGCACTAGGTGGCAGCACTATCTCCTTGCAAGAGCACTAGATGGCAGCACTATCTCCTTGCAAGAGCACTAGATGGCAGCACTATCTCCTTGCAAGAGCACTAGATGGCAGCACTATCTCCTTGCAAGAGCACTAGATGGCAGCACTATCTCCTTGCATGTAGTGCACCAGATGTGACCTAGGTATCTATTCAACAAAGAATATCATGGGAATGAAGCAAATTTGATAATAAAAGTACATTGAAAACTTTTTTTTTAAATGATATGCTCTGAATCACAAAATAAATATTTGGGTTTCGTATCTCTTTAATTATGCATTCATCACCTATCCAGGTTTTAAACATGTCATTAGAAGCAATAATGCTTTTAATAAAAGTGCACTATAACAAATCTGAACAATGTATTATTAAACTGTTATGTTCCTTTATAGGGCCGTTATAGTAATAAAACAAAATGTTTAAATGTTTGTCATTTTATCACTAGCGGATCTACAAATCTATGTGTTTAAGGCTGCAAAGCTGGCAGAAATTTCTCCTGGTTCCTAGCTTACTTTAACTATGTGTTTAACACCTCTGTGAGGGTTAAACACATAGTTTAACAGCATTGTTAGTAATAAAATGAGTACTAAAATGAGATTTTCTAACCATTGTCCCTTTTATGGAAATGTGATCATTACCTCTACTGAACACAGAAGTATTCTAATATTCTTATACGGAATAATAAATATGATTAAGGCTGAAATGCCTTGCATACTAAAATGTCTTCCTTTTTTGTGATTTTAGCACAAAGTTACTTTTTCATGTATTTTATTTACAAAGTGCATGACTTTGTTTCTTACAATATTATTATTATCAGTTATTTGTAGAGCGCCAACAGATTCCGCAGCGCTATATATCTATAGTAACGTATTCATGTAAAATGACCTATTTTCGTTTAGATGAAGCCACTATTGTGCAGAATTTTCTTGTGCAAAACATATTGAAACATTATCGCCATATTATCTCCATTGGCTGTGATGAAATGGGAAAAAAACAACAATGTTGTGACCTTCTGCTCAACAGTTAGCTACCTGTGGATCACCATCTACCGTTCTTCATACCTGGTTTAAATCATTCTGATTAATGGAAAGAAAAATCGTATGATAAACCAACCCGAAGAAGCTTAACAGTTAATCAAAATCATTTTTGTTGCATGCTTCTTTTGTTATGGTCAGCATGGCAAACAAATTCCACTAATATAATTAGCTTTTGCCTAGGACTGTATTACGCACATTCTTAAAGGGACAGTTCACCCAAAAACTTTCTCCCCTTTAAATTTTTCCCAATGATCCTTTTTACCTGCTAGAGTGTATTAAATTGGTTGCAAGTAGCTCCTTTACTCCTATTTCAGCATTTGAAATAGCTGATTTAGCTTGTGGCTTGCCAATCTATACTGAAAGTTTTGATACTGGCGTATACGCTATTGACAAGCCTAAGTAAACACAGCCAGCAGAAGAGATTACACCCTCAGTGGGGGGCATGATAGTTAAGTAATAAAATGATAATTTTCCATTGTTCTCTCTCTGTATTGAATTGGTGTTCCAGACAAATATAAGATAAGGAAGCAAGTCTGTGTACATAAAAGTGATAACATAATGAGATCTGATATTACCTGAAGCTCAACCCATTGTAATAGGCTGTGGTTTCAAAGCACAAAACCAGCTACTTCAGATACACAAATAAATCCGAAAATGCAATTTCTCAAATATTTTATACTCTGCAGTTGGTATAACAGGTCATTTAAAATACATTTATGGAAAAACAATTTTACAGTGTACTGTCCCTTTAAAGGTCTTAACCTGAAGTCAGCAGGGCCACAATATCACATCAGTATATTACAGATCTGTTTGAATTTGGGTAAACTTTATATATTGTCCAATGAGTGGCTGTCAGAATGTATATAATCCTAGAAACAAATCTGATTAGATTAGAAGCAGTGTTTATTTCTTGGCTGCTAGTGAGTGTTTCATTCTGCTTGTTTGCTTGTAGGATTTATATTTGGTTTCTGCCTCCAAGTAACCTGATGTATTTGTGTATATAGGGCCTACTCTCGATTAGGAATATTTAGATAAATGTGTTTCCCTATCAGCTTTCTATTCTCATAAACCTTTCTTTGGTTATTATTTTATTTATCCCTTACATTCTGGAATGAGTAACTCACATTTTAAGTGGAAAACAATGAGACAGAGAGAAAATGAATCATCAACTTGAAATCGTAATGTTATTGTGAGGAGCTTATTCTGCAGACTTGGGGTCTGTGATATTTTAAGCAAAATATGTGAAAACATTTATTTGCTTTTCTTTTTCTTTGTCTTGCTCGACTGTCAATTTGATTATTGATGCACTGTATAGCTTACCAAATACAAATTGCATATTGCATCACTTATACTTTATTGCTTCAGCCAAATATGCAAATTAATTTAGTGTGTTAATTTAGTGGGTGTCCAGCAAAGGCTATGAGTAAGTGTCTCTGGATGTTTAGACTTAGTCCCAAAAGTTGGGACCAACTTACAGTTGGTAAGTGTAGTACTTATCTTTTTACCATAAGTTGGTGCAGAGAATTCACAACGACTGCAAGCTGTGCTACGACGTCTCTGTCCTGTATCCGTCCAGAACTAGAAACGTATCAAGTAGGACAACTTCTGGCGATGCAGCCTATCGGGCGAGGAAGCCCTCAAGTCTCGCCCGCAGGTAATGTCCCAAGTAGGCTGTTTGGATCCTCCGCCATAGTGGGCGTGATGTCCCCCTTGTGGGTTCCTGAATCACTGACTTTAGTACATTTCGTGCCTGCAACAGGCTTAAGAGGTGGGAGTAAGTATACGGCTCAGGCAGTCTTCACCAATCAGAGATGGTTAGAACGAGAGGCTCAAGCAGTATTTCCTCTCGCTAAGACAGCATAAAAGTCCAGAGAAAAAAAGCCAAACTAAGCCCAAAGCTTGGTGCTAGAAGTGGTTTATTCGGCTGTGCCAGGTGTTTAAAGGAGAAACATTCAAACAAATGCCTGACGCGTTTCACGCATGCTCACATGCGCTTCATTAGAGGCTGGTGATTCTAGAGGCATGTGGGCTTAAATAGAGTAAAATGGCCAATCAATGCTGAGTATTATGTGACCAATTAAAATATATTGGGTATTAGCAGCTTTATCATGTCGGTCAATCCCCTCCAAGTCTCCATGCCTCTATTTTTTCTGGTGAATATTTACTTAACAGTAAATCCATCAATACAAGAAAAACTTGTCAATATATACATATACTTATTGGGATACATTAGAATGTAATTGCACAGAGCCATATTGGCTATTTTGTATCTTGCATGATTAGACATAACAAAAATTTATAAATAGCCCTATCTAGAGCAAAAATAACATGTCTAAGCAGTACAAAAATATCATTCTAAAAGTGCCCATCACAATGTTCAAAATGTACAATACAATACAAAAATTATAACACAACTGAGTAAAAATAAAAGAATGCAAGATAAAAATTGTATGTCATAAAATATCATAAAATATCTCAGTATAGAGATATATCATAAAATATACTGAGATATTTTATGATATACAAAGATCACAGAGTACAGGTCTTCCTTTAAACACCTGGCACAGCCGAATAAACCGCTTCTAGCATCAAGCTTTGGGCTCAGTATTGCTTTTTTTCTCTGGACTTTTATATATACAGTCATGGCCAAAAATATTGGCACCCCTGTCAGATAATGCAACACTTCGTCCACAAAATTGTTGCAATTACAAATGTTTAGGCATTCTCATATTTATTTAATTTGTATTGGTATGACACAAAAAGTGGAGAAAATCTAACACATTCAAGGCAAAATTCCAAGAATGGACTGGACAAAATTGTCACCCTCAATTTAATATTTGGTAGCACACCCCTTGGAAAAAATAACTGAAATCAATCGCATCCTGTCTGTAACCATCAATGAGTTTCTTACACCTCTCTACTGGAATTTTGGCCCACTCTTCTTTCGCCAACTGCTCCAGGTCTCTCAAATTGGAAGGGTTGGACTCATTGCTGGCCAGTTCAGTACTCTCCAGCGCTTTGTCTTAAACCATTTCTGGGTGCTTTTTGACGTGTGCTTTGGGTCATTGTCCTGCTGTAAGATCCATGACCTCTGACAGAGACCCAACTTTCTGCTATATATAATGTATATGTGTGTGTTACATGCTTTTTTTTTATATATATATATATATATCAGTATATATCAAAAAGTATGTAACGCATTTCGACATTTATATTTTTCTTTATTTGACATATTCAATAATATAATGTGCACCTGATTAATTTTGACTCATACATAAACTGAATGACCCAGTATTTCAAGCTTTTAAAGGGACAGTCAAGTCAAAAATTCACTTTCATGATTCAGATAGGGCAGACAATTTTAAACAACTTTCCAATTTACTTTTATCATCAGATTTGCTTTGTTCTCTTGTTATTCTTTTTTGAAAGCTAAACCTTAGTAGGCTCAAACTGATTTCTAAACCAATGAAGGCTGCTTATTATCTCAGTGATTTTTGACAGTTTTTCATAGCTAGACAGTGCTAGTTCATGAATGTCATATAGATGATATTGTGCTCACTCCCGTGGAGTTATTTATGAGTCAGCACTGATTGGCTGCAATGCAAGTCTCAAAAGCACAGAAATAATGGACACTCTGCAGAGGCTTAGACACAAGGTAATCACAAAGGTAAAAAGTGTATTAATATAAAAGTGATGGTTATGCAAAACTGAGGAATGAGTAATAAAGGGATTATCTATCTTTTTAAACAATAAAAATCTGGAGTAGACTGTCCCTTTAATTTTGCACTTGAGTAGAGGAGAAAGCACTGCGATAAGGGAGCAGTCTGCAGAGGCTTAGATACAAGGTACTCACAGAGGAAAAAGTGTATTATTATAAAAGTGTTGGTTGTGCAAAACTAGGGAATAGGTAAAAAAGGGATTATCTATCTTTTAAAACTATTAAAATTTTCAAGTAGACTGTCCCTTTAACTCTTTAAATTATTGAAGACATATACTCAGTGTGCTATTTTACCACAGACATGGGTGCCGATTTATTACGGTGCGGACGGACATGATACGATGTAGCGTATTAGCGCTGCGGAATCTGTTGGCGCACTATAAATAACTGATAATAATAATCATGTCCACCACACATCGATAAATGCAGACAGCATACGCTGTCTGCATTTATCATTGCACAAGCAGTTCTTGTGAACTGCTTGTACAATGCCGCCCCTTGCAGATTTGCGGCCAATCACCCGCTAGCAGGGGATGTCAATCAGCCTGATTGTATAGGATCGGGCAAATTGATGTCCGCAGCCTCAGAGCAGTCGGACAAGTTATGAAGCGGCAGTCTTTAGACAGATGGCAATCTTCCTGGGACAGCGGGACAGACCCCTAAAATCGGGACTGTTCTGCGAAAATCGGGACAGTTGGGGGGAGTGGACTTCAGAAGCCCATCCCTGTTACATTTAGCACAACAAATGCTTGGGGCCCGATCTGATATGCAGCGTCGCCCGCAAAAGCCGGCGACGCCAAATTTTGCGCTGGTTTGGTATCCTATATACGGCGTACATAGAAGTTACGCTCGTATATTTCACCCTTCGGCCGTAGTTTTTTGGCCCATAGAGTGATATACCAAACCCGCGCAGTTTGGTATCCAATATACAGCGTAAGGATTTACGTGGCGAAAATGGAGAAATCTTACTCCATTTTCACCTCGCCACAAAATGCAGGCGTAGTAAGCCTTACGCTGAGTATTGGAGCACCGTAACTCCCTAAACTGCCTGCAAAATAAAACCTAACACCTAACGCATGCACAATGTCTATCTACCTGTCAACCGCAATCCCCCGCCGCAATCCCTAATAAAGTGTTTAACCCCTAAACCGCCGCTCCCGGACCCCGCCGCCACCTATATTATATATATTACCCCCTAATCTGACCCCCCTACACCGCCGCCACCTATATTAAATATATTACCCCCTAATATGATCCCCCTACACCGCCGCCACCTACTTTAAATATATTACCCCCTAATATGATCCCCCTACACCGCCGCCACCTACTTTAAATATATTAACCCCTAATCTGAGCCCCCTACACCGCCCCCACCTATATTAAATTTATTAACCCCTAATCTAATCCCCCTACACCGCCACCACCTATATTAAATTTATTAACCCCTAATCTAATCCCCCTACACAGCTGCTACCTATTTTAAATATATTAACTCCTAATCTAATCCCCCTACACCGCCGCCACTTATATTAAATTTATTAACCCCTAATCTAATCCCCCTACACCGCCGCCACCTATATTAAATTTATTAACCCCTAATCTAATCCCCCTACACCGCCGCCACCTATTTTAAATATATTAACCCCTAATCTAACCTCCCTACACTGCCACCACCTATATTAAATTTATTAACCCCTAATCTAATCCCCCTACACCGCCGCCACCTATATTAAATTTATTAACCCCTAATCTAATCCCCCTACACCGCCGCCACCTATATTAAATTTATTAACCCCTAATCTAATCCCCCTACACTGCCGCCACCTATTTTAAATATATTAACCCCTAATCTAATCCCCCTACACCGCCGCCACCTATATTAAATATATTAACCACTAAACCTAAGTCTAACCCTAACACCCCCTAACTTAATTATTATTTAAATAAATCTAAATAATATTAATACTATTAACTAAATTATTCCTATTTAAAACTAAATACTTACCTATAAAATAAACCCTAAGATAGCTACAATATAATTAATAATTACATTGTAGCTATTTTAAGGTTTATATTTATTTTACAGGTAACTTTGTATTTATTTTAACTAGGTACAATAGCTATTAAATAGTTAATAACTATTTAATAGCTACCTAGTTAAAATAATTACAAAATGACCTGTAAAATAAATCCTAACCTAAGTTACCATTACACATAACACTACACTATCAATAAATTAACTAAATAAACTACAATTATCTAAACTAAAATACAATTAAATAAACTAAACTATATTACAAAAAACAAACAAACACTAAATAACAAAAAATAAAAAAAAGATTACAAGAATTTTAAGATAATTACACCTAATCTAAGCCCCCTAATAAAATAAAAAAGCCCCCCAAAATAATAAAATTTCCCTACCCTAAACTAAATTACAAAAGTAATCAGCTCTATTACCAGCCCTTAAAATGGCCTTTTGCGGGGCATTGCCCCAAAGTAATCAGCTCTTTTACCTGTAAAAAAAAGAACAACCCCCCATTACAACCCACCACCCACACACCCCCACTCTAAAACCCACCCGATCCCCCCCCTTAAAAAAAACTGTCTAACCCCCAAGTAGTCCTTACCTGTCCTGAAGACCGGCGGAGAAGGTCCTGTTCCAGACGGAGAAGTCTTCTTCCAAGCGGCGACCTCTCCTTCTTCCAGGAACCAGCCGGCACAGAGCGGAGGAGTTGAAGACCGATGACCGCGGAGCTGAAGACCGTCCACTCTGGAACTGAAGATTGGTGACGCTGGAACTGAAGACCGGAGCCACTGAGCGTGGAGGATCCTCTTCATACTATCTCCGCCGTACACTGAATAGGAATTCAAGGTACGCAATTAAAAATGGCGTCCCTTGAATTCCTATTGGCTGATTTGAGCCTTCAAATTCAAATCAGCCAATAGGATGAGAGCTACTGTAATTCTATTGGCTGATTTGAATAGCCAATAGAATAAGAGCTACTGTAATTCTATTAAAATCAGCCAATAGAATTACAGTAGCTCTTTTTCTATTGGCGACAGTTGCTAAAGTGCCGTAAGTCACTGGCGACTCCAGAAATTTGTACTTACACTTATTTCTGGACATCGCTAGTTTGTCCGACTTACGGCACATTGGCAACTGTCAGCTCCGTATATGTGATAGCTCGATGTGCGAGGTCAAACTACGGGCGGCTCAGGTTTCCACGCAGGTTTCCAACCTGCGCCGTATATCGGATCGCACCCTTGATATTTGTAGTAGCTCATTTGTTTCTATTTCTAACTGGCCATAGCAGAGTATTAAGAACACTCAAGAAGCTTTTCAAAGGTTATGTCCCTGAAAAACAAAACTTTACAAATTATGGTGACAGTTGAAATGCTGGAAAATATTGATTGCAGATCATTTGCAATGTCGCTATTAATTGCTGTGCATTAAAAATATATTTATAATGTTTGAAATTAAATATAGTTGCCTACAAAATAGTTTTTAAGATAAGGCATTTGATTGTATTTTAAAACTAACAGGAATTTCTGTGGTGTGTGTTGTATGAGGGTGTGTGGTATGTGTGTATATTGAATGAGAGTGAGTGTAGTATGAGATTGTGTGGTGTGTGTATGCTGTATGAGAGTGTTGTGTGTGTGGTATGAGATTGTGTGGTGTGTATGTGTGCTGTATGAGAGTGTTGTGTGTGTGGTATGAGATTGTGTGGTGTGTATGTGTGCTGTATGAGATTGTGTGGTGTGTGTGGTATGAGATTGTATGGTGTATATGTGTGCTGTATGAGATTGTGTGGTGTGTGTGGTATGAGATTGTGTGGTGTGTGTGGTATGAGATTGTGTGGTGTATATGTGTGCTGTATGAGGTTGCGTGGTGTGTGTGGTATGAGATTGTGTGGTGTGTATGTGTGATGTATGAGATTGTGTGGTGTGTATGTGTGCTGTATGAGATTGTGTGGTGTGTATGTGTGCTGTATGAGATTATGTGGTGTGTATGTGTGCTGTATGAGATTGTGTGGTGTGTCTGGTATGAGATTGTGTGGTGTGTATGTGTGCTGTATGAGATTGTGTGTTGTGTGTGGTATGAGATTGTGTGGTGTGTATGTGTGCTGTATGAGATTGTGTGGTGTGTATGTGTGCTGTATGAGATTGTGTGGTGTGTATGTGTGCTGTATGAGATTATGTGGTGTGTATGTGTGCTGTATGAGATTGTGTGGTGTGTGTGGTATGAGATTGTATGGTGTGTATGTGTGCTGTATGAGAGTCTGTGTGTGTTATTACCTTTTACAACACTTTAGAGTTTGACTACAATCAGGAACATGCACACATTTTAGTGATTTTGCAAAAAATTGCAGCTATCTTGTTGTATACTACTTCAGAATTTTTCAGACCAAGCATAAAAATAGGGTCGCAAAGGTATGTGGTGTCATGGCACTGGGTCTTGAGAAAAGAACCCTGCTCTAAAGCATCCTTAAATAGTGAGAGAGGAACCATAAAATGTCACATACTTCTTATGACACTACTTACTACAAAGTGAATCAAACCTAGGTTTCTTTTCTTTTTTGGCATTTAAATACCATTTCTCCTGTTAAGTGTAGTCAGTCCACGGGTCATCATTACTTATGGGATATTAACTCCTCCCCAACAGGAAGTGCAAGAGGATCACCCAAGCAGAGCTGCTATATAGCTCCTCCCCTCTACGTCACACCCAGTCATTCTCTTGCACCCAACTAATAGATAGGATGTGTGAGAGGACTGTGGTGATTAAACTTAGTTTTTTATATCTTCAATCAAAAGTTTGTTATTTTAAACGACACCGGAGTGTGTTGTTTCCTTCTCAGGCAGAATTTGAAGAAGAATCTACCTGAGTTTTTTGTATATGATCTTAGCGGACGTAACTAAGATCCGTTTGCTGTTCTCGGCCATTCTGAGGAGTAAGGTAACTTCAGATCAGGGGACAGCGGGCAGGTTCACCTGCAAAGAGGTATGTTGCAGTATATTATTTTCTAAGGAATGGAATTGACTTTGAAAATACTGCTAATACCGATATAATGTAAGTACAGCCTTAAATGCAGTAGTAGCAACTGGTATCAGGCTGACATGTATATATGTTAACACTTAAGTATTTCTGGGGAATGGCACTTCACTGGGAAAATACTGTATGCATATAACTTTTAGCCTAACTTGCAGTGGGAGCGACTAGCAGCAGGCTTTTTAATGACATTTCATATATTAGATTTTAAACGTTTACTGGCATGTTAAATCGTTTAATTATCTGAGGTACTTGGTGAAAATTGTTTTGGGCTTTATTTTCCACATGGCTGTCGTTGTTTTAAATTAAAACAGTTTACTGAGCTTCCCTCACTGTTGTAGTGTGAGTGGGAGGGGCCTATTTTGGCGCTTTTACTACGCATCAGAAATTCAGTCACAGTCTGTCTTTTTCTCCCTGCATGATCCAGGACGTCTCCACAGAGCTCAGGGGTCTTCAAAACTAGTTTTGAGGGAGGTAATCACTCACAGCAGACCTGTGAGACTGTGCTTGACTGTGATAAAAACGCTTATATTGTCAATTGTTATACGTTTTTTTCTGATATTAAGGGTTAATCATCCATTGCTAATGTGTGCAATCCTTTGCTAAATTTGGTTTATATAACTAATCCGGTTCATTGTTATTCAACTGTGACAGTTTTTGTGTGCTTCTTAAAGGCACAGTAACGTTTTTACATATTGCTTGTAAATTTAGTTGAAAAGTATTTCCAAGCTTGCTAGTCTAATTGCTAGTTTGTTTAAACATGTCTGACACAGAGGAAACTCTTTGTGCAATATGTTCAAAAGCCAAGGTGGAGCCCAATAGAAATTTATGTACTAATTGCATTGATGCTACTTTAAATAAAAGTCAATCTGTACATGTTAAGCAACATTCACCAGACAACGAGGGGGAAGTTATGCCGACTAACTTGCCTCACGTGTCAGTACCTGCATCTCCCGCTCAGGAGGTGCGTGATATTGTAACGCCAAGTACATCAGGGCGGCAATTACAAATCACTTTACAAGACATGGCTAATGTTATGACTGAAGTTTTGTCTAAATTACCAGAACTTAGAGGTAAACAAGATCACTCTGGGATGAGAACAGAGTATACTGATAATGCTAGGGCCATGTCTGATACTGCGTCACAATATGCAGAGCATGAGGACGGAGAGCTTCATTCTGCGGGTGACGGATCTGATCCAAATAAATTGGATTCAGACATTTCAAATTTTAAGTTTAAGCTGGAAAACCTCCATGTATTGCTAGGGGAGGTGTTAGCGGCTCTGAATGATTGTAACACAGTTGCAATCCCAGAGAAAATGTGTAGGTTGGATAAATATTTTGCGGTACCGACGAGTACTGACGTTTTTCCTATACCTAAGAGACTTACTGAAATTATTACTAAGGAGTGGGACAGACCCGGTGTGCCTTTCTCACCCCCTCCTATATTCAGAAAAATGTTTCCAATAGACGCCACCACACGGGACTTATGGCAAACGGTCCCTAAGGTGGAGGGAGCAGTTTCTACTTTAGCTAAGCGTACCACTATCCCGGTGGAGGATAGCTGTGCTTTTTCAGATCCAATGGATAAAAAGTTAGAGGGTTACCTTAAGAAAATGTTTGTTCAACAAGGTTTTATATTACAACCCCTTGCATGCATTGCGCCTGTCACGGCTGCGGCAGCATTTTGGTTTGAGTCTCTGGAAGACACCCTTGACTCGGCGACATTAGATGAGATTTCACTTAAGCTTAAAACCCTTAAGCTAGCTAATTCATTTATTTCTGATGCCGTAGTACATTTAACTAAACTTACGGCTAAGAATTCCGGATTCGCCATTCAGGCACGCAGAGCGCTGTGGCTAAAATCCTGGTCAGCTGATGTAACTTCTAAATCGAAACTACTTAACATACCTTTCAAGGGGCAGACTTTATTCGGGCCCGGTTTGAAAGAAATTATCGCTGATATTACGGGAGGTAAAGGCCATGCCCTGCCTCAAGACAGAGCCAAACCCAGGGCTAGACAGTCTAATTTTCGTGCCTTTCGTAATTTCAAGGCAGGAGCAGCTTCAACTTCCTCTGCTCCAAAACAGGAAGGAGCTGTTGCTCGCTACAGACAAGGCTGGAAACCTAACCAGGCCTGGAACAAGGGCAAGCAGGCCAGAAAGCCTGCTGCTGCCCCTAAGACAGCATGAAGTGAGGGCCCCCGATCCGGTAACGGATCTAGTGGGGGGCAGACTCTCTCTCTTCGCCCAGGTTTGGGCAAGAGATGTCCAGGATCCCTGGGCGTTGGAGATCATATCTCAGGGATATCTTCTGGACTTCAAAGCTTCTCCTCCACAAGGGAGATTTCACCTTTCAAGGTTGTCAACAAACCAGATAAAGAAAGAGGCGTTTCTACGCTGTGTACAAGACCTTTTACTAATGGGAGTGATCCATCCAGTTCCGCGGTCGGAACACTGACAAGGGTTTTACTCAAACCTGTTTGTGGTTCCCAAAAAAGAGGGAACCTTCCGACCAATATTGGATTTAAAGATCCTAAACAAATTCCTAAGAGTTCCATCATTCAAGATGGAAACTATTCGGACAATCTTACCCATGATCCAAAGAGGTCAGTACATGACCACAGTGGATTTAAAGGATGCTTACCTTCACATACCGATTCACAGAGAACATTACCGGTATCTAAGGTTTGCCTTCCTAGACAAACATTACCAGTTTGTAGCTCTTCCCTTCGGGTTGGCTACAGCTCCAAGAATCTTTACAAAGGTTCTGGGCTCTCTTCTGGCGGTACTAAGACCGCAAGGAATTTCGGTAGCTCCGTACCTAGACGACATTCTGATACAAGCGTCAAGCTTTCAAACTGCCAAGTCTCATACAGAGTTAGTACTGGCATTTCTGAGATCACATGGGTGGAAAGTAAACGAGGAGAAGAGTTCTCTCTTACCACTCACAAGAGTTCCCTTCTTGGGGACTCTTATAGATTCTGTAGAAATGAAAATTTACCTGACAGAGGACAGGTTAACAAAGCTTCTAAATGCTTGCCGTGCCCTTCATTCCATTCAACACCCGTCAGTGGCTCAATGCATGGAGGTAATCGGCTTAATGGTAGCGGCAATGGACATAGTTCCTTTTGCACGCCTGCACCTCAGACCGCTGCAATTGTGCATGCTAAGTCAGTGGAATGGGGATTACTCAGATTTGTCCCCTACGCTGAATCTGGATCAGGAGACCAGAGATTCTCTTCTATGGTGGCTTTCTCGGCCACATCTGTCCAGGGGGATGCCCTTCAGCAGGCCAGACTGGACAATTGTAACTACAGACGCCAGCCTTCTAGGTTGGGGCGCTGTCTGGAATTCCCTGAAGGCTCAGGGATCATGGACTCAAGAGGAGAGTCTCCTTCCAATAAACATTCTGGAATTGAGAGCAGTTCTCAATGCCCTACTGGCTTGGCCTCAGTTAGCAACTCTGAGGTTTATCAGGTTTCAGTCGGACAACATCACGACTGTGGCTTACATCAACCATCAGGGAGGGACAAGAAGTTCCCTAGCGATGATGGAAGTATCAAAGATAATTCACTGGGCAGAGTCTCACTCTTGCCACCTGTCAGCGATCCACATCCCAGGAGTGGACAACTGGGAGGCGGATTTCCTAAGTCGCCAGACTTTTCATCCGGGGGAGTGGGAACTTCATCCGGAGGTCTTTGCCCAAATACTTCGACGTTGGGGCAAACCAGATATGGATCTCATGGCGTCTCGCCGGAACGCCAAGCTTCCTCGTTACGGGTACAGGTCCAGGGACCCGGGAGCGGTCCTGATAGATGCCTTGACAGCACCTTGGACCTTCAGGATGGCTTATGTGTTTCCACCCTTCCCGATGCTTCCTCGTTTGATTGCAAGGATCAAACAGGAGAAAGCATCAGTGATTCTAATAGCAGAAAAACTGAAAAACTGAGGGGCGCTTACGTTCCTGGGTTAAGTCTGTGAGCTGTAGAAAAGCCGGTTGCTCTGTTGAGCAGGAAGTAGATCCACTGTAATAGCGTGTTGCAGGTGTCAGTGATAGTCTGCTTCCTGTGTCACTGTAGTGATAAGCGCTGCCTGAGACAAAGGGGGGTGTATTCTCCAAACACCTCCAGCAGGTAGTAGTCTGTGAAAAGAAAGCAAAGACAGGCGCAGCCCAATTCAAGTGTAGTATTCTTTAATTCAGTGTAAGTGCACACATACAAATGGCTACTTACAAGAGGCACAAATTTTTCATCTCTTGAGAAAGTCTGGGCGTCCTCAGACGAAACGCGTAGAGTTTGTTTCATAGCTGTATGTTATATCATCACACAGTTTGGATGTAAAGATACCTTTATATGCAGATTTTATTTGTGCCTCTTGTAAGTAGCCATTTGTATGTGTGCACTTACACTGAATTAAAGAATACTACACTTGAATTGGGCTGCGCCTGTCTTTGCTTTCTTTTCAGTGATTCTAATAGCGCCTGCGTGGCCACGCAGGACCTGGTATGCAGATCTAGTGGACATGTCATCCTGTCCACCTTGGTCTCTGCCTCTGAGACAGGACCTTCTAATTCAGGGTCCTTTCAAACATCAAAACCTAATTCCTCTGAAGCTGACTGCATGGAAATTGAACGCTTAATTTTATCAAAGCGTGGATTTTCAGAGCCAGTAATTGATACCTTAATACAGGCTAGGAAACCTGTTACCAGGAAAATTTACCATAAGATATGGCGTAAATACTTACACTGGTGCGAATCCAAGGGTTACTCATGGAGTAAGGTTAGGATTCCTAGGATATTGTCTTTTCTACAAGAAGGTTTAGAAAAGGGTTTATCTGCTAGTTCGTTAAAGGGACAGATCTCAGCTCTGTCCATCCTTTTACACAAGCGTCTGTCAGAAGTTCCAGACGTTCAGGCTTTTTGTCAGGCTTTGGCCAGGATTAAGCCTGTGTTTAAATCTGTTGCTCCGCCGTGGAGCTTAAACTTAGTTCTTAACGTTTTACAGGGTGTTCCGTTTGAACCCCTTCACTCCATTGATATCAAGCTGTTATCTTGGAAAGTTCTGTTTTTAATGGCTATTTCCTCGGCTCGTAGAGTCTCTGAATTATCAGCCTTACATTGTGATTCTCCGTATCTGATTTTTCATTCAGATAAGGTAGTTCTGCGTACTAAACCTGGGTTCTTACCTAAGGTAGTCACTAACAAGAATATCAATCAAGAGATTGTTGTTCCATCATTGTGTCCTAACCCTTCTTCAAAGAAGGAACGACTTCTGCACAATCTAGATGTAGTCCGTGCCCTGAAATTTTATTTACAGGCAACTAAAGATTTTCGACAAACTTCTTCCCTGTTTGTCGTTTATTCTGGACAGAGGAGAGGTCAAAAAGCATCTGCTACCTCTCTATCCTTTTGGCTTCGTAGCATAATACGTTTAGCCTATAAGACTGCTGGACAGCAACCTCCTGAAAGGATTACAGCTCATTCTACTAGAGCTGTGGCTTCCACTTGGGCCTTTAAGAACGAGGCC
Source organism: Bombina bombina (assembly GCF_027579735.1). NCBI lineage: Eukaryota > Metazoa > Chordata > Amphibia > Anura > Bombinatoridae > Bombina > Bombina bombina. Next base: position 642,036,211 of record NC_069501.1, on the reverse strand, counting down.
TCTGTTGAACAGATTTGCAAGGCTGCAACTTGGTCTTCTCTTCATACTTTTTCCAAATTTTACAAATTTGACACTTTTGCTTCTTCGGAGGCTGTTTTTGGGAGAAAGGTTCTTCAGGCAGTGGTTCCTTCCGTATAGAGATCCTGCCTGTCCCTCCCGTCATCCGTGTACTTAGATTTGGTATTGGTATCCCATAAGTAATGATGACCCGTGGACTGACTACACTTAACAGTAGAAAACATAATTTATGCTTACCTGATAAATTCCTTTCTCCTGTAGTGTAGTCAGTCCACGGCCCGCCCTGTTTTTTAAGGCAGGTCTAAATTTTTTAATTATACTCCAGTCACCACTGCACCCTATAGTTTCTCCTTTCTCGTTTGGTTCTCGGTCGAATGACTGGGTGTGACGTAGAGGGGAGGAGCTATATAGCAGCTCTGCTTGGGTGATCCTCTTGCACTTCCTGTTGGGGAGGAGTTAATATCCCATAAGTAATGATGACCCGTGGACTGACCACACTACAGGAGAAAGGAATTTATCAGGTAAGCATAAATTATGTTTTTTTTCAGAATTATTTACCTTATCATTCCTTTCCTTTCTTTCCCTTAAAGGGCCATTATACACTCATTTTTTCTTTGCATAAATGTTTTGTAGATGATCTATTTATAAAGCCCATAAAGTTTGTTTTTTAATTTTTTTTATAATTTTGCTTATTTTTAAATAACATTGCTCTGATTTTCAGACTCCTAACCAAGCCCCAAAGTTTTATGAGAATACCGTCATATACCTACTCCTGCTTGCTTCTGTTTGTGTAAAGGGTCTTTTCATATGCAAAAGAAGGGGGAGGGGGAGTGTCTTATTTCCCACTTGCAGTGGACTTTCCAGCTACCTTTTCAACAGAGCTAAACTAAAAGCTTCTAAGTAAGTTTTTAAACAGTTTTATACTGGATTTTTATATCAGTATCTGTGCATCTTATTCTTTACAGTAGTGTCTATTACATGCAGCTATATGAAAATGAGTGTATACTGTCCCTTTAACTGCTGCAATATTGTTTGTTTATATGTAATACCCTTGTTATTGTTTGATCTTTATTACCATCTGCTATAAAACCAAATAAAAAGTTATGGCACTTAAAAAAACAAACTTTGCCATATATTGTGTATGTAGTTTTATAAACATGTATAAATATTATACTGATGAATTCTGTTGATTCTTTAACTACTTTGATGCACATGACAAGCTATGCTCCTGATGCATATCATGGCCTATGGGCGCATGATTAGCCTTTTGCAGGGGGATCTCTGATCAAACGCTTTTTCTTTCATGTAATTAACAAGAGTCCATGAGCTAGTGACGTATGGGATATACATTCCTACCAGGAGGGGCAAAGTTTCCCAAACCTTAAAATGCCTATAAATACACCCCTCACCACACCCACAAATCAGTTTTACAAACTTTGCCTCCAAGGGAGGTGGTGAAGTAAGTTTGTGCTAGATTCTACGTTGATATGCGCTCCGCAGCAAGTTGGAGCCCGGTTTTCCTCTCAGCGTGCAGTGAATGTCAGAGGGATGTGAAGAGAGTATTGCCTATTGAATGCAGTGATCTCCTTCTACGGGGTCTATTTCATAAGGTTCTCTGTTATCGGTCGTAGAGATTCATCTCTTACCTCCCTTTTCAGATCGACGATATACTCTTATATTTACCATTACCTCTACTGATTCTCGTTTCAGTACTGGTTTGGCTTTCTACAAACATGTAGATGAGTGTCCTGGGGTAAGTAAGTCTTATTTTCTGTGACACTCTAAGCTATGGTTGGGCACTTTATTTATAAAGTTCTAAATATATGTATTCAAACATTTATTTGCCTTGACTCAGAATGTTCAACTTTCCTTATTTTCAGACAGTCAGTTTCATATTTGGGATTATGCATTGAATTATCATATTTTTCTTACCTCAAAAATTTGACTTTTTTCCCTGTGGGCTGTTAGGCTCGCGGGGGCTGAAAATGCTTCATTTTATTGCGTCATTCTTGGCGCGGACTTTTTTGGCGCAAAAATTCTTTTCCGTTTCCGGCGTCATACGTGTCGCCGGAAGTTACGTCATTTTTTGACGTTATTTTGCGCCAAAGATGTCGGCGTTCCGGATGTGGCGTCATTTTTGGCACAAAAGCATTTAGGCGCCAAATAATGTGGGCGTCTTATTTGGCGCTAAAAAATATGGGCGTCGCTTTTGTCTCCACATTATTTCAGTCTCATTTTTCATTTGCTTCTGGTTGCTAGAAGCTTGATATTTGGCATTCTTTCCCATTCCTGAAACTGTCTTATAAGGAATTTGATCTATTTTGCTTTATATGTTGTTTTTTCTCTTACATATTGCAAGATGTCTCACGTTGCATCTGAGCCAGAAGATACTACAGGAAAATCACTGCCTGCTGGATCTACCAAAGCTAAGTGTATCTGCTGTAAATTTTTGGTAGCTATTCCTCCAGCTGTTGTTTGTAATAATTGTCATGACAAACTTGTTAAAGCAGATAATATTTCCTTTAGTAATGTACCATTGCCTGTTGCAGTTCCCTCAACATCTAAGGTGCAGAATGTTCCTGATAACATAAGAGATTTTGTTTCTGAATCCATAAAGAAGGCTTTGTCTGTTATTTCTCCTTCTAGTAAACGTAAAATGTCTTTTAAATCTTCTCTCTCTACAGATGAATTTTTAAATGAACACCATCATTCTGATTCTTTGGACTCTTCTGGTTCAGAGGATTCTATCTCAGAGATTGATGCTGATAAATCTTCATATTTATTTAAGATGGAATTTATTCGCTCTTTACTTAAAGAAGTACTAATTGCTTTAGAAATAGAGGATTCTAGTCCTCTTGATACTAATTCTATACGTTTGGATAAGGTTTTTAAAGCTCCTGCGGTTATTCCAGAAGTTTTTCCTGTTCCTAATGCTATTTCTGCAGTGATTTCCAAAGAATGGGATAAATTGGGTAATTCATTTACTCCTTCTAAACGTTTTAAGCAATTATATCCTGTTCCGCCTGACAGGTTAGAATTTTGGGACAAAATCCCTAAAGTTGATGGGGCTATTTCTACCCTTGCTAAACGTACTACCATTCCTACGTCAGATGGTACCTCGTTTAAGGATCCTTTAGATAGAAAAATTGAATCCTTTCTAAGAAAAGCTTATCTGTGTTCAGGTAATCTTCTTAGACCTGCTATATCATTGGCTGATGTTGCTGCAGCTTCAACTTTTTGGTTGGAAACCCTAGCGCAACAAGTAGCAAATCGTGATTCTCATGATATTATTCTTCTTCTTCAGCATGCTAATAATTTTATCTGTGATGCCATTTTTGATATTATTAGAGTTGATGTTAGGTTTATGTCTCTAGCTATCTTAGCCAGAAGAGCTTTATGGCTTAAAACTTGGAATGCTGATATGGCTTCTAAATCAACTCTACTTTCCATTTCTTTCCAGGGAAACAAATTATTTGGTTCTCAGTTGGATTCTATTATTTCAACTGTTACTGGTGGGAAAGGAACTTTTTTACCACAGGATAAAAAATCTAAAGGTAAAAACAGGGCTAACAATCGTTTTCGTTCCTTTCGTTTCAACAAAGAACAAAAGCCTGATCCTTCGTCCTCAGGAGCAGTTTCAGTTTGGAAACCATCTCCAGTCTGGAATAAATCCAAGCCTGCTAGAAAGGCAAAGCCTGCTTCTAAGTTCACATGAAGGTACGGCCCTCATTCCAGTTCAGCTGGTAGGGGGCAGGTTACGTTTTTTCAAAGAAATTTGGATCAATTCTGTTCACAATCTTTGGTTTCAGAGCATTGTTTCAGAAGGGTACAGAATTGGTTTCAAGATGAGACCTCCTGCAAAGAGATTTTTTCTTTCCCGTGTCCCAGTAAATCCAGTGAAAGCTCAAGCATTTCTGAATTGTGTTTCAGATCTAGAGTTGGCTGGAGTAATTATGCCAGTTCCAGTTCCGGAACAGGGGATGGGGTTTTATTCAAATCTCTTCATTGTACCAAAGAAGGAGAATTCCTTCAGACCAGTTCTGGATCTAAAATTATTGAATCGTTATGTAAGGATACCAACGTTCAAGATGGTAACTGTAAGGACTATATTGCCTTTTGTTCAGCAAGGGAATTATATGTCCACAATAGATTTACAGGATGCATATCTGCATATTCCGATTCATCCAGATCATTTTCAGTTCCTGAGATTCTCTTTTCTAGACAAGCATTACCAATTTGTGGCTCTACCGTTTGGCCTTGCTACAGCTCCAAGAATTTTCACAAAGATTCTCGGTGCCCTTCTGTCTGTAATCAGAGAACAGGGTATTGTGGTATTTCCTTATTTGGACGATATCTTGGTACTTGCTCAGTCTTTACATTTAGCAGAGTCTCATACGAATCGACTTGTGTTGTTTCTTCAAGATCATGGTTGGAGGATCAATTTACCAAAAAGTTCTTTGATTCCTCAAACAAGGGTAACCTTTCTGGGTTTCCAGATAGATTCAGTGTCCATGACTCTGTCTTTAACAGACAAGAGACGTCTAAAATTGATTACAGCTTGTCGAAACCTTCAGTCACAATCATTCCCTTCGGTAGCCTTATGCATGGAAATTCTAGGTCTTATGACTGCTGCATCGGACGCGATCCCCTTTGCTCGTTTTCACATGCGACCTCTTCAGCTCTGTATGCTGAACCAATGGTGCAGGGATTACACGAAGATATCTCAATTAATATCTTTAAAACCGATTGTTCGACACTCTCTAACGTGGTGGACAGATCACCATCGTTTAATTCAGGGGGCTTCTTTTGTTCTTCCGACCTGGACTGTAATTTCAACAGATGCAAGTCTCACAGGTTGGGGAGCTGTGTGGGGATCTCTGATGGCACAGGGAGTTTGGGAATCTCAGGAGGTGAGATTACCGATCAATATTTTGGAACTCCGTGCAATTTTCAGAGCTCTTCAGTTTTGGCCTCTTCTGAAGAGAGAATCGTTCATTTGTTTTCAGACAGACAATGTCACAACTGTGGCATACATCAATCATCAAGGAGGGACTCACAGTCCTCTGGCTATGAAAGAAGTATCTCGAATTTTGGTTTGGGCGGAATCCAGCTCCTGTCTAATCTCTGCGGTTCATATCCCAGGTGTAGACAATTGGGAAGCGGATTATCTCAGTCGCCAAACGTTGCATCCGGGCGAATGGTCTCTTCACCCAGAGGTATTTCTTCAGATTGTTCAAATGTGGGGGCTTCCAGAGATAGATCTGATGGCCTCTCATCTAAACAAGAAACTTCCCAGGTATCTGTCCAGATCCCGGGATCCTCAGGCGGAGGCAGTGGATGCATTATCACTTCCTTGGAAGTATCATCCTGCCTATATCTTTCCGCCTCTAGTTCTTCTTCCAAGAGTAATCTCCAAGATTCTGAGGGAATGCTCGTTTGTTCTGCTAATAGCTCCGGCATGGCCTCACAGGTTTTGGTATGCGGATCTTGTCCGGATGGCATCTTGCCAACCATGGACTCTTCCGTTAAGACCAGACCTTCTGTCACAAGGTCCTTTTTTCCATCCGGATCTGAAATCCTTAAATTTAAAGGTATGGAGATTGAACGCTTGATTCTTAGTCAAATAGGTTTCTCTGACTCTGTGATTGATACTATGTTACAGGCTCGTAAATCTGTATCTAGAGAGATATATTATAGAGTCTGGAAGACTTATATTTCTTGGTGTCTTACTCATCATTTTTCTTGGTATTCTTTTAGAATTCCGAGAATATTACAATTTCTTCAGGATGGTTTAGATAAGGGTTTGTCCGCAAGTTCCTTGAAAGGACAAATCTCTGCTCTTTCTGTTCTTTTTCACAGAAAGATTGCTATTCTTCCTGATATTCATTGTTTTGTACAAGCTTTGGTTCGTATAAAACCTGTCATTAAGTCTATTTCTCCTCCATGGAGTTTGAATTTGGTTCTGGGAGCTCTTCAAGCTCCTCCGTTTGAACCTATGCATTCATTGGACATTAAATTGCTTTCTTGGAAAGTTTTGTTCCTTTTGGCCATCTCTTCTGCCAGAAGAGTTTCTGAATTATCTGCTCTTTCTTGTGAGTCTCCTTTTCTGATTTTTCATCAGGATAAGGCGGTGTTGCGAACTTCTTTTCAATTTTTACCTAAGGTTGTGAATTCCAACAACATTAGTAGAGAAATCGTGGTTCCTTCATTATGTCCTAATCCTAAGAATTCTAAGGAGAAATCGTTACATTCTTTGGATGTTGTTAGAGCTTTGAAATATTATGTTGAAGCTACTAAATCTTTCCGAAAGACTTCTAGTCTATTTGTCATCTTTTCTGGTTCTAGAAAAGGCCAGAAAGCTTCTGCCATTTCTTTGGCATCCTGGTTGAAATCTTTAATTCATCTTGCCTATGTTAAATCGGGTAAGACTCCGCCTCAGAGGATTACAGCTCATTCTACTAGGTCAGTTTCTACTTCCTGGGCGTTTAGGAATGAAGCTTCAGTTGATCAGATTTGCAAAGCAGCGACTTGGTCCTCTTTGCATACTTTTACTAAATTCTACCATTTTGATGTATTCTCTTCTTCTGAAGCAGTTTTTGGTAGAAAGGTACTTCAGGCAGTGGTTTCGGTTTGAATCTTCTGCTTATGTTTTTCATTAAACTTTATTTTGGGTGTGGATTATTTTCAGCAGGAATTGGCTGTCTTTATTTTATCCCTCCCTCTCTAGTGACTCTTGTGTGGAAAGATCCACATCTTGGGTATTCATTATCCCATACGTCACTAGCTCATGGACTCTTGTTAATTACATGAAAGAAAACATAATTTATGTAAGAACTTACCTGATAAATTCATTTCTTTCATATTAACAAGAGTCCATGAGGCCCACCCTTTTTTGTGGTGGTTATGATTTTTTTGTATAAAGCACAATTATTCCAATTCCTTATTTTATATGCTTCGCACTTTTTTCTTATCACCCCACTTCTTGGCTATTCGTTAAACTGATTTGTGGGTGTGGTGAGGGGTGTATTTATAGGCATTTTAAGGTTTGGGAAACTTTGCACCTCCTGGTAGGAATGTATATCCCATACGTCACTAGCTCATGGACTCTTGTTAATATGAAAGAAATGAATTTATCAGGTAAGTTCTTACATAAATTATGTTTTTTGGCGATCCGCTGCACTACAGGCTGGGAATAGTTGGTGGCTTAGTGTGCGCCACTCCCACAAAGGGGGCTGAACCAGGATGCACCGGTAGCTGCAATGGAGCAGGATGTGGAGATGTTCTCTTGATCTCAGCTCCCGTAGCAGTTACAAACCTCCTAGATTCCTCATTTGAAAGAGATTTCCTGCTGCTTTTCAGCAGTACTAGAAAGCAGGTCTTTTAAAAATAAAGTAAAAAACACTGCATTTGCTCGGGGATTTTACATTATATGCACACAAAAAAATATCTGTTACTTCTAGAGACTCCTAATAAAGTTTATTTTCTAGTCCCTTTCTTAAAAAAATAAAAATTAAAAAATATATGGAGGCCTGGCTTTGCCAGACTTCAGGCTGTACAATTGGGCAGCTCTGATTCGCCTAGTGCTTGACTGGCAAGTGGGAACTCATCATTATTGTCGGTCCTCTGTGGAGCAAGCCACTCTGGGGGATGTCTCCCTGGCATACCTACCACATATCTCAAACATGAGATCGGTGAAGGCTCTAGGCCTTAATATGTTATTTAGCGAACCACTAAAGGCCTGGCATCAGGCTCATAAGTTCCTCAAGAAATCTTGTCATGCCTCAAGCTACCTGCCTATCATCAAAAATCCAGATTTCCCGGCGGGTTCGGAAACCCAACCCTTCGTGGTCTGGGAGCAGAAGGGACTGACCTCACTTAAACAATTATTAATCCCGCTAACAAAGGAGGTTAAAACCTTTGGTGCTTTACAGAGAGAGTTCGGGATACCGAGAACACATTTCTTTGCCTTTCTGCAGGTACGTCACTACATCAACTCTTTAACTCGGAGCACACCTGAATTTTGGGAGGGCTCCCCCTTCCGCATCTCACAAACGCTATACACCATGGGTAGGTTCTCCTTATCGGAAATATATCAAACACTCATACAACATAGAGCACAGAGCACAAGGGATTCGATACAGACAGGGTGGTCCCGTATGGGAATTGAGGGTATTACTTGGGAAGACATAAGAAGAGGCCTCGAACGAACCAAATCAGCCACATTGTCCGCCATGTACAGGGAGTCTCAGATACGTTTCCTCCATAGGGCCTATCTCACACCAAGAACATTGGCTAAATGGGCTCCTACGCGCCCTAACCAATGTGTGAAATGTGCAGCAGAGGCACCTACTCTTTTACATTATATGTGGGAGTGTCCGTCAGTCAGACAGTACTGGAATAAAATACAATATTGGATCAATAAGTCCTTACAGATACACCTCACGCTTAGCCCAGAAACTATTCTATTTTTGCATTGGGAAACACAACATAGGCAACAAGACGCAATATTAAGCCTGGTAATTCTATTAGCTAGAAAATGTATCTTAAAAAAGTGGACAGTAAGGAAGGGCCCTTCCTTTGTGGGCTTTAGGAACCTACTTAGAACACAAATATTCACGGAACAAATGGATGTTAGGATGGACATTCAGAACAGGCTGGGTTTATTCTTGCGTAAATGGCGCAGACTCATACTTACATTTGAGCTGGAGATTCAGAGGCTTATTCTGATCCCCTTTAGGGACTCAGTTCTTTTCATAGAAGCGGGACTGAGAGGGGAGTGGGCACATTTATTTTAAAACGACAATTGTCTCATAGGGGACCTGATTCCCCCCCCTCTCCTCCCTCACTTCCCACAGCCCCCCCCCCCCCCCCCTCCACCTTTTTTTCCCCTCTTTTTTTTTTTTTTTTTTTTTTTTTTCCTCCGCCGGGCCTCAAGGATTTATTTATTTAGGTTATTAGTTAGAATAAGTTACTTAAGTGTTTAGTTGTAGGTATGTTAATGGTATATTAAAGAAAATGGAAAAAGAATATGTCGGAAGTGCAATCACTCAGACCAAGTAAATATCATGTAAGATAAGAACGTAGTGTGGTCAAGTGAAGAAAATATTCCATCTCTCATAATGTGACATTGCTATGTTTCATACTGTGTTTAATTTTGGATCTACAATGTAAATCTTGTCACCAGACATGATACCCGCACAAAATGTAATAACTGGAATGTGTGTATTGCTTTACCGGACAACAATAAAAAGAGATTTGAAAAAAAAAAAAAAATTAAAAAATATATGAATTTTGTCCGTATAGTCACGTGATCGCTGTGGTAACAGTGAACACATTGCAAGAAAAAAGTGCTTTTATTTCTGTACTGCACAATGGCGCCTCTCTAATCTATATTATAACCCTCAAAATCCTGTTGGACCCCTATTTCACATGTGGCTACCCTTGATGACAATTTAGTAAGGTGATCACAGTAACAGCAGTGGTCAGTGGGCCATTTCAATTCATTATTATTTACTAAAATCTACCCAAAAATTATAAACAAAAATGTATTATTACAGTTTTTGCTGCAGCTATCTCACATGGCATAAATAATAAATATAATAATGGCATATTGTGAATCTGCTGGGACTGCTGAAAAAAACAATATATAATTTGTGTGGGTCACAATATGGTTTAAATACAGGTAGCAAAAAAAAGCTCAAATTTGTCTCCGCATTGGAGTGAAAAAAGACTTTGCAGTAAACGGATATTAAACAGTGCTTCTTTGGTAAAAACACATATGTTAAATCAAAGTAAACATAAAAAGGAACCGATTGTGTAAAAAAAAAACGCCTTTAACCTTTTCTCAGTGTAGCCTCCAGTGTTATAATTATTCTACATTTTTACTCTGTTCTGGGCACAAGCAAAAACTCCCTGTTATCTATTCACTAGCCTAGACGTTTTATAACATTATGCTAAGATAAACCTCCCTCTAAAGGCCTCCTCCTCCTTGTAGGGCTCTGACAGAAGTAAAAGACACTGCACAAATGTAGTGTAAAAATTAAATAAAAGGTAAAAATCCATTTAATGGGACATAAAACAAGTTGGGATAGAGACACTAATATAATATGTGCTTTAATTACTTTACCTGCAAATTTATACTGCTGTGCCTTGCCATTAACCCTTTCTTTTTAGTTTCTGAATTGGAAAGCTCTAACTCCCCCCACACAATTCCTTTTATGGCTGTATCTATGTTTATTGTTCTTTTGGTAGAATGCAAAAGTGAATAGGGATTTTCTGCTGGAACATGCCTAGAAGCTGTAAACTCAATTGAAATACAATGGGGTAGATTTATCATAGTGCGAGTGGACATGATACAATGTAGCGTATCATGTCCACTGCTCATCGATAAATGCAGACAGCATACGCTGTCGGCATTTATCATTGCACAAGCAGTTCTTGGGAACTGCTGGTGCAATGCCGCCCCATGCAAATAATCGGCCGCTAGCAGGGGTGTCAATCAACCTGATCATATTCGATCGGGTTGATTTCTTTCAGCGGTCTCAGCGCAGGCGGACAAGTTATGGAGCAGCAGTCTTTAGACTGCTGCTTCATAACTACTGTTTCCGGTGAGCCTGAAGGCTAGCAAGTAAACAGGGCATCAAGCTCCATACGGAGCTTGATAAATCGGCCCCAATGCCTGTGTCTAAAAACTGATAAGAGGGGTGGAGTTAGCTGCTCCAATCAGCTTAGCTATGTAATTAATTTTGCTTATTTTTAAAAATTATTTTAAAATACTTGCCAGCAATTTTTAAATATTTTTATGCAAACTATTTTAAATTAATTAGCCCTTTTAGGATATGTACAGATCTCAACCTGTTTTATGGTTCTTTAAATAGATGAATAATACATATTGCAATGTTAAGCATCTGCTTAGCAGCTTTTTTAATAAAACAATGAAAAAGACTGTTAAACATCTCTTTAAATCTCTTAAATGAAATTAGTGTGTTTATTTTCATGAATCAGATTTTAAGCAACTTTCTAATTTACTCCTATTATCAATTTTTCTTTGTTATCTTAGTATCTATATTTGAAAAAGCAGGAATGTAAGTACTGGAGCAGGCCCGTTTTTGGTTCAGCACCCTGGATAGCGCTTGCTGATTGGTGGCTACTTTTAACCACCAATCAGCAAGCACTATCCAGTTCCTGAACCAAAGATGAGCTGGCTCATAAGCTTACATTCCTGCTTTTTTCAAAAAAAGATACCAAGAGAATGAAGAAATTTTATAATAGGAGTAAATTAGAAAGTTGCTTACAATTGCATGCTCTATATGAATTATAAATGAAAACATTTGGTTTAGTATCCCTTTAAAAAAAAAAGAAAAAGGTGTGAATTTTTTAAAGCCAAAGTACATTCTAGTACATCCATGGCCAATCCAATGCAACTATGGAAGTGATGTATTGGAATGACTTTGACACCTTCTAATGAAGTGAGGAAGAAGTTTCCTTAAAATAACTTTTTACCTTTTCATTTATATTTTCTAAGAAGAAACATATAAAAAAGTATATATTTAAATTGTGTTGGAATGTCTCAAAATTTACAAGATTGTAAATTTACCCATAAATATTTAATACGAAAATGTACTTTGTAAAGACTTTAAGTACATGTATATAATCTAGTAATAGAGTTTTATTGAAATTGCAGCTATGTGAACGTGAACTATGTTTTAGTTGTGTTTTCTCAGTAAAGTGTGTTGTGAATCCCTGGATTTACATGCTTTCCTGTGCAAATTTTAGAATATGCTAGCCCAGAGCTTAAAGGAACATGAAACCCAAAATGTTTAAACAACTTTACAGTTTAATTCTAGAAAGATCTTGTTTGTTCCAGGCTTGGTGTCAGGGTGCCAGGAATCAAACTGAGACGAGAAGTGCAAAAATAATCAAACCTTTATTGATAGCAAAAAATAATAAAAAGTCCACAAGTCAAATAACAAGCCAGGAGTCAAAACCAGAGCTGGTAATCAGACGAGCCGAATCAGGAGCCAAAGCGAATAATCAGACGAGCCGGAATCAGCAACAAGGAAAACAGCAGAGTCAGGAACAAGCCAGGGATCAGGAACCATCACAATTCTGAGACTGCATCCTGTCTCACACGGATGATGCACACCAGTCTGGCCATAAAAGGAAGTGCAGGAAATGAGCAGCATCCCCTACAATGCACCATAGTCAGGAAGAGAGGTGAGTAAAATGGCTGCCAGCAGCACATGGCAAACAAAACAGGGAAAAAACCCTGACAGTACCCTCCCCTCAACGACCCCTCCCCCGCGGGAGGACAAAAGGCTTATTGGGGAAACGGGCATGGAAGACACGGAGGAGGGCAGAAGCATGAACATCAGAGGAGGGAACCCAAGAACGCTCCTCCGGACCGTAGCCCCTCCAGTGAACCAAATACTGTACACGGCTCCTGGACATACGAGAGTCAATAATACTGCTGAACTTATACTCTGCATGGTTGTCAACAAAGATAGGACGTGGACGAGGCAACACAGTGGTAAACCGATTACAAACCAATGGTTTCAAGAGGGAGACATGAAAAACATTGGAGAGGCGCATAGCAGGAGGAAGGTCAAGAGCGTAGGCCACAGGATTAACCCGTCGGAGTATTTGAAAAGGACCAACATAACGGGGAGCCAATTTATTGGAAGGCACACAAAGGTTCAAGTTGCTGGAGGACATCCAAACTCTCTCACCAACCTGGTAGGAAGGCGCGGGCAGACGCCTACGATCAGCCTGGAACTTTTGGCGCTGCATAGAACGATGAAGGCAATCCTGAATCTGCACCCACGTGGAACGGAGTTGCCGGAGATGCTCCTCCAAAGCCGGAATACCCTGAGACATGAATGAATAGGGCAACAAGGATGGTTGAAACCCATAATTCTCCATGAACGGGGATAACTTGGAGGAAGCATTAATAGCACTATTACGAACAAACTCTGCCCAAGGTAACAGTTCAGACCAATTTTTGTGGTGATCTGAGACATAGCAATGGAGGAACTGTTCCAGAGCTTGATTAGACCGTTCTGCAGCCCCATTGGATTGAGGGTGATATGCCGAGGAGAAGGAAAGCTGGATCCCCATTTGAGCACAACAGGAACGCCAAATTCTGGAGACAAACTGGCTACCCCAGCCCGACATTATCTCCTTGGGTAACCCATGTAAACAGAAGACCTCCCGGGCAAATATTGAAGCAAGCTCCTGAGCGGTACGCAGCTTCATCAAGGGAATGCAATGTGGCATTTTATAAAAACGGTCAACCACCATAAGGATAACAGTATTGCCATTGGAAACAGGGAGTTCGACAATGAAGTCCATGGAAACATGTGTCCAAGGACGCTCACCATTAGCAATAGGTTGAAGAAGACCCACAGGAAGACGTTGAGGAGTCTTATTCTGTGCACAAACTGAGCAGGAGGCAACATACGCAGCAACATCAGAATGAAGACCTGGCCACCAGATTTGTCGAGTGACAGACCAAATCATTTGGTTCTTGCCTGGGTGTCCTGCGGTTTTAGGATAGTGGTAAGTGTGCAAAAGTTTAGTTTGAAGATTCTCAGGAACAAAACACTTAACACTAGGTTTCTCAGGAGGTGCATTGGTTTGTGCAGCCAGGATCTCCTCCCTTAAGGGAGAAGTCAAATTATTACATATGGTAGCCAAAATATGGTCAGGGGGTATAACAGGAATAGGTACAGACTCCTCCTTGGACAGAGGCTAAAATTGTCGAGCGAGGGCACCAGCCCTAACATTCTTACTACCAGGCAGGTAGGAGACCACATAATTAAACTGAGACAAAATTAGCGCCCATCTGGCCTGTCGGGGCAACAAACGTTTTGCTTCAGATAGATAAGTTAAATTCTTGTGGTCAGTAAGAATGAGCACTGACACGCTAGTACCCTCGAGAAGATGCCTCCATTCCTTGAGTGCCAAAATTATGGCCAGTAATTCCCTGTCACCAATTTCATAATTGCACTCCACTGGATACAATTTCTTAGAGAAGAAACCACACGGATGCAAGGAAACGTCAGGCATAGGACGTTGAGACAAGAGGACACCTACTCCAGTCTCAGACGCATCGACCTCAAGAACGAAAGGCAGGACAGGGTTAGGATGAGCCAGCACTGGAGCGGCATCAAAGGCAGTCTTAAGACTATCAAAGGCCTTAATGGCAGTAGGTGACCAATGGAGTGGATCATTCTCTTTATGGTCATGTCTGTGATAGGTTTGACCAAGGAAGAAAAGTTTTTAACAAACTTTCTATAGTGATTGGCGAACCCCAAAAATCGTTGAATAGACCGAAGACCCACTGGGCGAGGCCACTGCAAAACTGCAGATAACTTGTCAGGATCCATGGAGAACCCTGCAACGGAGATAACATAACCTAGGAAGGTTACTTGAGTCTGATGGAACTCACATTTCTCAAGTTTACAAAACAGGCCGTTCTCTCGTAGTCTCTGAAGAACCTGTGTAACATCAGAACGATGAGCCTCAAGTGTGGGTGAGTGTATGAGGATGTCGTCCAAGTACACCACAACACACTGTTGCAACATATCTCGTAGGTCATCATTAATAAATTCCTGAAAAACAGCAGGAGCATTACATAGGCCAAAGGGCATTACAAGATACTCATAATGCCCGCTCCTGGTGTTAAATGGGGTTTTCCATTTGTGGCCCTCCTTAATCCTAACGAGATTGTACACTCCTCTCAAATCAAGTTTAGTAAAGACTGTAGCTCCCTTGAGGTGGTCAAAGAGTTCCGTAATGAGCGGAATAGGGTAAGCATTCTTAATGGTAAGACGATTAAGACCCCTATAATCGATGCATGGTCTTAACTCGCCACCCTTTTTCTTCACAAAGAAGAAGCCAGCCCCTGCAGGAGAGCAGGATTTGCGGATGATCCCCCGTGACAGAGCATCGGCAACATACTCCTCCATAGCACAATTCTCTGCAACAGACAGAGGGTACACCCGGCCCCGAGGAGGAATGGCTCCGGGTTGCAGGTCTATGGCATAATCGTAAGACCGGTGAGGAGGCAACGTACCGGCACACACCTTGTCAAAAACATCTAGGAACTCTCGGTACTCCTCTGGCAATTGAGATACCGAAGAAGTGCACAAGACTTTAACTGGTTTCCGAAGACAAGAGGAAATACATTGCGGGGACCATGACAAAATTTTGGACCTGCGCCAGTCGAGACTGGGATTGTGCTTTTGGAGCCAGGGATAACCCAGAACAACCAGAAAATGCGGAGAATTTATCACCTGGAACTGGAGGGTTTCAAAATGGAGAGCCCCAACATCCATAGACAACGGAGCAGTTTTGTGAGTAATGAGTGCGGGCTGAAGGGGCCTGCCATCAATGGCCTCAATAGCAAGTGGAACGGACCAAGGCAAAACAGGAATGGAGTGCTTTGATATAAAAGCACTGTCAGTGAAAAAGCCCGCAGCACCGGAGTCAACAAGAGCCTGAGTGACTATGGAGGAGTCCACCCAGAAAAGGACAACCGTGACCAAAGGTTTCTCCTTAAGCTGTTCCGGGGACGAAGATAAACCACCCAAGGTCTGCCCCCGACAGGACCTTAGGTGTGAGCGTTTCCCGGCTGTGTAGGACAAGACTTCAAAAGGTGGCCCTGTAACCCACAATAGAGGAAGAGCCCCTCCCTCCTCCTAAAGGCCCTCTCTGGCACGGAGAGACGCGTGAATCCCAACTGCATTGGCTCAGCAGTACCTGGTGACTCGGGACCAGGAGGCATGGGAGGAAAGGGAGGCATGGGTGGGAACGAACACGTAGGAGACAACGGAACAGGAGGCTTCCGCACGCGCTTTTTGAAAGAGGGCCTCTCTCTGAGTCTGATGTCAATTAGGATCAAAAAAGACACCAATGCCTTGAGATCCTCGGGTAAAACTCTGGCAGCAACTTTGTCTTTAATCGCATCAGAGAGCCCATGAAAGAAGGCAGCAACAAGGGCTTCATTGTTCCAACCTACCTCTGCGGCAAGCGTACAGAACTCAATAGCATACTGAGCAACAGATCTTGTACCTTGCTGAATGGACATGAGTCGTTTAGCAGCAGAGGAGGAGCGAGCCGGAGCATCAAATATCCTTCGAAAGGAGGCCACAAATTCAGGGTAATTTGAAATCACAGGTTTATTTGTCTCCCACAAGGGATTTGCCCAGGCAAGAGCTGTGTCAGAGAGTAACGAGATGAGAAATCCCACCTTAGCTCTGTCAGAGGGAAACGCCTAAGGTAACATCTCAAAGTAATTGCCCACCTGGTTCAAAAACCCTCTGCACTGAATAGGCCTCCATATCGCTGAGGTAGAGGTACAGAACCGGACATGCTCCTGGTAGGCATAGGTGCAGCAGCGGAAACAGGAGCAGCCATAACTTGCGGGACACTTTGGTCCAAATGTGCAGTGCGAGTCAGCAGGGATATTGCAAATTGATCCAAGCGGTGATCCTGTAAAGGTGGATTATTAGCACCATCAGGATTCATGGCCTTTGCGTAATGTCAGGGTGCCAGGAATCAGACTGAGACGAGAAGTGCAAAAATAATCACACCTTTATTAATAGCAAAACATAATAAAAAGTCCACAAGTCAAATAACAAGCCAGGAGTCAAAGCCAGAGCTTGTAGTCAGATGAGCCGAGTCAGGAGCCAAAGCGAATAGTCAGACGAGCCCGGAATCCGCAACAAGGAAAACAGCAGAGTCAGGAACAAGCCAGGGATCAGGAACCAGGAAGGACATCAGGCAGTCAGGTAATACACAGGAACTCTCACAAACAGGTCTGAGACAACGCAAAGGCAAAGCATACTGAACAGAGGCCCTTTAAATAATAAGTGATGACATCACAATTCTGAGACTGCATCCTGTCTCACATGGATGATGCTCACCAGTCTGGCCATAAAAGGAAGTGCAGGAAATGAGCAGCATCACCCACAATGCACCATAGTCAGGAAGAGAGGTGAGTAAAATGGCTACCAGCAGCACATGGCAAACAAAACAGGGAAAAAACCCTGACACTTGGTTTCTTTTACCTCCATGGTCACAGTTGACAAGGGAGCCTTTTTAAGAGTATTTAAGGGAGCCTTTTTAAGAGTAGATTTAAGAGTAAAGCAGGTATCCATTTTCGCTCCATTTGCCAATCCAGGAATCAGAAATCTTCTTCCTCTCAGAAACCAGATTCCTCTAAATTTACCTGGAAACCCAATCCAGTCTGGAATAAATCCTAACAAAACAAAAAGTATTTTTCCAATGCAAAAAAAGTCATGCAGGTGTGTGTCCCGACCCAGACTCGTGGCTAGTATTTTTCCAATGCAAAATCGTCATGCAGGTGTGTGTCCCTACCCAGACTCGTGGCTAGTAGGGGGCAGGTTAAAACTTTTTCAGAAGGCATTGGGGCCAGATTACCAAAGTGCGAGCGGACACAATACAATGTAGTGTATCATGTCCGCCACACATCAATAAATGCAGACAGCATACGCTGTCGGCATTTATCATTGCGCAAGCAGTTCTGGTGAACTGCTTGTGCAATGCCGCTCCCTGCAGATTCGCGACCAATTGGCCACTAGCAGGGGGTGTCAATTAGCCCGATCGTATAGGATTGGGCGGATTGAAGATCGCAGCCTCAGAGGCAGCGGACAAGTTATGGAGCAGCGGTCTTTAGACCTCTGCTTCATAACTACTGTTTCTGGCCAGCCTGAAGGCTCGCATGGAAACAGGGGCATCATGCTCCATTCGGTGCTCTGTATATGTTTCTTGCCTTACTAGAGAGAGGGTTATCTGCCAGGACTCTAAAGGGTCATATTTCAGAACATTCTTTTTTATTGCATAGAAAACTTGCTCATCTTTCAGATCTATTCCTTGGTTTGAATCAGACCTGTTGTGAATCTTTTCTCTATCCCATGGAGTTTGAATCAGTTTGTTAGGGTTTCACAATTTCCAACCTTTGAACCTATGCATACATTAGATATTCAGGTAAACGTAAGGGTTAAAGGCCTTTTCTGTTTTTTTAGCTTCATGGTTAAAGCGTTTGATTCTCAGGGCTTACTTAGAGGCAGGACAATCGCCGCCTTTACAGCTCATTCAATGTGTTCTGTCTCTACTTCTTGGGCCTTCAAACATTATACTTCAGTAGAACAAATTTTCAAGGATGCAACCTTTTAGATAGGAAGTTAGAATCCTTCCATAAGAGCGCATTTAAGCAAGCAGGTTACCTTTTTTAGAACAGCAGTTTCTATTGCTAGAGTTGCTGCTGCTTTTTCTATTTAGTTAAATAGTCTTTCTGGGCAGCTTTCTGTTGATTCTGCTTGTGAAGATTTTTTTGAACCTTTTGAAATTGCTTAAGTGTGCTAATTTTTCAATTGTGATGCTGTTTTTGACATCATTAAGATTAATTCTAAAAGTATGGCAGTACTTTTTAGTAGAGGTTTATGGTTGGTCTGCTGATATGGTTTTTATATCTAGGATTTTATCTCTCTCCTTTCAGGGAAATATTTTGTTTGATTCTCATTTGGATTCTATAATCTCTGCTGTGACTTGAGGTAAGAGAGCTTTTCTTTTCAAGAATGCAAATCTAAAGCTTCTCAATAGTTTCCATCCCTTTTGTCAGAACAGGGCACAGGAATCTGATTCCTCTTCTCAGAAGCATGGTTCCTCTGGCTCTGTTTGTAAGGCACTATTTCTCCTGTCAGAACCAAGGTTCCTCTGGCTCTGTTTGTAAGACAAGTTCAAACTGGAACAGGGCTTAGCAGTACATAAAATCTACTCCCTCTTCCAAGTGTGCACAAATGTACGGCCACTGATCCAGAGACTCAGGAAGCTTGGTTTCAGTCTGTTCATGATCCCTGGTCTCTAAATATAGTTTCTCAGGGTTGCCGGATAGTTTTCTGAACAGGGCCTCCCAGGGGAAGGTTTGTTCTGACCAATGTTCAGAAAAATCCAGTGATGACGTAGGCCTTTTTTAGTCAGTTTAGGATCTAGAATCTATGGGAGTGATTGTTCCTCTTCCTTTATTGGAACAGGAGATGGGGTTTTATTTAAATCTATTAATTGTTCCAAAGAAGGAACTTTTAGACCAGTTCTGGATCTAAAATATCTGAACAAGTTTCTCAGGATTTGTACCTCAAAATTGCGACTATTTGCATTATTCTGCCTTTTGTTCAGCACGTTTTGTTTATGGCCACAATAGATTTAAAGGATGCTTACATTCATGTTCCTATTTACAGGGTACATTATCAGTTTCTAAGGTTTGCTTTTGTAGACAAGCACTTTCATTTGGTCTAGCTACAGGTCCCAGAATATTCTTAAAGTTTCTGGGTACCCTTTTGTCTGTGATCAGAACTCAGGGTATTGCAGTGTTTCTTTAGCTGGACAATATCTTGGTTCAAGCGCCATCTTTACATTAAGCAGAAGCTCACACCAGCAGACTGTTGTTGTATTTTTCAAAAACATGGTTGGAAGAGTTCTATGTTTCCTCAGACAAGAGTTGTTTTTATCTACATTGCAGAACAAGTCAGTCCCTGACTTGGTGATTAAATCATCAGTTTATTATGCAGGGGGCTTCTTTTGCTTGTCCTATTTGGACTGTGATCACTACAGATGTAAGTATTTCAGGTTGGGGTGGCCATCTGGGGTCTTAGAGGGCACAAGGGGTTTGGTTTCCATTGTGAGGCAAGGATGCCATGAATGTTCTAGAAATTGTCAAAACCCTTCAGAGTTGGCCTATATTGAAAAGGGAGTCTTATCTCTGTTTTCAGACAGACAGTGTCACAGCAGTAGCTTACATCAATCGTCAGAGGGGAACTCACATTTACCTAGTCATGAAGAAAGTGTTTTGAATTCTTTCCTGGGCAGAAGCCAATTGTTGTGTGATTTCTGTAGTTCATATTCCAGGAGTAAACAATTGCGAAACTCATTTTCTCAGTCATCAGTCCTTGCATTCAGGGGAGTTGTCTGGATATTTTCAATCAGATCTTTGGATTCTTCAAGAGCTAGATCTGATGGCCTCTCAGTTGAACCACAAACTTCCCTGTTACTGCGCAAGGTCCAGGGAACCTCAGGTGGGGTTTGTGAATGCTATGGGGGCTCCATGGTCATTTCAACTAGCCTATGTTTTTACTTCTCTTATTCTTCAACCCAGAGTGATTGCCAGGATTATTAGGCATCAGTTATTCTGATTGCTCCAGCTTGATCTCGCATAGTTTGGTATGCAGATCTTTTTCAGATGTCCAGTTGCCACCTTGGCCACTTCCTCTGAGCCCAGACCTTTTGTCTCAAGGTCTGTTTTTTCATCTGGATCTCATATCTCTAAGTTTGATGGCATGGAGTTTGAACGGATAGTTCTTAGGCAGAGAAGTTTTTCTGGTTCTGTTATCGAGACTTTGATACAGGCCCATACGCCTGTTACCAGGAAGATTTATTATAAGGTCTGGAAGGATTTCTTGGTGTATCGATCATGTTTTTTCCTAGCATTATTTTAGAATTCCTAGGAATTTGCAGTTTTTGCAGTATGGTTTAGATAAAGGTTTATCTGCCAGTTCATTGAAAGGTTAGATTTCTGCTCTTTCAGTTTTGTTCCACAAGAAGATTGCTAATCTTCCTGACATTCATGGTTTTGTTCAGGCTTTGGCTAGAATCAATAAAAAGAGAGAAGTGCTCAACCTGGGAACGAACAATAGCATAATAGCTTGTTCTATGGCTAATTTCCACCCTTTTTGCTCAACATGTGCCTTTCACAGAGAAGAACTTTCCTGAAGCATATCAGTTTGATCCTGACTTAACAGTAAAGTCCAGCCCCGAAATACCAGGCAATCCCTCTCTGAACGAGAGAAACAGCAAAACCCTAGAGCTATTGTGGGCCTCGTCAGTGAGGTGCAGCCATATCCCTCTAGGCACACTGAGCAACGGGTCCACGTCTGGATTCCCGCATCACACTTAGAGAGACTTCCCCAAGTGTCATAATTTTCATAAATAAAAAGAGAGAAGGCACATGTTGAGCAAAAAGAGGCTGCTTCTTGGGTGGTAACTACCCATAGAACAAGCTATTATGCTATTGTTCGTTCCCAGGTTGAGCGCTTCTCTCTATTTATGTTTGGCTAGAATCAAGCCTGTAATTAAACCAATTTCTCCTCCTTGGAATCTAAATTTGGTAATGAAGGTTTTTCAGTCTCCATTTGAACCTATGCATAAGATGGATTTTTAGCTTCTTTCTTGGAAGGTTTTATTTCTTTTTGCTATCTATTCTGTTAGAAGAGTTTCAGAGTCTGCTCTTTCTTGTGATCCTCCTTATCTTAAAGAGATATGATTTAAAAAACATTTCCAAATTACTTCTGTAAGCAAATTTGCTTTTTCCCTATGGCATTCTTTGTTGAAGAGATACCTAGGTAGGTGTCTGGAGCACTACATGGCAGGAAATAGTACTGCCATGTAGTGCTTTTGCATATGGAACTGCTGCCGTATAGTGCACACATCCAACCGTACGTCCCTGATTTTCAACAAAAGATACAATGAAAACAAAAAATTGATAATAGAAGTAAATTAGAAAGTTGTTTAAAATTGAATGCTCTATCTGGATGATGAAAGAAAAATTTGGGGTTTCATGTCCCTTTAATTTGCCTCAAGATAAGGCAGTTATAAGGACCAAATTTGTAATTTTACCTAAGGATGTCTCTTCAGTTAATTTAAGTCCGGAAATGTGTGTCCTAATCCCAAAAGTTCTTCAGAGAAGCTTTTTCAAAACGTGGATGTTGTAAAAGTGTTTAAGTATTATAGAAACGCTACTAAGGATTTCAGACACACTTTTCTAGTTCCAGGAAAGGACAGAAAGCTTCTTGATTGAAACCTTTGATCCATAAGGCTTACTTGTAGATAGGATGGCCTCCACCTAAATTTGTTGCCACTTCTTGGGCTTTTAAAGGGATATGAAACCCAAAAATGTATTTTGTGATCCAGACAGCAAATACCATTTTAATAAAGTTTCCGATTTACTTCTATTATTAAATCTGTTTCGTTACCATGATATTCTGTGTTGAAGAGATAGCTAGGTAGGCATCTGGAGCACTACATGGCAGGAAATAGTGCTGCCATCTAATGCTCGAATGCTCTAGCAAATAGATACTATTCTTGCAAAACTGCTGCCATATAATACTCCAGAAATGTGCTGGCCCCTAAGCCTACATGCCCGCTTTTCAACAAAATGTACCAAGAGAAAGAAGAACATTTGATAATATAAGACAATTAGAAAGTTGCTCTTATCTGAATCATGGAAGAGAAATGTTGGGTTTCATATGCCAATAAGAATGAGGCTTCAGTTGACCAAATTTGCAAGGCAGCTTCTTGGTCTTCTTTGCATACGTTTACTAAATTTTACCATTTTGCTGTTTTTGCTTCTTCTGAGGCAGCTTTTGGTAGGAAAGTATTTCAGGCAGTTGTTTCAGGTTAAATTTGATTTTGCTTGTGGATTATTTCTAATGCCATATTTAAAATAATAATAATAAAAAAAAAAATACCCTGTTTTTTTCTTTGAGTTTTATTTGGGTTGTGGATTTAGTTTCACTGTTAAAATTTTTTTTTTTTATATCTTGCCCTTATTTCTCATTATTTGCGGATTCCACAGCTTGGGTATTAGTTTCCAGGAGTAAGGGATCATGGACTCTCACCACCTGTATGAAAGAAAAAAATATTTATGCTTATGTGATAAATCAATTTCATTCATAGTGGTGAGAGTCCATGTGACCCCACCCTGTTATTTTTCTGTTGATGGTTGGTTTATCTTTTGCACATCTTTTCTTTTTGCCTGCTATTTTGCTCTAATTAATTATTGTACCTTTTTTACTTGGCTATACATTAGACTAGTTTCCAGTAAGATGGTGGTGGTGTGTGCGTGTGTGTGTGTGTGGGGGGGGGTTATAGAGCTCTTGGGGTTTTGGAATCTTTGCATCCTCGTAGTGGTAGAGAAGAGTCATTTCCAGGAGTAATGGATTGTGGACTCTCACCACCATGAAATAAATTAATTTATCAGGTAAACATAAATTATGTTTATTGGTTCATTTTAAAACCTGGGTTATGCTTGCTTATTGGTGGCTAAATGTAGCCACCAATAAGCACGTGCTAGCCAGGGTGTTGAACCTAAAATTGTATGTTGTATCTGAATCATAAAAGAAATTTTTTGGGTATCATGTTTTGTTAAGCTACTGCTTTATGGGCAAGATTTGTGGATGCAGCAGGTGAGCCAATAAGGAGCAGGCGTACATGAATATTCTCAAATCAATGGCTATATTCTCATCTGGAGCCATATGGGGGTCCAGGAGTTGTTTTGAAGGATTTAAATAAATAGGAAATATAGGGGCTTTTTTAAATTATATGTGCTAACATTTATACACTGTAATGTCATTTTAATCAGTTAATGTAATACATAGATCATTCATATTCTCTCTAAATTATTTTTGTATAGTCCATACCTTTAATTAAAATAATAAATATGACTAATAACAAGAATAATAAAATCAGGATTTGCCAAAGTCAGTATACCCAGAACACTTTACTTTGTATTGAGTAGAAAACAATAGCACTATCCAACAGGAACTTTGGCATAGAGACATTTTTTCTACCTTGAAATAGTTTAGATTTCCAGTGCTAATACAACACTCCAAAAAGTAATTTTTAAAACCATGCTGCATTATTGCTAGGAATTTTCTTTTTTTCCCCCCAGATTGGTCTTTACATCTAAGGGTAGGTCCTTAAACCTACTGAAGGGAATTGCATGGCTTTTACTGTATAATCACTTCAAAATAACATTTTTTATTTCAACCACCAAAAAGGATGCAGGCCTGCGACACAAATTTGAAACACATTGTGTTTTTTGGCTGGCACCCACTGGTGCTGGTTTTAGATGTTGGTTCAGTCAACTTCAGGCTTAGATTACAAGATTTGCAAATTAAAGGAAAACCAAAAAGGAAAGAACATCTGCGTAAATTGTGTCCGTGTGGAATTTCTGACAAGCACTCTTGCTGAGCCTCAGCAGTTGTGAGATGAGGGCACATACACTCTACGAGGAAAAGCAAATTTGATGGCACTGAAGACATTTAAAAGACAGATTAAGTGATGAAAGATCAAGACTAAAACAACATTACATAAAGTCATAAACCAAAGTAACATTTGAAGTTAGACGGTTATCATATGTCTACAGACAGAGAGGTGTAAATTCAATTAGTGCTAAACTACTACAGAGACTTTCTAAAGCTTGCTAATTGTTTTACCCATAGACCTTACCGTATGTAAGCAATATCTCATTTGATGCTGGGATGCCAAACGGTATATGTTATTGAACTATTACTATGAATATTTACAGACTGTATTTGTTGCGTATATAAAATAAAAAAACATATGCAACAGGAGTGACTGCATGAATTCATTGGCTTTTACCATGGTATTTGCATGAGCTAGAGGTGCCATGTGTGTTTTTTCTTAGTTTTTGTTAGTATATAAATGTGTTTCATTTTTGCAGTGCAGCTAAAAAATAAAAAAGTGATATACTGCTATAGAGTGGAACTAGTTTTGTTTATTCTAAATGTTTCTTTCCATCTAAAGGGGAGGAGAGTCCACAACTTCATTCATTACTGTTGGGAATTAAGAACCTGGCCAACAGGAGGGAGGCAAAGACACCTCAGCCAAAGGCTTAAATACCTCCCCCCACTTCCCTTGATCCCCCAGTCATTCTTTTCCTTTTGTCACAGGAGGACGGCAGAGAAGTGCCGAAGATCAGAGTAGTTTCTTATGGAGGGTAGTACTCTACGCATTGGGACTGGAGTTTTAAGTAGTCCTGTCAGCCTCTCAGTGAGAGTCTGTGCAAAAGTTAGAGTCCGGAAATGCAGGGAGAGTCTTTCTGCGAAACCATCACGACTCATATTAACAGCTCCCCAAGCAATCAGCGTTGACGAGTTTCGCTGCCTGCTTTTTACACTTAAGTCCATGTCAGGAGCGAGGCTACTAACCTGTCACACTTGAATATCGTTTAATTTTTTATTACATAATGATAACACGGAAGACAGGGTCACAGTGTGACGCCTTTTATTTAAAAAAAAATCAAGGGTTAATATTCCTAGAAAGGGGATTATTGAACAGGGGGGGGGGGCGGTTATACATGATATTGTTTATTGTATCATTGCTGCGTTATGTGCAAGATGAGGCTCTGGCAATGTGTGGAGCTTTCAGGTGACTTACGGGAGAATTACGCAGCATTTTTGTCGCATTTTCTCCTTAGGCAGGGGCAATCCTGCCAGTCATTCCATGGAACCGGGTGTGGCTATCTCTCTTCCTGTGTTGATCAGCAGCACAGGAGACTAAACGGTTTCTGTAGTCCGGGTTATAGGAGGTGGTGAATGCCCCGGCCATTGGAGGTTATAATGGTGCCTATTTATTAAAGGGATACTAAACCCATTTTTTCTTTCTTTCATGATTCAGATAGAGCATGCAATTTTAAGCAACTTTCTAATTTACCTCTATTATCAATTTTTCTTCGTTCTCTTGCTATCTTTATTTGAAAAAGAAGGCATCTAACCTAAGGAGCCAGCAAATTTTTGGGTCAGAACCATGGACAACACTTGTTTATTGGTGCTGTCCAATCAGCAAGGACAACCCAGGTTGTTCACCAAAAATCGGCCGGCACTCTTGCTTTTCAAATAAACATACTAAGAGAATTAAGAAAATTTGATAATAGAAGTAAATGAGAAAGTTGCTTAAAATTGCATGCTCTATCTGAATCGCGAAATAAAACATTTGGGTTCAGTGTCCCTTTAAGTAAATCTAGTTTGTAATAAAAGCGCAAGCTATGGAGGACTCTGATGCGTTAGAGGGTTCTCCCTCTTTAACATGGTCTCATTCCTGTGTTTATTGTGAGGAGGTTCTGGTAGAACAGCCTGCTCAACTATGTTCCACATGCCTTGATAAAGTTACGACATCTAAAAGTAAACTACTGAGCCGTCCACCTCTGAGTGTTCCCCGTCCCGTGAGGTGCGTTCCCTGCATTCATCTCCAATTGCACAGGCAGCACCTCAGGGTCCAACCATTAGAGTCAGAGTCCATGTCATCTAAACCTTCGGCTGCGGAGGAGCTTGACTTTAGGTTTAGGATACAGAATTTGCGCCTTTTGCTGAAGCAAGTGCTTGCTACTCTGGAGGTTCAGGAACCGAAGCTTCCAGAGGAACCTGTGATTCCTAAGCTTGATAAGGTATATGAGGACAGGGTGGTGCTTCAAGCCTTCCCAGTTCCTGTTAAGATGGCTAATATTAAGAATTAATGGGAGTGATTAGGTTCTTCCTTTTCCCCTTCTTCTTCCTTTAAGAAACTGTTTCCTGTCCCAGACTCTCAGCTTGAGCTGCGGGGTACTGTTCTAAGGTGGATGGTGCTATCTCCACGCTCGTGAAGCGAACAACTATTCCTCTCGAGGATAGTTCATCGTTTAAAGAGCCCATGGGTAAAAAGCTGGAAAACATGTTAAGGAAGATGTTTCAGCACACAGGGTTTGTTTTTCAGCCGGCAGCAGCCATAGCCGTGGTTGCCGGAGCTGGGACATATTGGTGTGAATCCTGTGTGAAATGGTCAAGGGGGAGACTTCCATCGACAAGATACAGAATAAGATTAAGGCGCTGAAGGTCGCCAATTCTTTCATCTGTGATGCCAATATGCAAATTATCGCCTGAACGCTGAGGTGTCAGGTTTTTCCGTTTTAGCTTGCAGGGCTCCGTGGCTAAAGTCTTGGTCTGCGGACATGACCTCTAAGTCGAGGCTGTTGTCCCTGCCTTTTCAAGGAAAGATTCTGTTCGGTCCAGGATTGGATTCGATAATATCCACCGTGACAGGAGACAAGGGAGCTTTCCTACCGCAGGATAAGAAGGCTAAGCCTAAAGGATCTACTTTTCATCCTTTTCGTGCGGACAAGGCACAGCGCCAGCAGCCCAGCGTGAAAGCGGCCCAGTCCAAGGGAACTTGGAAGCTTGCTCATTCTTGGAACATGTCTAAGCAGAGCAAGAACCCCACCGAGACAAAATCCGCATGAAGGGGCGGCCCCCGACCGGTCTCCGGACCAAGTAGGGGCAAATTATCTCTCTTCTCAGAAGCCTAGTTACAGGACATTCAGGACCCTTGGGTACTGGAGGTTTTCACCCAGGGTTACAGGATAGAGTTCAGATCCCATCCGCCCAGGGGCAGATTCCTCCTGTCAAACCTGTCTTCAAGACTAGAAAAGAGAGAGGCCTTTCTAGAGTGTGTGAGGGATCTCTCCTCTCTCAGCGTTATCGTACCAGTACCCCAAGCAGAAGGGGTCTAGGGTACTATTCAAATCTTTTTGTTGTTCCAAAGAAAGAGGGCACGTTCCGCCTGATTCTGGACCTAAAGTGTTTAAACAAGTTTCGGAGTGTTCCATCGTTCAAAATGGAAACGATCAGATCTATTTTGCCCCTAGTTCAGGAGGGACAGTTCATAACAACTATAGACTTGAAGGGCGCTTACCTTCCTATGCCAATTCACAGGGACCACTTCAAGTTCCTAAGATTTGCTTTTCTGGACCAACACTTCCAGTTTGTGGCCCTCCCCTTTGGTTTGGCGACGGCCCCGTTAGTCTTCACGGAGGTTCTGGGGGTGATACTTGCAGTGGCCAGAGCCAGAGGCATTGCTGTGGCGCGCCCTATCTGGACGACATCCTAGTCCAGGTGCCTCATTCTTGCAGAGGATCATTCGAGGGCTCTTCTTCTCTTGCTCCAATCTCACGGTTGTAAGATCAACTCAAGAAAGAGTTCCCTGGTTCCCAGCAACAGGGTGGAGATCCTGGGCACAAAAATAGACTCTATGTCCATGAAAATATTTCTCACAGACCATCGACGCAGGAAGATTGCGTCCTCCTCAAGCCCCTCGGTGGCTCAGTGTATGGAGGTGATCGGACTCATGGTTTCCAGCATAGACGTCATTCCATGTCTGCCAGGTTCCATCTCAGACCTCTTCAATTGTGCATGTTGAGACAGTGGAACGGCGATCATTCAGATCTATCACAGCAGATATCCATGGATGCTCAGATTCGGATCTCCCTTTCTTGGTGGATCCGTCCGCAGCAACTGTCCATGGGGACATCCTTCTTGAGATCGTCCTGGGAGATTGGATGGCACAAGGAAAATGGACCTGGGAGGAGTCTCTCCTTCCGATAAATATTCTGGAATTCCGAGCAATCTACAATGCTCTGAAAGCATGGCTTCCTCTGGGGTCGTTCAACTTAATCAGATTCCAGACCGACAACATTACCTCGGTGGCTTACATCAACCATTAGGGGGCTACGAGGAGCTCCCTAGTTATGAGGTAGGGATCTTGGAGTGGACGGAGTCCCACAGCTGCTCACTGTCAGCGATTCATATTCCAGGTGTGGACAACTGGGAAGCAGATTTTCTCAGCAGGCAATCCTTCCATCCGGGGGAATGGTCTCTCCACCCCAACGTGTTTGCAGAGATTTGTCTCAGGTGGGGAACGCCGTAGATAGATCTCATGGCATCCAGACTCAATTGTAAGCTACCCCGATACGGGACGAGGTCCAGGGATCCCCAGGCAGAGCTGATAGATGCCTTTGCGGTGCCTTGGGGGTTCAGCCTAGCTTACATTTTCCCACCATTACCACTTCTACCTCGTGTAGTGGCACGCATCAAACAGGAGTGAGCTTCGGCCATTCTGATTGTTCCATCGTGGCCGCGGAGGACGTGGTTTGTGGATCTGGTGGGGATGTTATCCTCTCCGCCATGGAGGTTACCTTGTCGCAGGGATCTGCTGGAACAGGGTCCTTTTCAACATCAAAATCTCGATTCTCTGAGGCTGACTGCGTGGAGATTGAAGCCTAGTCTTGGCCAAGAGTGGCTTTTCTGAAAATTGTGATTGATACGCTAATTCAGGCAAGGAAGCCAGTTACTCGTCACATCTACCATAAGGTGCGGAGGACTTACTTGTCCTGGTGTGAGAAGCATGGATATCCTTGGCATAAGGTGAATTCTGTACTTTCTCCAAGAAGGTTCGGAGAAGGGTCTTGCCGCCAGTTCCTTAAAGGGACAGATTTCTGCATTATCAGTCTTGTTGCATAGGAGACTCGCTGAGCTCCCTGACATACAATCTTTTGTTCAGGCTCTGTCTAGAATCAGGCCTGTCTTTAAACAGTCTGCTCCCCAATGGAGCTTAAACTTGGTCCTTAAGGTATTGCAGAAGGTTCCGTTTGAGCCTATGCACTCCATTGACATTAAGATTCTGTCCTGGAAGGTTCTTTTCCTGTTGGCCATTGCATCGGCACGCAGAGTATCTGAACTGGCTGCCTTGCAATGTAAGCATCCTTATCTTTTTTGTCATGCGGATAAGGCTGTGCTTCGCACTGGTTTGAGGTTTCTTCCCAAGGTGGTGTCTAAGCGTAACATCAATAAGGAAATAGTTGTTCCTTCTTTATGTACTAACCCTTCTTCTTCTAAGGAGAGGTTACTTCATAACCTGGATGTGGTTCGTGCCTTAAAGTTCTGTCTTCAGGCTACAAAGGATTTCAGACAGTCTACATCTCTTTCTCTTGTTAAGTGTGTTCAGTCCACGGGTCATCCATTACTTATGGGATATATTCTCCTCCCCAACAGGAAGTTGCAAGAGGATCACCCAAGCAGAGCTGCTATATAGCTCCTCCCCTCACATGTCATACCCAGTTATTCTCTTGCAAGTCTCAACAAAGAAGGAGGTCGCAAGAGGAGATAGGAGTTTTTTACCTAATTATTCTTCAATCAAAAGTTTATTATTTTAAAATGGCACCGGAGTGTGCATTTTTTTTCTCTCAGGCAGTATTTAGAAGAAGAATCTGCCTGCGTTTTTCTATGATCTTAGCAGACGTAACTAAGATCCACTGGCTGTTCTCGCACATTCTGAGGAGTGGGGTAACTTCAGAAAAGGGAATAGCATGCGGGGTCCCTCGCAAATGAGGTATGTGCAGTAATATTTTTTAGGAATGGAATTGACTAAGAAAACACTGCTGTTACCCATATGATGTAAGTACAGCCTTTAATGCAGTAGTAGCGACTGGTATCAGGCTGATAAATGTATGCGCAGTTGAGTTATTTTCTAGGGACTAGAATTTGACTGAGAAAATACTGTTAATACTAAATAAATGTATGAGCCTTAACTGCAGTAGAAGCGACTGGTAGCAGGCTTAGTGATAACTTTGCATAACAATGGAAAGTTGTTTTTTAAAACGTTTACTGGCATGTTATTCGTTTTGTGAGGTACTTTGGTGATAAATCTTTTTGGGCATGATTTTTTTCCATATGGCTAACGTGTATTTCTGCATAGAAACCGTTGTAACAGGTCTCCCACTGTTGTAATATGAGTGGGAGGGGCCTTTTTTAGCGCCTTGTTGCACAGTTAAAATTATTGCACAGTCTTCCTGCTTCTTCCTCCTTGATCCAGGACGTCTACAGAGAGCTCAGGGGTCTTCAAAATTCTTTTTTGAGGGAGGTAATCAGTCACAGCAGACCTGTGACAGTGTGTTTGACTGTGATAAAAGCGTTAAATCTTAAATTGATTATCCGTTTTTGGGTATTGAGGGGTTAATCATCCGATTGCTAGTGGGTGCAATCCTCTGCTAAATTCATACAATTGCTGTTAAAATTGTTAGCTATAACTGAATTAGTTCATTGTTATTTCAACTGTGACAGTTTTTTGTGTTTTTAAAAGCGCTGCAGCGTTTTTTTTTCAATTGCTTGTAAATTTATTGACAGATTTTTTCCAAGCTTGCTAGCCTTCATTGCTAGTCTGTTTAAACATGTCTGATACAGATGAATCTGCTTGTTCATTATGTTTAAAAGCCAATGTGGAGCCCAATAGAAATATGTGTACCAATTGTATTGATGTTACTTTAAATAAAAGTCAGTCTTTACTGGTAAAGAAATTATCACCAGACAACGAGGGGGAAGTTATGCCGCCTAACTCTCCTCACGTGTCAGTACCTTCGCCTCCCGCTCAGGAGGTGCGTGAGATTGTGGCGCCAAGTACATCAAGGCCCTTACAAATCACTTTGCATGATATGGCTAATGTTATGAAAGAAGTATTATCTAATTTGCCTGAGTTAAGAGGCAAGCGCGATAGCTCTGGGTTTAGGACAGAGCGCGCTGATGACACGAGAGCCATTTCCGATACTGCGTCACAATTTGCAGAACATGAGGACGGAGAGCTTCATTCTGTGGGTCACGGATCTGATCCGGGGAGACCGGATTCAGAAATTTCAAATTTTAAATTTAAGCTTGAGAACCTACGTGTATTACTAGGGGAGGTGTTAGCGGCTCTGAACGATTGCGACACGGTTGCAATCCCAGAGAAATTGTGTAGGCTGGATAAATACTATGCGGTACCGGTGTGTACTGACGTTTTTCCTATACCTAAAAGGCTTACAGAGATTATTAGCAAGGAGTGGGATAGACCCGGTGTGCCCTTTTCCCCTCCTCCGATATTTAGAAAAATGTTCCCAATAGACGCCACCACACGAGACTTATGGCAGACGGTCCCTAAGGTGGAGGGAGCAGTTTCTACTTTAGCCAAGCGTACCACTATCCCGGTGGAGGATAGCTGTGCTTTCTCAGATCCAATGGATAAAAAATTAGAAGGTTACCTTAAGAAAATGTTTGTTCAACAAGGTTTTATATTACAGCCCCTTGCATGCATTGCGCCCGTCACTGCTGCAGCGGCATTCTGGTTTGAGTCTCTGGAAGAGGCTATTCGCACAGCACCATTGGATGAGATTATGAACAAGCTTAAAGCCCTTAAGCTAGCTAATGCATTTATTTCGGATGCCGTTGTGCATTTAACCAAACTAACGGCTAAGAACTTCGGATTCGCCATTCAAGGGAGCAGAGCGCTATGGCTTAAATCCTAGTCAGCAGATGTAACTTCTAAATCTAAATTGCTTCCTTTCAAAGGGCAAACCTTATTCGGGCCTGGCTTGAAAGAAATTATTGCTGACATTACTGGAGGTAAGGGTCACACCCTTCCTCAGGACAGGGCCAAATCAAAGGCCAAACAGTCTAATTTTCGTGCCTTTCGTAATTTCAAGGCAGGAGCAGCATCAACTTCCTCCGCTCCAAAACAGGAAGGGACTGCTACTCATTACAGACAGGGTTGGAAAGGCAACCAGTCCTGGAACAAGGACAAGCAGGCCAGAAAACCTACTTCTGCCCCTAAGACAGCATGAAGAAAGGGCCCCCTATCCGGAAACGGATCTAGTGGGGGGCAGACTTTCTCTCTTCGCCCAGGCCTGGGCAAGAGATGTCCAGGATCCCTGGGCGTTGGAGATCATATCTCAGGGATACCTTCTGGACTTCAAAACTTCTCCTCCACAAGGGAGATTTCATCTGTCAAGGTTATCAACAAACCTAATAAAGAAAGAGGCATTTCTACGATGTGTACAAGACCTCTTAGTAATGGGAGTGATCCACCCGGTTCCGCGGACGGAACAAGGGCAAGGTTTTTACTCAAATCTGTTTGTGGTTCCCAAAAAAGAGGGAACCTTCAGGCCAATCTTGGACCTGAAGATCTTAAACAAATTCCTAAGGGTTTCATCGTTCAAAATGGAAACTATTCGAACCATGATCCAAGAGGGTCAGTATATGACCACAGTGGATTTAAAGGATGCCTACCTTCACATACCGATTCACAAGGATCATTATCGGTACCTAAGGTTTGCCTTTCTAGACAGGCATTACCAGTTTGGCTTCGGGTTGGCTACGGCCCCGAGAATTTTTACAAAGGTTCTGGGCTCGCTTCTGGCGGTACTAAGACCGCGAGGCATAGCGGTGGCTCCGTACCTAGACGACATCCTGATACAAGCGTCAACTTTTCAAAATGCAAAGTCTCATACAGAGATAGTTCTAGCATTTCTAAGGTCGCATGGGTGGAAAGTGAACATGGAAAAGAGTTCTCTGTTCCCACTCACAAGGGTTCCCTTTCTAGGGACTCTTATAGATTCTGTAGAGATGAAGATTTACCTGACGGAGTCCAGGTTATCAAAAATCCTAAATGCTTGCCGTGTCCTTCATTCCATTCCAAGCCCATCAGTAGCTCAGTGCATGGAAGTAATCGGCTTAATGGTCGCGGCAATGGACATAGTGCCATTTGCGCGCCTACATCTCAGACCGCTGCAACTATGCATGCTAAGTCAGTGGAATGGGGATTACTCAGATCTGTCCCCTTTACTAAATCTGGACCAGGAGGCCAGAGATTCTCTTCTCTGGTGGTTGTCGCGGGTTCATCTGTCCAAAGGAATGACTTTTCGCAGACCAGATTGGACGATTGTAACAACAGATGCCAGCCTACTAGGCTGGGGTGCAGTCTGGAACTCCCTGAAGGCTCAGGGATCGTGGACTCAGGAGGAGAAACTCCTCCCAATAAACATTCTGGAATTAAGAGCAATATTCAATGCTC
Organism: Bombina bombina; assembly: GCF_027579735.1. Lineage (NCBI taxonomy): Eukaryota > Metazoa > Chordata > Amphibia > Anura > Bombinatoridae > Bombina > Bombina bombina. The sequence continues at coordinate 642,002,689 of NC_069501.1, read as the reverse complement.
TTCTAGCTTGGCCTCAGTTAGCAACACTGAGGTTCATAAGATTTCAGTCGGACAACATCACGACTGTGGCTGGGCAGAGTCGCACTCTTGTCACCTGTCAGCGATCTACATCCCAGGCGTGGAGAACTGGGAGGTGGACTTTCTAAGTCGCCAGACCTTTCATCCGGGGGAGTGGGAACTTCACCCGGAGGTGTTTGCTCAACTGATCCTTCGTTGGGGTGAACCGGAGCTGGATCTCATGGCATCTCGCCAGAACGCCAAGCTTCCTTGTTACGGATCCAGGTCCAGGGACCCGGGAGCGGTACTGGTAGATGCACTAGCAGCCCCTTGGGTTTTCAACATGGCTTATGTGTTTCCACCATTTCCGTTGCTACCTCGACTGATTGCCAGGATCAAACAGGAGAGAGCATCGGTGATTCTGATAGCGCCTGCGTGGCCACGCAGAACCTGGTATGCAGACCTAGTGGACATGTCGTCCTGTCCACCATGGTCTCTGCCTCTGAGGCAGGACCTTCTAATTCAGGGTCCTTTCAACCATCCAAGCCTAATTTCTCTGAGGCTGACTGCATGGAGATTGAACGCTTGATTCTATCAAAGCGTGGTTTTTCGGAGTCGGTTATTGATACATTAATACAGGCTCGGAAACCTGTTACCAGAAAAATTTACCATAAGATATGGCGTAAATATTTATATTGGTGTGAATCCAAGAGTTACTCATGGAGTAAGGTTAGGATTCCTAGGATATTGGCTTTTCTACAAGAAGGTTTAGAAAAGGGTTTATCTGCTAGTTCGTTAAAGGGATAGATTTCTGCTCTGTCTATTCTTTTACACAAACGTCTGGCAGAGAATCCAAACGTCCAGGCTTTTGTCAGGCTTTGGCTAGGATTAAGCCTGTGTTTAAATCTGTTGCTCCTCCGTGGAGCTTAAACTTGGTTCTTAAAGTTCTTCAGGGTGTTCCGTTTGAACCCCTTCATTCCATTGATATTAAGCTTTTATCTTGGAAAGTTCTGTTTTTGATGGATATTTCCTCGGCTCGAAGAGTCTCTGAGTTATCTGCCTTACATTGCGATTCTCCTTATCTGATTTTTCATTCAGACAAGGTAGTTCTGCGTACTAAACCTGGATTTTTACCTAAGGTTGTTTCTAACAGGAATATCAATCAAGAGATTGTTGTTCCTTCATTATGTCCTAATCCTTCTTCAAAGAAGCAACGTCTTTTGCATAATCTGGACGTAGTCCGTGCCCTGAAGTTCTACTTACAGGCAACTAAAGATTTTCGGCAAACTTCTTCTCTGTTTGTCGTTTATTCTGGTCAGAGGAGAGGTCAAAAGGCTTCGGCCACCTCTCTCTCTTTTTGGCTTCGTAGCATAATACGTTTAGCCTATGAGACTGCTGGACAGCAGCCTCCTGAAAGAATTACAGCTCATTCCACTAGAGCTGTGGCTTCCACCTGGGCCTTTAAGAATGAGGCCTCTGTTGAACAGATTTGCAAGGCTGCAACTTGGTCTTCACTTCATACCTTTTCAAAATTTTACAAATTTGACAGTTTTGCTTCTTCAGAGGCTGGTTTCGGGAGAAAGGTTCTACAGGCAGTGGTTCCTTCTGTTTAATGTTCCTGCCTTGATCCCCCCAACATCCGTGTACTTTAGCTTTGGTATTGGTATCCCATAAGTAATGGATGACCCGTGGACTGAACACACTTAACAAGAGAAAACATAATTTATGCTTACCTGATAAATTTATTTCTATTGTAGTGTGTTCAGTCCACGGCCCGCCCTGTCTTTTTTTGAGGCAGTTCTAAATTTTAATTAAAACTCCAGTCACCACTGCACCCTATAGTTTTTCCTTTCTCATCTTGTTTCGGTCGAATGACTGGATATGACATGTGAGGGGAGGAGCTATATAGCAGCTCTGCTTGGGTGATCCTCTTGCAACTTCCTGTTGGGAAGGAGAATATATCCCATAAGTAATGGATGACCCGTGGACTGAACACACTACAAGAGAAATAAATTTATCAGGTAAGCATAAATTATGTTTTTTGTGGTGTATTCAGGGAAGCGCAAGGGGCAGAAAGCTTCTTCTACTTCTTTGTCCTTTTGGTTGAGGAGCTTGATTGGCTTGGCCTATGAGACAGCGGGACATAAGCCTCCTCAGAGGATCATGGCTCATTTAACTAGAGCTGTGGCTCTGTCTTGGGCCTTCAAGAATGAGGCCTCTATGGAGCAAATTGGAGCAAATTTGTAAGGCGACTACCTGGTCCTCCTTACACTTTTTTACAAAGTTTTACAAATTCAGCGTTTTTGCTTCTGCGGAAGCTGTTTTTGGGAGAAAGGTTTTGCAGACTGTGGTGACCTCTGATTAGGGTGCGCCTTTTACCCTCCTGGTTTCATTCAGTGTCCTCTAGAGCTTGGGTATATGTTCCCAACAGTCATGAATGAATCCGTGGACTCTCCTCCCCTTTAGATGGAAAACAAAAATAATTCTTGCCTGATAAATTAATTTCCATCGAGGGGAGGAGAGTCCACGGCTCCTGCCCGTATCTCCGATGGGTGGACCTAAATTTAATTAATCTTTTGGCACCATTTATACCCTGATATTTCTCCTACTGTTCCTTGATCCCTCGGCAGAATGACTGGGGGATGAGGGAAGTGGGGAAGGTATTTAAGCCTTTGGCTGGGGTGTCTTGCCTCCTCCTGGTGGCCAGGTTCTTAATTTCCAACAGTATTGAATAAAGCCGTGGACTCTCCTCCTCTCGATGGAAATTAAATTATCAGGTAAGCATAATTTTATGGGTTTTTTTTTTAAATTTTCTAGTTGTTGTAAGAACTTTCTTCCAGGTTATAGAACGGTTATTCTGTGATTTATATGAGTGACTTCTAAACATTACTTATAAGTCACTTTCTTTGAGTGTTCACCATACCCATGAGCTTAGAAACACCTGAAAATACAATAATGAAATATAGCTGCAAGCAGCAATAGAGGTGGCCAAGCGCATCACCTTTGCGATGGCATACAAGCAGCTAAGTCACAATATAAAGCTATAGAGCAAGTTTTTATATTTCTAACATAAGTACAGGTGGCCCTCGGTTTACGCCGGTTTAATTTGCGCCGTTTCCGAATAACAACCTTTTTTTCCAGTCATGTGACTGCTATTGAAAAGCTTTGGAAAGCAAAGTGCACTAATTAACATAGCCAGTAGGTGGAGCTGTCCGCTTGTTTTGCAGCAAAGTTATGCAACTTAACAGCCTGAAATTGATCTGTGTACACAGATCAGACATTAGCTATCGAGCAACACGTTTTAGCAGCCACTTCCCTATTATCTTCCTGTCCAGCTGCTTGAGGTGAGGGTGCCTAACTGCATATTGATCACTGCAGATTGAAATGCATAGAATAGGTGCAGAACCAATATTATCTAACATGCTAACAATGCAGAGAACTGATTGCAGAATAATGCAAGTAAAATACGTTTTTGTTCATTAAACTTAGTTTGATGATGATGCAGTCTGTTGTGTGATTATTTAAATAGGTGCTGTTAGCAAATGTTTTTGTTCATTAAACTTAGTTTGATGATGATGCAGTCTGTTGTGTGATTATTTAAATAGGTGCTGTTAGCAAATGTTTTTGTTCATTAAACTTAGTTTGATGATGATACAATCTATATTATTAGGTTTATAATGCTGTTTAGCATTTAAAGTCTTCATTTCAAAGCTTTAAAAATAATGTATTATATGTTACTTATGACAATTTTGAGAGGGGCCTGGAACCCAACCCCCTCACTTCCCACTGACTTACATTATAAACTGTGTTTCAATTTACAACGGTTTCGATTTACAACCATTCCTCCTGGAACCTAACCCCGGCGCAAACTGAGGGCTACCTGTAGTTGAAAAAAACACATTTTCTAAATGTTTGTGCTTTTCAAGATGGCTGCCACACCATATGACTAATACTTTCAACACAAACAGATGTAACTCTAGGTCACAAAATATGGTTATACAGCAAATTTCACAGCTTTAACATAAGCGGTAGCAAAGAAAACACATTTTTGAAATTTTCGTTTTAACCAATATGACTGCAACAGCTTGTGACCAATTCCTTCAACATGAACAACAGTGACTCTAGGTCTCAATATAAGGTTATACAGCAAGTTTCACAGTTCTAACATAAGCAGTTGCAGAGAAAATAGATTTTTAATTTTTTTGCGTAAAACAAAATGGCTGCCAGATCATATGATATAAAGCCTCCATATTATGCACAATAGTTCTCACCATATATGTCAATAAACATGCCAAAAATAAAGCATTTTTGTAAAGTGGTCTTTGTTTTATTATTAATTAAAGAATATCGTTAAGCATTTTTGAACAATTCATAATGGCTGCCAAACCACATGACCTATCAACTTCTTTTGAACAAATCTGTATGTTAGTCATAAGATAACTTTCTAAACAAAATTTCAAGTCTGCCCTATAAGCGGTTTCGGAGAAGATTTTTGTAGTTTTTAAAAATGGCGCATATGAAACAAAATGGCCGCCAAGGTATGCAATGTATGGCTTTCAAATTGCACATACTAATGCTCACTATAGACCTCTACAATTTCCAGAAGTTTCATGAAAATTTGCAAATGTTTTATTTCACGAAGGCGACTGAGCAGTGTGAATTTTGACTGCAATATTGTCTTTGAGGGTTATGACTGTGTAATCATGTGTCTATTACACTGTAATATTATTAAATATTGTAAAACTAATGCGTAAAGTGCAAATTTACGCAATTAAATGTTTCTAAAAAGGTTAATGTCTCACGGTAGCCATGTTGATTATGGAAAAATCCTGTGCAAATTTAGGCAATTAAATGTTGCTAAAAAGGTTAATGTCTCATGGCAGCCATGTTGATTATGGAAAAATCGCAGTTTGAACAAACTTGGTAGAGGATCTTGCAAGGAGTATATGTGCAAAATTGTGCTTTATTGCGCTAAGCGGTTTAAGAGAAGATGTTTAAAGATTCTCGCAAAATGCAAGATGGCTGCTAAATCATGTGACCAAGGCACTTCTGTTGAGCAATGGTAAATCTAGGTCATAGCAGCACTTTAGCACAGCAAGTTTCAAAGTTGTAACATAAGCAGTTCCAGAGCTAAAGATTATTAAGCGTTTCTTAAAATTTGTTGCAACAAGCAATATGACTGCCTAACCTTATGACCTATGAGTTCAATTTTACATGAGATGTAGCAGAGCAATAGGCTGTACCAGCATACCTGATTTCAAGAGCTTTGCTTTCACAGTTCAAGAGTTATGGGCAATAGAAAAAGCGGCGGAATAATAATAATAATCCTGACAATAATAATAGGTTCTGACAGAAAGCAAGGGTGCAACAGCACTACACTTAATGTAAGGGGGAGGCCTATATATGGTTATGATTGTTAGCCTTTTTTGGCTGGAGTGCTGATGCATAAACAAACTTGTGAGGTTATTGTCAAAAAAGAAAAAAAATTGACCAAAAGATGCATCTAGGTAGCACTTCTCACTCACTTTATGTATTTGGTAACATCAAATTCTCAGGGGTATGGTTCAGTAGTGTTTTAAAAATTAACTTTTATTAGGAACATTAAAAAAACACAACACAAACACAATGTATGTTTTAAAAACACAAATAGATTAATGACTTCTTGGATTGTAAATTATAAGCACTTGAGAGATCCTAATCTTGGTAACCTAAAGGGTGTGCCCTTGTAGTCTGATTATATATACTCCAACACTGGGTCTATATTGGGTGTTTGCAGCTGGACTCAATATATAACATCTAAGTGTCAATATTTTTCACAAGAAGTATAGATGTTGTAGGAGTTCAATTTTCTGTTTATTTATACTTTCCAATCCCATTTTAACTCAGTATGGAAGAGATTTTCATATACTTAGACAATGTAACCCAAAGGGTGTACCCATGTATTAGGATTATATGCACTCCAACACTGTACATAAAGTTAGATCTCATGTTTATATATAATTTATTGATGCCTACCTATTTCAATTCAAATGAATGGGTGCTCTTAATAATAAAATATTGTATTCAGATACAGCTCTATATTACATAATTAATATCCAGTAATAAAAGAACGTAATATATAGATAAAGCCAGTTTATTCTACGTTCTCATCTGTATTAAGCCCTTTCAAATACAAACAGTTCTAAATCCAAGGAGAAAACACAAGATGTGTTAAAACTTTTAAATTGTCCATATAATCTCCGTGAACAAATCCTCCAACCTATTATAATAGATACACAACATTGTTTTGCCACTCAATACAAGGTTGGCACTGATTGGATTAGGATTGTAAACAGGGGGGTGGCTTTGGTGATAAACACCAGTAGACGCCGGCACGCGTCACCTTTCAAAAAAGCTGCCACTTAGACGGCGAAACATGTCAAGGGAGGGTGTTGAACTATTTTTAACGTAGCAAATAGATTTGACTTAAAAAATTTACTAATTTAATCAATCTGAAATACAATATTAAGACACGGGTACAAGAAATCCTATGTAACCGCTAAAAACTTTGAGCTAAAAAACTTTTCACTTTATCTGATACAGACTCCGCAATCTGCATAGTGGAGGTCACAAATCTAACAGATGATATATGATAGAAAGCAACCGGTACAAGTGGTGATAGCTAAAACAGAAGAGAGTGGGCAATAAGGTTGGCTCTCAGTCAAATACATTAGAATCCTAATATCTATCCAAAATCCTCTGATTAAACAAAAACGTTACCACACCACAGTTACTTTAACTGCCGTTGATAAAGCAACACTCTATGGGGGGTAGTTATCATCGTGTCAACTTTCCTGCCTTTGCCGGCCCAATACGCCCGCCTAAGCTCGCCTACCTTCGCCGCCGCGGACCTGAAAAAATACGCCTAAGTTATCAAATAAAGCTGTCAAAAAGCCGCGGGGCGATGAGCAGCGGACTGTGAGAGTTATCACTCATCCGATCTCGCTGCTCTTCGGCTTTTTCCCAGCTTTATTGCTAGCCTGTCACTAAGCACTCACACTAAACTGCACTGTTCTACCCCCTATACCGGCGCCCCCGGAGCCCCCCGCAACTTAATAAAGTTACTAACCCCTAAACCGCCGCTCCTAGACACCGCCGCAACTCTTATAAATGTATTAACCCCAAAACCGCCGCTCCTAGACCCTGCCGCAACTATGATAAATGTATTAACCCCTAAACCGCCGCTCCCTGACACCGCTGCCACCTACATTATACCTAGTAACCCCTATCCTGCCCCCCCTATACCATCGCCCTCTGTAATAAAGTTATTAACCCCTATCCTGCCGATCCCGCACCTCGCCGCAAATAAATAGTTTAACCCCTAAACTGCCACTCCCTGAACCCGCCGCAACCTATCTTAAATTTATTAACCCCTATCCTGCCCCCCCTACACCGTCGCCACCTATAATAAATTTATTAACCCCTATCCTGCCCCCCACTACACCGCCGCCACTGTAATAAATTTATTAACCCCTAAACCTAAGTCTAACACTAACCCTAACACCCCCCTAACTTAAATATTAATTAAATAAATCTAAATAATATTTCTATTATGAACTAAATTAATCCTATTTAAAACTAAATACTTACCTATAAAATAAACCCTAATATACCTACAATATAAATAATAATTATATTGTAGCTATCTTAGGATTTATTTTTATTTTATAGGTAACTTTCAATTTATTTTAACTAGGTACAATAGCTATTAAATAGTTTTTAACTATTTAATAGCTTACCTAGCTAAAATAAAGAGAAATTTACCTGTAAAATAAAAACTAACCTAAGTTACAATTACACCTAACACTACACTATACTTTAATAAATTATTCCTATTTAAAACTAAATACTTACCTGTAAAATAAACCCTAAGATAGCTACAATGTAATTCATAATTACATTGTAGCTATTTTAGGATTTATATTTATTTTACAGGTAACTTTGTATTTATTTTAGCTAGTTAGAATAGTTATTAAATAGTTATTAACTATTTAATAACTACCTAGCTAAAAGAAATACAAAATTACCTGTAAAATAAATCCTAACCTAAGTTACAATTAAACCTAACACTACACTATCATTAAATTAATTAAATAAATTAACTACAAATAACTACAATTAAATACAATTACATAAACTAACTAAAGTACAAAAAATAAAAAATGCAAAGTTACAAAAAATAAAAAACATAAGTTACAAACATTTAAAAAATATTACAACAATTTTAAGCTAATTACACCTAATCTAAGCCCCCTAATAAAATAACAAAGCCCCCCAAAATAAAAACATTCCCTACCCTATTCTACATTAAAAAAGTTCAAAGCTCTTTTACCTTACCAGCCCTTAAAAGGGCCTTTTGTGGGGCATGCCCCAAAGAAAACTGCTCTTTTGCCTGTAAAAGAAAAATACAACCCCCCCAACATTAAAACCCACCACCCACATACCCCTAATCTAACCCAAACCCCCCTTAAAATAACCAATCCGGTCAGCCAATAGAATGCGATCTCAATCTGATTGGCTGATTCAATTAGCCAATCAGATTTTTCCTACCTTAATTCCGATTGGCTGATAGAATCCAATCAGCCAATCGGAATTGAAGGGACGCCATCTTGGATGACGTCCCTTTAAGGACCCTTCATTCGTCGTTAGTCCGTCGGGGAAGAAGGATGTTCCGCATCGGCGGGATGAAGATCGATCCTGAAGCAAGAAGATTGAAGACCCCGCTTGGAAGATGACATCGCCCGGATGGAAGATGATCTTCAGCGCCGCTTGGAAGATGACATCGGCCGGATGGAAGACTTCTTCAGCGCCGCTTGGAGGATCACTTCATCGGATGGAAGACTTCTTCAGCGCCCCTTGGAGGATCACTTCTGGCGCTCCGGATTTCCTCTTCAGTTCCATCGGTGGCTCGGCTGAGTGAAGACGACTCAAGGTAGGATGATCTTCAAGGGATTAGTGTTAGGTTATTTTAAGGGAGGTTTGGGTTAGATTAGGGGTATGTGGGTGGTGGGTTTTAATGTTGGGGGGGGTTGTATTTTTCTTTTACAGGCAAAAGAGCAGTTTTCTTTGGGGCATGCCCCACAAAAGGCCCTTTTAAGGGCTGGTAAGGTAAAAGAGCTTTGAACTTTTTTAATGTAGAATAGGGTAGGGAATGTTTTTATTTTGGGGGGCTTTGTTATTTTATTAGGGGGCTTAGATTAGGTGTAATTAGCTTAAAATTGTTGTAATATTTTTTAAATGTTTGTAACGTATGTTTTTTATTTTTTGTAACTTAGCTTTTTTTATTTTTTTGTACTTTATTTAGTTTTTGTAATTGTATTTAATTGTAGTTATTTGTAGTTAATTTATTTAATTAATTTAATGATAGTGTAGTGTTAGGTTTAATTGTAACTTAGCTTAGGATTTATTTTACAGGTAGTTTTGTATTTCTTTTAGCTAGGTAGTTATTAAATAGTTAATAACTATTTAATAACTATTCTAACTAGCTAAAATAAATACAAAGTTACCTGTAAAATAAATATAAATCCTAAGATAGCTACAATGTAATTGTTAATTACATTGTAGCTATCTTAGGGTTTATTTTACAGGTAAGTATTTAGTTTTAAATAGGAATAATTTATGAAAGTATAGTGTAGTGTTAGGTGTAATTGTAACTTAGGTTAGTTTTTATTTTACAGGTTAATTTCTCTTTATTTTAGCTAGGTAAGCTATTAAATAGTTAATAACTATTTAATAGCTATTGTACCTAGTTTAAATAAATTGAAAGTTACCTGTAAAATAAAAATAAATCCTAAGATAGCTACAATATAATTATTATTTATATTGTAGCTATATTAGGGTTTATTTTAAAGTTAAGTATTTAGTTTTAAATAGGATTAATTTAGTTCATAATAGAAATATTATTTAGATTTATTTAATTAATATTTAAGTTAAGGGGTGTTAGGGTTAGTGTTAGACTTAGGTTTAGGGGTTAATAAATTTATTACAGTGGCGGCGGTGTAGTGGGGGGCAGGATAGGTGTTAATAACTTTATTATAGGTGGCGACGGTATAGGGGGGGCAGGATAGGGGTTACTAGGTATAATGTAGGTGGCGGTGGGCTCCGGGAGCAGCGGTTTAGGGGTTAATACATATATTATAGTTGCGGTGGGCTCCGGGAGCGGCGGTTTAGGGGTTAATATGTATAGAGTAGCTTGCGGTGGGCTCCGGGAGCGGCGGTTTAGGTGGGAATAACTTTATTTAGTGGCGGCGGTGTAGGGGGGGACAGATTAGTGGTGTTTAGACTCGGGGTACATGTTAGGGTGTTAGGTGTAGACAGCTCCCATAGGAATCAATGGGATATCTGGCAGCAGCGAACTTGTACTTTCGCTATGGTCAGACTCCCATTGATTCCTATGGGATCCGCCGCCTCCAGGGTGGCGGTTTGAAAACCAGGTACGCTGGGCCGTAAAAGTGCCAAGCGTACCTGCTAGTTTTTCTATAACTAGCAAAAGTAGTCAGATTGTGCCGCACTTGTGTGCGGAACATCTGGAGTGATGTAAGAATCGATCTGTGTCGGACTGAGTCCGGCGGATCGAAGTTTACGTCACAAAATTCTACTTTTGCCGGTCTTTAGCCTTTGATAACTAAGGCGAATCAGCGTCGCCACAAATACGCTGCAGAATTCCAGCGTATTTGAGGTTGACGGCTTGGTAACTACCCCCCTATGTTGTAAAATTCAGTGACTAGCCAACAGGAAAGTGCAATACACAGAAAGCACGACTAGCACTGAATATACCTACCCAGCAGGTTGGAAATATTAATAGACTCAAACCACGGTGGTTTAAAATATTATAAACAGCTGAATAGAAACGCTAGTTTATGCACACCCCCGTTAAAATAATATCAAACAATACTTTCTCCAATCTAATGGTTCAAAAATATTATAAACAGTGGAACGGAAACGCTAGTTTATGCACACTTCTGGTAAAATAACACCAAACAATACCTACCCAATATTTGGAAACCACCCTAAATACACACAGCATTGCCTTGTGCAATATAATGAGTGACATCAGTTACAAACAAACGTATGTGTAACAATATAAATCGATACATCCACAAGTACTGTAACACAAATGTAACTGAGTAAATCTCTTATTACACATACACTTGTTTAAGAGTGATAAAATTACTACATGAAGTACTTAACTGCATATATATGTGGATAACATAACACTCTATAGGCACTAAATTATTAAATGTTAGGCAACAAATAAAGAAAAATAATACTGTCCATTCATTAGAAGCATAACGGTGTCAAGGTACCATATAATCTTCACCATCGCTATCAAACTTGAATATCTTCAATATCCTAAGACCGGGAGTATTACCCTAGTGCCAATGTATAAGATATAAATACAGAGGTGTTATATATAATTAATACCACTTTTTCCAAACCCCTATATTATAAATACTTAAAGATAAAGAACAGATATAATCTGTCAATCTGTAAAACACAAAGGAATATCATTCCTTGTCTGATATAACGCAAGAAATATAAACAGGGAATGTGCAGCACAATTGAGTGCACTATACACTTTACATACCGTTGATTAACTGCATCTCTGTAATTTAATACATTATTGTATAAATATATAAAAATCTCTTCCCTATTAGTTCAAAAAGTAACTGGCAAGTATAAGTAAACAAAGAACTAAACTCCTACAATATCTATACTTCCAGTGAAAAATATTGACACCAAGGCGCTATATATTGAATCCAGCTGCAAACTCCTAGTATGGATACAGTGTTGGAGTGCATATAATCTCAAATTCTCAGGGGTATGGTTCAGTAGTAGTTTTAAAATTAACTTTTATTAGGAACATTAAAAAAAACACAACACAAACACAATGTATGTTTTAAAAACACAAATAGATTAATGTCTTCTTGGATTGTAAATTATAAGCACTTGAGAGATCCTAATCTTCGTAACCTAAAGGGTGTGCCCTTATAGTCTGATTATATATACTCCAACACTGGGTCTATATTGGGTGTTTGCAGCTGGACTCAATATATAACATCTACAGTAAATGTCAATATTTTTCAAAAGAAGTATAGATGTTGTAGGAGTTCAGTTTTCTATTTATTTATACTTTCCAATCCCTTTTTAACTCAGTATGGAAGAGATATTCATAGACAATGTAACCCAAAGGGTATACCCATATATTATGATTAATATAACAGTGTTGGTTATGCAAAACTGAGGAATGGGTAGAACAATAAACAACAAGTATAAACACAACTCTAGTGTAGATAATTTATATGGAGAGTATATTTGTGAAAATATTTCACCTGTCATTTTGTCTTTCAAATTAGGCTTAGACTGTCCCATTAATCATCAGATCCAATTGGTTGTGTACTATATGTTGCTTGTTCCCTCATTCTTACACAAATGTATTGGCTACATTGTTGAAAGCATGCATTTGTATGGAAACACAAGTATAATGATTTTAAAGACTGAATGAGATCATTTGTAGGGCATTATGGTTTATAAAATGATCAAACGGAGAAAACGGCTGCACAAAATAAGGCTCAAGATTAAAAAAAGCTTGATTATTATTAATTTAAAAATTGCATATATGGCAGTGATCCAGGTAATGTCTTATGGGTTTCATGCCAAATGCAGGCTCTTAACCATAGGGCTCAAATGTACTAAGCAGCGTAATCTGCTTTTGATCCCTTGCAGGGCAGCCTGCTTCTCAGACCATTACTTCTTACACTGCCCGCCACCTCTGAGTTGGTGTAGGAACACGCTCGCTCGGGCTGATTGACAGGCCAATTGAGAAGGGGTGGCATTACACACTCAAGCAAATGTATAATGCTACATCCGGGCAGCGGATGTACAGGGTCAGCTGCCAGTCTGGTGCAACGCCGTGTGGACAGGTTGTCAAGTTGAGAACCTTGTCCACACGGCTGTTTATTATTTAAATCCACAGCAACCAATTAAATCTAAAAATTGTATGATGTCACAAAGTAACTTACAATGACAAAATAAATTATATTCAAAACATGATATGCTTAAATGGTTTTTAAAGCAAGCAAGTAAGTTAGTTTTTGGATCAAAAAGTGTGTACAAAAAATCCTAAATTACATCTGACATACGATAAAGAATAGTGAATGTATTCCAATATTTTATTTTAAACTACAGTTTTTTGTTTTGTTTTTTTACCAAAATAACACTTTAATCAACCCCCCTATGAAATACATTTTTCACATCATTCAGTATTATTACAATCTAGGCATGAGCATTTGGATCATTCCCTAAGTATCCGAATGCGGAAGAAGGCGTCCGCTTGCAGTATTCGGGTGTTTTCTGAGCCTTTGTGTGAAAGTACAACACACTAAGATCTGTGCAAATCCAGATCTTAATGTGTTGCACCTTCACAAGAAAAAAATCTGGCTCCTATAAGAAAATAAAAATGCCATGAGCAGCCGCTGCCTTCTGCATTCGGATCATGACGAATGATCCGAATGCACATGCCTAGTGCTATCTAATCTGCAAAGTAAATTGTACCGCAATTCCTTACTATATTTGCTACAGGGTACTTTAAATTTTAAATGAATTTGCAAAATAATTGATGTGACATTTTGTATATCGATCCAAATATATCCATCCCTGCAAATCAAAGCTAACTTTAAACTTTCATGAATCAGAAAGACTTCTATTGACTTCTATTATCAAATTTACTTCATTCTCTTAGTAACTTTTGAAGGAGCAGCAATGCACTTCTGGGAGCTAGCTAGCTGCTGATCGGTAGCTGTACATGCATGCATATTTTAATTGGCTCACTCCATGTGTTTAGCTAGCTCCCAGTAACACATTGCTGCTCCTTCAACAAAAAAATACCAAGAGTATGAAGCAAATTAAACAGAAGTCAGTTGGAAAGTTGTTTTAAAATCTGAAACATAAAAGAAAAAAATGGCTTTTATGTCCCTTGAATTTGCTTTTTTATATTGCTTTCCAACAAAAGAAGTAATGTCCCATTCTTCATTCAATCTACATGGAAAAATGTGGCCTGATCATGTAAGTCACAGTTATAAACAAAATCTAAACTAATACCAAACAGTCACAGTGCAAAAAGCAGGCTGCAAAAAGTAAGTGTACCTCTTCATTAATAGCTATTTCTTCTGTTATGTGTGATCAGTCCACGGGTCATCATTACTTCTGGGATATAACTCCTCCCCAACAGGAAATGCAAGAGGATTCACCCAGCAGAGCTGCATATAGCTCCTCCCCTCTACGTCAGTCCCAGTCATTCTCTTGCACCCAACGACTAGATAGGATGTGTGAGAGGACTATGGTGATTATTCTTAGTTTTTATGACTTCAATCAAAAGTTTGTTATTTTAAAATAGCACCGGAGCGTGTTATTACTTCTCTGGCAGAGTTTGAGGAAGAATCTGTCAGAGTTTTTTACTATGATTTTAACCGGAGTAGTTAAGATCATATTGCTGTTCTCAGCCATCTGAGGGAGGTAAAGGCTTCAGATCAGGGGACAGCGGGCAGATGAATCTGCATTGAGGTATGTAGCAGTTTTTATTTTCTGAATGGAATTGATGAGAAAATCCTGCCATACCGTTAAAATGACATGTATGTATACACTTCAGTATTCTGGGGATGGTATTTCACCGGAACTACTCTGTTAAAGGTCACTAATCCTTTTTAATAACTATTTATCATGTTAAACGTTTTTGCTGGAATGTAGAATCGTTTACATTGCTGAGGTACTGTGTGAATAAATATTTGGGCATTATTTTCCACTTGGCAGTTTTTTTGCTTTAATTGTGACAGTTTCGTTTCTCTTCACTGCTGTGTGGGAGAGGGAGGGGCCGTTTTTGGCGCTCTTTGCTACGCATCAAAAAATACCAGTCAGTTACTTTTATTTTTCCTGCATGATCCGGTTCATCTCTGATAGATCTCAGGGGTCTTCAAACTTCTTTGAAGGGAGGTAAATTCTCTCAGCAGAGCTGTGAGAATTCTTATAGTGACTGTGAATAAAAACGTTGCTTTGTATTTTTTATGTCAAATTTAATTATTGTTATTTTACTAATGGGAACAAACCTTTGCTAAAAGTTTTGTTATTTTAAAGTTTGATGCTATAACTGTTTTTCAGTTCATTATTTCAACTGTCATTTAATCGTTAGTACCTCTTTGAGGCACAGTACATTTTTTTTTGCTAAAAAAGATTATAACCAAGTTGTAAGTTTTTTTGCTAGTGTGTTAAACATGTCTGACTCAGAGGAAGATATCTGTGTCATTTGTTCCAATGCCAAGGTGGAGCCCAATAGAAATTTATGTACTAACTGTATTGATGCTACTTTAAATAAAAGTCAATCTGTACAATGTGAACAAATTTCACCAAACAGCGAGGGGAGAGTTATGCCGACTAACTCGCCTCACGCGGCAGTACCTGCATCTCCCGCCCGGGAGGTGCGTGATATTTTGGCGCCTAGTACATCTGGGCGGCCATTACAGATAACATTACAAGATATGGCTACTGTTATGACTGAAGTTTTGTCTAAATTACCAGAACTAAGAGGCAAGCGTGATCACTCTGGGGTGAGAACAGAGTGCGCTGACAATGCTAGGGCCATGTCTGATACTGCGTCACAGCTCGCAGAGCATGAGGACGGAGAGCTTCATTCTGTGGGTGACGGTTCTGATCCAAACAGATTGGACTCAGATATTTCAAATTTTAAATTTAAATTGGAGAACCTCCGTGTATTACTAGGGGAGGTCTTAGCAGCTCTCAACGATTGTAACACCGTTGCAATACCAGAGAAACTGTGTAGGTTGGATAAATACTTTGCGGTACCGGCGAGTACTGACGTTTTTCCTATACCTAAGAGACTAACTGAAATTGTTACTAAGGAGTGGGATAGACCCGGTGTGCCGTTCTCACCCCCTCCAATATTTAGAAAGATGTTTCCAATAGACGCCACCACTCGGGACTTATGGCAAACGGTCCCCAAGGTGGAGGGAGCAGTTTCTACTTTAGCTAAGCGTACCACTATCCCGGTGGAGGATAGCTGTGCTTTCTCAGATCCAATGGATAAAAAATTAGAGGGTTACCTTAAGAAAATGTTTGTTCAACAAGGTTTTATATTACAACCCCTTGCATGTATCGCGCCGATTACGGCTGCGGCAGCATTTTGGATTGAGTCGCTTGAAGAGAACCTTAGTTCATCTACGCTAGACGACATTACGGACAGGCTTAGAGTCCTTAAACTAGCTAATTCCTTCATTTCGGAGGCCGTAGTACATTTAACCAAACTTACGGCTAAGAACTCAGGATTCGCCATACAGGCACGTAGGGCGCTGTGGCTAAAATCCTGGTCAGCTGATGTTACTTCTAAGTCCAAATTACTTAATATACCTTTCAAGGGGCAGTCTTTATTTGGGCCCGGTTTGAAAGAGATTATCGCTGACATTACAGGAGGTAAGGGCCACGCCCTACCTCAAGACAAAGCCAAAGCTAAGGCTAGACAATCTAATTTTCGTCCCTTTCGGAACTTCAAAACAGGAGCAGCATCAACCTCCACTGCACCAAAACAGGAAGGAGCTGTTGCTCGTTACAGGCAAGGCTGGAAGCCTAACCAGTCCTGGAACAAGAGCAAGCAGGCCAGGAAACCTGCTGCTGCCCCAAAGACAGCATGAACCGAGAGCCCCCGATCCGGGACCGGATCTAGTGGGGGGCAGACTCTCTCTCTTCGCCCAGGCCTGGGCAAGAGATGTTCAGGATCCCTGGGCACTAGAGATCATATCTCAGGGATACCTTCTAGACTTCAAATTATCTCCCCCAAGAGGGAGATTTCATCTGTCAAGGTTGTCAACAAACCAGATAAAGAAAGAAGCGTTTCTACGCTGCGTACAAGATCTGTTAATAATGGGAGTGATCCATCCGGTTCCGCGGTCGGAACAAGGACAAGGGTTCTACTCAAACCTGTTTGTGGTTCCCAAAAAAGAGGGAACTTTCAGGCCAATCTTAGATTTAAAGATTCTAAACAAATTCCTAAGAGTTCCATCGTTCAAAATGGAAACTATTCGGACAATCTTACCCATGATCCAAGAGGGTCAGTACATGACCACAGTGGATTTAAAGGATGCTTACCTTCACATACCGATCCACAAAGATCATCACCGGTATCTAAGGTTTGCCTTCTTAGACAGGCACTACCAGTTTGTAGCTCTTCCATTCGGATTGGCTACGGCTCCAAGAATCTTCACAAAGGTTCTGGGTGCCCTTCTGGCGGTACTAAGACCGCGAGGGATTTCGGTAGCTCCATACCTAGACGACATTCTAATACAAGCTTCAAGCTTTCAAACTGCCAAGTCTCATACAGAGTTAGTTCTGGCATTTCTAAGGTCGCATGGATGGAAAGTGAACGAAAAGAAGAGTTCTCTTTTTCCTCTCACAAGAGTTCCATTCTTGGGGACTCTTATAGATTCTGTAGAAATGAAGATTTACCTGACAGAGGACAGGTTAACAAAGCTTCAAAATGCATGCCGTGTCCTTCATTCCATTCAACACCCGTCAGTAGCTCAATGCATGGAGGTGATCGGCTTAATGGTAGCGGCAATGGACATAGTACCTTTTGCACGCCTACACCTCAGACCTCTGCAATTATGCATGCTAAGTCAGTGGAATGGGGATTACTCAGATTTGTCCCCTACTCTGAATCTGAATCAAGAGACCAGAAATTCTCTTCTATGGTGGCTTCATCGGCCACACCTGTCCAGGGGGATGCCATTCAGCAGGCCAGACTGGACAATTGTAACAACAGACGCCAGCCTACTAGGTTGGGGCGCTGTCTGGAATTCTCTGAAGGCTCAGGGACTATGGAATCAGGAGGAGAGTCTCCTTCCAATAAACATTCTGGAATTGAGAGCAGTTCTCAATGCCCTTCTAGCTTGGCCCCAATTAACAACTCGGGGGTTCATCAGGTTTCAGTCGGACAACATCACGACTGTAGCTTACATCAACCATCAGGGAGGGACAAGAAGCTCCCTAGCAATGGTGGAAGTATCAAAGATAATTCGCTGGGCAGAGTCTCACTCTTGCCACCTGTCAGCAATCCACATCCCGGGAGTGGAGAACTGGGAGGCGGATTTCTTGAGTCGCCAGACTTTTCATCCGGGGGAGTGGGAACTTCATCCGGAGGTCTTTGCCCAAATACTTCGACGTTGGGGCAAACCAGAGATAGATCTCATGGCGTCTCGCCAGAACGCCAAACTCCTCGCTACGGGTCCAGATCCAGGGATCCGGGAGCGGTTCTGATAGATGCTTTGACAGCACCTTGGAACTTCGGGATGGCTTATGTGTTTCCACCCTTTCCGCTGCTTCCTCGATTGATTGCCAAAATCAAGCAGGAGAGAGCATCAGTGATTCTAATAGCGCCTGCATGGCCACGCAGGACTTGGTATGCAGATCTAGTGGACATGTCATCCTGTCCGCCTTGGTCTCTACCTCTAAGACAGGACCTTCTGATACAGGGTCCATTCAAACATCAAAATCTAACTTCTCTGAAGCTGACTGCTTGGAAATTGAACGTTTGATTTTATCAAAACGTGGTTTTTCTGAGTCGGTTATTGATACCCTGATACAGGCTAGGAAGCCTGTTACCAGAAAGATTTACCATAAAATATGGCGTAAATACCTATACTGGTGCGAATCCAAACATTACTCATGGAGTAAGGTTAGGATCTCTAGGATATTGTCCTTTCTACAAGAAGGGTTAGAAAAGGGTTTATCAGCTAGTTCATTAAAGGGACAGATTTCAGCTCTGTCCATCTTGTTACACAGGCGTCTGTCAGAAAATCCAGACGTCCAGGCTTTTTGTCAGGCTTTAGCTAGGATCAAGCCTGTGTTTAAAGCTGTTGCTCCGCCATGGAGTTTAAACTTAGTTCTTAACGTTTTACAGGGTGTTCCATTTGAACCCCTTCATTCCATTGATATAAAATTGTTATCTTGGAAAGTTCTGTTTTTAATGGCTATTTCCTCGGCTCGAAGAGTCTCTGAGTTATCAGCCTTACATTGTGATTCTCCTTATCTGATTTTTCACTCAGACAAGGTAGTTCTGCGTACTAAACCTGGGTTCTTACCTAAGGTGGTCACTAACAGGAATATCAATCAAGAGATTGTTGTTCCATCCTTGTGTCCAAATCCTTCTTCAAAGAAGGAACGTCTTCTACACAATCTGGATGTAGTTCGTGCCCTCAAGTTCTACTTGCAGGCAACTAAAGATTTTCGCCAAACTTCTTCCCTGTTTGTCGTTTATTCTGGACAGAGGAGAGGTCAAAAAGCTTCTGCTACCTCTCTCTCTTTTTGGCTTCGTAGCATAATACGTTTAGCCTATGAGACTGCTGGTCAGCAGCCTCCTGAAAGAATTACAGCTCACTCCACTAGAGCTGTGGCTTCCACTTGGGCCTTTAAGAATGAGGCCTCTGTTGAACAGATTTGCAAGGCTGCAACTTGGTCTTCGCTTCATACTTTTTCCAAATTTTACAAATTTGACACTTTTGCTTCTTCGGAGGCTATTTTTGGGAGAAAGGTTCTTCAGGCAGTGGTTCCTTCTATATAATGAGCCTGCCTATCCCTCCCGTCATCCGTGTACTTTTGCTTTGGTATTGGTATCCCAGAAGTAATGATGACCCGTGGACTGATCACACATAACAGAAGAAAACATAATTTATGCTTACCTGATAAATTCCTTTCTTCTGTTGTGTGATCAGTCCACGGCCCGCCCTGTTTTAAGGCAGGTAAATATCTTTTAAATTATACTCCAGTCACCACTTCACCCTTGGTTACTCCTTTCTCGTTGATTCTTGGTCGAATGACTGGGACTGACGTAGAGGGGAGGAGCTATATGCAGCTCTGCTGGGTGAATCCTCTTGCATTTCCTGTTGGGGAGGAGTTATATCCCAGAAGTAATGATGACCCGTGGACTGATCACACAACAGAAGAAAGGAATTTATCAGGTAAGCATAAATTATGTTTTGTTGTCAGGAGCTTCAAATAAGGAGATGAGGTTGGAAGTTTGGGTTGCACATAGGGTTGCCACATTGTCAATGTTTTCCTGGACACTTATGAGTTAAATATGATGCAGGGGGAGCATGAATTGTGCCTCTGGACATCACAGGGACAGTGCTAATCAACAGCACAATACATGTTCCTCCCTGCACATCCTACAGAATGTGTTACCCATGAGTGTCCAGGAAAACATGGCCAAAGTGGCAACCCTAGTTGCACAGGTGCCCTACCCCTTAAATAAAGGCAACAAAGCCAGGTTACTGACACATCTGTTCTCAAGAAAGACAAGAAAGTGTCCAGGTGAATGTCAGGGTAACGGTTCATGACCTCAAGCTTAAGAGGTTGGGCTCCATGTATCACTTGGTGGGTGGATGAGGTTGCCGTTATGAAGCTTGTACGTCCAGCCTTGCGGCAAGTGGGCAGCATCCATTACCCACATTTAACATTGCAGTAGCCGCTGCTTGTGCAATGCTTCCCCTGCTCACGCTGAAAAAAAAGATTCCCAAATTAGA
The DNA here is from genome assembly GCF_027579735.1 of Bombina bombina. Classification (NCBI taxonomy): domain Eukaryota; kingdom Metazoa; phylum Chordata; class Amphibia; order Anura; family Bombinatoridae; genus Bombina; species Bombina bombina. The sequence continues at coordinate 641,982,071 of NC_069501.1, read as the reverse complement.
TTTTGTGGCATGACCTGAAGAGGGCTTTGCAATCAATACTACCCAGAAATGATTATAAACTGAAACAGACTTGTAGGGCGAGATGGGCCAAAATTAATCAAATTTAACATTATGTAAGTCTTATAAGCCGCTACAGAAGACGCTTGGTGGAGGTTCAGTTACAGGAAATGTTGGATGGAGGTTGACGCTGCTATAGGAGGGGTCTACAAGTTACTAAATTCCACGGTCCACTTACTTTTTCCAGCCTGCACTGGGAATTATTACTCAATGTCTTCAATAAAAATGTGAAAAGTACAACTGTTTGTGTGTTATTAGTTTAGACCACTGGTTTTCAAACCTGTCATCAGGCCTCCCTAAAAGGCCAGATTTTGAGGATATCTGAACTGGAGCACAGGTGAAATAATCAGCTGTTTAAAGGGATAGTAAACCCAAAATGTGTTTTTCATGATTCAGATAGAGCATGCAATTTTAAGCAACTTTCTAATTTAATCCTATCATCAATTTTTCTTTGTTCACTTGCTATCTTTATTTGAAAAGGCAGGAATGAAAGCTTTGGAGCCGGCCTTTTCTTTGTTCAGTACCCTGGATAGGGCTTGCTGATTGGTGCCTTCATTTAGCCATCCAATCAGCAAGCACAACCCAGGTTCTCAACCTAAAATGGGCCAGCTCCAACGCTTTATTCCTGCTTTTTCAAATAAAGATAGCAAGAGACGAAGAAAAAATAATTGAAGTAAATTAGAAAGCTGCTTAAAATTGCGTGCTCTATCCGAATCATGAAAGAAAAAAATTGTGTTTAGTATCCCTTTAATAAACATGGTTAGTTTACCTGCTCTCTCCCAATGTAATCCTGCAAACCTGGCCTGTTGGGGAGGCCTGAGGGCAGGTTTGAAAACCAGTAGTTTAGACCAATTGTTTTTGTCTATATTTGGGACTTGATGACAATCAGAGCACATTTTACGATTAATCGATGCAGAAATGCAGGTGATTACAAATGAGTCACAATCTTTTTCTTTCATCTATATAACAGTGTTCATGGATCATCATTTTGCTAAAACAACTAAGGCACAAGCCCTATGTGTCATACTTCTGTTATTCAGCTATGCCTGCATGTTTGTTTACTTTTTTCTATCTCTCATGCGTGTTTCAGTCTCTTGTTCTGTTGCACCTAGAGGTATTGATAACATCTAGCAACAACAGATTTCTCATAGTTAGATACTTGTTAGCAACACAATGAAACTTGCACTGCTAATATTAGTGACAAAGCACCCAATGTGGTTCTATAAATAATAGCAGCTTCTGATGGCTGCTCACTTGCGCTTGCAGCAAGGCTTTTATTCTATCCTTTTTTTTTCCATTTTTCAAAATCTTCACAAGTAAAGACGTATGTTAAAGGGACACTGAACCCACATTTTTTCTTTCGTGATTCAGATAGAGCATGAAGTTTTAAGCAACTTTCTAATTGACTCCTATTATCAAATATTCTTTATTCTCTTGGTATCTTTTTTTGAAATGCAAGAATGTAAGTTTAGATGCCGGCCCATTTTTGGTGAACAACCTGGGTTGTCCTTGCTGATTGGTGGATAAATTCATCCACCAATAAAAAAATGCTGTCTAAAGTCCTGAACCAAAAAAAAAGCTTAGATGCCTTCCTTTTCAAATAAATATAGCAAGAGAACGAAGAAAAATTGATAATAGGAGTAAATTAGAAAGTTGCTTAAAATTGCATGCTGTATCTGAATCACGAAAGAGAAATACAGGGAGTGCAGAATTATTAGGCAAGTTGTATTTTTGAGGATTCATTTTATTATTGAACAACAACCATGTTCTCAATGAACCCAAAAAACTCATTAATATCAAAGCTGAATATTTTTGGAAGTAGTTTTTAGTTTGTTTTTAGTTTTAGCTATTTTAGGGGGATATCTGTGTGTGCAGGTGACTATTACTGTGCATAATTATTAGGCAACTTAACAAAAAACAAATATATACCCATTTCAATTATTTATTTTTACCAGTGAAACCAATATAACATCTCAACATTTACAAATATACATTTCTGACATTCAAAAACAAAACAAAAACAAATCAGTGACCAATATAGCCACCTTTCTTTGCAAGGACACTCAAAAGCCTGCCATCCATGGATTCTGTCAGTGTTTTGATCTGTTCACCATCAACATTGCGTGCAGCAGCAACCACAGCCTCCCAGACACTGTTCAGAGAGGTGTACTGTTTTCCCTCCTTGTAAATCTCACATTTGATGATGGACCACAGGTTCTCAATGGGGTTCAGATCAGGTGAACAAGGAGGCCATGTCATTAGATTTTCTTCTTTTATACCCTTTCTTGCCAGCCACGCTGTGGAGTACTTGGACGCATGTGATGGAGCATTGTCCTGCATGAAAATCATGTTTTTCTTGAAGGATGCAGACTTCTTCTTGATGTCATTAGACCACACCCCTTCTCATTACAGAGATGCACATCACCTAATATGCTTAATTGGTAGTAGGCTTTCGAGCCTATACAGCTTGGAGTAAGACAACATGCATAAAGAGGATGATGTGGTCAAAATACTCATTTGCCTAATAATTCTGCACTCCCTGTAGGAGCAGGTCCTCTTTGTAGCAAAAATAAATTTTTCAGCCAGCAGGTCCTATTTGTGGCAATAAATACATTATTATAATTATTATTATCAAGACTGGTGTTTTTTTTAGTTAGATTAGAGGTAGCCCTTGCCTTACAAAAGTCTGCCCACCCCTGCTCTAAATAAACCAAATGTTTTGTGAGAAGCAAAAAAAAAGTGATTAGATGGCCATTTTTTTTGCTTCCAATAGCACATATTATGTAAGAACTTCCAAATAAATCTCTAGTATTTTGGCAAGACTTCATACAAATGAATATTAACAATATATCATTCTAAGTTGCTTTAAATAATATGTCATTGTTAGCTAGATTATGTGCAGTTGCATCTATGTGTATAAGACTTTTATTGTGTGATTATAATTTTTTTTAATTTTTTTTTATATTACCTTATTGCTTTCTGATTCGTAGATTGTATGATTGTGTGTGTTGATATCTTATATGGCCTCTGTTTTATCAGTTTTCTTACTCACATATTTGTTTCTTATATTAAAAGACAAAAGCACACTAACTATTCAGTATCAGATCTTAAAGCACATAATGAACACTTAAGTATAAGATTTTCTGCAATATTGTATGTAATATATTTAGCAAATCATTTTGGAACTGAGCCATATATCCGGTGCAAAGTTAGAGAAAATAGCAATACATTTGCCCACAAAAAATGCTCAGAGATTTATAGTCTAGATGCAGTCTGAGATGGGAATAGTTCTGTATTACTTGTATGTGATATGCTATGGAGAGTTGCTAGTTTATATAATACATGCATATTTTTTTGGATAACTTTAAATGTAAGCTCTGCCGACCGGTTTGTATTGTATTTAATTTTCAGGGTTGTATACATTGGCTCTGGAATATGAAAAACTGAGACCAAACAAATACTAAAATGATTATTGTATGATCAGCTTACATTTAGTCATAATCAGATTTGCTTCCATTTTTAACCTCTGACAGCATCTTCTAGCGGAAGAAATCACAGCTGGCAAGCTGATATGTTCATAGAATGTCGTTCTCTTGCCAAAGTATTATGAGGTAATATAATCTCAAATGAAAGACATGCCAGTGTTGCTTGGGCCGTATTGACTCAGCTACTGGGCTTGCGTACTTTGCTGAAAGAGGGGGAATGTGAAACACACTGAATACTGCTAAAGACATGATGAATACCTTCAGCACCAAGAACTCAAAAGTCAAAGCTAGACCTACATGAGAGGTTCACTTTACTGCAGCCTGACTCGTGTCAAGGAGCCTCTTGTGAAATATGAAGTTGAAACCAAAGCTACAAACTGCTAGAACATTACACACTGTACTACCTCGCTGAGAAGTTATTCATCCTAATATATTAGAATGTTACACACTTTGACTGTTTATAAAGTCCCTGTGCAAAACACAATGCAGTACATGAAAATATTATGTTTTGTCAGTGTTATGCATATTGGGATTTTTTAATTTTTTTGCAGACGCAATAGTTAAAAGGACATTAAAGGGCAATTAAACCCCAAAAAATGATTTCACGATTCAGATAAAGAATACAGTTTTAAACAACATTCCAATTTACTTCTATTATCTAATTTGGTGCAATCTTTAGATATCCTTTGTTACAAAAAATAGCAATGCACATTGGTGAGCCAATCACATGAGGCATCTATGTGCAGCCACCAATCAGAAGCTACTGAGCCTATCTAGATATGCTTTTTAGGAAAGAATATCAAGAGAATAAAGCAAATTATATAATTGAAGTAAATTAGAAAGTTGTTTAAAATGGTATTCTCTATCGGAATCATGAAAGAAAAAATTTGTTTAATGTCCCTTTAAATCCAATTTCTTAGTGGAGTATAGCAATGTTCCTCTTAAATGTCATCAAGCAATCTATGCCTTTGATTTATCTGAAAGAATAATCATTTACAAAAATTTGTGCTGCAAGTCTTGTATTGTCACCTGCCCCTATTCTATTCCCCCCCCCCCCCCAATAAAATAAAAGGAGGAAAAGGAGCCTCATGGTGCAGTAACAACCAAACACAGGGACACAATAGGTATCATTACAGGAAGCACTATCTGGGGCTGAAGGAGCAGACTGAGTCCTCTCAGTTACCCAGCAAACTGATCACTGGATACTATTTTAAAATTGAAACATGGAGCAAACTTAAATTACTGGATGTTTTTTAAAAAAAAGTTATAAGCTTTATTAAAACAAACAAACTCCCTATATATATATATATATTAAATTTGAAGATTGCAGCACTCTCACAGACTCTTGCAAACTCAGCGATATTCGCACCAGGGTGCATCAAAGATACAATAAGTAAAATGAAGAAAATGCACTCTCTGGATTTAAAAGTCTCAATAAGCTTTACTGTGTGACGTTTCGAGGCTTTCACCCCTTCCTCAGACAAAAAAATTGTGAACAATGAAAAAATATAAAGACATACATAAGCCCTCCCCTCAGTGCACCACCAATAACATGTGAGCCTGTATCCATTGCAGTCAATTTGCTTAATTAACCTTTAGCCATACACTGATATCCTCATATGATACAGTACAATAAACCAACAAATACAAATAGTGATATAATATATACATCTATGCAAATATGTAACAGTTCTATAGTGCATAGTGTTTTAATTCTAGTTTAATACCTGTATAGCCCTAATTAATGCTCTTATTGTTCTAGCTGAGCAGAACGGAAAGGGAATAGGAAAAGGACTGTAAATTTTCAAAACCGGATTAGCCCTATATTCACTGATAGTGAACAACCATTACATGTGTTTAACATTTGGTTTAACATGTTCATGTACAATTATACAGCCCAACTTTATGCTTATGCAATATAGATGTATATATTATGTCACTATTTGTATTTGTTGGTTTATTGTACTGTATCATATGAGGATATCAGCGTATGGCTAAAGGTTAATTAAGCAAATTGACTGCAATGGATACAGGCTAACATGTTACTGGTGGTGCACTGAGGGGAGGGGCTTATGTATGTCTTTATATTGTTTCATTGTTCACAATTTTTTTGTCTAAGGAAGGGGTGAAAGCCTCGAAACGTCACACAGTAAAGCTTATTGAGACTTTTAAATCCAGAGAGTACATGTTCTTCATTTTACTTATATATACACACACATAAACACTCACTGGCCACTTTATTAGGTACACCTTACTAGTACCAGGTTGAACCCCCTTTTGCCTTCAGAACTGCCTTAAATCTTTGTGGCATAGATTCAACAAGGTGTTGGAAACATTCCTCAGATATTTTGGTTCATATTGACATGATAGCATCACACAGTTGCTGCAGATTTGTCAGCTGCACATCCATGATGCAAATCTCCCATTCCACCACATCCCAAAGGTGCTCTATTGGATTGAGATCTGATGACTGTGGAGGCCACTGGAGTACAGTGAACTCATTGTCATGTTCAAGAAACCAGTTTGAGATTATTTGAGTTTTGTGACATGGTGCATTATCCTGCTGGAAGTAGCCATCAGAAGATGGGTACACTGTAGTCATAAAGGAATGGACATGGTCAGCAACAATACTCTGGTAGGCCATGGCATTTAAACAATGCTCAATTGGTTCTAAGGGGCCCAAAATGTGCCAAGAAAATTTCCCCCACACCATTACACCACCACCACCAGCCTGAACCGTTGATACAAGGCATGATGGATCCATGCTTTCATGTTGTTTATGCCAAATTCTGACCCCACCATCTGAATGTCGCAGCTGACTCATCAGACCAGGCAATGTTTTTTTCAATCTTCTATTGTCCAATTTTGGTGAGCCTGTGCGAATTGTAGCCTCAGTTTCCTGTTCTTAGCTGACAGGAGGGCACCCGGTGTGGTCTTCTGCTCCTGTAGCCCATCTGCTTCAAGGTTCCATGTGTTGTGCCATCAGAGATGGTATTCTGCATACCTTGGTTGTAACGAGTGGTTATTTGAGTTACTGTTGCCTTTCTATCATCTCTAACCAGTCTGCCCATTCTGCTCTGACATCAACAAAGCATTTTCGTCCACACAACTGACGCTTACTGGATATTTTCTCTTTTTCAGAGCATTCTCTGTAAACCCTATAGATGGTTGTACATGAAAATCCGAGTAGATCAGCAGTTTTTGAAATACTCAGACCAGCCCGTCTAGCACCAACAATCTCGCCATGTTCAAAGTCACTTAAATCCCCTTTCTTCCCCATTCCGATGCTTGGTTTGAACTTCAGCAAGTCGTCTTCGCCACATCTAGATGCCTAAATGCATTGAGTTGCTGCCATGTGATTGGCTGATTAGCAATTTGTGTTACCAAGCAATTGAATAGGTGTACCTAATAAAGTGGCCGGTGAGTGTATATGTATGTATATATATATATATATATATATATATATATGTGTGTATGTTTGTGTATATATATATATATATATATATATACTGTGTGTATATATATATATATATATATATATACATACATACATACATACATACATACATACAAACAAACATGCATACATACCAATTTTGTGTTTCAAACCAAATCTAAATGTCTATCCAAAAAAAAAAAGAGAAAGAGCAACTCTTGGAATAAAATAAATAAAGATAAAACTTTTTATTGCAACATATTAGAAAGCTATAATGTCACTTTGATAAATCCAAACCTTCTTACCAAAATATTGTCATGTAAAAAATGCAAATAAAAGAATAATTGCTCTACTGTTCTTTTTAACTATATCCAGTTTAGATGTACAGAAATGTACAAGACCTTGAAAAGTCATAATTATTTCTGCAGTTCATTAGAATAAGGAAAGTTATTAATTTCTTGTTGCTACATTGGATCCTGTTCACACATCTAAATCTTGCTGACGCATATGAACATGAAATACACCCTAACCAAAACTCACATTAAAATTACTAGGGCTTAAAAATAATGCGGCCAGTGAACCTTTGGACTCTACTTAAAAGTTTGTAACCGACAGCTGTTGTTGGCTTTCTTAGACTGCCATTGGCAGAGGAATGACCCTATAAAATAACGGGGTTGAGTAGGAGTACAAATTCCTCATTACTTTCTGTGTCTTACTTCTTTAGCTCTTTTAATGGCCCACATGTGCATTATAATTGAATGCATGGTTTTTGGTATTAAAAAAAAAAAAGTAGCACCCACTAAAAGTATTTCAGTGTATTTGATACCTATACATAGCTCTTTCTTTTGAGAGGAAATACAACTGTAAAACAAATATTAATTTCATAGCTGGAATAATATTCTCTATTTTCATATGGCATTGAGGGTTATATTAAACATTAAGGAGAGACTTTCCATACAATTGAATTGATCTGGCTTGCTATTTGAGAGCTGTAGATGGCACTTGCCTACATAAACAATACAAAAGGATTAAATATGCATTTTATAAATTGAAAATGAGAAATGTATTCAAAAGTTGTGTTTGATTATACGTAACTTAGCAATAGCTTCTATGATGATATGTCCAACCTAAGGTACAGGAATCATAATATGAAGATCCAGTGATAATGTCAATGACCATTTGCAAAACCACAATAAGTGGCTACCTTTTTGCATCATTCAATTGATGTCCAATTTGACAATGTGTATATGTAGAATGTGTTACATGTCTTTATTTAACAATTGCTATTTTAAATTCTTGGCTTTGGCACGCGCAGGTGCGCTAATGGTTAACAGTTTTAGCACAGTTTTTAGAGAGCCTTTTTCATGATATAATCCTTTCCTGTGTTGCTTTTACTTATTCAGTGTGTAAGGAAGACTATCAGGATTAGTGGTAATGCTCTCTAATCAACAGAGCTTGTTTTCAGATTTGGGGTACAAATGTTATTATCTGGTGTGCTTTTTTTCTATGTAAGCCTTTTAATATATGCACATTTTTTTAGCGCTTATTTGCCAGTACCTTATTATTATTATTGTTACTGTTTCCCTTGTTTTTCTTCTTTTCGGGGATAACTATTTCTGTGCTATATACTGCTTATTTGCTTCAGTCTATCTCTGATACTTAAGCTAGTTCCTTACTGGTACTATGGAGCAAACTGGTCTATCAGCTGATCATCTAGAAGGGAGACCCTCTAATACTTTTAAAGCCTTCCAATTTTTGTTTGCTTTGTAAGGATTCTCAGGTGTGTTCCCCGGCTCAGCTTTGTACCTCATTTCCTCGGTCTGTTTCTAACCATAAACAGGGTTTTACTGCACTTCAAAGTGTGAAAAGATTTCTTTCATGTAATTAGCAAGAGTCCATGAGCTAGTGACGTATGGGATATACATTCCTACCAGGAGGGGCAAAGTTTCCCAAACCTTAAAATGCCTATAAATACACCCCTCACCACACCCACAATTCAGTTTTACAAACTTTGCCTCCTATGGAAGTGGTGAAGTAATTTTTGCTAGATTCTACGTTGATATGCGCTTCGCAGCAGGCTGAAGCCCGGTTTTCCTCTCAGAGTGCAGTGAATGTCAGAGGGATGTGAAGAGAGTATTGCCTATTTGAATACAATGGCCTTCCTCTAGGGGATCTATTTCATAGGTTCTCTGTTATCGGTCGTAGAGATTTCTTCTCCTACCTCCCTTTTCAGATAGACGATATACTCTTATATACCATTACCTCTACTGATTCTCGTTTCAGTACTGGTTTGGCTATCTTCTATATGTAGATGAGTATCTTAGGGTAAGTAAATCTTATTTCTATTTATGACACTCAAAGCTATGGTTGGGCACTTTATATGTAAAGTTCTAAATATATGTGTTTTAAACTTATATTTGCCATGATTCAGGATAATCAGTATTCCTTCATTCAGACTGTCAGTTTCATTTTTTTGGGAAAATGCATATAAATTTTATTTTTTCTTACCTTAAAATTTTCAATTGACTTTTTTTCAAAATTGCGGGCTGTTAGGCTCGCGGGTGCAGAAAATGCTTCTATTTATTGCGTCATTCTTGGCGCAATACTTTTTTGGCGCAAAAATTTCGTCATTTCCGGCGTCATAGTTGGCGCCAGAAGTTTTCACATAATTGCGTCATTTTTGACGTATGTGTATTGTGGACGTTTTTTTGGCGCCAAAAAATATGGGCGTCATTCTTGGTGCAAAAATGTGTGGGCGTTATACTTGGCGCCAAAAATGTGGGCGTCATACTTGGCGCCAGTTTTTTTCACATTATTTCAGTCTCACTTTTCAGTTACTTCTGGTTTTCTAGAAGCCTGTTTCATTTTTTCCCATTCCTGAAACTGTCATTTAAGGAATTTGATAATTTTGCTTTATATGTTGTTTTTTCTATTACATATTGCAAGATATTCCAAAAACTGTTCCTGTATCAGAAAATACTGAGGGATTCCTGATGACTGATTTCAGTCCTTCCAAAGCTAAGTTCATTTATTTTAATGTTATGAATGTTTATCTTTAGCTATGGTTTGTAATAAGTTATTATGATAAACTTTTACATGCAGAGTCCATTAGTATTTATGCATTATCTGTTGCTATTCTTTTTACATCTAATGTACAAGATATATTTAGGAATTTATAAGATTATTTTTCTGATTCTATTCTAAAGGCTTTGTCTGCCATCCCGCCTGTTAATAAAATTTTTAGGTCTTTTTAAAACTTCTCATTTAGTTAATGAAGTTTCAAATGACCAACAACATACTGAATTATCCTTCTCTGATGGTGTTTTTTCTCATTCAGAATATTCTTCATCAGATACTGACACTAACAAATCTACTTTTTTATTTTTAAATAGAGTACATTCGTTCTTTGTTGTAAAGGTGTTGATTATTTTGGATATTAAAGTAACTAGTTCTTTTGATTAAGACTAGCTAACATTTAAATTCTGCTTATTAACCTTCTGTGGTTTCTTCAGACGTTTTCTCTAGTTCCTGATACTAGGGAATGGAATAGGCCGGGAATTTCTTTTATTCCTTCTTTAAGGTTTTTAAATTGTATCCTTTGCCCGCAGTTAGTTTTAAGTTTTGAGGAAAGATTCCCCAAGTTAATGGGGCTATCTCTACTCTTGCTTAACATACTACTATTCCTATAGTAAATAGTATTTTTTTTTTTTTTTCTTCAGATAGGAAACTTGTATCTAATTTAAGGAAAATTATTTATTTTCAGGTCCTTTTCTTAGGCCTGCAATTTATTTGGCTGATGTCGCAATTGCTTCAACTTTCTGGTTGGATACTTTAGTGCAACAAGTATCGGATTATGATTTGTTTAGCATTGTTAAGTTGATCAACATGCTAATAATTTCATTTGTGTTGTCATTTTTTTGATATTTTCGCAAATGAGGTTTAATCTATGTCTTTAGCTATTTTAGCTAGAAGAACTTTGTGACTTCAATCTTGGAATGCTAATTTGATTTCTAAATTCCATATTTCTTTTTTTCCAAGGTAATCAATTATTTGGTTCACAATTGGATTCAATTCTTCTACTGTTACTCTGGGCTTCAAGATTGAGCTCTAAGACTAAATCTTAAGCTTATATTAGTTTTTGTTCTTACTAAGGAACGGAATCCTATTTCTTCCCCAAGTAACATGTTTATAATTGGAAATTTACTTCATTCAATTTAAGGCATTTTAAATATCAAAGTCAGCTCCCCAAATTTGCATGTAGGTGCGGTTCTTATTCCAGTTTAGCTGGTAAGGGGCAGGTTAAGACTTTTTAAAGATTGTTTGGTTCAATTCGGTCCAAACTTCTTAGATTTTGGGTACAGAATAGGATTCAGAGTACAACCGCCTGTGAGAAGTCTTTTTTTCTCTAACATATTCCAGCTATTCCAGTAAGGCTCACACTTTCCTGAAGTGTGTTTCAAACCTGTATGTATTGGGTACTTGTGAAGTGCGGCTGGTCACCCGTTGGGGCTCAAGGCGCTGCTCAGACCTGGAGTTTTCTGGGGTATTTATACCATTTCCATTTTAGGAACAGGGTTTGGGGGTTTTATTCAAAACTATTCATTGTCCCAACGATAGAAAATCTTTTTGAATTGTCATAAGTGTACCATCTTTTAGAATGGTGTTTATATGGTCTATTCTGCCTTTTGGTCAGTGAGGGCATTATTTGCTTACAATAGATGCATATCTTCATTTTCTGTTTTCATTCAGATTATTTTCATTTTCTGAGATTCTCTTTTTTTGACAAGCATTACCAATTTGATGCTTTTCCATCTGGTCTAGCGACAGCTCTAAGAATCTTTTCAAGGTTCTCAGTGTTTCCTTATTTGGACAGTCTTGTGGTACTGGCTCAGTCTTTTCGTTCTGCGGAATCTCATACGATTCAACTTTTGTTGTTTCTTCAAGACATGGTTAGAGGATCTTTTTATCAAAAGCTCTTTCATTCCTCAGACAAGGGTCACCTTTTTTAGGTTTTCAGATAGATTGTGTCAATGTCTTTGTCTCTTAACAGACAAGTGACAATTTTATTGGGTTCCGTTTGTCGGAACCTTCTGTCTCTATTATTTCCTTCAGTTGTTATATGCATGGAAGTTTTAGGTGTCATGGCTGCAGCATTGGATTCGATTCCCTTTGCTCATTTTCATAGGAAACCTTTCCAGTTTTTTTATGCTGAATTAATGGTGCAGGGATTCTAGGATATCACTTTTTATATCTTTGAATCCCAATGTTTAACTATCTTTGACTTGGTGGTTAGATCACCATCATATAGTTCTACGGGTCTCTTCGGTTCATTCAACCTGGACCATGATCACTACAGACGCGAGTCTTTTAGGTTGGGAGGCTGTCTGGGGATCTCTGTCAGCACAAGGGGTTTGGAAATCTCAGGAGGCGAGATTACCATTCGATATTTTGGAACTCCGTGCATTTCTCAGAGTTCTTCAGTTTTGGCTTCTTTTTGAAGAAAGAGACGTTTATTGTTTTTCAGACAGACAATGTCACAACTGTGGCGTATGTCAATCATCAGTGTGGGACTCTCAGTCCTTAGGCTGTGAAAGAAGTATCTTGGATACTTGCTTGGGCTAAATCTAGCTCTTGTCTAATTTCTGCGGTCGATTTCCCAGGTATAGACAATTGGGAAGCGGATTATCTCTGTTTAACAAGCTTTACATCCGGGAGAATGGTCTTTTTACCCAGATGTGTTTTTTTCAAATTGTTCAGATGTGAGGGCTTCCAGAAATAGATCTGATGGCATCTCATCTAAACAAGGAACTTCCCAGGGGTCTATTCAGGTCCAGGGATCCTCAGGCAGAAGCATTGTATGCATTGACACTTCCTTGGAGTTTTCAATCTGCCTATATTTTTTCGCCTCTGGTTCTTCTTTTTAGAGTGATTTTCAAAATCATCAGGGAGCAATCTTTTGTGTTGCTGGTGGCTCCAGCATGGCCACACAGGTTTTGGTATATGGTTCTTGTTCGGATGTCCAGTTGCCAATCTTGGTCACTTCCATTAAGGCCAGACCTTATATCTTAACATTCGTTTTTTCTATCAGGAACTCAAATTATTAATTTGATGGTATGGAAATTTAGCGCTTAGTACTTAGTCATAGAAGTTTCTCTGACTCAGTGATTAATACTATGTTGCAGGCTCATAAATCTGTGTCTAGTAAGATTTATTATCGAGTTTGGAAGATTTACATCTCGTGATGCTCTTCTCATAAATTCTCTTGGCATTCTTTTAGAATTCCTAGGATTTTATAGTTTCTTCAGGATGGTTTGGATAAGGGTTTTTGTCTGCAGGTTCTTTGAAAGGACAAATCTCTGCTTTTTCTGTGCTGTTTTCACAGAAAAAGTTGCTAATCTTTCTGTTATTCATTGTTTTGCTCAGGCTTTGGTTCGTATCAAGCCTGTCATTTAAGCCAATTTCTCCTCCTTGGAGTCTTAATTTGGTTCTGAGGGCTTTACAGGATCTTCCGTTTGAGCATATGCTTTCTTTGGACTTTTAAATTACTTTCATTGAAAGTATTGTTCCTTTTAGACATCTCTTCAGCTAGAACAGTTTTTGAATTTTCTGCTCTCTCTTGTGAGTCTCCTTTTTCTGATTTTTCATCAGGATAAGGTGGTTTTGCTGTCTTCATTTCGATTTTTACCTTAGTTGTGAATTCTAACAGCATTAATAGAGGAATTATTGTCCCTTTCTTGTGTCCTAATCCTAAGAATTCTTTGGAAAGATTCTTACATTCTTTGGATGTGGTAAGAGTTTTGAAATATTATGTTGAAGCTACTCAGATTTCAGAAAGACTTCTGGTCTATTTGTTATCTTTCCTGGTTTTAGGAAAGGTCAGAAGGCTTCTGACATTTCTTTGGCATCTTGGTTAAAGCTTTTGATTCATCATGCTTATTTGGAGTCGGGTTAATGCCCGCCTCAGAGGATTACGGCTCATTCTACTAGGTTAGTTTCTACTTCCTGGGCTTTTAAGAATGAAGCTTCTGTTGATCAGATTTGCAAAGCAAAGACTTGGTCTTCTTTGCATACTTTTACTAAATTCTACCATTTTGGTGTTTTCTCTTCTTCAGAAGCAGTTTTTGGTAGAATAGTATTTCAGGCAGCTGTTTCAGTTTGATTCTTCTGCTTATAATTTCAGTTTTTTTCATTATAAAAATTGAAACTTTTGATTTGGGTTGTGGATTAATTTTTCAGCGGAATTTGCTGTCTTTATTTTATCCCTCCCTCTCTAGTGACTCTTGCGTGGATGTTCCACATCTTGGGTATCTGCTATCCCATACGTCACTAGCTCATGGACTCTTGCTAATTACATGAAAGAAAACATAATTTATGTAAGAACTTACCTGATAAATTAATTTCTTTCATATTAGCAAGAGTCCATGTGGCTCACCCTTTTTTGTGGTGGTTATGATTTTTTTTTATAAAGCACAATTTTTCCAATTCCTTATTTTTTATGCTTTTGCTCCTTTCTTATCACCCCACTTCTTGGCTATTCGTTAAACTGAATTGTGGGTGTGGTGAGGGGTGTATTTATAGGCATTTTAAGGTTTGGGAAACTTTGCCCCTCCTGGTAGGAATGTATATCCCATACGTCACTAGCTCATGGACTCTTGCTAATATGAAAGAAATGAATTTATCAGGTAAGTTCTTACATAAATTATGTTTTTTAACCTATCAGAATTGCTCCTAAGAGAGTTCATCTAAACTTTCTCAAAACGTAAGATTTATATTTACTCTGCTATTTGTGAGGTTTTAGCTTACTTGCCTCCAGCCAATAAGCGCAGATGCTTGCAAGTATTTGGAGGTTGTCCTTTGTCCTTTAGGTCATCAGGCACATTGATGATAAGGGTGTCTCTGACTCTGATGATTCTTATTCTGTGGTTAACCTTGCGGCGCTATACAAATAAATAAATGATGATGATAAATGTCAGGACCCTACTACTGTGGAAGAGGATGTGCCCATATTCTTTATTACAGGACGTTTTAATTGCTTTAGAGGTAGAGAGGATTGTCCTCAGTTTAATAACCTGTTAAGTGGATTGATATTTGATATTGTTTTAAGGGAGCTCCCAAGCAGCCTTCCTCTTGATTCAGTTTCTGAACTTATTTTTAAGGAATATTAAAAGCCAGTTATTCCTACCCAGTTTAAGTCTACTTTTCCGCTTCCTTATGTTAATACAAAGATTTGGGGAACTGTTCCCAAGGTAGATGCATTTGTGTTTTGTTCATACCCTCCCTTATTCTTATATATGTGCTTATGAAAAGTAGTGAGATTCTGTGGAACAATTTATTTTTACTGCAATTAAAATCTGTATTGGTGATTAGGCATTTAGGATTACATATTCTGACCACAAATATATCTCATACATATATAGACAATATAATTATTGCTATACTTTTGCATTACTTCATAGGAATTTGTTTTGTATATGATCTAGTTATCTATAGCAGTTGCCATATCCTTCTTATTTTTTGGGCTTTCACCCATGTTTTTAATTTAATTATGAAATTAATGTTGGTTTTTTATTTCACCTTTTGTGGTATATGGTATAGTGTGCTTTTATACCATTTTCTTTTAAACTTTGTATGATTTTGTCTATACTGATAATTTCAGGTATACAGCACCTTTCCCTTTAACTATACAGTTTTGACCTTTTTAGATAAATATAAAATACCTATATTGTCATTGAATGTTTTTTTTTGTTTTAAATTCAGTATTTACCATAATGCCTTGACAAACTTTTTTGCTTGCAAAGATGATCTCTGCAATTATTTTACCATTCCTAGATTTTTTAAATTCCTGCTAGAAAGTTTTTGAATAAATATTTATCAGCTTGTTCGCTAAAGGTTCAGATTCTGTCTCTTTCTGTTTTGTTTTTTTAAGAAAATTGCTAAAATTCCTGGCTTTCAGGCCTTTGTTCCGTCTCTGATCAGAATTAAAACAGTTATTCGTCCATTGTATCCCTCCTTGGAATCTTAATCTGGTTTTAAGGGTTCTCCAAACTCCTCCTCTTGAGCTGATGCATGGTTTAGACCTTCAGCTTTTATCCTGGGAGGTTCTTTTCTTCTAGCTATTTCTTTGGCTAGAAGGGTCTCTTAGCTTTCAGTTCTGTCATGCACCTTCTTTTCTGGAGGAGGGATTTAAAGCTCTATTGTGTTTGAATCCTCATTCTCTAATTAAACATAGCATATGTGCATATGCTGCTGAAACAATAATTACTTTTAATAGAAACATTTTTGCTGATGTAAGTATATTACAAAAATGCTTCTATTTAAAACTGAAATGCATTCATGTACATTTATTTTTTTGGCCTTTCTATCCCTTTAAGCTTACTAATGCAAAAGTATCTGGATTTACTTGACTCACAGGGGTCTGATAAGTGAATCAGATTTAACTTAGATTATAACTTTAGCATGCGTAAATGGTGCATACATTAACTTAGGATCTCCCCGTCATATGAAATCTAAAAACATGCAATTTTGCAATTTTTTTCCAAACCGACTTTGGGGTAGATTATGAGTTGAGAGCTATTTACTGCTCCTGCTTGCACGTTAATATGTGAGGCCTTTTGCTTGTGTTGGGTTGCGCTCGTATTACAAAATTTGACGTGTGCAAAAATTGAAATTCGTATATTGCAATCGCGTTATCTTATTTTCCCATAGATTTCAATGGAGTGTGAAAATTAAAAAAAAAATTGCATTCCAATGTTCTTCACATAGAAGAATATGTTCTATTTATTCTTGAATAAATATTTCTATATATATCTGTTGATTTTTTGGTAAAATATATATCTATACCTATATATCTCAAACCAGTCTTCAGTCCGACCCTCCTATAGACATCCGCCTGTGTGCAAAGATACAATGTTACAGTCCAAGAAAAGATTGCACTCTCGGGTCTTTTTAACAAAGAAAATCACTCTTTAATGTAACGTTTTCGGAGACATTGTCCCCTTCATCAACATGACGATGAAGGGGACAATGTCTGCGAAAACGTTACATTAAAGAGTGATTTTCTTTTTTAAAAAGACCTGAGAGTGCAATCTTTTCTTGGACTATATATATATATATTTATATATATATAAGGGGGAGTGAGTCCGCGCTTGGTGCTAAAACTAGGTAATGTACCAGGACAAAGTGACTTGAACCAATGGTGTACTACTGAATATATATGCAAATAATTATATCCCGGTGTATATGTAATTAAATTAGTGGATATACAAGTGTAACAAGTATATATAGAGACACCAGTAAGTCTATTGCTTGTACCACTCGGGTGCAAGACCAGTCCCGCAACGGTGGATATTAATAAGGCAGTCCACAATGATGTCAGACTATAACAGCATGTGTGACAGTTCCCAAATGCCTCTAGTCTCGGGTGCTTCGTCCGGTAATGAGAGTTCCCTCTTTGAAAAGAAGATCCTCCACAAGAAGTTTTGAAAAAGATAGAGGGTGGACAAGCGCACAAGAAGTCACTCCTAGTTAAGCTCGCTTGTACTACTAAAATATGTGTATAAATGCCCACTCACGTGATTCAACCTCATCCAGTTTGAGGTATTGATAATACACTTGGTTAAAGGTGATGTATGTTCCTGATAGCCTTATATTGCTCCTACTCCGGTCCTCTTTTTCCTTTTCCTGTTAATTTCCAGGAGTATGGTCCCAAAACACAGTGTAGGCTCAGATGAATGAATCTCTTTAGAGGGGCTATGGGTGAGTGAGGCTTTGCAGGCCAAGTGTGTAAAATATAACAATTTAATGGTTAAACAAAAAAAATATGTATATACACAAAAAAGAGTCTTCAACACATGCTCATTAAAAATGCAAATACAATGCACATACTAAAAAGCCATTGATGAAGCTAAACGACTAAGCAGCATAAACGGAGATAACCCGCATTGAACATTGGATGTGAGGTTTCACACCGTTATTTCACTGCTGTTGAGTATATATAATGTATGCAAACACCAGACGTAAGTAATCCAGATTGCACAATATTGTATGCAATATATAGTTACTGTGTTGCTCCAGCTTTGCAAATAGTGTTCAGTGCGTGTGGCGAGGGGCGGAGCCTAAAGCGTTTCACAACACCATTGGTTGCTTCATATATATATATATATATATATATATATATATATATATATATAATGTATGTATATAATTATTTATAGGTATAAATATATACAGATATAAATAGGAATATTTATTTAAAAATACTTAGAACATATTCCCCTATGTGGAGAACATTGGAAATATTTTCAGTAAATATATATTTAAAACCATTATTAAATATTAATATTAAATAAACAAGCTTTCTTCTGTTATGTGTGATCAGTCCACGGGTCATCATTACTTCTGGGATATAACTCCTCCCCAACAGGAAATGCAAGAGGATTCACCCAGCAGAGCTGCATATAGCTCCTCCCCTCTACGTCACTCCCAGTCATTCTCTTGCACCCAACGACTAGATAGGATGTGTGAGAGGACTATGGTGATTATACTTAGTTTTTATAACTTCAATCAAAAGTTTGTTATTTTACAATAGCACCGGAGCGTGTTATTGCCTCTCTGGCAGAGTTTGAAGAAGAATCTACCAGAGTTTTTTATTATGATTTTAACCGGAGTAGTTAAGATCATATTGCTGTTTCTCGGCCATCTGAGGGAGGTAAAAGCTTCAGATCAGGGGACAGCGGGCAGATGAATCTGCATTGAGGTATGTAGCAGTTTTTATTTTCTGAATGGAATTGATGAGAAAATCCTGCCATACCGTTATAATAACATGTATGTATACTCTACACTTCAGTATTCTGGGGATGGTACTTCACTGGAATTACTCTGTAAAAAGTACATTAAACCTTTTAATAGGTATTTATTATGTTAAACGTTTTTGCTGGAATGTAGAATCGTTTGCATTTTCTGAGGTACTGAGTGAATAAATGTTTGGGCATTATTTTTTCCACTTGGCAGCTGCTTGTTTTAATTGTGACAGTTTCGTTTCTCTCTCACTGCTGTGTGTGAGGGGGAGGGGCCGTTTTTGGCGCTCTTTGCTACGCATCAAAAATTTCCAGTCAGTTACTCTTGTATTTCCTGCATGATCCGGTTCATATCTAACAGAACTCAGGGGTCTTCAAACTTCTTTGAAGGGAGGTAGATTCTCTCAGCAGAGCTGTGAGACTTATATATTGACTGTGATTAAAAACGTTGCTCTGTAATTTTTACGTTTCAAATTTAATTATTGTTACTTTACTAATGGGAACAAACCTTTGCTAAAAGTTGTGTTGTTTTCTAGGACTGATGCTATAACAGTTTTTCAGTTCATTATTTCAACTGTCATTTAATCGTTTAGTGCTTCTTTGAGGCACAGTACGTTTTTGTTAAATAAGATTGTAACCAAGTTGCAAGTTTATTTGCTAGTGTGTTAAACATGTCTGATTCAGAATGCATGCCGTGTCCTTCATTCCATTAAACTCCCGTCAGTAGCTCAATGCATGGAGGTGATCGGCTTAATGGTAGCAGCAATGGACATAGTACCCTTTGCACGTCTACATCTCAGACCGCTGCAATTGTGCATGCTGAGTCAGTGGAATGGGGATTACTCAGACTTGTCCCCTACTCTGAATCTGGATCAAGAGACCAGAAACTCTCTTCTATGGTGGCTTTCTCGGCCACATCTGTCCAGGGGGATGCCATTCAGCAGGCCGGACTGGACAATTGTAACAACAGACGCCAGCCTACTAGGTTGGGGCGCTGTCTGGAATTCTCTGAAGGCTCAGGGACAATGGAATCAGGAGGAAAGTCTCCTACCAATAAACATTCTGGAATTGAGAGCAGTTCTCAATGCCCTTCTGGCTTGGCCCCAGTTAAAAACTCGGGGGTTCATCAGGTTTCAGTCGGACAACATCACGACTGTAGCTTACATCAACCATCAAGGAGGGACAAGAAGCTCCCTAGCAATGATGGAAGTATCAAAGATAATTCGCTGGGCAGAGTCTCACTCTTGCCACCTGTCAGCAATCCACATCCCGGGAGTGGAGAACTGGGAGGCGGATTTCTTGAGTCGCCAGACTTTTCATCCGGGGGAGTGGGAACTTCATCCGGAGGTCTTTGCCCAAATACTTCGACGTTGGGGCAAACCAGAGATAGATCTCATGGCGTCTCGCCAGAACGCCAAACTTCCTCGCTACGGGTCCAGATCCAGGGATCCGGGAGCGGTTCTGATAGATGCTTTGACAGCACCTTGGAACTTCGGGATGGCTTATGTGTTTCCACCCTTCCCGCTGCTTCCTCGATTGATTGCCAAGATCAAACAGGAGAGAGCATCAGTGATTCTAATAGCGCCTGCGTGGCCACGCAGGACTTGGTATGCAGATCTAGTGGACATGTCATCCTGTCCGCCTTGGTCTCTACCTCTAAGACAGGACCTTCTGATACAGGGTCCATTCAAACATCAAAATCTAACTTCTCTGAAGCTGACTGCTTGGAAATTGAACGCTTGATTTTATCAAAACGTGGTTTTTCTGAGTCGGTTATTGATACCCTGATACAGGCTAGGAAGCCTGTTACCAGAAGGATTTACCATAAGATATGGCGTAAATACCTATACTGGTGCGAATCCAAAGGTTACTCCTGGAGTAAGGTTAGGATTCCTAGGATATTGTCCTTTCTACAAGAAGGTTTAGAAAAGGGTTTATCGGCTAGTTCATTAAAGGGACAGATCTCAGCTCTGTACATCTTGTTGCACAGGCGTCTGTCAGAAAATCCAGACGTCCAGGCCTTTTGTCAGGCTTTAGCTAGAATCAAGCCTGTGTTTAAAACTGTTGCTCCGCCATGGAGTTTAAACCTTGTTCTTAACGTTCTACAAGGAGTTCCGTTTGAACCCCTTCATTCCATTGATATAAAGTTGTTATCTTGGAAAGTGTTATTTTTAATGGCTATTTCTTCGGCTCGGAGAGTCTCTGAGTTATCAGCTTTACATTGTGATTCTCCTTATTTGATTTTTCATTCAGATAAGGTAGTTCTGCGTACTAAACCTGGGTTCTTACCTAAGGTAGTCACTAACAGGAACATCAATCAAGAGATCGTGGTTCCTTCTCTGTGCCCGAATCCTTCTTCAAAGAAGGAACGTCTTCTACACAATCTGGATGTAGTTCGTGCCCTCAAGTTCTACTTGCAGGCAACTAAGGATTTTCGACAAACGTCTTCCCTGTTTGTCGTGTACTCTGGTCAGAGGAGAGGTCATAAGGCTTCGGCTACCTCTCTCTCCTTCTGGCTTCGTAGCATAATTCGTTTGGCCTATGAGACTGCTGGACAGCAGCCTCCTGAAAGAATTACAGCTCATTCTACTAGAGCTGTGGCTTCCACTTGGGCCTTTAAGAATGAGGCCTCTGTTGAACAGATTTGCAAGGCTGCAACTTGGTCTTCGCTTCATACTTTTTCCAAATTTTACAAATTTGACACTTTTGCTTCTTCGGAGGCTATTTTTGGGAGAAAGGTTCTTCAGGCAGTGGTTCCTTCTGTATAATGAGCCTGCCTATCCCTCCCGTCATCCGTGTACTTTTGCTTTGGTATTGGTATCCCAGAAGTAATGATGACCCGTGGACTGATCACACATAACAGAAGAAAACATAATTTATGCTTACCTGATAAATTCCTTTCTTCTGTTGTGTGATCAGTCCACGGCCCGCCCTGTTTTTTAAGGCAGGTAGATATTTTTTAAATTATACTCCAGTCACCACTTCACCCTTGGTTTCTCCTTTCTCGTTGATTCTTGGTCGAATGACTGGGAGTGACGTAGAGGGGAGGAGCTATATGCAGCTCTGCTGGGTGAATCCTCTTGCATTTCCTGTTGGGGAGGAGTTATATCCCAGAAGTAATGATGACCCGTGGACTGATCACACAACAGAAGAAAGGAATTTATCAGGTAAGCATAAATTATGTTTTCTTTCATGTAATTGGCAAGAGTCCATGATCTAGTGACGTATGGGATATACAATCCTACCAGGAGGGGCAAAGTTTCCCAAACCTTAAAATGCCTATAAATAGACCCCTCACCACACCCACAATTCAGTTTTACAAACTTTGCCTCCTATGGAGGTGGTGAAGTAAGTTTGTGCTAAGATTTCTACGTTGATATGTGCTTCTCAGCATTGTTGAAGCCCGATTCCCCTCAGAGTACAGTGAATGTCAGAGGGACGTGAAGGGAGTATCACTTATTGAATACGATGATTTCCCTAACGGGGGTCTATTTCATAGGTTCTCTGTTTTCGGTCGTAGAGATTCATCTCCTACCTTCCTTTTCAGATCGATGATATACTCTCAATTTACCATTACCTCTACTGATAACTATTTCAGTACTGGTTTGGCTATCTGCTATATGTGGATGGGTGTCTTTTGGTAAGTATGTTTTTTATTACTTAAGACACCTCAGCTATGGTTTGGCATTTTATGCATTTATATAAAGTTCTAAATATATGTATTGTACTTATATTTGCCATGAGCCAGGTTCATGTATTTCCTTCTGCAGACTGTCAGTTTCATATTTGGGGAAAATAAACATTTTTAATAATTTTTTTTTCTTACCTGGGGTTTAGTCTTTTTTTCAATTGACTATTTTCTTACAAATTGCGGGCGGTATTAGGCCCGCGGGTGCGCCAAATGCTAGACTTTATTGCGTCATTCTTGGCGTGAAAAATACGTCTATGACGCTACTTCGTCATTTCCGCAGTCATAGTTGACGCCGAAGCCTTACACACGGTTGCGTCATTAGTGACGCGAGTGTGTCATTTCCGGTTATTATTGGCGCCAAAAAAGTTTTCTGTTACATTGTGAGTCATACTTGGCGCCAAACTTTTTCATTATTTTAATACCCCATTGATGTTTGCCTCTTGCCTTTTTCTCTATCAGAGGGCTATGCTATTTGCATTTTTTTTCCCATTCCTGAAACTGTCATATAAGGAAATTGATAATTTTGCTTTATATGTTGTTTTTTCTTTTACATTTTGCAAGATGTCTCAATCTGATCCTGCCTCAGAAGTATCTGCTGGAACTTTGCCGCCTGACATCGGTTCTACCAAAGCTAAGTGCATTTATTGTAAGATTGTGGAAATTATTTCTCTGAATGTCATTTGTAATTTGTAAACATGCAGATAGTTTGTCCATCAGTAATAGTACATTGCCAGTTGCAGTTCCTTCAACTTCTAATGTACATGATATACCTATGAATTTTAAAGAATTTGTTTCTGATTCTATCCAGAAGGCTTTGTCTGCATTTCCACCTTCTAATAAACGTAAAAGGTCTTTTAAAACTTCTCATTCAGTTGATGAAATTTCAAATGACCAACAACATAATAATTTATCCTCCTCTGATGAGGATCTATCTGATACAGAAGATCCTTCCTCAGATATTGACACTGACAAATCTACTTATTTATTTAAAATGAAGTATTTTCGTTCTTTATTAAAAGAAGTGTTAATTACTTTGGATATTGAGGTAACCAGTCCTCTTGACGTTCAGTCTAATAAACGTTTAAATGCTGTTTTTCCTATTCCTGAGGCTATTTCTGATATGATTTCTAAGGAATGGAATAACCCAGGTACTTCTTTTATTCCTTCTTCAAGGTTTAAAAAATTGCATCCTTTACCAGCAAATTCTTTAGAGTTTTGGGAAAAAATCCCCAAAGTTGATGTGTCTATTTCTAATCTTGCTAAACGTACCACTATTCCTATGGAAGATAGTACTTCCTTTAAGGATCCTTTAGATAGGAAGCTTGAATCTTATCCAAGGAAAGCCTATTTATATTCAGGTCATCTTCTCAGACCTGCAATTTCTTTGGCTGATGTTGCGGCTGCATCAACTTTCTGGTTGGAGAATTTAGTGCAACAAGAATTGGATTCTGACATATATAGCATTATTCGCTTACTGCAATATGCTAATCATTTTATTTGTGATGCTATTTTTGATATTATCAAAATTGATGTTAGATCCATGTCTTTAGCTATTTTAGCTAGAAGAGCTTTGTGACTTAAATCTTGGAATGCTGATATGACATCTAAATCTAGGTTACTATCTCTTTCTTTCCAAGGTAATAATTTATTTGGTTCTCAGTTGGATTCTATTATTTCAACTGTTACTGGGGGAAAGGGAGTTTTTCTGTCTCAGGATAAAAAACCTAAGGGTAAATCTAAGGCTTCTAACCGTTTTCGTTCCTTTCGTCAAAATAAGGAACAAAACCCCAATCCTTCCCCCAAGGAATCTGTTTCCAATTGGAAGCCTTCCTCAAATTGGAATAAATCCAAGCCATTTAAGGAACCAAAGTCAGCCCCTAAGTCCGC
Organism: Bombina bombina; assembly: GCF_027579735.1. Lineage (NCBI taxonomy): Eukaryota > Metazoa > Chordata > Amphibia > Anura > Bombinatoridae > Bombina > Bombina bombina. Next base: position 641,957,720 of record NC_069501.1, on the reverse strand, counting down.
ATGAATGTGCGGCCCTCATTCCAGATCAGCTGGTAGGGGGCAGATTAAGGTTTTTCAAGGATATTTGGATAAATTCTGTCCAAAATCAATGGATTCAGAGCATTGTCTCTCAAGGGTATCGAATAGGATTCAGAGTAAGACCTCCTGTGAGAAGATTTTTTCTCTCACGTATCCCAGCAAATCCAGTAAAAGCTCAGGCTTTCCTGAAGTGTGTTTCAGACCTGGAGTCTTCAGGGGTAATCATGCCATTTCCTTTTCAGGAACAAGGTTTGGGTTTTTATTCAAATCTATTCATTGTCCCAAAGAAGGAACATTTATTCAGACCAGTCCTGGATCTGAAAATTTTTAATCGTTATGTAAGAGTACCAACTTTCAAGATGGTGACTATAAGGACTATTCTGCCTTTTGTTCAGCGAGGACATTATATGTCCACAATAGACTTGCAGGATGCATACCTTCATATTCCAATTCATCCAGAACATTATCAGTTCCTGAGATTCTCTTTTCTAGATAAGCATTACCAATTTGTTGCTCTTCCATTTGGCCTAGCAACAGCTCCAATAATCTTTTCAAAGGTTCTAGGTGCCCTACTCTCTGTAATCAGAGAACAGGGTATTGCAGTGTTTCTTTATTTGGATGATATCTTGGTACTAGCTCAATCTTTACATTCTGCAGAATCTCACACGAATCAACTAGTGTTGTTTCTTCGGAAACATGGTTGGAGGATCAATTTACCAAAAAGTTTCTTGATTCCTCAGACAAGGGTCACCTTTTTAGGCTTCCAGATAGATTCAGTGTCCATGACTCTGTCTCTAACAGACAAGAGACGTTTAAAATTGGTTGCAGCCTGTCGGCACCTTCAGTCTCAGTCATTCCCTTCAGTGGCTATGTGCATGGAAGTTTTAGGTCTCATGACTGCAGCATCGGACGCGATCCCCTTTGCTCGTTTTCACATGAGACCAATGGTGCAGGGATTATACAAAGATATCACAATTAATATCCTTAAATCCCAATGTTCGACACTCTCTGACGTGGTGGATAGATCACCATTGTTTAGTTCAAGGTGCTTCTTTTGTTCGGCCAACCTGGACTGTGATCACAACAGATACGAGTCTTTCAGGTTGGGGAGCTGTTTGGGGATCTCTGACAGCACAAGGTGTTTGGAAATCTCAAGAGGCGAGATTACCAATAAATATTTTAGAACTCCATGCAATTCTCAGAGCTCTTCAGTTTTGGCCTCTGTAAAAGAAAGAACCGTTCATTTGTTTTCAGACAGACAATATCACAACAGTGGCATATGTCAATCATCAGGGTGGGACTCACAGTCCCCAAGCTATGAAAGAAGTATCTTGGGTACTTGCTTGGGCGGAATTCAGCTCCTGTCTAATCTCTGCGGTGCATATCCCAGGTGTAGACAATTGGGAGGCGGATTATCTCAGCTGTCAGACTTTACATCCAGGGGAGTGGTCTCTCCATCCAGATGTGTTTTCTCAGATTGTTCAGCTGTGGGGTCTTCCAGAGATAGATCTGATGGCCTCTCATCTAAACAAGAAACTTCCCAGATACCTGTCCAGGTCCAGGGATGTTCAGGCGGAAGCAGTGGATGCACCGACACTTCCTTGGTGTTATCATCCTGCTTACATTTTCCCGCCTAGTTCTTCTTCCAAGAGTGATCTCCAAAATCATCATGGAACAATCGTTTGTGTTGCTGGTGGCTCCAGCATGGCCACACAGGTTTTGGTATGCAGATCTGGTTCAGATGTCCAGTTGCCAACCTTGGCCACTTCCGTTAAGGCCGGACCTACTGTCTCAAGGTCCGTTTTTCCATCAGGATCTCAAATCATTAAATTTGAAGGTATGGAAATTGAACGCTTAGTACTAAGTCATAGAAGTTTCTCTGACTCAGTGATTAATACTATGTTACAAGCTCGTAAATCTGTCTCTAGAAAGATTTATTATAGAATTTGGTAGACTTACATTTAATGGTGTTCTTCTCATAAATTCTCTTGGCAGTCTTTTAGAATTCCTAGAATTTTACAGTTTCTTCAGGATGGTTTGGATAAGGGTTTGTCTGCAAGTTCCTTGAAGGGACAAATCTCTGCTCTTTCTGTTTTATTTCACAGAAAGATTGCTATACTTCGTGATATTCACTGTTTTGTACAGGCTTTAGTTTGTATTAAGCCTGTCATTAAATCAATTTCTCCTCCTTGGAGTCTTAATTTGGTTTTGAAGGCTTTACAGGCTCCTCCATTTGAGCCTATGCACTCTTTGGACATTAAACTGCTTTCTTGGAAAGTGTTGTTCTTTTTGGCCATCTCTTCTGCTAGAAGAGTTTCTGAGCTATCTGCTCTTTCTCGTGAGTCTCCTTTTCTGATTTTTCATCAGGATAAGGCAGTTTTGTGGACTTATTTTCAATTTTTACTTAAGGTTGTTAATTCTAACAATATTAGTAGAGAAATTGTTGTCCCTTCCTTGTGTCCTAATTCTAAAAATTCTTTGGAAAGATCCTTACATTCTTTGGATGTGGTAAGAGCTTTGAAATATTATGTGGAAGCTACTAAAGATTTCAGGAAGACTTCCAGTCTATTTGTTTCATTTTTTGGTCCTAGGAAAGGTCAGAAGGCTTCTGCTATTTCCTTGGCTTTTTGGTTAAAACTTTTGATTCATCAAGCTTATTTGGAGTTGGGTCAGGCCCCGCCTCAGAGAATTACAGCTCATTCTACTAGATCAGTCTCCACTTCGTGGGCCTTTAAGAATGAAGCTTCAGTTGATCAGATTTGCAAAGTGGCAACTTGGTCCTCTTTGCATACATTTACTAAATTCTACCGTTTTGATGTATTTGCTTCTTCAGAAGCAGTTTTTGGTAGAAAAGTTCTTCAGGCAGCTGTTTCAGTTTGATTCTTCTGCTTTTGATTTAAGTTTTTTCTTTCATTTATGAGAATAAACTTATTTTTTGGGGGTTTTAGATTAATTTTTTCAGCGGAAAATGGCTGTTTTTATTTTTATCCCTCCCTCTCTAGTGATTCTTGCGTGTAGTTCCACATCTTGGGTATTGCTATCCCATACATCACTAGTTCATGGACTCTTGCCAATTACATGAAAGAAAACATAATTTATGTAAGAACTTACCTGATAAATTCATTTCTTTCATATTGGCAAGAGTCCATAAGGCCCACCCTTTTTATGGTGGTTATGATTTTTTGTATAAAGCACAATTATTTCCAAATTTCTTTTGTTGATGCTTTTTACTCCTTTCTTTATCACCCCACTGCTTGGCTATTCGTTAAACTGAATTGTGGGTGTGGTGAGGAGTGTATTTATAGGCATTTTGAGGTTTGGGAAACTTTGCCCCTCCTGGTAGGATTGTATATAACATACGTCACTAGCTCATGGACTCTTGCCAATATGAAAGAAATGAATTTATCAGGTAAGTTCTTACATAAATTATGTTTTTCCTTTTTTCCTTGTTTTGAGGTATTTCACTGCAAAGGCCTCCAATGATATAAAGATAGCAAGAGAATGAAGAAAAATTGATAATAGGAGTAAATTAGAAAGTTGCTTAAAATTGCATGTTCTATCTGAATCACTAAAGAAAAAAATTGGGTTTAGTTTCCTTTTAATATAATAGTTTTCCTTCAGTTATAGCAAGTGTGACACCAAGTTAATCCATAGAGATAGGGGAGGTGTCTCTTTGTTTTTCCACTTTTAGATTATTAAAAATGTCACGCTATATTAGTAAACTAACTTCAAATAATTTTTGTATTTAATTGTATGGGATTATATAACAGGCACACCAAGGGGTCTAAGGAGCATACATAATTTGCAATTTTATTTGGGAGAATACTTAAAACTTAATTTTTAAATTCACTCTACCTTCCATTTAATATATTTTCTTTCATGTAATTAGCAAGAGTCCATGAGCTAGTGACGTATGGGATATACATTACTACCAGGAGGGGCAAAGTTTCCCAAACCTCAAAATGCCTATAAATACACCCCTCACCACACCCACAATTCAGTTTTACAAACTTTGCCTCCGATGGAGGTGGTGAAGTAAGTTTGTGCTAGATTCTACGTTGATATGCGCTCCGCAGCAAGTTGGAGCCCGGTTTTCCTCTCAACGTGCAGTGAATGTCAGAGGGATGTGAGGAGAGTATTGCCTATTTGAATGCAGTGATCTCCTTCTACGGGGTCTATTTCATAGGTTCTCTGTTATCGGTCGTAGAGATTCATCTCTTACCTCCCTTTTCAGATCGACGATATACTCTTATATATACCATTACCTCTGCTGATTCTCGTTTCAGTACTGGTTTGGCTTTCTACAAACATGTAGATGAGTGTCCTGGGGTAAGTAAATCTTATTTTCTGTGACACTCTAAGCTATGGTTGGGCACTTTGTTTATAAAGTTCTAAATATATGTATTCAAACATTTATTTGCCTTGACTCAGAATGTTCAACATTCCTTATTTTTCAGACAGTCAGTTTCATATTTGGGATAATGCATTTGAATTATTCATTTTTTCTTACCTTCAAAAATTTGACTCTTTTTTCCCTGTGGGCTGTTAGGCTCGCGGGGGCTGAAAATGCTTCATTTTATTGCGTCATTCTTGGCGCGGACTTTTTTGGCGCAAAAAAGCTTTTCCGTTTCCGGCGTCATACGTGTTGCCGGAAGTTGCGTCATTTTTTGACGTTATTTTGCGCCAAAAATGTCGGCGTTCCGGATGTGGCGTCATTTTTGGCGCCAAAAGCATTTAGGCACCAAATAATGTGGGCGTCTTATTTGGCGCTAAAAAATATGGGCGTCGCTTTTGTCTCCACATTATTTAAGTCTCATTTTTCTTTGCTTCTGGTTGCTAGAAGCTTGTTCTTTGGCATTTTTTCCCATTCCTGAAACTGTCATTTAAGGAATTTGATCAATTTTGCTTTATATGTTGTTTTTTCTCTTACATATTGCAAGATGTCTCACGTTGCATCTGAGTCAGAAGATACTACAGGAAAATCGCTGTCTAGTGCTGGATCTACCAAAGCTAAGTGTATCTGCTGTAAACTTTTGGTAGCTATTCCTCCGGCTGTTGTTTGTATTAATTGTCATGACAAACTTGTTAATGCAGATAATATTTCCTTTAGAAAAGTACCATTGCCTGTTGCAGTTCCTTCAACATCTAAGGTGCAGAATGTTCCTGATAACATAAGAGATTTTGTTTCTGAATCCATCAAGAAGGCTATGTCTGTTATTTCTCCTTCTAGTAAACGTAAAAAATCTTTTAAAACTTCTCTCCCTACAGATGAATTTTTAAATGAACATCATCATTCTGATTCTGATGACTCTTCTGGTTCAGAGGATTCTGTCTCAGAGATTGATGCTGATAAATCTTCATATTTATTTAAAATGGAATTTATTCGTTCTTTACTTAAAGAAGTACTAATTGCTTTAGAAATAGAGGATTCTGGTCCTCTTGATACTAATTCTAAACGTTTAGATAAGGTATTTAAATCTCCTGTGGTTATTCCAGAAGTTTTTCCTGTTCCTAATGCTATTTCTGCAGTAATTTCCAAAGAATGGGATAAATTGGGTAATTCATTTACTCCTTCTAAACGTTTTAAGCAATTATATCCTGTGCCGTCTGACAGATTAGAATTTTGGGACAAAATCCCTAAAGTTGATGGGGCTATTTCTACCCTTGCTAAACGTACTACTATTCCTGCGTCAGATGGTACTTCGTTTAAGGATCCTTTAGATAGGAAAATTGAATCCTTTCTAAGAAAAACTTATCTGTGTTCAGGTAATCTTCTTAGACCTGCTATATCATTGGCTGATGTTGCTGCAGCTTCAACTTTTTGGTTGGAAACTTTAGCGCAACAAGTAACAGATCATGATTCTCATGATATTATTATTCTTCTTCAGCATGCTAATAATTTTATCTGTGATGCCATTTTTGATATTATCAGAGTTGATGTCTGGTTTATGTCTCTAGCTATTTTAGCTAGAAGAGCTTTATGGCTTAAGTCTTGGAATGCTGATATGGCTTCTAAATCAACTCTACTTTCCATTTCTTTCCAGGGTAACAAATTATTTGGTTCTCAGTTGGATTCTATTATTTCAACTGTTACTGGTGGGAAAGGAACTTTTTTCCCACAGGATAAAAAATCTAAGGGTAAAAACAGGGCTAATAATCGTTTTCGTTCCTTTCGTTTCAACAAAGAACAAAAGCCTGATCCTTCATCCTCAGGAGCAGTTTCAGTTTGGAAACCTTCTCCAGTCTGGAATAAATCCAAGCCTGCTAGAAAGGCAAAGCCTGCTTCTAAGTCCACATGAAGGTGCGGCCCTCATTCCAGCTCAGCTGGTAGGGGGCAGGTTACGTTTTTTCAAAGAAATTTGGATCAATTCTGTTCACAATCTTTGGATTCAGAACATTGTTTCAGAAGGGTACAGAATTGGTTTCAAGACGAGACCTCCTGCAAAGAGATTTTTTCTTTCCCGTGTCCCAGTAAATCCAGTGAAAGCTCAAGCATTTCTGAATTGTGTTTCAGATCTAGAGTTGGCTGGAGTAATTATGCCAGTTCCAGTTCCGGAACAGGGGATGGGGTTTTATTCAAATCTCTTCATTGTACCAAAGAAGGAGAATTCCTTCAGATAAGTTCTGGATCTAAAAATATTGAATCGTTATGTAAGGATACCAACGTTCAAGATGGTAACTGTAAGGACTATCTTGCCTTTTGTTCAGCAAGGGCATTATATGTCCACAATAGATTTACAGGATGCATATCTGCATATTCCAATTCATCCAGATCATTATCAGTTCCTGAGATTCTCTTTTCTGGACAAGCATTACCAGTTTGTGGCTCTGCCGTTTGGCCTAGCTACAGCTCCAAGAATTTTTACAAAGGTTCTCGGTGCCCTTCTGTCTGTAATCAGAGAACAGGGTATTGTGGTATTTCCTTATTTGGACGATATCTTGGTACTTGCTCAGTCTTTACATTTAGCAGAATTTCATACGAATCGACTTGTGTTGTTTCTTCAAGATCATGGTTGGAGGATCAATTTACCAAAAAGTTAATTGATTCCTCAGACAAGGGTAACCTTTCTGGGTTTCCAGATAGATTCAGTGTCCATGACTCTGTCTTTAACAGACAAGAGACGTCTAAAATTGATTTCAGCTTGTCGAAACCTTCAGTCACAATCATTCCCTTCGGTAGCCTTATGCATGGAAATTCTATGTCTTATGACTGCTGCATCGGACGCAATCCCCTTTGCTCGTTTTCACATGCGACCTCTTCAGCTCTGTATGCTGAATCAATGGTGCAAGGATTACACAAAGATATCTCAATTAATATCTTTAAAACCGATTGTTCGACACTCTCTAACGTGGTGGACAGATCACCATCGTTTAATTCAGGGGGCTTCTTTTGTGCTTCCGACCTGGACTGTAATTTCAACAGATGCAAGTCTCACAGGTTGGGGAGCTGTGTGGGGATCTCTGACGGCACAAGGAGTTTGGGAATCTCAGGAGGTGAGATTACCGATCAATATTTTGGAACTCCGTGCAATTTTCAGAGCTCTTCAGTTTTGGCCTCTTCTGAAGAGAGAATCATTCATTTGTTTTCAGACAGACAATGTCACAACTATGGCATACATCAATCATCAAGGAGGGACTCACAGTCCTCTGGCTATGAAAGAAGTATCTCAAATTTTGGTTTGGGCGGAATCCAGCTCCTGTCTAATCTCTGCGGTTCATATCCCAGGTATAGACAATTGGGAAGCGGATTATCTCAGTCGCCAAACGTTGCATCCGGGCGAATGGTCTCTTCACCCAGAGGTATTTCTTCAGATTGTTCAAATGTGGGAACTTCCAGAAATAGATCTGATGGCGTCTCATCTAAACAAGAAACTTCCCAGATATCTGTCCAGATCCCGGGATCCTCAGGCGGAGGCAGTGGATGCATTATCACTTCCTTGGAAGTATCATCCTGCCTATATCTTTCCGCCTCTAGTTCTTCTTCCAAGAGTAATCTCCAAGATTCTGAAGGAATGCTCGTTTGTTCTGCTGGTAGCTCCGGCATGGCCTCACAGGTTTTGGTATGCGGATCTTGTCCGGATGGCCTCTTGCCAACCGTGGACTCTTCCGTTAAGACCAGACCTTCTGTCACAAGGTCCTTTTTTCCATCAGGATCTGAAATCCTTAAATTTAAAGGTATGGAGATTGAACGCTTGATTCTTGGTCAAAGAGGTTTCTCTGACTCTGTGATTAATACTATGTTACAGGCTCGTAAATCTGTATCTAGGGAGATATATTATAGAGTCTGGAAGACTTATATTTCTTGGTGTCTTTCTCATCATTTTTCTTGGCATTCTTTTAGAATACCGAGAATTTTACAGTTTCTTCAGGATGGTTTAGATAACGGTTTGTCCGCAAGTTCCTTGAAAGGACAAATCTCTGCTCTTTCTGTTCTTTTTCACAGAAAGATTGCTATTCTTCCTGATATTCGTTGTTTTGTACAAGCTTTGGTTCGTATAAAACCTGTCATTCAGTCAATTTCTCCTCCTTGGAGTTTGAATTTGGTTCTGGGAGCTCTTCAAGCTCCTCCGTTTGAGCCTATGCATTCATTGGACATTAAATTGCTTTCTTGGAAAGTTTTGTTCCTTTTGGCCATCTCTTCTGCCAGAAGAGTTTCTGAATTATCTGCTCTTTCTTGTGAGTCTCCTTTTCTGATTTTTCATCAGGATAAGGCGGTGTTGCGAACTTCTTTTGAATTTTTACCTAAAGTTGTGAATTCCAACAACATTAGTAGAGAAATTGTGGTTCCTTCATTATGTCCTAATCCTAAGAATTCTAAGGAGAAATCGTTGCATTCTTTGGATGTTGTTAGAGCTTTGAAATATTATGTTGAAGCTACTAAGTCTTTCCGAAAGACTTCTAGTCTATTTGTTATCTTTTCCGGTTCTAGAAAAGGCCAGAAAGCTTCTGCCGTTTCTTTGGCATCTTGGTTGAAATCTTTAATTCATCTTGCCTATGTTGAGTCGGGTAAAACTCCGCCTCAGAGGATTACAGCTCATTCTACTAGGTCAGTTTCTACTTCCTGGGCGTTTAGGAATGAAGCTTCGGTTGATCAGATTTGCAAAGCGGCAACTTGGTCCTCTTTGCATACTTTTACCAAATTCTACCATTTTGATGTATTTTCTTCTTCTGAAGCAGTTTTTGGTAGAAAAGTACTTCAGGCAGCGGTTTCAGTTTGAATCTTCTGCTTATGTTTTTCATTAAACTTTATTTTGGGTGTGGATTATTTTCAGCAGGAATTGGCTGTCTTTATTTTATCCCTCCCTCTCTAGTGACTCTTGTGTGGAAAGATCCACATCTTGGGTAATCATTATCCCATATGTCACTAGCTCATGGACTCTTGCTAATTACATGAAAGAAAACATAATTTATGTAAGAACTTACCTGATAAATTCATTTCTTTCATATTAGCAAGAGTCCATGAGGCCCGCCCTTTTTTTGTAGTGGTTATGATTTTGTATAAAGCACAATTATTCCAATTCCTTATTTTTTATGCTTTCGCACTTTTTTATCACCCCACTTCTTGGCTATTCGTTAGACTGAATTGTGGGTGTGGTGAGGGGTGTATTTATAGGCATTTTGAGGTTTGGGAAACTTTGCCCCTCCTGGTAGGAATGTATATCCCATACGTCACTAGCTCATGGACTCTTGCTAATATGAAAGAAATGAATTTATCAGGTAAGTTCTTACATAAATTATGTTATTCATATTTTTTTTCTTTAAATACATAGAACATTGGGTTTCAACTTGGTTTTTAAAAAATGGACTCTTTGAAGGTAACACTGTCCTTATCAAAGTTTATGGCCTCTTGTGTTATTTTATGAAGTCAGCATTATTTGTATGTGCTGAAAACATGCAGCTTTCCTTCACATTGCTGCCTGTTTGTCTGTGACTTTTTAATAACCGTTAACCATTCCAGGAACTACATTTATGTTATCCTCTCAACAGGGGATATTTAAACTATAGAGTATCTCCTTGTTTATTTCAATATAAACAAAGTAGCAAATATATATATAAATATATAAATGCCCTGAGCTAAATCCACAAACCATGTGGAAATCCTGACACAAAGTAATGGAAAGATAAACCTGTTGTTTTGAATTAGAAATGGCTATAAATGTTTCCCTCCAGCTCAGCAAAACCACTGTAACAAGTTTTCTAGCCATTTTACATCATCTTACATGAGCTGCAGAACAGTTGTCTTGGAGATTTACATAGATAGATCACTATATTTTGCTCTACTGTTGATCTCTGTGATGTCTACACAAGTAGAACCATTGGGGGAGTTGGCTCCCTTTAAAGAGAAAGCAAACACCTTTTAATTGCATTATTTTTCTGCAGTTGTGCAATAAAATAAAACGTTAGGTGAGTGTAAACATTTCTGAATGCATTAACATCTTGTTTGCTGCATTTGTTTTTCAACAGCCAAAATCTGCTCACTACTTACCTTATTTTGAGGAAGTAATCAAGGCTAGCTTCTGGCCATTTTGTTGGCAAAACAAGCTTTGTTTTGTGTTTTCTATCTTATCATCTCTGATAAATCCTGTCAGGAACAGATATGTTGCAGGGTTTGGTTTGTGAGGCCTGTTATGTGCAATTTAAGTTCTTAGAATTTGCAAACCCCCAATGTTCAGTGTTAAATTACAGGAAGAGGGTGAAAAGTAAAGTATTTTGGGAAGTTGATGTGCTGTGCATAAGTAAAAATGATAGATTACAATTTTAAGGTGGTTGTTATTGCTTTAAAGGGACTTAAAACTCAAAATTAATATGCACCTGCAATACACATGTAATAGCAAAATTGTTTCTAGTGATATCTTTACTGTGCTGACAGCATATTCCTGTATGCCTCGTGCACCTGCATTCATACACTATGCCTGCTAAGAGAATATATATTATGTTGGCCATCTCAGACAATAAATGGCACTACAAGCTCTCTGAGGTCATTGTGTGTGTGAATACAGGTGGACAGGTTATGTTATTGTTATTAGTAGTAGTAACTTTATTTGTAGTGTGCCAAAAATATGTACATATGCTTAATGCACAGTAAAAACGCTCAATGAAGCAGTCATAACTATTATTAGAACAATTTTTGCTAATACAAGTGTATGTAAAAAAAAAAAAAAGCTTCAATTCAATAAAGAAATGCAATTTTGGGCATTTAAATTTTGAGTTGTATATTCCTTTAATGGATTAAATATGGCAAATGTCAAAAAAGTTAATTAGAAAAGGAAAAAAGTATTCTGTTAAGTCAAATGTGTTTTTAATATATATTATTTTCTGAGAAGGTACAGTAGAAAGCAGTGAATAGAAGGAAATGTATATCTGGCAATGCTCGAGCCATGGAACTGTGGTTGAACTTTTTACCTTAATTATGTCCCCGTTAATGCCTGCAGCGGTTTGGAATCAAAGCGGCCCTGCAGTCTCTGAGAAAGCTCTGATGTGGCAAACGTTTGTTGTCTGATGGGGTTACTTAAAGGGAAAAAAAAGGGATATTGTGACAAGAGTTTTTTTAGACTTTTCTCAGTTACCACCCACCTCACTTCTAGCCTACGAAAATAAAGTAATTGTTTGCATATGGATGTTTTTCTTTCTTTTGTGCCTCACTTCGAAATAACTGTTATAAATCAATGTGACATAGACCGAGTGAATAGTTTTGTATAGCTGCATTTTCTTTATAGGTCTTTAGGCTAAAATTTAACAATCATGTTTATGATCACATACTGCTGGGTGAAACTCATTTTTTCAGACAAGGTTTATAAAGCAATATGTTTTTTTTGTTTTTTTTAACAGTTATTTTAAATGAATTCTGCAAAACTAATATCCAAAATTACTGCACACATCATTTCTGTGACTTTAACATTTTATATAAACATATACAGGTTGGACAAACCTTTTTAAATGGATAACTTCAGGGTATTCATATAGTCCTTGGCGGCACTGATCAACGTAAAAAGTCTCGAGTGTCTAATCACTTCTGCTGTTGCTAATTAGGAACAGATATTAAATAGATCCGGCTCATATTTAGCAATTACTGTTACATGTAGGAGAATTAGGGTTATGCATTCCACATAATAAACTCTAGCATCTCTTGGGCAGTGGATAAAACTACAGTTTTCAGATTAAAATTATACACAAATAAGCACAAAAAATAGGAATAAATATATAAAAATATGTAAAATAAACCTTTTATGGAAAATTACATTTTGAGTTTAATACTCCTTTAATAGCTTCCTATGTATATATATTTATTATTGGTGAAACCATGAAAAGGATAAGTAAAATAAATTATGTTATTAGAAAGGATATATCTGTCAGTGTCATAATATGAGAAAAGGATAATTGGTCTCAATTGTATCTCAAATGCCACCTGTGTTTATCTGAGAGGTGAGTAGGTTTGGCTCCTGCGATATACAATATAATCAGTCGTTACTAAGATATAAAATAATTTACTCCTGAAAACAGAAAAGTGCCAAACATGAGCAAAGTACTTCTAAGTGTAGTGTTTTACATACCTGTAAACGCAGTAGATTTTCATAATCAACAAATGCAAGATAACAAGACAATACAATAGCACTTAGTCTGAATTTCAAATGAGTAGTAGATTTTTTTCTAACAAATTTCAAAGTTATGTATATTTCCATTCCCCCTGTACCATGTGATAGCAGTCAGCCAATCACAAATGCATATACGTATAGTCTGTGAATTCTTGCACATTGTAAGTAGGAGTAGGTGACTCAAAAAGTGTAAATATAAAAGACTGTGCACATTTTTTTAATGGAAGTAAATTGGAAAATTGTTCCAAATTACATGCTGTATCTGAATCATGAAAATTTAATTTGACCTGAGTGTCCCTTTAACACAAACAGTGAATAACCTAATGTTATGTACTAGTCTGAAAAAGGGAATATGACACGGCACACAAGGATGCAGTATAATAATAATAGTGTTTATTATCAACTTATTGCATTAACATAAATTAGCAATTAGCTTATGAAGCAAGGCAGTGATTCAACTATAAACACATTACTCAAATAAGGCATTCATATTAGTGTATAGGAGTGAGGCAGAGGGGTACAATTATAGTCAGCATCATCATTCAGTGGGACACGTAGCGGATTTAACAGGTGTTAATGTCCGAGATCTTTCTCTAGGATGCTACCCAATATTCTCACCTGCCCCCCTCATTTCAATTCTACTTATTAAAGTACAGTTTCACTGGCGTGTCTAATGTTATGTCAATCATATGTTGTAGCAAGTATGTAGCAAAATAAGAGTGTTCTCAAAAACAAATGAATAGTCTCACAGTAATGCCTCCCATTGGAATTCGGCACCCTCTTCTTTCTAGAAAAGAACATTGCTATGAGAACAGACAGGCATAGTGAAACAGAGTAACTTATTTCTTAAAGACATATATGTGTTAACTATATATGGATGCATACTGTATATATGTTGTGAGAGGAAATACTAATTGTCTACCCCTTACACCTAACAATTCACACACCTATGCTGTAGCCCAGGCATGTCACAAACTTTGCAAAACATAAATGTTTGCTGTTATCTTGCAATACCATTGTTACATATTTAAACCGTTTCAGTATACATAACTAATACAAGTGTAATACTCATAAAGCATTTATCTAGTATTGCTTAGATGGAGAAACACCCATAATCGTTGATGTCTTTTGTAGATTATTATTGTATCTTCAGCACATGAAATAGCGATTGTACACATATAACTGAAAATAATCATTACCAACAGTAAGATACAACTTAAAATGATCTATTAATTACAACCTTTCAATTATTACTTATACTCTTGCTTATAATTACAGGAATATATTTGAATGATTGATGCCAAGCAAATCAAATGAAACTGTTTTATAATAATATTTTTTTAATTTAAAATATAATTATAATTTATAATGTACACATACCTGTATATGAAAAAATATGAATGTTTCCTAATTCTCAGACAAGCTGGCAGTATATGATTTTACTAAATTGCACTGCTATTCTAAGTCCCCTCCAATGAGAGAGTGCTATGTTGTTCATAGCTACATTATGCACTGGGCGCCTGTTGTTAATCTACGTTTTAGCACATTATATTTTGTTTTATAGCACATTACCATCACAAAAAGATATGTTAATGGTGTAGTGTTTATTATTACCATGTTCTCTTATTTAAGTTGGTTAACAGCTGATAGATACATTGATAAGATTTTCTGTAATATAACATTTTACTGCATCAATACCACAAATCTTTTAGATAAATATAATTACGGCTGAAACAGAACATATTATTTTGTTTTACAGTCAAAGTGAAATTACATGAAAGTATTCTTCAGTGGGCATAAAGTTCCAAATGGTCTATCAAACCTCTGACATTGACCCCAAGTCAAGTCAACTCAGCCAAACAAACAATGAATCAATCATACCTTCCATTCACACCCTATTTACAAAACCCACATTCCTTACCAATTGTTTATTAAAAACAAATTGATTTAAAATATAACTATATATAAATAATCTCCTCAATACAGTAACATAACAATTAACATACCCAACGAAACCCGTGGTGTTAGTCCAAACTCACCCCAAAACCTTTTTCTTTCTTCCAAAATATGGCCGTAATCAACATAATATATATATATATATATATATATATATATATATATATATACACACACACACACACACACACACAGAGAAGTGCACTCACAGGAACGAACAACTGTCACAATACCATTGTTAGCTTGTTATATGGCAATTGGCTAGCAATGGTATTGAGCTGGTTGTTCGTTCCTGTGAGTGTGTTTCTCTGTGTGTGTGTGTATATATATATATATATATATTTTTTTTTTTTTCTTTTTTCTGGACACAGCAAAGGCAACCTGCTTAACCGGTCTTTTCGCTCTAAGGAACCCTATGCCCCCAGAGCTACCAAACGGCTCTCCCACCCCACGGTAGGCTCTGTAATATTAGCCAAATGGCCATAATTACTCTGTGCAAGAGGGAGGCGGACTAGCACCCCCCGTTAAAGACTGGCCTGACTTTGTCAGCCCAGGCCCGCCAACCCGCAGTATATTCTGTAAACCCTCCTGAATGTTTAAAATAAACAGCCGCAGGCCAAATTAATTGAAATGAGCCCCATCCTCCCTATAAAATTCTCCATTACCAACATCCTCCAAATCGGGATATTTTATAACAGCTCCATTAACTCTTCTTATAAAGGCTCCAGTTTGTAAACTTTTTATCTGCTCCTATCAAGCCCAACCGGGTCCCATGCAGACCTCCAGTGTAACCTTGAAAGTATCATACCAAATTAAACACATATTGGGGAACAATTGACTTAATCTAGCTAAATCAGTCTTTATTTTTCTTACAAACTCTCTTTGTGGCATAAAGCCAAGGTCATTGCCTTCCGCATGTACTACTAACATATCTGGATGGTTTCATCTCTTGCAATAGTAAAAATCAAATCTAACACATGGACCCATCAGAGGCCACAAACTCCAAACCACATCACTTCAAAAACTTTCCTAGAGAAACCCAACTGGAGGCCATCCTTTTTCTGCGCTGCCGTCTTCCTTGCCCAATATATAAAAGAATGACCTACCAACCAGATCGTCTGAAAACCTATGAAATAAACAAAAAACAAAGCACACTAAGCTTCAAATAGCTAACTGAGGCCTAATATACAAACAATAACTGTTTGATCCCCCACCTACTAATAGGCTTCAATACACTCTCACCCAAACCTAGAGAAGCCTCCTCCATAACTGTACCTATTCTAAATAAATGAGACCCAAACTCAGCCAACACCAAACCTAAATTACACAATGCCTTACTTAGTACAGACCGAAACTGGACTGAAACTCAACAAAATCCTCAAATCTTCCTTAAAGGGACAGTCAACACCGGAATTTTTGTTGTTTTAAAAGATAGATAATCCCTTAATTACCAATTCCCCAGTTTTGCATAACCAACACAATTATAATTATACATGTTTTACCTCTGTAATAACCTTGTATCTAAGCCTCAGCAGACTGCCCCCTTATTTCAGTTCTTTTGACAGACTTGCAGTTTAGCCAATCAGAGCTGTCTCCATGGTAAATTCACGTGCATGAGCTCAATGTTATCTATATGAAACACGTGAGCTAATGCCCTCTAGTGATGAAAATGCATTTAGATTAGAGGCGGCCTTCAAGGTCTAAGAAATTAGCATATGAACCTCCTAGGTTTAGCTTTCAACTAAGAATACCAAGAGAACAAAGCAAAATTGGTGATAAAAGTAAATTGGAAAGTTGTTTAAAATTACATGCCCTATTTGAAAAACGAAAGTTTTTTTTTTGTACATTGACTGTCCCTTTAAGCTTCTTAGTGAGCCTAACAAAATGATGAGGCTGACTAACACCAGCCGTAGCCTACGAAAGCCTTCTGCAAAAAACCTTACCCATGGGCAGTATTCTACATCAAAAATTAAATTTACCCAACAGTGATTGTAAATCCTTTAAACTCTGAATTATCCCTACAAGGTCGGCCACTTATCTTCCGGGAACCTCAAAAACTTCCGTAACCCGATAAAAACGTCCCTCATCTTTAGACATATATGTGACCTAGCTGGACTTACAAACAAAAATCATCAAGATAGTGGATGACTGATTTGTAACCCGATTAAACGCACACTACCCACTCCAAAAAGGTGTTAAAACACTCGAATAGCGATATTGAGCACCCCATGGGGAGACAATGATCTACGTAAAAGGATCCGTCAAAGAAACACCCCAGTAAGTGATGTGACACTGGATAAACAGGCATTAGCCAAAAAGCCGCCTCATTATCTACCTTTGCTAACAGCGCTGAGTCACCCGCATCTCTCACCAAATCAAGGGCCTTATCGAACGACGCATACTTGACCAATACTAATTCCTCAGAGCTGCCTTTTGGATAAGAAAAATGATGTATCAATCTGTATTTTCCAGGCTCCCGTTTAGGGACAACCCACAGAGGGGATAATTTTAAATTCAACAAGAGAGGCTCCAAAAATGGGCCAGCCATGCTACCGAAAGCAATTTCTTTCTTGCTTGTCGCTCATGACCTCAGGCCAAACCCATGTTGATTTTAAATTTTGACCCAATATTGTATAACCACAACTTGATGGAATAATGAAACTAAAACTGAAACCATGTAACAGCAACGCAGCCTTTTCCCTACATCCCTTCCTTTTAACGCAACGGCTTAACCAGTGAGCCATCTTGCTTACCCTCACCGGAGACGCCCCCTTTTTCAGCAAGGTCCTGCTTAATCCCTGATTTACCCCTTCTAAAACATTTTGCATAGGGGTGGATCCCCCACACCCTGAACATTCGTGCCTGAATTTACAGGAATTTCCCCACTAACAGGTTCCTTCATTGAACGCAAAACAGAAACTTTTTTTTTAACGCCTGCCGACAAACTACTCACTGACTGTCTGCTTGCACCGAAACGAAAGGGCTGTGAGGCCCTCAACGGCGTCATGATCTTTAAATAAAGCCCCATATCTCGGTCGTCCCATTTCATTTCGGGTTTAACCGCTAACCTCTGACGAAAATGCTTGTCGTCGGACCACCAAGCCCACCCCCCCCAAGATAGCAAAAAAGAGGGGGCCCCTTGGTCAGAAAATTTTTCAGCCATGATACTGGCGTAGATAACAAAAGCCTGAAACCAATTTGAGAACTTTTTGGGCAGCTTTCTGTAGCGCTTCTTACACTCCTCTTCCTCCTTTTTAGAGGATTTTTTTTTTAGAATCCTCAAGATTTTCAAATGACTGATCCAAGGGTAGTAATGAAAAAAGCTCAATAAACTCTCTTCTACAAATCTTTTCCAATACCTCACCTGAAATATGCAATCCCAAAGGACCTATGGAACAGGGACAAGATCTAGCCATGGCCGTATCCGCTGTCATGCCGTGCCACTCTAGCCGTTGCTAGGGGCACAGCGTCTCCTTCCCTGCTCATTGCCAGGGGCTGTGTCAGTTCCAGATGCGTGCATCACTGACGTCATCGCTGCATGCTCCTCTCTCTCAGATGTCAGTCGGATTCCTCTGGTGCGAATCCTGCACCTATGTAAGTCGCTCAATAGCAATCTATCACTGCCCAAGTATAGGTGTTACTTTGTGTGCTCCTGGGTGTGATAGATCGTTATTACTGTATTGCCTTTATGTGTTTAAACCCTGCTTGTCTGACTACTCTGCCTGTTTAACCCCTAAATTGCTGGATTGATATACTGCTGCTGAACTCTGCCTGTCTGACTACTCTGTCGGTTTAACCTCTAAATTGCTGGATTGATATACTGCTGCTGAACCCTGCCTGTCTGACTACTCTGCCTGTTTAACCCCTGTTTTTCTGGATTGCCTCTTTGTTGCTGAACTCTGCCTGTCTGACCATTCTAGTGATTTGCCTTGGACTGCTCTGCCATTGCCGCTGGGGACTGTCTTGCCTGTGGTGAGTGCCGCCCTCCTCATCTTACTAACTTTCTCGGCTCTGGGATATTCCCTATCATTCCTACTCAACGCCGGGATAACAAGACTACTTAATGCAGCCTTTAGGAGGAGTCTGCATGAACGCATCAAATATGAACTCACTTATCGTGATATTCCTTCTTCTTTGGATGACTTCATAATGCTTTGTATCAGTCTGGACTCTCACTTTCAGAAGAGACAAGCCAAGAGAGACAGAACAAGGAGGGTCCTTCCCTCCCGTCCTCCTATTCATCTGTTTTCGGCAGTATCCTCTACCCCCTCAGCAGCTCCAGTTACCTCAGTGGAGCAACCCATGGATCTCTCCTCCTTCAAACCTTCAGAGTCTGAAAGACAGAGAAGAAGGAAATTGAGACTATGCTTTTATTGTGGGTCCAACACCCAACACCCACCAACTAAAGGACTGTGACATTCAGCCGGGAAAAGCCAATACTTAGGGGATAACACAGGGGTACCTCTAAGCATGATCTCTACTAAATCCCCTCACTCCTCTTGGATCCTGGTACCTGTTACCCTTACCTTCCTTCAGAATACTGTCCACACTTAAGCCTTCATTGATTCAGGGGCAGCTGGAAACTTCCTGGATCACTGTTTCATGATTCAAGCTGGTTTGCCTCTTTTGCAGAAAACACTGTCTAAAGATAACTACTATGGATGGCACCCCCCATTGTTCAGGGTTGATCCATTTTGAGTTAGTACCCCTAACCCTGACTGTGGGAGTCCTTCATACCGAACAGCTGCAGTTCGAGGTAATTCATTCCCCAGCACAGCCTGTCATCTTTGGTCTTCCTTGGCTTCAGGTACATAATCCACAGTTTGACTGGGCTGAAGGACAACTGGCCTCCTTGGGGTACCTCCTGTTTCCACTCCTGCCTTGCTAAAGTCACTAATTCTGCTCCGAATCCCCATAGCCAGTATACAGACTTCTCTGAACCTTTCTTCAGTATATGCAGACTTTGCAGATGTATTTGAGAAAAAAAGCAGCCGACGTGCTGCCACTCCACCGTCCTTATGACTGCAAGATCGACCTCTTTCCCGGAGCCCCACTTCCTAAAGGGAGGACTTGACCACTCTCCGAAGCTGAAACCAAATCCATGTTGGAGTACATCCAAGAGAACCTAGCCAAAGGTTTAATTCGCCCTTCCTCCTCTCCTGCTGGGGAAGTCTTCTCTTTCTTCAGTAAGAAGGATGATGGGCTCAGACCCTGCTTCGACTACAGGGCCTTGAACAACATAACTCAAGAATCGCTATCCCATTCCATTGATCACCAAACTGTATGACTCGATCCAGGATGCTCGCTATTTCGCCAAGTTGGACTTACGTGGGGCATACAATCTGATTCGTATCTTTCCAGTCCACGAATGGAAGACCGCCTTCAACACAAGATCCTGGCATTACGAATACATTGTAATGCCCTTTGGGCTGTGTAATGCCCCTGCAGTCTTCCAGGCATTTGTCAACAATGTCTTCTGTGACCTCCTCAACCGAACTATCATCGTCTATCTGGATGACATCCTTGTTTTCTCTTTCACTTTGGAAGAGCATCGCAAACACATGAGACAAGTTGTTCTACGTCTCAGAGACAATTCTTTGGTAGCCAAGCTAGAAAAGTGTGAGTTTGATCAAGTTCAGATCCAATTCCTTGGTTATGTCACCTCAAAAACGGTTTTGCCATTGATCCTGCTAAACTCACCGCAGTTCTAGAATGGCCTCAACCTACTTCTTTAAAGGAATTACAGAGGTTCTTGAGGTTTTCCAATTATTACCGCAAGTTTATAAAAAACTTTTCACAAACAGTCGCTCCTCTCACTGAACTGACAAAACGGAACAAAGACTGTAAACATTGGCCTCCTGAAGCCCTAAATGCCTTCTCTTGTCTGAAAAATGTTTTCTGTTCTGCTCCTGTGCTCCGCCATCCTGATCCTGACCGTTGCTAGGGGCGTCTTCTTCCCTGCTCGTTGCCAGGGGCTGTGTCAGGTCTGGATGTGTGCGGCGCTGACATCATTGCAGCATGCTCCTCTCTCTCAGATGCCGGTCCAAATTCCCCTGGCATGAATCCTGCACCTATGTAAGTCGCTCAATAGTGATCTATCACTGCCCAAGTATAGGTGTTACTTTGTGTGCTCCTGGGTGTTATAGTTCGTTACTGCTGTATTGCCTTTTTGTGTTTGAATCCTGTCTGTCTGACTATTCTGCCTGTTATACCCCTGAATTGCTGGATTGATATACTGCTGCTGAACTCTGCCTGTCTGACTACTCTGCCTGTTTAAACCCTGTTGTTCTGGATTACCTCTTTGTTGCCGAACCCTGCCTGTCTGACCATTCTAGTGGTGTGCCCTTGGACTGCTTTACTGTTGCCAAACCCTGCCTGCCTAACCATTCTAGTGGTTTGCCCTTGACCTGCTTTACTGTTGCCAAATCCTGCCTGTCTGAGCATTCTAGTGATTTGCCTTGGACTGCTCTGCCATTGCCAATGGGGACTGTCCTGCCTTTGGTGAGTTCTGCCCTCCTCATCTTACTAACTTTCTCTGCTCTGGGATATTCCCTATCATTCCGACTCAACGCCGGGATAACAAGACTACTGGCTGAGTTCGGTCTGATAGAGGAGTATCCCACGAGCATTACATCCACCACTTGCAACTCAGGACCCCCTACTGCTTTCTTTGCATCCATTGACACCCCTTCCCCTGAACCAAACACCTGTGCTCCACTATTCACAATACTTGGGCCTATTCTTTTTTCTTTAACCTGACTCCGAACTGCAACCAAATTAAATCCCGAACCTACTAATGAGCCCCCAACAGGAACCAAAACATTCGCTACAGATGGAACAACAGGCTACGCCACAGATTTCTCAAATCTGGCCAGCAAATCCTTCAGACTAGCTACCAAAGAACCCGGTACAGAATCCCCCACATTCTCACTCACACTCAAACTGCAAATATTCCCCTCCCCCAACAAACCAAGCATTATCTCACCTGACAAGTTGGCATCCTCCTGAACACTGCGGGAAGCCGTAGTGTCACTGAATGACTGAACTTCCACGCCGTGAGGACCGCCTTCTCGCAGGTCCGTTACAGGTCTTCCCATCCTTTTCTGATCGCCGAAGCTCTCTCCTCCAACCACTTCCCACTGCTGGGGTGGCTGCGGATGATTCTGTAAAAAAGAATTTTGTGAAAGCCCCCCTCTTGGAGGAAGAAAACCCTTTCCTCCTCTGCTGTAACACTGACTGGGAACCCCAGCCGTAATTACTCTTCTACCCCTCTTAGGCTCTGAATTAGTCCTGTCCAAAAACCCACCCTCCCCAGCTGCAAATCTCTTGGACAGCTTATCTTTCTTATTCCCTACAGCAACACTTGATCAAATCAGCCGTCCCACCCTCACACCCTCCCTACTTGACCAACTGGCCATATGGGCCGTAAACAAACCAGCTCCTCTCCCCTTAAGGCCTGAACATGAATGCTTGGCCGTGCTCACCTGATCCCATGAGGACAAAGGTGAGGACGCTACCCCTCGTCCTGACCCAAACTGATGCTCTCTGTCCATGGATCCACCAGGCTGAAAGAAGGCTCTTCAAGGCTGTCACCTTCTTCCATCACATTCATTAGACCTGCCCAACTGACAGGCCATCCAACACTCTCCTGAGCCCTTGCAGAAAACAAACTGAAAGATGAGACACCCCTTCCCCTTCTTCCCACCCCTTTTCTTTAATGTAATTGGCAAGAGTCCATGAGCTAGTAATGTATGGGATATACAATCCTACCAGGAGGGGCAAAGTTTCCCAAACCTCAAAATGCCTGTAAATACACCCCTCACCACATACACAATTCAGTTTTACAAACTTTGCCTCCTATGGAGGTGGTGAAGTAAGTTTGTGCTTAGATTTCTACGTTGATATGCGCTTCTCAGCATATTGAAGCCCATTTCCTCTCAGAGTACAGTGAATGTCAGAGGGATGTGAAGGGAGTATCACCTATTGAATGCAATGGTTTTCCTCACGGGGGATCTATTTCATAGGTTCTGTATCGGTCGTAGAGATTCATCTCCTACCTCCCTTTTCAGATCGACGATATACTCTCATATTCCATTACCTCTACTGATAACCATTTCACCACTGGTTTGGCTATCTGCTATATGTGGATGGGTGTCTTTTGGTAAGTATGTTTTCATTACTTAAGACACTCTCAGATATGGTTTGGCACTTTATGTATTTATATAAAGTTCTAAATATATGTATTGTACTTATATTTGCCATGATTCAGGTTTTCAGTATATTTCCTTTTGCAGACTGTCAGTTTCATATCTCGGAAATGCTTTTTTATGAAAATGTATTTCTTACCTGGGGTATAGTAAGTTTGTGCTTGATTGTCTTCTGTGATATGTGCTTCTAAGCATTTTGAAGCCCAATTCCTCTCAGAGTACACTGTTTGTAAGAGGGATGTGAAGAGAGTATCACCTATTGATTCTATGGTTTTCCTCACGTTAAATCTTTTCAAAGGTTCTCTGTTATCGGTCGTAGAGGTTCATCTCCTACCTCCCTTTTCAGATCGACGATATACTCTCATATTCCATTACCTCTACTGATACTGTTTCAGTACTGGTTTGGCTATCTGCTATATGTGGATGGGTGCCTTTCGGTAAGTATGTTTTCATTACTTAAGACACTCTCAGCTATGGTTTGACACTTTATGTATTAATATAAAGTTTTAAATATATGTTTTGTACTTATATTTGCCATGAGTCAGGTTTATGTATATTTCCTTTTGCAGACTATCATTTTCAAAATTGGGAAACATATTTAGGAAGTTCAGTGAGCCACTGACAAGCAACCTTGGTACAATTTTTAAGCTAGTTTGAGCACTTATATACTTCTGTCTTATTATAAAGATACCCAATTCTATCCAAGTTATTTTTCTAAATATAATTCCTCCATCTCACTCTAAAGAGCCACTGACTAGTAACCACACGATAATTTCAAGATAATCCACGTTGAAAGACTCTGCAATAGGGGACTGCCTGAAGTTATTCAGAAAACAATATCCCATACAAGATTATATATCATCTTATCTAACTGTAGAACTTTAGAAACTATACAAAGAATCTATAAGCCAATATTGAATTTTATAAGAAGTGCAGTGAATTCAACCATTATATTTGAACTCCAACCTACTATATGTAATATAGCCATAACAAATAGCGGAACCCATGATCAGAGATTTCCCTATATATCTCTAGTGAGCCATTGACAAGCAACTACCCTATATTCATGGGTCAGCCTGATCGTTTATACATTCCAGCTATATTTAGGTGACTATCTAAACACTGACAGGAGATTCTTAAAACCTCATCTAAATGAGCCACAAATTAGTGACTATTCTAATGTGTTAATATTTAAAGTTAAAATATTTCTCACAAGTGTTTATTTTTAGTGATTCACACCAATATACCTTATACCAAAGTATTCAATAATTTTGATAATTTGGGGTTTCCACATCAATACGATTGACATTCAAATTATAACACCTAGGCCACATAGTGGCAGTTGAATTTCTGATTTTACCTGTATGTGATATCCAGTCACACCAAGCAAGATAATATCTAACCTGGAAATAATAAGATGTGATCTTTATATGTCAATATAACTAGATACTATTGCTAACCCATTATTGATAAATTCAATACACAGCATCAAGATATTGTATCCATCTAATACCTGAATGATATTTGATACATTACTCAATCAATTTTGTTTAAATGAGCCACTGACTAGTGACCGTTCTAGAAATCTAGATTCATACAGTTGAATCCAATATCCTTATACTATCTGATGCTAGACTTAGTTTATCATGTGTATATATAGACACATCTACTATTGATATCCTCATTATTTGCTATTCCAATACTTCATTAAGTCACTATCTCAAATACACTTGTGATTTGGAGAGCTAACTATCTTCCCTGTATATCTGGGGAAGATTTCTATATTGATTTTACAGACCAATATACGAGAGTACAACTATCATCTGCACTTATTACAGTGCCTACCCATTATTGAGGCTGTGAGTTTTGTCCCACAGTTCAAGATATTCATTGAATAATTACACATATTGTTCTTAGGGTACAATTCTTTTGTAATTTTAACTGTGTGTTGTAGTGTGTGTTCTTTATTTTAATTAAACCAATAAAGGTTATATTTTAAAATTTATCACCTCAACACTCCTTCAGACCTTGATGTAATACATTGACATATAGGGAGAGTTAAGTGCTATCTACATGCATTCTTTTTTCTTCAACCTCTGAGTTGAATTAACTAGTCATATTTAGGAAGTTATTTTTTCTTTCCTGGGGTATAATCTTTTTCTTCAAATTGACTGCTTTTTCATTAATTTTCACGGGCAAAATTAGGCTTGCGAGGTTGCAAAATGCTTATATTTATTGCGTCATTCTTGGCGCGAGAATTTTTATGGAGCAAAGGTACGTTCCGTGACACAAATCCGTCATTTCCGGCGTCTTTGTTGACGCCAGGTTTCACTGCACAAGGTTGCGTCTGCAATGATGAGAGTTGCGTCATTTCCCGATGTTGTTAGCGCCAACATTTTTTATTTTGCGTTGCGCTTCAAACTTGGTGCCAAATAATTTAATTATTTAAGCCCCACTTCCTATATGCCTCTTGCCATTTTTTTTGCTCAGGGGGCTATGCTGTTTGCATTTTTTTCCGCATTCCTGAAACTGCCATATAAGGAAATTGATCATTTTGCTTTATATGTTGTTTTTTTCTCTTGCATTTGCAAGATGTCTTAATCTGATCCTGTCTCAGAAACCACTGTTGGAACCCTGCTACCTGATAACAGTTCTACCAAAGCTAAGTGTATCTGTCGTAAATTAGCGGAGATTATATCTCCAGCTGTAGTATGTAACAGTTGTCATGATAAGTTTTTACATGCAGAGAATGTATCCATCAGTACTAGTACAATGCCTGTTGTTCCTTCAACATCTAATGTACATGATATCCCTGTGAATATTAAAGATTTTATTGCTGGTGTGATTCAGAAGGCTTTGTCTGCTATTCCGGCTTCTAATAAACATAAAAGTCTTTTAAAACTACTCATAAGGTTGATGAAATTTAAAATGACCGACAACATACTGAATTATCCTCCTCTGATGAAGATCTATCTGGTTCAGAAGATCCTACCTCAGATATTGACACTGACAAATCTACTTATCTCTTTAAGATGGAGTTTCTTGTTAAATGAGGTGTTGATTTCTTTGGATATTGAGGAAACTAGTCCTCTTGATACTAAAACTAGTAAACGTTTAAATTCTGTTTATAAACCTCCTGTGGTTACTCCAGGGGTTTTTCCAGTTCCTGATGCTATTTCTGATATGATTTCAAAGGAATGGAATAGGCCTGGTACTTCTTTTTTTTCTTCTTCTAGTTTTAAAAAGTTGTATCCTTTGCCAGCAGTTAGATTGGAGCTCTTGCCAAACGTACTACTATTCCTATGGAAGACAGTACTTCTTTTAATGATCCTTTAGATAGGAAACTTGAATCTTATCTAAGGAAAGCTTATTTTTTTTCTGGCTACATTCTTAGGCCTGCTATATCCATGGCTGATGTTGCAGCTGCATCAACTTTTTGGTTGGAAAGCAAAGCGCAACAGGAAACAGATCCTGATTTGTTTAGCATTGTTCGCTTGCTTCAACATGCTAATCATTTTATCTGTGATGCTATTTTTGATATCATCAATATTGAGGTTAAATCTATGTCTTTAGCTTGTTTAGCTTGTTTAGCTAAAAGAGCTTTGTTGCAACCTTTTAAGAAACCAAATACAGCCCCCAAGTCCGCATGAAGCTGCGTCCCTCATTCCAGCTCAGCTGGTGGGGAGCAGATTAAAATTTTTCAAAACTTTGGGCAGATTCTAAATCAATGGATTCAGAGTATTGTCTCTCAAGGGTATTGAATAGGTTTCAGAGTAAGACCTCCAGTGAGAAGATTTTTTCTCTCAAATCCAGTGAAGGCTCAGGCTTTTCTGAAGTGTGTTTCAGATCTAGAGCTTTCAGGGGTAATCATACCAGTTCCGTTTCAGGAACAGGGTCTGGGGTTTTATTCAAATCTATTCATTGTCCCAAAAAAAGAAAATTCATTCAGGCCAGTTCTGGATCTGAAAATATTGAATCGTTTTATAAGAGTGCCAACTTTCAAAATTGTGTCTATAAGGACTATTATGCCTTTTGTTCAGCAAGGTCATTATATGTCCATGATAGACTTACAGGATTCATATCTTCATATTCCGATACATTCAGACCACTATTGGTTTCTGAGATTCTCTTTTCTAGACAAGCATTACCAATTTGTCTCTCTTCCATTTGGCCTAGCGACAGCTCCAAGATTTTTTTCAAAGGTTCTCTGTGCCCTACTCTCTTTAATTAGAGAATAGGGTATTGCCAAAAAAGTTCTTGATTCCTCAGACAAGGGCCGCCATTTTAGGTTTCAGATAGATTCAGTGTCCATGACTCTGTCTCTAACAGACAAGAGACGAATAAAATTGGTTTCAGCTTGTCGAAACCTTCAGTCTCAATCATTCCCTTCAGTGGCTATGTGCATGGAAGTTTTAGGTCTCATGACTGCAACATCTGACGTAATGCCCTTTGCTCATTTTTATATGAGACCTCTTCAGCTTTGTATGCTGAATCAATGGTGTATGGATTATACAAGGATGTCATAATTAATATCCTTAAATCAAAAAGTTCGACTCTCTCTAACTTGGTGGTTAGATCACCATCATATAATTCAAGGGGCCTATTTTGTTAGTCCAACCTGGACTGTGATCACAACAGATGCAAGTCTTTCAGGTTGGGGAGCTGTCTGGTGATCTCTGACAGCACAAGGAGTTTGGAAATCTCAAGAGGCGAGGTTACCAATCAATATTTTAGAACTCCGTGCTATTTTCAGGGCTCTTCGGGTTTGGCATTTGTTGAAGAGAGAACCATTCATTTGTTTTCAGACAGACAAAATAACAACAGTGGCATATGTCAATCATCAGGGTGGGACTCACAGTCCCCTAGCTATGAAAGAAGTATCTTGGATACTTTCTTGGGTGGAATCCAGCTCTTGTCTAATTTCTGTGGGACATATCCCAGGTGTAGACAATTGGGAAGCGTATTATCTCAGCCATCAGACTTTACATCCGGGGGAGTGGTCTCTCCATCCAGATGTGTTTTTTCAGATTGTTCAGATGTGGGGTCTTCCAGAAATAGATCTGATGGTTTCTAACTTCCCAGGTACTTTTCCAGGTCCAGGGATACTCAGGCGGAGTCGGTGGATGCATTAGCAGTTACTTAATTTTACCAACCTGCTTATATCTTCCCGCCTCTAGTTCTTCTTCCAAGAGTGATTTCCAAGATCACCATGGAACAATCATTTGTGTTTCTGGTAGCACAAGCATGGCCTCACAGGTTCTGGTATGCGGATCTTGTCCGGATGTCCAGTTGCCAACCTTGGCCACTTCCTTTAAGACCAGACGTTCTGTCTCAAGAACCGTTTTTTCATCAGGATCTCAAATCGTTAAAATTGAAGTTATGGAAATTGAACGCTTAGTGCTTAGTCATAGAGGTTTCTCTGACTCAGTGATTAATACTATGCTACAGGCTCGTAAATCTGTTTCTAGGAAGCTTTATTATCGAGTTTGGAAGACGTATATTTCATGGTGTTCTTCTCATAACTTCTCCTGGCATTCTTTTAGAATTCCTAGAATTTTACAGTTCCTTCAGGATGGTTTGGATAAAGGTTTGTCTGCAAGTTCCTTGAAGGGACAAATCTCTGCGCTTTCTGTTTTATTTCACAGAAAGATTGCTAAGCCTCCTGAAATTCACTGTTTTGTGCAGGCTTTGGTCCGTATCAAGCCTGTCATTAAATCAATCTCTCCTCCTTGGAGTCTTAATTTGTTTTTGAAGGCTTTACAGGCTCCTCCTTTTGAGCCTATGCACTCTTTGGATATTAAACTACTTTCTTGGAAAGTGTTGTTCCTTTTGGCCATCTCTTCTGCTAGAAGAGATTGTGAATTATCTGCTCTTTCTTGTGAGTTTCCTTTTCTGATTTTCCATCAGGATAAGGCAGTTTTGCGGACTTCATTTAAATTTTTACTTAAAGTTGTGAATTCTTACAACATTAATAGGGAAATTGTTTTTCCCTCTTTGTGTCCTAATCCTAAGAATTCTTTGGAGAGATCATTACATTCTCTGGATGTTGTAAGAGCTTTGAAATATTATGTTGAAGCTACTAAAGATTTCAGGAAGACTTCTAGTCTATTTGTTGTCCTTTCTGGTCCTAGGAAAGGTCAGAAAGCTTCTGCTATTTCCTTGGCATCCTGGTTAAAGTTTTTGATTCATCAGGCTTATTTGGAGTCGGGTTAGGCCCCGCCTCAGAGAATCACAGCTTATTCTACTTGATCAGTTTCCATGTTGTGGGCTTTTAAGAATGAAGCTTCAGTTGATCAGATTTGCAAAGCAGCAACTTGGTCTTCTTTGCATACATTTACTAAATTCTACCGTTTTGATGTATTGCCTCTTCGGAAGCAGTTTTTGGTAGAAAGTTTCTTCAGGCAGCTGTTTCAGTTTAATTCCTCTGCTTATGTTTTAAGTTTTTTCTTTTCAATTATGAGAAAAACTTATTTTTTTGGTTGTGGATTTAATTTTTTCAGCGGAAAATCGCTGTTTTTATTTTTATCCCTCCCTCTCTAGTGACTCTTCTGTGGAGTACTACATCTTGGGTATTAATATCCCATACGTCACTAGCTCATAGACTCTTGCCAATTACATGAAAGAAAACAATTTATGTAAGAACTTACCTGATAAATTAATTTATTTCATATTGGCAAGAGTCCATGAGACCCACCCTTTTTATGTGGTTATGTTTTTTTGTATAAATCACAATTATATTTCCAGTTCCTTTTTTTTATGCTTTTTACTCCTTTTTCTATCACCCCACTACTTGGCTATTCGTTAAACTGAATTGTGGGTGTGGTGAGGGGTGTATTTTTAGGCATTTTGAGGTTTGGGAAACTTTTCCCCTACTGGTAGGATTGTATATCCCATTCGTCACTAGCTCATGGACTCTTGCCAATATGAAAGAAATGAATTTATCAGGTAAGTTCTTAGATAAATTATGTTGTTTTTTTAATGTACCCAAACAAGTTATATGTCACGTGCACTTCCAGAGTTTATCATTTGTTTAAAGATGGCCAGAAAGATAGGATAGAGCCTTAGCAAATATTAAAGGAAAAGAAAGCTAAATGGTTGTAGTCATCTGTGCCAATGTGTACTAGTTTGATTTGCATTTTCTTGGGTAACATAGAGCATCAATATAACACAAAAATGAATATTTGTATCCATTCACAAAACATATTAATTTGTATATTTTCTACATTCCATAAATACAAAATAGCTTCATGAAACCACATGATGGGTGTTCATTTAAACAGGAATTAAAATATATATGTATACATTTAGAATGTTTCTTCTAAAGTTATATATAAGGAAATCTGAATTGCAGCAATACATTTGTATTTCTCTGAATTATATCTGTTTTTTAATTCTATCCGTGCTGTATCTCTTAAATAGATATTTAGGGAAGTACATGTATCTTGTGTTATGTGCTTTACATTATTGTTTAAGGAATTGCTACATTTAATGTGTTTATTTTTCTTTTAGAACAAGTCAACCGTACTGTTGTGTAGATTTGTACTCTCTGCGAACAGGGGAGATGGTGAAGTCTATACAGTTTAAAACCCCCATCTATGATCTTCATTGCAATGCAAGGTACAGTCTATTATTATATTGAAAAAAATATATATTTTTGGAATGATAAAGTGATAAAACTGGATTGTTATGGTTTATCTGCCATATAACTGAATATGAGCTTTATTCATTTACATTGATGTGATTGGGTTTTAGGAAATATGTTATTTTGTAATTGTTTCCATTGCTCTAGCTATGTAGAATAAGCAATAACAATTATTAGTAAGAATAATAAAGATAAGTAGAAGAATAATTTAAGTCCTTATTGAAAAGATTCCTTGTTTCTTTGCGAAGCGATATTCTAATAACATATGTTGGTCAGTATAGTGTTGCATAAAAAGTATTTTTTAACTCCATGACCGGTTTTCTCTCTTATAGTCTAATGTTGTTCCTGTCCCTTTTTCTGTACCTGTTTTTTTTTTTTTCCTTTCGAAATTTTTCTCTCTCTATGGGCCCAAATCTGTAGCGTTCTGTTAGTACTACCTTCTGGAAAGGCACATTTTCTACCTCTCTAAGGGACATACCTTACATTTCTGTATATGAATGAAAGACGCATACATTTTAATATAGTTCTTAATAAAATAAGCAGATTGAAAATTATATTGTAAGTGTAAAGTTAAAATCATAACTAAAATACATATTAATATAGTACGCATTAAAATTCCTATCAAATTAATCAGCATAATTCAAATAAAAAATGTTGTAGTAGAATTCTTTATATGCAGGAAAAATATATATTTCATATGCACAGTAAAAATTGTCTTGAAACCTCAAAGAGTTAGCTGAACAGGGGCATTTCCTGTGTCTAAAGTTCTCCCACAGGTGTAATCATATTTACTAAGTGTTTTAATCCTGCAGTTCTACAGTTGTATCTTGCCAAATATAAGCTGGCAAGTTTGCCTACAAATTCACACTGCATTTATTACACGTATTTAAATTATTACAAATGGCATGTATGCTAACTACAAGTGAATATAAAGTTAAAAATACACTAAAAACACCACCGTTCTATTTGCATTTCCCTCTCCCCTGCAATAATTTCCATTCCAGAGAGCTTCACTACTTTATATAGTAGGCAGATCACCAGTTATTGGGACTTCCAGGTTCAGCACTTTTTTTTTTTTAATCTGGGCCTATGTCTTTTTCTTCATAAATGGAAAGAGTCCACAGCTGCATTCATTACTTTTTTTTTGTATCTCGCTTCTATCAATTTATCTTTCTGTTTTTTTTTTTATCTCCCCCTCAATCCTTTTTCCATATTCTTTGACTCACTTTGCTATCAATCTGACTGTCAACTCATTCTTACCTTCCAGCTGTCTCTCAATCATTATAACCTTATATGATTGCTACTCAAAGCATTACTTGATTCACACAGCCATATTTTGCTGCATATTTTCCTTTTTTCCCTTCTAAGGGCTCGGTTTCATTGAGCCCTAATTAGGTTTGCGTGCATTTGAAAACTGATAATTATGCTGTCGGAAGCAATATCGTTCACCGACTGCTTCCAATGGCCCGTTATACCTCAATTTTGGCAACCGGACTCTGGCTGCCGAAAACATTTTCGTGTCCCATACAAAGTCACAGAAGCCGCTAATCTATAAATAATACCAGGTTTCCAATGACAGCGCAAACCATTAATACACTGTCAGAGTCTGTCGATACATTGAGAAAGCTCAACTAGGTGTAAAATAGGAAAAGGAGCTTTTTGAGATCTATTTCCCATTGAAATCTAACCCAAAAATAAACCCGACTCCTCAAAACCCCTCTATCCGCAATCCCCCACATTGCAACTAATAATAAATGTATTAACCACTAAACCGACAAGCCCCCACACCGCAACTAACAATATAAGCTATTAACCTCAAAACTGCCAACCCCCCACATCGCAACTAACAATAAAATGTTTTGACCTCTAAACTGCCACCCCCCCACAACGCAAAGTACCTATTTAAACTATTGACCCCTAATCCATCATCCCCAACAATGCAAAGTACCTATTTAACCTATTAACTCCTAAACCACCATTCACCCACAACGCAAAGTATTAATCTAATCACTAAGCCCCCTAACCTAACACCCCCTAAGTTAACCCCCATTACATAAAATAAAAGACTATTAAACTAATAGATGAATTAAACTACCAAAATTAGGGGGCGTGTCCGGGCAGCGGCCATGAATGGTCACAATATCTGAAGCTCCTGCAATGATACCAGTTAATCCGCCAATTACTGCTGCAACACTGGACTTTTACTGACTAAGCTTCAAGATACTTAACATATCCTACTTTGTGTATCCTACAGTCCTATAACCCCGGTGTATTAATGACCGCAGAGCCCAGATCTGGACCTTTGAGGCCTATGGTGGCGGCCTAACACGAGGCCTCAGAACCTCCCCAGCAACCTGGCTGGGTATAACAGTCACTGACGACTGTTCACTTTTACTGTACAGTTGGACTGACCAATGACATTCAATACAATGCTATTGCAACTATAAGATGGAGCATTCGAATTTTACATTGCTAGAGACACTGGACTATGCATTATGCAGTCAATTTGCTAGAGACACTGGACTATGCATTATGCAGTCAATTTGCACGGCTTGAGGAGAGTATATTGGCGGCATGGAAAGGTACCAATAATATGGAGATGCTGAGCAACATTATGGCAGTTGCTGACCGTGATCTGACCTCGCGGCTAGATGGTAGATCTGAAGAGTTGGAGACCGAGGGAGTGATCGCGGTGCCGGAGGGGAGAGCTGCTACACAGCCCAATTATACGTCCATGACACCACTGCCTGCAGATTATGCATGTCCTCAATTGCTGCACCCACCGTTGGCTAATTCCCAGATGGAAGATGACAGTTCACAAACTGTACACCATGGCTCCATCAAGCCCCTCCATACCATGGAAACTACACTACACCCTCAGCGACGCAGTGAATATGAACTGGCTATACTAATACCGGACACATTGCAAGCCATGATGGAATTGCCATACTTTAAACTACAGTCTACATATAGTAACCTAAACTTTCATGTAGTGGTACACCATTCCACGGAGAGGCTGTTTTATACTATATATTCACTTCCAGTTTTCTGCTGTGGCTTAGTCATGGTCATCCTTGCCTGGAATACCGTAAGTAGGAGTAGCCTTCAAATCAAACTTGGTATTGGATAGTGGTCTAGAGGAATAACCTGATGCCTCACATTAATGTCATGCATATGTTACACTAGCTATTGTGTGAGCGACTCTACTGTTTTAAACAATACTTCATTTAATTTTGGAGAGAACGTTATTATGTAATTATTATATTTAAGTTGAGCAGTTATATGATTGCCTCATATGATGTATAAGTTGAATAATCTTTATCTTTTCCTAACCTGTTTGTTTGCTAGTAGCTTTGTCCATGGTAGGAAACAATTATTACTAGTTAATGGGGCTGTCCGGGCAGCTAATAGTATATGTATATGTTTCTTATCGGTATTCATTTAGATAACTTAATGGCTTTCCCATAAGGGTAGAACTCTAGAGTGGTCAGTATTGCTGTACCAAAAGCTTAACTTACATGACATAGTTTTTCACACGTTTATATTACTCACCGTGTTGTCAGTGGCCGAGACAGCCCGGTGCTTTAGTTAAGGTTAGAATTACACTCTCAAAGCTACTCTTCACTATACAATTTCACGTTTATGGCATTCTACTATTAATGGCTTTAATACATGTAGATTCTAATCAGGCTTACATAATGGTTGGGGGCTGACACCTCACTGATTAATATTTCTTCGGAATAACCTTACTAATTAAATATCTCCCTTTATTATAATGTGAACCCTTACATATACTCCACTCCCACCACAAATAGTGGACATATAAAACTGACCTGGTCTGACACTTTAGAGCAGTGATTTTTAACCTTTTTTTTGCCGTGGCACACTTTTTTACATTAAAAAATCCTGTGGCACACCACCATCCCAAAATTTAAAAAAAAATCACACATTGTAGCCTAATACAGCATATATATATATATACACATACACACAAACACACACATACTGTATGTATTGTGCTGTTATGCCATGCCTCCTACACTACCCCTGCACTGGGAGTAAAAAACAAGCAAAGTTTAAAAAATATGTCACACTGTTGTCAGTCTGCCGTGGCACACCTGAGGATCTCTCACGGCACACTAGTGTGCCACGGCACACTGGTTGAAAAACACTGCTTTAGAGTACTATCGTATTTATTCTGGTTTGTCCCAATATACATAAATTTATTCATTTTATTCTCCATTATATATATTTTACACGGTGAAATATGCTAAGCCTGAATTTCTATATGCACATATCTCTCAAAAATCTTGCTAAAACTAGTCAGAGGTCCTGAAGAGTTCAATATTTTCTCCTACAATTCTATATACTAAAATGCAGATATAAGAGCTTGTTCTATATTACAAAAAATAAGAAACTACAGATTCATAATTTGAGATCCATAAGTGGTCTCTTACTGATTCGGGTTGCCTTCTATACCGTTATATTTTTTGTATGATAATACGAGGTCCAAGAGTGGCCTTATAGGTTTTGTTTCTAGATGGCATATAGTTTGGTGGGTATATACTGTGCTTATTAAGCTTACAGATCATGCTCTGTGATATTTGGATTCATAACAATTATTTTTCTTTTTGTATCCTTTCTTGTATAACTTATACTGACATACATGTTTTGTATATGCTTATTGAATCTCAATAAAAATATTGAATTTTTTTTAAAAAAAAATACCAAAATTACAATTCATAAACTAAATTTAAATAAAAAAATCCTAACATTACATAAAAAATGAAACCTAAGATTTAATTTAAATAGAAATTCTAAGATTACATAAAATAAAAAAAATCTAAAATCACAAAAAATAAAAAATAAAAAAATCTAAGACTACATTAAAAAATAAATGAAATTATTCAAAATAATAAAATTTAAACCTAATCTAATACCCCTATAAAAACAAAAAATCGACCCCAAAATAAAAACACTCCCTAATCTAAGACTAAACTACCAATAGCCCTTAAAAGGGCCTTTTGTAGGGCATTGCCCTGAAGTGATTAGCTCTTTTACCTGAAAATAAATACACATTAACCCCTAACAGTAAAACCCCCCCACCCACGCAACCCCCCGAAATAAAAAAGAACTAACTATAAAAATCTAATCTACCCATTGCCCCTACAGGGGCATTTGTATGGGCATTGCCTTTAAAAGGGAAATCAGCTCTTTTGCTGCCAATTAAATAAATCCGTAATCTAAAAAATAACCCACCACAAAAAAAACCTAACACTAACCCCAAAAAATGTACTCACAGTTCCTGAAGTCTGGACATCCATCTTCATCCAGGCGGCAAGAAGTCCTCATCCACGCGGCGACATCTTCATCCATTGCTGGGGCATCTTCTATCTTTATCTTGGGGGCGTGGAGCCGTGGCGGCGCGGAGATGACCAGGACCAGCGACAACCAGCGCAGAGCCTTCTCCCCATGCGATCTCTGCCGCACACTGAAACTTGAATGCAAGGTACCCATTTTATATTTGGGGTACCTTGCATTTCTATTGGCTGTAATATTCAAATCAGCCAATAGGATGAGAGCTGCCTAAATCCTATTGGCTGTTCAAATCAGCCAATAGGATTTAAGCAGCTCTCATCCTATTGGCTGATTTTAATTTTTCAGCCAATAGGAATGCAGCGGTACCCCGATATAAAACGGGTACCTTGCATTCAAGCTTAAGTGTACGATGGACGATCGCATGAAGAGGAGCCTTCATGCCTCTGAGGACCACTGCTCTGGGATCCGTGCATCAGGGAAGACTGCTCCGCACCTCCAGGAAGAAGATAGATGTCCCCGTGATGGATGAAGATGTTTCCGCCTGGATGAAGATGGATGTCCGGACTTCAGGAACAGTGAGTGCATTTTTTGGGGTTAGTGTTTGTTTTTTTTTTATTTTATTTTTTGTTGGTTTTTTTTTTGTTAGTTGCGATGTGGGGGGATGGCGGTTTAGGGGTTAATAACTTTAATAGATACTTTGCGATATGGGCTTGGTGGATTAGGGGTTAATACATTTATTAGTTATTGCGGTGGAGGGGATAGTCTATGATAGGTTGATATTGCACATGCGTTAGGTGTTTGCTTTTATTATAACAGCTAGTGACGGGTAAAATATATACGCGCTGCACTTATATGTGGTGCCATATATGTAGTAACATATACATATACATAGTAACCTATTCATTTTCAAGAAATCCGGCATTGGGTGGAAGCGTTAATGCAACGCTAACTTACACCTACACAAAAAGGGCGACTGCACGCAATGCGCTAAATAATTCATTGGAAACCTGGTACTAAAAAAAATTACTTTTAGCTGCCGGCAACTTCGGTAGCTTACGGCTCCATTTTTAATGGCTCAATGGAAACGAGCCCTAAGTTGGGTTTCTCTTGTATTTTTTTAAAAATTGCAGATAGTTGGCTTTTAGAATTACTTGAAGCAAGATGATTTAGCCTCTGTATAACTAACGTGATCAGGCCACAGAGAGTATTTAAGCTATATACAGCTTAGTTATGTACTGTATTTTGTAATTTTATATTCCATGACAAAAGAAGTGTTCAATATATTGTATAATTTTGAGAAATACATGCTCCACATATTCTATAATGTATACAGGGCTAGATTATAAATGGAGCTCTATTGTTTGCGATAAGCATTATAGTGACCGGGCTAAATAAGACACACATTACAAGTTTAAAATAAACTAGTTAGTATGACTGAAGACCTTGCGTCATTATAAAATTCATTATAAAATAAATGATTATTTTCCTCATTATTCTTGTTCAGCTAGATTACGAGTTTTGCGTTATGAGTGAAAAAGCATTGTTATGCTTAATAACGCTGCTTTCTCCCTAACGCCACTATTACAAGTCTTGTCAGAATAGGTGTACCGCACACTTTTTTGGCCGTCACGCAATGTCAGTACCGAATTACTCTTAACCAAATAGCCCAATCAAAATAAAAAGCCCCCCCCCAAATAAAAAAAAAACCTAGCCTACACTAAACTGCCAATGGCCCTTACAAAACCCCCCCACTAAATTACACAAAATAAAAAACTAAATTATCAAAAATAAAAATGAATTACCCCAAATAAAAAAAAACCTAGTTTACACTAAACTGCCAATGGCCCTTAAAAGGGCCTTTTGCGGGGCATTGCCCCAAAGAAATCAGCTCTTTTACCTAGAAAAAAATGATACAAACAACCCCCCGACAGTAAAACCCACCAGCCACACAACCAAACCCCCCAAATAAAATTATATCTAAATAAACCTAAGCTAACCATTGCCCTGAAAAGGGCATTTGGATGGGCATTGTCCTTAAAAGGGCATTTAGCTCTTTTACGGTGCCCAAACCCTAAGCTAAAAATAAAATCCACCCAATAAACCCTTAAAAAAACCTAACACTAACCCCCGCCGATCCACTTACAGTTTTCGAAGACCGGACATTCATCCTCATCCAGGTGGCAG
Organism: Bombina bombina; assembly: GCF_027579735.1. Lineage (NCBI taxonomy): Eukaryota > Metazoa > Chordata > Amphibia > Anura > Bombinatoridae > Bombina > Bombina bombina. The sequence continues at coordinate 641,919,801 of NC_069501.1, read as the reverse complement.
AAGTCTTCTTCGAAGCCAGCATAAGTCTTCATCCAAGCTAGCAAAAATCCTCATCGAAGCCGGCAGAAGACTTCATCCAAGCGGGCAGAAGTCTTCATCCAGGCGGCATCTTCTATCTTCATCCATCCGGCATGCAGCGGGTCCATCTTCAAGACATCCGGCGTGGAGCATCCTCTTCTTTCGATCGTCGCTGGAAAATTAAGGTTCCCTTTAAGTGACGTCATCCAAGATGGCGTCCCTTACATTCCGATTGGCTGATAGAAATGTAAGGGACACCATCTTGGATGACGTCACTTAAAGGGAACCTTCATTTTCCAGCGACGATCAGAAGAAAAAGATGCTCCGCATGTCTTGAAGATGGACCCGCTCTGCGCCGGATGGCTGAAGATAGAAGATGCCGTCTGGATGAAGACTTCTGCCCTCTTGGATGAAGACTTCTGCCCGCTTGGATGAGGACTTCTGCCGGCTTCGATGACGACTTCTGCCCACTCGGATGAAGACTTCTGCCCACTCGGATGAAGACTTCTGCCCACTCGGATGAAGACTTCTGCCGGCTTCGATGATGACTTCTGCCCGCTTGGATGAAGACTCCTGCCGGCTTCGATGAGGACTTCTGCCCGCTTGGATGAAGACTTGTGGCGGCGATGTTAGAGCCAGCAGATTAGGGGTTAATAACTGTAATGTAGGTGGCAGAGATGTTAGGAGTGGCAGATTAGGGGTTAATAAGTGTATTTAGGTGGCGGCGATATTAAGGGCGGCAGATTAGGGGTTAATAAGTGTATTTAGGTGGCGGCGATGTTAAGGGTGGCAGATTAGGGCTTAATAACATTATGTAGGTGTCGGCGAAGTCGGGGGCGGCAGATAAGGGGTGTTTAGACGTGGTTTTTATGTAAGGGTGTTAGGTTTAAACATAACTTTCTCCAACATTGGTGTGTCCGGTCCACGGCATCATCCTTACTTGTGGGAATATCTCTTCCCCAACAGGAAATGGCAAAGAGTCCCAGCAAAGCTGGCCATATAGTCCCTCCTAGGCTCCGCCCACCCCGTCATTCTCTTTGCCGTTGCACAGGCAACATCTCCACGGAGATGGTTTAGAGTATGTGGCCAGTTTCAAAGAAGGAACGTTTGTTACACAATTTGGACGTAGTCCGTGCTCTAAAATTCTATTTAGAAGCTACAAAAGATTTCAGACAAACATCTTCTCTGTTTGTCGTCTATTCTGGTAAAAGGAGAGGTCAAAAAGCGACTTCTACCTCTCTTTCCTTTTGGCTTAAAAGCATCATCCGATTGGCTTACGAGACTGCCGGACGGCAGCCTCCTGAAAGAATCACAGCTCACTCCACTAGGGCTGTGGCTTCCACATGGGCCTTCAAGAACGAGGCTTCTGTTGATCAGATATGTAAGGCAGCGCCCCCGACTTCGCCGACACTGCACACTTTTGCCAAATTTTACAAATTTGATACTTTTGCTTCTTCGGAGGCTATTTTTGGGAGAAAGGTTTTGCAAGCCGTGGTGCCTTCCGTTTAGGTAACCTGATTTGCTCCCTCCCTTCATCCGTGTCCTAAAGCTTTGGTATTGGTTCCCACAAGTAAGGATGACGCCGTGGACCGGACACACCAATGTTGGAGAAAACAGAATTTATGCTTACCTGATAAATTACTTTCTCCAACGGTGTGTCCGGTCCATGGCCCGCCCTGGTTTTTTAATCAGGTCTGATGAATTATTTTCTCTAACTACAGTCACCACAGTACCATATGGTTTCTCCTATATTTTTCCTCCTGTCCGTCGGTCGAATGACTGGGGTGGGCGGAGCCTAGGAGGGACTATATGGCCAGCTTTGCTGGGACTCTTTGCCATTTCCTGTTGGGGAAGAGATATTCCCACAAGTAAGGATGACGCCGTGGACCGGACACACCGTTGGAGAAAGTAATTTATCAGGTAAGCATAAATTCTGTTTTTTCTTTCCCCATAGACATCAATGGGGCTACGTTATGGAGCTTTTATTTCCGCGATCGCAGGTGTTAGGCTTTTTTTTAGCCGACTCTCCCCATTGATGTCTATGGGGAAATCGTGCACGAGCACGTCAAAGCAGCGCTTGTATTTGGGTGAGTTATGGAGCTCAATGCCACCATATGAGTGAAAGACAAGTTTTTCATAGTAAAACTATATTCTTCTATATTCTATATTCTATTTTAAGTCAACATGTATAATGCCTGTCTTTTTACAGTTTTTGGCATATCTTACATGAAATTATGTTTTGAGAGTACTGACTAATTCTAATAATACCTAAGACAACGTAGTTCAGTACTCGTTAAACATTATTGTATTTTCTTGAAGTTAACAGATGCTCTAATTAATTACATTCCTAGAGGAGTAATAGTGGTTCATTTATTGTTCATTTATGAAGGTTGTTTGTTGTTAATAATTATGCCTTACTTTCGCATTTTGTTTGGTTGCTCACAGAACTACTTTAAATTACTCTAATTGAAAGTATTAATTAACAACTAGATATGAGAGATCATTAATACTTTCAGTATCATTAAATATCCATTAATCCTTACAACGATAATGTGTTGCCAAATAAGTCTAGACAATAATAGGCATTACAGTTTTTTTTTTGCTTGGCTCTCATTAAACAATATGAAGACTAATCCCTTACATTTACACATTGCAAAAGATAAGAATATGAGTACATGCACACCCAAAAAATTTTATTACAAGGACAGAGACTCCTATTTTGCATAAGCCTTTTCCTTTACACACATTAAATATTTAACATTAAATTAATTTAACATTAAATATTTAACATTGAAAGCATAGAAATTAATATGGTAACCAATGAGAAACAGCCCTGAATGGTGTGATCTAAAACAGGCCAATCAGAAAAGTTAATTCTGCTATAAACTGTCCAAATAGTATCCCAACTGCCTCTTTTCACTTTGCTGCTCTCAAAGAGATAAGTATTATATCTATTGCTATATTATTATCTTTTGTTTTGTTTTATTGTTTTTTTGAATAAAGAATTTTCTTTTCTAGCTATTTAAATTTTTTGTTCTGTATTATTCTCAGTTTTAATCCTTATTATCATCATTTGTTTACTATTATTTATATTTTGTTTAATTTTATTCCGTTATTATCCCCTTTTTGTTTCTGACGTTTAGTTATGTAAGCTTCTCTTATAAGCTTTTGTTATTTGTTGCCTCCCTTGTATTTTATTTACCCCATCCTTACTCTGGTTCTCTTGTCTTCCCTCTGCTTTTGTGGTTCCGTATCTGTCTTTCTCCGGAATCCATTTTCTCCCTTCTGTTTTAGCCACGCCCCCAGTGGTGACTCCTCCATCTTGCTCTCCACTGTGACGTAGTTTTCTTCCCGCCCTCTCCTTATGTCAGTTTGTTTACCTCAGAGACAACTTTGCTACATATATTGCCATTATCTGCTGACTGCACACTATTGTTACAGTTTTTTCCCTTCCTACACTGACGATTTCTTTCCTGACAACTGTGTAACTTAATTAGAGATTTACTCCTTAGTTTAGTTTAAGTTCAAGTTCTCAAATATTAATATATATATTGTGGGATAATTGTTTATAATTGTTTATATTTATCTACAAGTCCTGTTGGCTTGTTTCAATTTAATTTACTACACATTTTAGTTATTTTAAAAATGTTGCTGAAAAATCACACTCTTTTTCTGAAGAGTCTTTTCCTGATAAACTTGATAATTCCATTAAGGATAACAGAATTAAAACTCAGACAGTTTCTGACGCTGTCATTGAGAATGCATATTCTCCTAAAAAAGTTAAATCTAAGAAAACACATTTATCTAAAAGATATAAGAATTTATTATTCCAAAAGAAAATTTAAGAAGGAGTTTTTAGTCTGGAAAACCCAGACATCACAGTTAATTCTCGTTCTAAAAAGAATAAAATTGTTTCTTCTGATTCAGAGTCAGAGGACGCAGCTGCTTCCAAAAAAGCAGACAAAAGAAAAGTAGATTTAATATCTACATCTGAGTTTTCGAACTCCAGTATTATTATTAATGATAACTCTTGGCAATCTGTATATGCACAAGAATTGTTTGACAGTTCTTCTTCTGATTATATTCCTAAGAAGAAAAAATATAAAAAGTCTGTTAAATCTAAAAAGAGATTAATTGACAATGAAGGTCAAGAATACCTAGATCCTGAGGATTTACAACATCCTTGCTACTCTAATTGGAGACCCTCTAAAAGAGTTGTTAGATTTCTGGATCATTATTTAAAGGGACATAACACTCATATGCTAAGTCACTTGAAACTGATGCAGTATAACTGTAAAAAGCTGACAGGAAAATATCACCTGAGCTTTTCTATGTAAAAAAGGAAGATATTTTACATCACAGTTTCCTCAGCTCAGCAGAGTAAGTTCTGTGTAAAAAGTTATACTCAACTGCTGATCAACTGCAGGTAAAAAAAAATAAAAAAATGAAGAAATGAACAGCAGCCAATCAGCATCAACAGTGCTGAGGTCATGAACTCTTTTACTGTGATCTCATGAGATTTGACTTAACTCTCATGAGATTTCATTGTAAACTTCCTTAAGCTGAATAGGGAAATAAGATGAGAGTGCACGTAAGCTCGCTTCTTCCGCTGTCCCGGGACAGACATACTGATTTGTTGCTTAGAAGTCCTTTACAATGGGATGTGGCTACTGAGAAACTTTTGAGGTAAAATATCTTTCTTTTTTACATAGAGATGTTCAGGTGATATTTTATAGTTGGCTTTTTACAGCTATACTGCATCACTTTCAAGTGTTTAAACATTTGGGTATTATGGCCCTTTAAGAAAATCTCTCTCGGTGAAAGCCAGGTCTACCCTTAGGGCAGAATGCCCTATACCAGAATTACCTCACAAATCTTCTGTTACTCCAGAAGTAGATGCAAATATTATTTAATTTGTAAGTACTAAGAATTTTAACATTAAAAAAGGGCCTGATAAATTTTTAAAAGCTTGTCAAGATAAATTCTTAGACACCTTGGCCCCAATTACTAAGATGTTTGAGCTTACCGAGGAGACTATAGTTAATAAATCTTTGCTTGACCCATATATTATGAGACAATGGATTCAGAGGCCCATTTATTTAATGGGCGATGCCAATACAGCCTTATCTACCCAGCGTAGAAGAATTATTTTACGCAGGATTGACCCTAAGATTTCTGACTTTGCCCCTACTGAGATGGGCCCCCATGCTGAGGGTTTATTATTTGGAGACGTAGGTTTAAAGGATTTGAATACTTTTGTCAATACTCTCAATTCATTAAATAAGGTAAAAACTACCTCTAGGAAGTTCTTTTACCCTACTCCTAACCGTGTTTTTGACTGGGCTGGGAAAGGAAGAGGTTGTTTTCCCGGCCGTCCATACTTTTCTAACAGACCTCAATTTCAAGCCTTCCCACCTCCAAATCCCTCCCTCTCAAACTTCTTTCCATCAAGAAGTCGTCTATGAAACCCACGATTTTCCAGGGCAAGATCCCGTACAAGACCTTTCTCAGGTAAGTCCCCTCTCTTTACTCAACACAAATTTTTTCCCATACAGGGTTGGGGGAAGATTATCCCTTTTCATAAAAAATTGGGAATTCATAACATCAGATGTTTGGGTTATTCAGACTGTTTCAGGTCTTCTCCTAGACTTTATTTCCCCTCCTTTCCAAAACCAACCCCCAATCCCGATAGTTTTCTCAAAAACAGATTCAGGTCTTTTAGACCAAGAGATAACACATCTTCTTTCCAAACAAGCTATAGAACTAGCTCCAAACAACGAAAACATTTTTCTCAGCAACATGTTCTTCGTGAAGAAGAAAGAAGGTTCTCTTCGGCCTGTAAGAAAATCTGAGGAATCTGAACGCCTTCCTATCTTACAATCATTTCAAGATAAAAGGAATTAATCTTCTAAGATATTGCCTTATGGACAAAGGCTGGTTAGTAAGACTAGATCTAATAGATACTTACTTGACAATCCCTATAAATTCCTCCCATCGCAATTTTCTCAGATTTGTATGGAAAAATCAGATTTGGCAGTTTACCTGCCTCCCTTTTAGTTTATCTTCAGCTCCTTGGGTTTTCACAAAAATTTTAAAACCTGTAGTGACTTGGTTGAGATTGAGAGGTATTTGTGTAATCATTTATTTGGATGATATACTTCTAATGAATCAGGATAATTCTCTTCTTCTTTCACATCTAGAACTAACTATTGATATTTTGAAGAGCCTAGGCTTCCTTATCAATTACAAGAAATCGGTTCTCCTTCCTTCTTAGAAGCTGACGTTTCTAGGTTTCTTATTAGATACGCCTCTTTCTAGTTTTTTTTTCGAGTCTTCCCTTGGAGAAAGTAACCAAAATCAAATTAGAAATTTTTCATTTACTAAAGAAAAAGTTCTTCCCAATCAGATCTCTTGCATTAATTGTGGGTCTTCTTTCTACCTCAATTCAAGCAATTTTTCCAGCTCCATTACACTACAGAGCACTTCAGAGATTAAAAATGTTCTATTTAAGGAAGGGTTTCTCCTATTCTCACAGGATTTCTTTGTCAGAAGAAGCTCAGATCAAATTGATCTGGTGGCTTTCCAATATAGAAGCATGGAATTGCAAAGCTATGTTCGGAAAAGCTCCAGATGTTATAATAGAATCGGATGCAAGCAATTCTGGATGGGGTGCCAGATGTGGCTCCCAAATAACTGGAGTCAAATGGTCAACTTCGGAATGCAAACTGCATATAAATTGTCTGGAACTGATTGCAGGTTCTTTTGCAATAAAGAGCTTTATCAAACAGAAGTCCCCTATTTCGATTCTTTTACGAATGGAAAATATTTCTGCAGTTCGTTATCTGAATCTCTTGGGTGGAACTCAATCCAAATAATTATCTGATATAAATAAAAATATTCGAGCAGAGTATATCCCGGGTCTCTCTAACACAGCTGCAGATTGAGGTTCTCTGTATATATCAGACTCAAGCGATTGGAGATTGTAAATCAGCTTCCCTTCAAGAAATTCTAAATGCCGCAGACTGGTCATCCGATTCAGTCTTCAGACAGTTTTATTTTAAACCTATTAATTATTTGCCTTCTGGATTAAGTTGGACTGATGTTTAGCTTTAAACTTGCAAAATAGGAGTCTCTGTCCTTGTAATAAAATTCCGATTATCCTAGCCTTAGTGAAGGAATAATCTAGATTTTATCAAAGAGACAGAGACGAGTATTTTCCCTCCCTTCCCATACCCTTTGGCATTTATATATATTTTCTTGATTGTTAAGTAATTTTTATGTATTTATTTCAGCTCTTGGTCCCTCTCCTGCAGGATTCCAACCTCTTATGTGAATTAAAGGATGAACTTCATGTTCAAGATTCAACTAGAGAATTTTCTTTAACTTCTACCGGATTTCAACCTGAGCTTTTAGTCCTTCCTGATGGATTATACGAGAATTTTTTTCTTTATTTCTCCTGGTTTTTGTTCATGTTTTTTTGTCTTATCCTATGGACTTATTTCTGAAGATTCCTACAATGTCTTCTCAAGCACCAAAGTTCAAAGAGGCAGTTTCGATACTATTTGGACAGTTTATAGCAGAATAAACTTTTCTGATTGGTCTGCTTTAGATCACACCATTCAGGGCTGTTTCTCATTGGTTGCCATATTCATTTCTATGCTTTCTATGTTAAATATTTAATGTGTGTATTGTTACTTTGAATGGCTGTTGAGCAGTAAAGGAAAACGCTGATGCAAAATACTCGTCTCTGTCTCTTTAATAAAATCTAGATTATTCCTTCACTAAGGCTAGGATAATCGGAATTATATCTTAGCCTGGCTCATATTCTATCTTCACAGCACATAAGGTAGTATTCTTTACATATGGGTATATACTGTGTCTAAATACCTAAGAAGAAATTGCACAACAACTTTTTCTTGGAATCTTCATATTTCTTGAAGTCCCAAATGACACAAAATAATGACAATTTTTAAGGCCTCAGTGCTTATGATATGATTAAGGACTAAGGTTCGAAACCTTGTTTTTATTTTGTCTTTTGGGACTTCAACACACATGAAGATTTCATAAAATAAGCTGTTTGTGCGACTGCGTCTATCTAAGGTACTTATCTATTGGAGGTTATTAGTGCAGTGTCCTGATGCAGTATTGCATTCACAAGTGCTGAACTTTATTGGATTGTTTTATATAACATGTATAATCACTTGGATAATACAGGGACTGTGTTGTTTTCACTTCTTTTTTACCATGTATTTCAGGGGCTGTTGGTCATCTTCTACTCCCTCTTGGGGTACCCCCCTTAATTTGCCTTTTTTTATTGTTCATTGGCAACACCATCAGAGTTAACCTCTGAAGGGATGGTTCAGTAAAATGTACCTACTGCAGTCACTTCTCATGTACAGGTATTTGCTGTATTTTACAGCTCTGCAGTACTTGACATTACTTGTTTTTTTCCAGTCTAAAGTGTGATTATTCTTACTCTGCTTTCCAATGGTATATATGCTCAATACATTTTAAATGTCATGTGACTGCCACCTTTTTTTCAAAGGGGACATAATAGTTAAATTTCCTGTGAAGTACGGAGGGTTTAATATACTTGGGCTTAAACAAATGCAGTAACCTCTCAGTGGTGAGGGACAGAGTTATTTGTGGGCTTCCCGGTTTCCTTCATGGGCCCTTGGATTATCTGGCTCAAATTCCTCTTTCTGTCATCTGCACCAGATTATTTGGTAGGTAATTACAATGCCAATTACTAACACTTAGCCAGTACATTCTGGTCTGTGTCAGTGTATTTTCAGTGGTATAGTTTTCACAATTAAATTTTTTCATAAAATGGTGAGGGTCCACAAACCATCACATGTGGGATTAAAATCCAGTCCTACAGAAGGATGCAAAATACTCCACACAACAGAGCTTTAATCCCTCCCACTTTCCCATGATTCCTTAGTCAATTTTTTTTCTACAGCAAGTAGGATGGTTAACTTGAAGTACTGATTACATGTCGATTGAAAGGCATTCTCTAACTGATCTAAGACCCATTATCCTCCTCAGAGTACCTACAAACAGGGAAGAGGAGTGGACATGAGTTCAACCAGACAGTTAAAATATTCTCCCAGTGCAGAGATGCCACCAGTTGAAATGTGGGCATGCCCACCAAGCCCCTGGTCTACAGTGTGCTGTCTCCTTTTACAGATCCTTGACACTGTGCTTGCACTGTCTCGGATGGGCCAGTTTACTAGATGCAGACTTCCACAGCTAAGGTGAGCATAGTAGACGAAAGTGCTTTTAAGAGGTTTTTATGCAGCCCTCAGGGGGCTAACTTTAAGGAGTTTTTCAGTTTTTTTGCTTGATATATTTGAATACTATTCATATACTTTCAGTGTTTTTGTTTTTTTTTCTTTCTTAATGTGCATGCATGTACTTATGTGTTTGAATTGTTCTCCTCTCTATTCAATGTAATTCTTTTTTACTTTACTAAAACTGTGGGGTAAATTAACTGGATGCTATCATTGCTACAGTCACTGGAGGTAAAGACGCTTTCCTGCTACAAGACAAAAAAACTTTCGTCATTCCAAGACACAAAGATCCTCCTCTTCAATATCTTACAAGTCAGACAACTCTAAGTCTAAGTGGAAGCCAGGTTCCTCCAAATCCAAACAGACCAAAAAGCTTGCCATTTTCTCCAAATTAGCATGAAGATGTAGCCCCCAACCCAGACTTTTTTTTTTGAAGGGCAGACTTTTGAAAAATTAGTTTAAGGTTCTTAGCAGGTACTGAGCAGAATCTTCCAGGGATAACACATTAGATTTAGGTTTCACCCTCCTCGAAAAGATTCCTTCTGTGTCATGTTCCAAAAGATCCTTTAAAGGCCAGGGCTTTTTTGGCATGTGTCACAGACCTAGAAACCATGGGATTGATCTCCAGTACCCTTGGAGAAACAGAATCAGGGGTTCTATTCAAACCTTTTTATTGTTCCAAAGAAAGACGGAAATTACAGGCTGATCTTGGATCTCAAGACTCTGTACAAATTTTTTAAAGTTACTACTTTAAAAATGGAGACTTTTCGGGGGGCGTGTCCTAACAGCGGCTCTGAGCAGTCGCACCTTTCCTAAGCTCCGGGTGAAAATATCATATAATCCGCCGATTATTGTTATTAATTAACAGCTCCTACCACCAATGCTATTGGCATTAGGTACCTTCACATCACCTGCCACAGATTCCAGATAAGCTGCTGTTTTAATGAGCCCGGGGACGGAATTGGACAGTTGAGGCCTGTGGCGGCGGCATTTGCACAGGCAGCGTTCCCCCCCCCCCCCCCCCCCCGGATTTCCTGGGTGTTTTGCCAGAGCTGACTACTGGAGACAATCAAGCCAGTGTCTTACTACGGACATTTGTATCTCCTCAAATAGCGACAGCATTCTAACACACAGACATGTGGGTCGATACTCAACCGGATGCGATAGACCTAAGATTTGCAAGAATAGAGGTTATGCTGCAGGCTATACATGATAAGATGCCTTCAGAGCAGGATATACAGAATTATTTAATAAACAGACTACCACCAACAATATGCCAAGATTCAATCCCGCAACATCACACCACTAGTTGTCCCAACCTAACACTGTGGTCAGATAGCGAGGATATTGTCCAAGGCAACGGCCCTGTTATACCTCCATCGGCAGCAATCTCAAACGAAGACCACATAAAGAGGTATAACCTCTATCAGTATAACTCTCAAGTACCTGTTATCCTCCTGGGTTCGGATTCTCGGGAAAAGAAACAACATAGCAACCGTTCCAAGATGGCGACAACGATAGCCCAGGGAGTGTACTGCGTATACACTTCTACCTTATTACCCGCGAAACAAGCTTCGGCTTTACCAGGGCCTTTGCAGGCGGGACTTGTTGTGCTGATGGATACAGCTTCAAAGGAGCTGGGGGGGAACTCTCGGATTGCGGGGGTCGGCGGGGCCTGTCCAAGTCCGGGCACCGCTGGCTTCGGCGGAACGGGGGATGACCTTTCAAACCTCCTCAAAGAATCACCGGATCATATATCTTTAAGGGAACCAGCTTCTTCAAGTTTGCCCCAATACTCAATACAAGTTGATCTACACCTGGGCTACAGCGCAGCACCCGTTAACCAGGCAAAAATCTGGGGAGTTGGTCCTTTGAGCAAGCCACCTTAAACAATACACTAACGGGACTTTGAGTCATCAACTTTATGGTTATGTTTAACACATCACAATTAGTATTATAGCTATATCCTGCGTGTATATATGTTATTTGTGTTATTTGTTACACGGGGTATGTTCATAAAATGGCACCTGTGTCTCTTTTATTTATTAGCTAAAGTGTTCAATATGGAGACAACGATAACAGGTCTTTCAGCCTTTTGGTTTTGAATATTCCTTATTTTAGGTCTTGATAGGTTTTGTATTTACTTTCTCTGTGGTATAATCTGAATACACACATGTTGATGGCTGATTTTACTTCTTCACATGACATCTCCATAGGAAGCCTTATATTTCATTGAGATACACTATGTTTTGCTTACAGTACATTTACTTATATGACGTCTCTCACAAATCAATGTCTCTCTTGGGGGTTTGGTGGGGGGCTCCCGGTGAGACTACTAATATAGTATTTACAGAGTATGGGGTATTAGGTTCATTGAACTATTAGCCTCAGATATGGAGCTGATAAATAGTTGTTGTCCTGCCCTGGCGGTCTACGGCCGGGTCTGCTAGGAGGACAAGAATAACAATAAAGAAGTATACAATACAAGAACCACTACATTGCATACATAGAAAGAAGCACATAGGTGCACATACTTTATCAACTCAATTCCGCTCCTTCCTGCCTTATCAATAGGATATATAAAAATGTATGTTTTGACTGAGATTATAAAACAGATTACATAATTATGAAGTTTATTATCTTACTTTTGTCATCAACTATACTCCTAATATACCACATGCATTGATATCAAGCCCTTAACCTATATCCAGAGATTAATTAAGCGGGCCACAAATGTCTCCTTGCTATTTATTTAATTGTTTGAGGTGTTGTTTAGCTCTGGCACCAGTATCTAATAATCTGTCTGACCATACTATATCAACGACGACATGGTGTTGGATGCAGTTTTTTTTTTTGTTTTTTTTCCCCTCTTTGTATTGTTATCTTGCATCAAGTTTTCTTTACAGTTCTATAACAACCCCTGGACTCTGATAAGACTATCACAATTGGTCCAAAAGTGACCTAACACAATGTTATAAGGGGAAAAAAGAAGAAAAATGAGGACTTTAATCCAATTTATTTAATCTTTTTTAGATATGAATGTGAACTTTTTTCATAATGTTTATCTCATGTTGGATGTATGTTGTGTCTTTTTCTTATATATATATATATATATATATATATATATATATATATATATATATATATATATTTGTCCTCAATACACTTTATTGCCTTTAGTGCAGGAGGATACATTTATGTCTACCATAGACTTGAAATGTGACTATTTCTATATCCCTATTCACAAGGCTCATACAACATTCCTTAGATTTGCCTTTTCTAAATAGGCATTACCAATTTGTACAACTCCCATTTGGTCTGGAAACAGCACCAAGAATCTTTACCAAGCTCTTTGTCCATAGTGAGAGCTCAGGACATTGCAGTAGTTCCTTACATAGATTATATTCTGGTACAGGTTGCTTCTTTTCAGATGCCTCAGGAATATGCCATTACAGTTCTTCAGTTCCTTCGTTCCCTTGGTTGGAAAATCAACCTCCTGAAAAGCTCTCTACTGCCACAAACTAGAATTACCTTTCTAGGATTCATCAAAGACTCTGTAACAATGAGACTATCTCTCACAGGTGCTCACAGACTCAAACTGCAGAAAAACTGCAGAAGTCTTGTGCCCTTCTCTAACAAACGCTTCTTTCTACAGTTCTTGCATGTAAGTAGTTGGTCTCATGGTCAGATGCCGTACCTTTTGCCAGATTACATTTACGTTCTTTGCAGCTTCAAATGTTGCAACAGTGTAATTGGGGATAACAACTTGTCTGACTAGATCTCTTTAGACTTCAACTGAAGTGGCAGACTCACTAATAATTTATTCAGGGATGCCAGTATGCTGGTTTGGGGGCACAGTCTGGGGTCCCCAGAGAGCGCATACAGTTCAGTGTCTTCTAGAGCCAAGGTTACTGATTAACATATTGGAACTCTATGCGATCTTCAGGGGTCTCCAGAGTTGGCCTCTGTTACAACAGGAGCCCTTTCTAAAGCGTCAATCAGAACATGTCACTGCAGTTGTTTACATCAATCACCAAGGTGGTATTCAAAGCACCTTAGCAGTGAAAGAGGTAAAACATATTCTGACTTGGGTAGAACATCATTATTGCATTATTTTAACAATTCATATTCCTGGTGTGGACATCTGGTAAGTGGATTTTCCCAGTTGTCAGTATGTTAACCCCAGAGAATAGTCCCTTAATTAGAAGCTATTTGAACAGGTTGTGAATCCTTGGGGAAAGCCAGACATAAACCTCATGGCCTCTCGCATGAATTACAAGCTACCCCAGTATTGTGCAAGATCTTGAGATCCACAAGTGACTGTAATATATGCACTAGTTATTCAGTGTTCATTCAATCTGATCTTTCCAACTTACTATCCAGAATAATAGCTAGGATTAAACCGAAAAGGGCCTCAGTGATTCTAATTTCTCCAGCATAGCCTTGCAGGACTTGGTATATAGATCATGTATAGATATCCTCCAGCCAGCCTTGGCATCTTCCTCTCAGGAAGGACCTTTTCTCTCAAGGCCCTTCCTGCTTCATTTTATGGCATGGCGATTAAACTCCTTATTTTGTCTCAGATGTTTTTCAGATCAAGTCTTTTAAAAATGCATTTATCTAAAGGTCTGGAAAGTTTAACTTTCTTTTGATGATTCTAAGAATTAGAGTTGGAACTCTTTTACAATTCCTCAAATTCTTCAATTTTTGCTTGATGGTCTGGATAGCGGTTTATCAGCCAGTTCCCTTAAAGAAGATTTTGAGACTTCCTTACATTCAAGCCTTTGTTCATGCTTTGGTTGGGATAAGGCAAGTTATTAGGCTGTGGAACCTTAACTGGGTTTTGAGGGTTCTTAAGGCTCAGCCTATTGAACATATGCATGGTCTGGACATTCAGCTGTTGTCTTGGAAGGTTCTCTTTCTCTTAGCGATTTCCTCATCCAGAAGAGGATATTAGCTTTCTGCTTGCTCTTGTGAACCTCTTTACCTGATTTTTCATCTGGATAAAGCAGTTTTATTAACAATCTACTATTTCCTTCATTAGGTTGTTTCCTATGAAAACATCAATCAGGAAATTGTAGTCCCATATCTTTGTCCGGTGCCAAAAACCACTAAAGATAATTTAGATTTAATAAGGGCCTTGAAATTTTATCGCCAAGCCAGTAACGAATTTAGAAATTATTTTTCAAAGCTTATCTTTTTCTCAGGTCCCTGCAAAGAACAAAAAGCTTCTGCAATCACCTTGGCAGCTTGGCTCAAAACTTTGATTTGCAAAAGCATATCTAGTAGTCTCCTGCTGAACAATTTACTGTTCATTCTACCAGAGCAGTTGCCACCTCTTGGGTTTTTAGTAATTGTGCTTCCATTGAAAAGATTTGTAAAGCAGCTATTTGTTCATCTTTACATACCTTTACCAAATTCTAGCATTTTGACACATTGCGGCCGAATTATCAAGCTCCGAATAGAGCTTGATGCCCCTGTTTCCGCTGCTCCTTAACTTGTCCGCCTGCTCTGAGGCTGCGGACATCAATCTGCCTGATCCTATACGATCGGGCTGATTGACACCCCCTGCTAGCAGCCAATTGGCTGCGAATCTGCAGGGGGCGGAATTGCACAAGTAGTTCACAAGAACTGCTTATGCAATGATAAATGCCGACAGTGTATGCTGTTGGCATTTATCGATGTGCGGCGGACATCGTATCATGTTCGCTCGCACTTTCATAAATCGGCCCCATTGCCTCTTCTGAGGCTGCTTTTTCTGGCCACAGTGCTCTCTTACACTAGAGAAACTGGGGAATACCATTGTTTTTATTGAATGAAGATTTTGTTGTGCTTTTTAATTGGATGCTTAAATAAAGACTTATTTGTTTTATATATGTCTCTGCTGTTTTCATAGAGTGTGAAGAGTTTGGAGTCTAATCGCAGTACCTGTTTAGTACCTCTACCAGTCTTAACTGTTTTCCCCACCCTATTTCATTGTGGTTTTGTGGACTTCAAAGCTTGGGTATAGAATGCCACATGTTATAGATTGTGGACTCTCATTATCTTATGAAAGAAAACAGCATTTGTACTTACCTGATCATTATTTTTTTTCATGATGGTGATGGTCCACGAGAACCTCACTTGTTTTTTGTAGTTGGTGGCAGTACCAGTTTGTACTTCCGTTACATGCATGCATATGTTTAAGTTTTAAAACGTTTGTCACTCTGCCTTTTGAAAGAATGTCAGTCCAAGAATAGACCTAGAGCCTTAGGTGTATGTTGTTAAAAAAAAACAATCTAAGGCCTTAGATGTGACCCACTTAGCAGGTCTTTGATTAATATGAATATACTGCAATAAAAGGAGTACCTTTTTAGATGTTGCTATGGATAAGTAGTAGAAAGGTCGTCCAGACTGATAGAAGTATAACAGGTTTGCTAAGCAAATGTAATTAACACATCAAGATTAAGGTATGACAGTAGATGAATAGAATACTTCTAACATATTTAAGTTATGATAAAATATAGATGATCTGTGCCCCAAGTCTAGAGCTCTTATGAGAAATGGCTGAATGGAAAAAAGTACAGATAGTTTGTTTAATAGAACAAAGAAAGTTTAAAAAACGAGTGTAGCACAAAGTTGTTTAATGATGATATCTGAGGATGTTGAGGGGGGGTCACCCCTGTAACAGAAGAAGTAAAGCAGGTAGTACTTTATAATAATTCACTTTGAACCTGTCAATGATAATTGTTCATGTAACAAAGCACTTTAAGGGCTGCAACACTCTGCAAGCGATGCAGCGCGAGGCTAAGCAGCTGCTTTGCACCGCGTCGCATTGCTTCTGAAGTTCAAATATTTAATCTCTAAACGCTCAGCTACGCAACCTGACGCGGCAGAGGGCTCAGAGATGAAAAGGCAGGACACACTGAGCGCGCACAGCTGCATCTACACGCTGCGCACCGCTCCGCTTGCAGTGTGTCACAGCCTTTTACTTTGGTGTACCCAGTCTTTCAGCCTGCCTGCATAGTGCTACCCATGGAGGGATCATAAAGTAAATCCGTATATACTCACACTGTATATCTGCTTGGAGTTACGCAAGGTTACATTTAGCATTGTCTTGCATGTTTATAGTTTAGAACTTAGTAATCTTATATATAAGGTGACCATGTATAGCAATCCAGTTCCTCCTAAGCAGCTAGCCATACCCTTTTTCCGTTAAGAGTTTTGTGTTGCTGATTGGCTCTGGTTTTCCTCATGCCTAATAATGACATTTAGCATATTTAATCACAAGCTAACTTTACCATATTATTAGGATATTTACAGAAAGCATAATTTGCCTACTCGCTTTTCCTGATCATTCTATGACTTCTTACTGTGAAATAAAATATAACTCTAGCATATTGTTGACATATGTCCATGGGACATTAGACTTAAGTCTTTTGCTTTCAAATTATTAGCGATTGATTAAGCCTGTCATATTGAAAAAAAGTCTCCCAATTTTAAATTAAATGAAGCTGCTATGTATTTGCTTTGTAAGATTTGCTTGCCTCTGCATACTGTCAAGCAGAAATGTGACTTTGATTTTCAAACATATTGGTCAACAGCAGAAAATATGTTTTTGCATTTATGTCATGTTTCTGAGGTCTGTTTGTACAATATTGTAAACATGTAACTCAAGAGCATGAAATTTGATAATAAGGTCAAAATGGGTAGAGAAACCTCATATTGTCTTTCATGTGGAGTTGCTGGATTTTTTTTTTTTCTCAAAACAAAATCACTAAAATTGAATGTAAATGTTTGCCAAGCTTAGTAAAGTATATTTGAGTTATTTTACTTCACGCAAGCAGCAAAGAGAGCCAGGTGGCTCTGTGTTTATTTGTGCAGATTTGTAAACATTAAGGCCTAGATTACGAGTGGAGCGCAAACTTGTGCTACTCCATGCGCAATATTTGTGCTCCACTCAATAATACCAGCACACACAAATGTGCACTGGTATTACAAGTTAAGCACAATGTGAATGCAACTCCACTTTTGCATTGCCTGGAAGCTTTGCGCTCACAAGAGCGCGCTTCCATAGGCTCCAATCGGAAACTTCTTCTGATCCCATGAGACACGGCAAATAACCTAGCGCAGTGCATGGGGGTAAGTTGCGTAGCAGCGTTGGTCAGCAAATGTAAAATATATATGTATATGAATATATATATATTTATGTGATTATATGTGTATATACACATATTAACACATAAATATATAGGTATATAATTATATTCCTATGCAGGGCCGCCATCAGGGGGTGACAGGGGTGACTCCTGTCAGGGGCCCAATGAGGCAAGAACTAAAAAAAAAAAGAAATTATGACAGTCCATTCAATGTATCTGATTTTACTCACTTCAAGTTATTTTATCCACCTTGTGGAACTTATCCCCATGGGGATTTATATATAAAATTAGAAAACAGAAACAAAAGAAAAACCACAAACAAACCAACATTGTAATAAGTATAATAAGTACTCTGCCAAAGGGATATCCACAGCTATGCAAGCTACATCTTATTAAAAGATTATCTGTGATTTGCCCGATTAGCATATATATATTGTTCCCATAGAAATAACATATCATGGTAAAAATCTAGACATCCCAGTTTAAAGCCTGAATGAAGCCTCTCCAGTATTAGAGTGTAAGTGTGGGTCTCTGCGTTTTCTTCCAGAACCTAGGTACCAGCCTTTTTGCTGCATTTATTAATATTTGGTACAAGCTTTTCCTAATTTTACAGGGTGTGTTAGGTTTTTTTAAGGGGGGGGTTGGGTGGGTTTTAGAGTAGGGTTGGTTGTGTGGGTGGTGGGTTTTAATGTTGGGGGGTATTTGTACTTTTTTTTTTTATATGTAAAAGAGCTGATTACTTTGGGGCAATGCCCTGCAAAAGGCCCTTTTAAGGGTTATTTGTAATTTAGTGTAGGGTAGGGCTTTTTTTATTTTGGGGGGCTTTTTTATTTTGTTAGGGGGATTAGATTAGGTGTAATTAGTTTAAAAATCTTGTAATTATTTTATTATTTTCTGTAATTTAGTGGGTTTTTTTTCGTACTTTAGATAATTTTATTTAATTGTAATTAATTGTATTTAATTTAGTTAATTTATTTAATTATAGTGTAGTGTTAGGTGTTAGTGTAACTTAGGTTAGGATTTATTTTACAGGTACATTTGTCTTTATTTTAACTAGGTAGTTATTAAATAGTTAATAACTATTTAATAACTATTGTACCTAGTTAAAATAAATACAAAGTTGCCTGTAAAATAAAAATAAACCCTAAGATAGCTACAATATAATTATTAGTTATATCGTAGCTAGTTTAGGGTTTATTTTATAGGTAAGTATTTAGTTTTAAATAGTAATTATTTAGGTAATTGTAGTAATTTTATTTAGATTTATTGTGATTATATTTAAGTTAGGGGGTGTTAGGGTTAGACTTAGGTTTAGGGGTTAATACATTTAATATAGTGGCGGCGATGTTGTGAGAGGCAGATTAGGGGTTAATAAATGTAGGTAGGTGTCAGCGATGTTAGGGACGGCAGATTAGGGGTTAATAATATTTAACTAGTGTTTGCGATGCGGGAGTGCAGCGGTTTAGGGGTTAATATATTTATTATAGTGGCGGCGATGTCCGGTTCGGCAGATTAGGGGTTAAAATATTTATTTGCTATATTCTATGTGTTAATGGATTTTCTTATATATATGGGATAGAGAGATGATTAAGAGTTATATTACTCTGATTACTTGTGGACAGTGCAACACTTTAAATCTAAAAGGCCCTATTTGAATTATATATTGTAGGATGTCTCCCCAGGGGCCCCCCACTAAACCCCCAGAAAACATACAAATGTGAATAAGGACAATGTAGAAGTAGCATTGCACACTGAGCAAAATTGGGATAAAGCAAATATACAATACACTATTCAAAATATGAGCGTAGTGAGTATAAGGAACACAATATAACATAAATAAACTTATTGGGCTATCCATTGAAATTGAAACCTTTTTAGTCAAAGCCTTTTGCAATCAAATATGACCCCCTCCTCGGCTCCGGCAGCAAGCCGCAGGAAGTAGGCTGAGTAGATAATGAGTGAAAACCTCAATGGAACCTTTCCGGCATGACAGTATATTTAACTATGTTGAATTGCATGCTATCACTATAACTGTGCCATTGCAAGATAGAATATATAAACAAGTGCACTACAATGGGCAACATTTAAAAGAACAGTTTGGGAATAATCGTGTCTCTCCCTTAACGTGTAATGAACTATGTGCGCCCGGTGAGAGCTTACACTAAATTCCAGATCCAAGTTCCAACACATAGTCCTCAGAGGAAAACATCGTCCCAACACCCCAATCTTGATCACCCAGGCCATAGATGTGGTGTCGGTTTGAGGAAGCTATTTTAGGGTTATCGTCCACTTTCAACTTTTCAAATTGGGACATTTCAGCAGAGCCCATCTGGTTATACAAGTTTTCAAACCCCACACAGACCCAGTTTTCAAACCCCACACAGTCTCAGAGTCAGCAGGGGCTTCTATGACACTTATTAAATCTATACAGACACAACACACACCATCGCCAAATCTCTGAGCTTGAATACTGAGTTATGTGCACTAAATGGTTAGTTTATTGAATGTCTTGTGTTTACAAATTAGCACTTTATGTGTGTTTTATTAAAAATATGCAAATTTATATTGTTTTTGTTGGTTTTTTATATTTTACTTTTTTTCATATCTATCTATTCACAATATATATATATATTATACTGGTCATATTCGGTATACGGTTAAATAAGAAATAGGGGGGAGGGGAGTGGGCTGCTTTGCCTTAAAATGCCCGGGCCTATTTTTGGTCCCAGTCCGGCTCTGGTGATCACGCAGCTATATTGGCTGACACACAGGATACTTCAGCACTATTCACCCAGCAGTATTCACCCGCGGGTCCATCTTCAAGACATCCAACGCGGAGCATCCTCTTCTGACGACGGCTAAGACTGAATGAAGGTTCCTTTAAATGACGTCATCCAAGATGGCGTCCCTTCAATTCCGATTGGTTGATAGAATTCTATCAGCCAATCGGAATTAAGTTGCAATTAAGATGCAATCAGCCAATAGGATTGAGCTTACATTCTATTGGCTGATTGGAACAGCCAATAGAATGCGAGTTTAATCCTTTGGCTGATTGGATCAGCCAATAGGATTGAAGCTCAATTTTTTCTACCTTAATTCCGATTGGCTGATAGAATTCTATCAGCCAATCGGAATTGAAGGGACGCCATCTTGGTTGACGTCATTTAAAGGAACCTTCATTCAGTCTTAGCCGTCGTCCGAAGAGGATGCTCCGCGTCGGATGTCTTGAAGATGGACCCGCTCCGTGCCGGATGGATGAAGATAGAAGATGCCGTCTGGATGAAGACTTCTGCCCGTCTGGAGGACCACTTCGCCCGGCTTGGATGAAGACTTCTCCCGGCTTCGTTGAGGACTTCGGCCCGGTTGGATGAAGACTTCTCCCGGAAAGGTAATCTTCAAGGGGTTAGTGTTATATTTTTTAAAGGGGGTATTGGGTGGGTTTTAGAGTAGGGTTGGTTGTGTGGGTGGTGGGTTTTAATGTTGGGGGGGATTTGTACTTTTTTCTCCAACATAGGTGTGTCCGGTCCACGGCGTCATCCTTACTTGTGGGATATTCTCTTCCCCAACAGGAAATGGCAAAGAGTCCCAGCAAAGCTGGTCACATGATCCCTCCTAGGCTCCGCCCACCCCAGTCATTCTCTTTGCCGTTGCACAGGCAACATCTCCACGGAGATGGTTAAGAGTTTTTTGGTGTTTAAATGTAGTTTTTATTCTTCTATCAAGTGTTTGTTATTTTAAAATAGTGCTGGTATGTACTATTTACTCTGAAACAGAAAAAAGATGAAGATTTCTGTTTGTAAGAGGAAGATGATTTTAGCAGACGTTACTAAAATCAATTGCTGTTTCCACACAGGACTGTTGAGATGAAGTAACTTCAGTTGGGGGAAACAGTTAGCAGACTTTTCTGCTTAAGGTATGACTGGCCATATTTCTAACAAGACCATGTAATGCTGGAAGGCTGTCATTTCCCCTCATGGGGACCGGTAAGCCATTTTCTTAGTTAAATAAAAGAATAAAGGGCTTCAAAAGGGCTTAAAAAACTGGTAGACATTTTTCTGGGCTAAAACGATTGCTTTACTAGGCATATTATGCAGATTCTAACTATTAATGGTTATTATAATCTTGGGGATTGTTTAGAAAAACGGCAGGCACTGTGTTGGACACCTTTTTCAGATGGGGGCCTTTTCTAGTTATAGACAGAGCCTCATTTTCGCGCCACTAATGCGCAGTTGTTTTTGGAGAGCAAGGCATGCAGATGCATGTGTGAGGAGCTAAGAATCACTGAAAAAGCTTATAGAAGGCATCATTTGGTATCGTATTCCCCTCTGGGCTTGGTTGGGTCTCAGCAAAGCAGATAGCTGGGACTGTATAGGGGTTAAATGTAAAAACGGCTCCGGTTCCGTTAATTTAAGGGTTAAAGCTCTGAAATTTGATGTGCAATACTTTTAATGCTTTAAGACACTGTGGTGAAATTTTGGTGAATTTTGAACAATTCCTTCATACTTTTTCACATATTCAGTAATAAAGTGTTTTCAGTTTGAAATTTAAAGTGACAGTAACGGTTTTATTTTAAAACGTTTTTTGTGCTTTGTTGACAAGTTTAAGCCTGTTTAACATGTCTGTACCATCAGATAAGCTATGTTCTATATGTATGAAAGCCAAGGTGTCTCCCCATTTAAATTTATGTGATAATTGTGCCATAGTGTCCAAACAAAGTAAGGACAGTATTGCCACAGATAATGATATTGCCCAAGATGATTCCTCAAATGAGGGGAGTAAACATGATACTACATCATCCCCTTCTGTGTCTACACCAGTTTTGCCCACACAGGAGGCCCCTAGTACATCTAGTGCGCCAATTCTTATTACCATGCAACAATTAACGGCTGTAATGGATAACTCTATAGCAAATATTTTATCCAAAATGCCTACTTATCAGAGAAAGCGTGATTGCTCTGCTTTAAACACTGAAGAGCAAGAGGACGCTGATGATAATTGTTCTGACATACCCTCACACCAATCTGAAAGGGCCATGAGGGAGGTTTTGTCTGAGGGAGAAATTTCAGATTCAGGAAAAATTTCTCAACAAGCTGAACCTGATGTTGTGACATTTAAATTTAAATTAGAACATCTCTGCGCACTGCTTAAGGAGGTATTATCTACTCTGGATGATTGTGACAATTTGGTCATTCCAGAAAAGTTATGTAAGATGGACAAGTTCCTAGAGGTTCCGGTGCCCCCCGACGCTTTTCCTATACCCAAGCGGGTGGCGGACATAGTAAATAAGGAGTGGGAAAGGCCCGGCATACCTTTTGTTCCCCCCCCTATATTTAAGAAATTATTTCCTATAGTCGACCCCAGAAAGGACTTATGGCAGACAGTCCCCAAGGTCGAGGGGGCGGTTTCTACTCTAAACAAACGCACTACTATTCCTATCAAGGATAGTTGTGCTTTCAAAGATCCTATGGATAAAAAATTAGAGGGTTTGCTTAAAAAGATTTTTGTTCAGCAGGGTTACCTTCTACAACCAATTTCATTCATTGTTCCTGTCACTACGGCAGCGTGTTTCTGGTTCGAGGAACTAGAAAAGTCGCTCAATAAAGAATCTTCGTATGAGGAGGTTATGGACAGAGTTCAAGCACTTAAATTGGCTAACTCTTTTATTTTAGATGCCGCTTTGCAATTAGCTAGATTAGCGGCGAAAAATTCAGGGTTTGCTATCGTGGCGCGCAGAGCGCTTTGGCTAAAGTCTTGGTCAGCGGATGTGTCTTCCAAGACAAAATTGCTTAACATTCCTTTCAAGGGTAAAACATTATTTGGACCTGATTTGAAAGAGATTATTTCAGACATCACTGGGGGAAAGGGCCACGCCCTCCCACAGGATAGGTCTTTTAAGGCTAAAAATAAGCCTAATTTTCGTCCCTTTCGCAGAAACGGACCAGCCTCTAATTCTACATCCTCTAAGCAAGAGGGTAATACTTCACAGCCCAAACCAGCCTGGAGACCAATGCAAGGCTAGAACAAGGGTAAGCAGGCCAAGAAGCCTACCACTGCTACCAAAACAGCATGAAGGGATGGCCCCCGATCCGGGACCGGATCTGGTGGGGGGCAGACTTTCTCTCTTTGCTCAGGCTTGGGCAAGAGATGTTCAGGATCCTTGGGCGCTAGAAATAGTTTCTCAAGGTTATCTCCTGGAATTCAAGGAACTACCCCCAAGGGGAAGGTTCCACAGGTCTCAATTATCTTCAAACCAAATAAAAAGACAAGCATTCTTACATTGTGTAGAAGACCTGTTAAAAATGGGAGTGATTCATCCAGTTCCAATAAGAGAACAAGGGATGGGTTTTTATTCCAACCTGTTCATAATTCCCAAAAAAGAGGGAACATTCAGACCAATTTTGGATCTCAAGATCCTAAACAAATTTCTCAAGGTTCCATCATTCAAAATGGAAACTATTCGAACGATCCTACCTACTATCCAGGAAAATCAATTTATGACTACCGTGGATTTAAAGGATGCGTACCTACATATTCCTATCCACAAGGAACATCATCAGTTCCTAAGGTTCGCTTTTCTGGACAAGCATTACCAGTTTGTGGCACTTCCATTCGGATTAGCCACTGCTCCAAGGATTTTCACAAAGGTACTAGGGTCCCTTTTAGCGGTTCTAAGACCAAGGGGCATTGCAGTAGTACCTTACTTGGACGACATCCTGATTCAAGCGTCGTCTCTGTCAAAAGCAAAGGCTCATACGGACATCGTCCTAGCCTTTCTCAGATCTCACGGATGGAAGGTGAACAAAGAAAAAAGTTCTCTGTCCCCGTCAACAAGAGTTCCCTTCTTGGGAACAATAATAGATTCCTTAGAAATGAGGATTTTTCTGACAGAGGTCAGAAAATCAAAAATTCTAAGCTCTTGTCAAGTACTTCATTCTGTTCTTCGTCCTTCCATAGCGCAGTGCATGGAAGTAATAGGATTGATGGTTGCAGCAATGGACATAGTTCCTTTTGAACGAATTCATCTAAGACCATTACAACTGTGCATGCTCAGACAGTGGAATGGGGATTATACAGACTTGTCTCCGACGATTCAAGTAGATCAAAAGACCAGAGATTCACTCCGTTGGTGGCTGACCCTGGACAATCTGTCACAGGGAATGAGCTTCCGCAGACCAGAGTGGGTCATTGTCACGACCGACGCCAGCCTGGTGGGCTGGGGCGCGGTCTGGGAACCCCTGAAAGCTCAGGGTCTATGGTCTCGGGAAGAATCTATTCTCCCGATAAACATTCTGGAACTGAGAGCGATATTCAATGCTCTCAAAGCTTGGCCTCAACTAGCAAAGGCCAAATTCATAAGGTTTCAATCAGACAACATGACGACTGTTGCATATATCAATCATCAGGGGGGAACAAGGAGTTCCCTGGCGATGGAAGAAGTGACCAAAATAATTCAATGGGCGGAGGATCACTCCTGCCACTTGTCTGCAATCCACATCCCAGGAGTGGAAAATTGGGAAGCAGATTTTCTGAGTCGTCAGACATTCCATCCGGGGGAGTGGGAACTCCATCCGGAAATCTTTGCCCAAATAACTCAATTATGGGGCATTCCAGACATGGATCTGATGGCGTCCCGTCAGAACTTCAAGGTTCCTTGCTACGGGTCCAGATCCAGGGATCCAAAGGCGACTCTAGTAGATGCACTAGTAGCACCTTGGACCTTCAACCTAGCTTATGTATTCCCACCGTTTCCTCTCATTCCCAGGCTAGTAGCCAGGATCAATCAAGAGAGGGCCTCGGTGATCTTGATAGCTCCTGCGTGGCCACGCAGGACTTGGTATGCAGACCTGGTGAATATGTCATCGGCTCCACCATGGAAGCTACCTTTGAGACAGGACCTTCTTGTTCAGGGTCCATTCGAACATCCGAATCTGGTTTCCCTCCAACTGACGGCTTGGAGATTGAACGCTTGATTTTATCAAAGCGTGGGTTTTCAGATTCTGTAATAGATACTCTGATTCAGGCTAGAAAGCCTGTAACTAGAAAAATTTACCATAAAATATGGAAAAAATATATCTGTTGGTGTGAATCTAAAGGATTCCCATGGAACAAGATAAAAATTCCTAAGATTCTATCTTTTCTACAAGAAGGTTTGGAGAAAGGATTATCTGCAAGTTCTCTGAAGGGACAGATCTCTGCTTTATCTGTTTTACTTCACAAAAGACTGGCAGCTGTGCCAGATGTTCAAGCATTTGTTCAGGCTCTGGTTAGGATCAAGCCTGTTTACAGACCTTTGACTCCTCCCTGGAGTCTAAATCTAGTTCTTTCAGTTCTTCAAGGGGTTCCGTTTGAACCCTTACATTCCGTAGATATTAAGTTATTATCTTGGAAAGTTTTGTTTTTGGTTGCAATTTCTTCTGCTAGAAGAGTTTCAGAGTTATCTGCTCTGCAGTGTTCTCCGCCCTATCTGGTGTTCCATGCAGATAAGGTGGTTTTGCGTACTAAGCCTGGTTTTCTTCCGAAAGTTGTTTCCAACAAAAATATTAACCAGGAGATAGTTGTACCTTCTTTGTGTCCGAATCCAGTTTCAAAGAAGGAACGTTTGTTACACAATTTGGACGTAGTCCGTGCTCTAAAATTCTATTTAGAGGCTACTAAAGATTTCAGACAAACATCTTCTTTGTTTGTTGTTTATTCTGGTAAAAGGAGAGGTCAAAAAGCGACTTCTACCTCTCTTTCCTTTTGGCTTAAAAGCATTATCAAATTGGCTTATGAGAGTGCCGGACGGCAGCCTCCTGAAAGAATCACAGCTCACTCCACTAGGGCTGTGGCTTCCACATGGGCCTTCAAGAACGAGGCTTCTGTTGACCAGATATGTAAGGCAGCGACTTGGTCTTCACTGCACACTTTTGCCAAATTTTACAAATTTGATACTTTTGCTTCTTCGGAGGCTATTTTTGGGAGAAAGGTTTTGCAAGCCGTGGTGCCTTCCATTTAGGTGACCTGATTTGCTCCCTCCCTTCATCCGTGTCCTAAAGCTTTGGTATTGGTTCCCACAAGTAAGGATGACGCCGTCGACCGGACACACCTATGTTGGAGAAAACAGAATTTATGCTTAACTGATAAATTACTTTCTCCAACGGTGTGTCCGGTCCACGGCCCGCCCTGGTTTTTTAATCAGGTCTGATGAATTATTTTCTCTAACTACAGTCACCACGATATCATATGGTTTCTCCTATATATATTTCCTCCTGTCCGTCGGTCGAATGACTGGGGTGGGCGGAGCCTAGGAGGGATCATGTGACCAGCTTTGCTGGGACTCTTTGCCATTTCCTGTTGGGGAAGAGAATATCCCACAAGTAAGGATGACGCCGTGGACCGGACACACCGTTGGAGAAAGTAATTTATCAGGTAAGCATAAATTCTGTTTTTTTTTTTTTTTTTTACAGGTAAAAGAGCTGATTACTTTGGGGCAATGCCCCGCAAAAGTTAGTAAGTTAGTGTAGGGTAGGGCTTTTTTATTTTGGGGGGCTTTTTATTTTGCTAGGGGGATTAGATTAGGTGTAATTAGTTTAAAAATCTTGTAATTTGTTTATTATTTTCTGTAATTTAGTGGGGGGTTTTTGTACTTTAGATAATTTAATTGTATTTAATTTAGGGAAATAATTTAATTGTAGTGTAGTGTTAGGTGTAATTGTAACTTAGGTTAGGTTTTATTTTACAGGTACTTTTGTATATATTTTAACTAGGTAGTTATTAAATAGTTAAAGTGAAGGTAAACTCACCATGTTTGCGATCCACAGTAATATTTTTCTCCAAAAAAAAAATTAAGTTTCATTCATGGTTTTTTATAAATTTCAGTCTAAACAAAGTTATAGCCGTAAACCATATATTCAATTTCCATCACATAAATCAGGCCGTTTTTTTTATTTTTTTTCCTCCCTAGGTCACGTTTTTTAAATAACCTATTGAAATCCTGGCCGATAGGCGGCCATGACCTACGTCACCCGCCCACACCCGCCCACATCTTAGCCTGCGCATGCTCAACTATTTCCATGCTCAACAATAGTGTCTGGAGCGCGCTCCCGTTTGGCGCATGCGCATTGGATTACTTAGCCGAAAAACAGCATCTGCTGTCACGGATGGCTCAAACTACTGAAAAGCGCTTCTAATTCACAAAAACATAGTACTCAATGAACACATTATTGTTATTCATTGAGTACTATGTTTCTAGCGCATTGGAGACACCGGTATCGCCGTGACGCGCATGCGCGGTAGACCGAGAACCTGTCGATTCGCGCATGCGCATTAGACAGTAGCTTTGTGACCACACATTAGAGATACGTATAGAGCGGGTGGGACCGCTCTATACGACAGATAACAGAATATAGGAAGTAAACGATGGGAGGAGTTAGCCCTGTACCGGTAGGAACAAACATAGTGAATAAAACTCTAATTTTTTACAACAAATGATAAAATTTGTTTAGCGATCATAGTAAACTTATTATATTGTAAGCATTTATGAATTCTAGGGGTAATAACATTACCTTCACTTTAATAACTATTTTGTACCTAGTTAAAATAAGTACAAACTTGCCTGTAAAATAAAAATAAACCATAAGATAGCTACAATGTAACTATTAGTTATATTGTAGCTATCTTAGGGTTTATTTTACAGGTAAGTATTTAGTTTTAAACAGGAATAATTTAGTTAATTATAGTAATTTTATTTAGATTTCTTTTAATTATATTTAAATTAGGGGGTGTTAGGTTTAGGGTTAGACTTGGGTTTAGGGGTTAATAACTTTAATATAGTGGTGGCGACGTTGGGGGCGGCAGATTAGGGGTTAATAAATGTAGGTAGGTGGCGTCGATGTTAGGACCGGCAGATTAGGGGTTAATAATATTTAACTAATGTTTGCAAGGTGGGAGTGCGGCAGTTTAGGGGTTAATATATTTATTATAGTGGCGGCGAAGTTGGGGGCAGCAGATTAGGGGTTAATAAATGTAGTTAGGTGGCAGCGACATTGGGGCGGCAGATTAGGGGTTAATAAATATAATGTAGGTGTTAGCGATGCTGGGGGCAGCAGATTAGGGGTTCATAAATATAATGTAGGTGGTGGCAGTGCCTGGAGCGGCAGATTAGGGGTTAATAATATAATGTAGGTTGCAGTGATGTCGGGGGCTGCAGATTAGGGGTTAATAAGTGTAAGGTAGGTGTCGGCGATGTCAGGGGGCGGCAGATTAGGGGTTAATAAGTGTAAGATTAGGGGTGTTTAGACTCGGGGTTCATGTTAGGGTGTTAGGTGTAGACATAAAATGTATTTCCCCATTGGAATCAATGGGGCTGCGTTAAGGATTTTTACACTGCTTTTTGGCAGGTGTTAGACTTTTTTTCAGCCGGCTCTCCCCATTGATTCCTATGGGGAAATCATGCACGAGCACGTTATACCAGCTCACCGCTAACGTAAGCAGCGCTGGTATTGGAGTGCGGTAAGGAGTAAAATTTTGCTCAACGCTCACTTCTTGTCTGGGTTGTAAAAACCTGTAATACCAGCGCTGTCTGTAAGTGAGCGGTGATCTTAAACTGCTTGTTAGCACCGCACAGCGTCTAACGCAAAACTCGTAATCTAGGTGAGTGTTTTTTGTTGCTTAAATGAAATGAATACCAAATAGTGCCACCAATGAATATTCAGGTGAAACAAATTTCCCTGAATATTTGGTACGAAAAGTTCGGACAAACCGAAAATGTCTTACCTGCACAAGTCTATAGGATGTGTTTCAGAGCCTTAAATATATTAATATAATTTATGTCAGCTTTGAGAGGGTTCTGGAACATAGGTTCATTTTACATAGATTCATTTAACAACCACTTCTTCAGGAACTTACATTTTTTAAAAGCACTAACACACTATACATGTATGTATATTTCAAATACTACATTTACAATAAATAAATAAAACATTCATTCTTTGTATCATTTTTATATTTTTACTTCATATCCTCTGAAAAATACAGGATCTCTTCTTTATTTTCAAGTAAGGATAACAGCAGTTTTATTGTAAGTAAACTATTTTCACATGCCTATATCAATTAAACATTTCAAAATTTATGAGGTGTCCTGAATTGGTGTATGGGAAATCTGGCCATCTTAATAGGAAATAGCATTGTTTACACACGTTAAAATATTTTTTTGCATGAAAAAAGGTTACATTAAAGCTATTTATTATACAGAAGGTATATGCTTTTGCACAAGTGGTCCATTGAATAGAAGCTCATTGGCTGATTTTTTTTTTGTATAATTATTTATATATTTAGATACAATAGACTAAATAGCAGTAGCAGCTTGTTTGAAAAAAGAAAAAAAAAAGCTTTGATACATCTAGTTAAGGGAATAATACAACTGAATTTGCCTTTTTAGGGCTACTTGAGGGAACCCTGTACTGTGGTGGTCTTTTTGCCCATATCATTGTACTATGGTGGTCTTTTTGCCCATATCTCCACAGCTTCATTGACACACTCAATAGAAACTTATTATCTTATAGGGCTGGCTCAAATGCGTAAAACTTGATAACGGAATAAGACACCTCTAATTAGAAGGTTTTTGGATTTTTTTTAGTGATGTTAGGCTGCTGTGAAATTATATTTCCCTTTCCCTCAATTAACTTTTGTTTATTTTTAGACATAATTCCATAAGTTTCTGTTCAGAAATACTCTTCTTCTATATTTAAGTATTCCTGCAAAGACAACATTGCATGTTAATGTATAGTGGTAGATGAATGCAAGGTCACCAGGCATTAGAGTTATCAGTTCACATATGACTTTGAGGAAATGGGAAATGCCAAGGGAAATGCAGAATGGAAGGGTTGATTCACTTGCCTTTCTAATGTAGTTACAGCCGGAACAGTCATATTAGCAGAACTTGATGAATCACTCCCAGGAGAGGTATAAAAACATAAGGACATTTATTTTTTGCTATATGGACTAAAAGCCAAAAATAATAATAATAATAATAATAAAATCACGTTTTGCAAAGTACAAATTGTTCTATTTTACGTACAGGAAATGCATATTTAACAAAAAAAATAATAGTAGCTTGCTTTGTCTTGCATTTGCTGGGAAAATATAGTAGTTCCTACACAAAAATGGATATACTGTAGCTTGATATTATTATGCTTTTTCCTGCAGTAGCAGAGTTTAAAAATAAATTTCAATTACATAGCTTTTTGGGAAATGTAACAGCAATGGAAAACAACTTCCATGTCCTCGCTTGTGTATCTGTGTTTGTGGCCAGGCCAGTAAGCAAAATTGTAGATCTCAAAAATGGCAAGAATGAATCATCACTTCTAAAATTGATATTAACTTCAGATTGACATATCTTCCAAATTTAATATGTAATTCAGTATATATCTATATACCTGTATCTGTCTGTTATGTATGTGTTTTGTGTATATATATATATATATATGTGTGTGTTTGTGTGTATATATATATATATATATATATATATATATATATGGGTATACATACACACTATCACACTATATGGTCAGAAGTATGTGGACACCCTTACTAATTATTGAGTTCAGTGGTTTCAGCGACACCATTTGCTAACAGGTGCATACAATTCAGCAGCGATGAAATATCTTCATAGACAAACCACTGGCAATACAATGGATCACACTGAAGAACTCATAGACTTTACACGTGACTCTGTCATAGGAAGCCATCTTTGTCACAAGTCAGTTAGTGAAATGTATGTCCTGCTAGATCTGCTGTGGTCAGCTGTTATTTAAAGTAAACACATTTGGTACAGTGCAACCATAATATTAGAACTAAACCCATTCTGTACAGTGTGAACTTACAGTTTTGCATGATCGTAGCCAATGAATAAATAAAACGTTAAAAATGGTCTTCTTTTAAAAACATGGTTTACTTAGTGCAATGTTTAGGAAACACACTTTTTTAAGTTGAAAAACTTGTGACCACTGTCTTCTGTCGGATATTAATATCTGTACATGAAATCTTGTTCCTAAAAAGAAAACGCTAAAATGTAAAAACTTTTCTTTCATACAGGTGGTGAGAGTCCACAATCCATTACTCCTGGGAATTACTCTTCCAGGCCACTAGGAGGAGGCAAAGATTCCCAACCCCAAGAGCTCTATAAAACCCCTCCCACCTTACTAGAAACTAGTTTTGTCTTTGCCTTCACTGGAGAAAGGTGAAGAATGAAGGTGCTTCTGATATTCTTCTGTGAGAGGGCCATTTCCCTCAAAATGCTGCTGTTAGACGGAGGGATATATTGGTATTATGTGGTAGTGGCATAATTACACCCTATGGGAGTTAGTCACAAGCCTTCCACAGGTTTCACAGGAACCTGTCCTTAGCCGCCTCCTGTTGGTTCACCAGTATACTGCTATTCCATATCCTCTGCTGTTTTGTTTCAGCACTGGTTTAGCTATCTACTGGATCCCAGTTTGAAGATATCCAGTAGTTGGGTGCCTATGGGTAAGTAAATCTTTGAGTTTGTGCACATCGCCTCATCTGTGCATGTCAGTTTACTGGGTTTGTGCATCCTGGAGAAGTCTCCCTAAGGGTGATGGGGGAAACCAGAGGTGTAATTAGAGGAATATGGCTGCAACCCACTGATGAGGCCCAATGAAGGCCGAAATGGCTGTCTAGGGTTGCCATGTTCCTTGTTCAGAGGAGGATTGCCTGGTATTTTGGGGCTGGACTGACCTTGCTAGGCGGGATCAGACTGATAAACTTCAGGAAAGTTCTCCTCTGTGAAAAGCACAATTGGGCAAAAAGAGACTGCTCCTAGATGGTAATTTGCAAAGCAACAAAGGTGATTATTTTCAAGGGGGTGATTCTTTTCAATAACCACTGTACATGCAAGTATATCCACAATAAGAATTTCAGTACACATGTAAATTGCATTTTCATTCCACACTCTGTAAAGGATTCATTTACATTAAACCTTCGCTGCACATTCTGCGATGACAGACAACCCTCTCTTCCCACAGTGAAGTGAACTAAAATGCCTCTGTGAGACTACCTTCAAACAGTGATTACATCCCTTTATAACATTTCACTTGCAATGTCGATTGCTAAGCGGATACCTTTAGAACATAGCGATATTATGAGAATGCTTTGAACATTGGGCACTTATGGTAATGGGGGAAACAGTTTACTTGATTTGAATATGTGTAGTGTATATATAAAATATGTGTGTGTGTTTAAATAATAGATCTACTTTATCTGTTATCAATCTGTTAGTATTTTTCACTATAATAATGTCATGTCTTATTAGATTAGTAATTTGGGGCTTTTTTAAATAGTCCTAGGCAAAATATACACGTTATTGCTTTTATTTAATTACATAAGTTACACATTTTATTAGCCACAAATACCACAATGGCTGAACAGAATATTTACAGTTACTTTTATATTTTCCTCTGCTGTTTGGCTGTCTGCCTTGTTTTTCGTTTGCCCATTTTTCATTTCCATATTTAAAAAGAATAATAAATAAAACTTTGTTTTTAATTACAGGGTTCTTGTGGTGGTTCTTCAGGAGAAAATAGCAGCTTTCGATAGCTGTACATTTACAAAGAATTTTTTTGTGACAAGTAAGTATAAACTGCATGTATTATGTATTTGTGTGTGTGTGTTTGTATAGCAATAAAATGGGTCTGACAGCACTTTGGGACCAAATAGTTGTTTCCTGAATTGCAGGTGCATGTCGCAAAACTACTTAAAGATTCAAATTACTTTGGAATTAAAATGCTTTTCTTTTTTTCTTAGCAAATGAACAATACCTTTAAGTTGCTATATGATTGATCTCTGCAGAGGGTTTAACCATTTATTCAAAGTTGCGATTGACGATCACTCGTGTGCATCTCCACATAAGGGTGTGCAAAATAAGTGTTTAGATAAACTTTCAAAGCAATGCAAATTGTGTGCTAAGGATTCCTTGAGGTTAAATAGTAAGTAGTGTACCAATAGCGTCACTTTTAATCAAGCCCTTTGTCTTTCTTAGACAAATATGAAATGTGATCACTAAGATAT
The DNA here is from genome assembly GCF_027579735.1 of Bombina bombina. Classification (NCBI taxonomy): domain Eukaryota; kingdom Metazoa; phylum Chordata; class Amphibia; order Anura; family Bombinatoridae; genus Bombina; species Bombina bombina. Next base: position 641,886,287 of record NC_069501.1, on the reverse strand, counting down.
GCAAATTAATTTTTGTAAATTAGATAAATGGATCTGTTAATATCTTTCTTAAGAGTGTCTACAAGATCATCATATGTGGGATTACACTCCAGTCCACTAGGAGGAGACAAAAACACTCTTATATTCCAGAGCTTTTGTCCCACCTACTCTGTAATACTTCAGTCATTTTTTTCCCCCTTCAGATGGAGAAGATGAATTTAGAAGTGCTAATAACTTCACTTTGTCTAACCTGTCTGACACTCATTATCCTCCTCAGTAGTGCTGAATGAACAGAGGAGTGAAAAGTAGTTTAGCCAAGTGGTAAACAATCCTCTCCCAGTGTGGAAATGTGACAGGTCTTCCAGGTGATATGCGGATGCATCTGCCAATCCTCTGGTCTACAGTGTGCTGTTCTTTTAAGGTCCTTGCCACTGTGAATGTACTGCCTTGTATGGTTCCTAGTATTGGATGCAGTCTCCTGGAGCTGCGGTGCTGGGTAGAGGAAGACCTACATTTATACCTTCCACAACCAAGTAGCTATTAGAGTGAACATGTACTCATGATTCATATAGCAAAGGGATATCACACACATTCATATGCACTTTTGAGCACTTTTTTTTGGCATATTTGAATGCGCCTGTTGGTTTAAGAATAGCACACAAGGGGTTAAGAACAGCAGTTTTGGCACATTAACAGCCTTCCAGGCATTTCTTTTTCACTTCTTTTTTTGTGCCATTTTGTTGGCCATCTTAAAGCAACATTCTTGCCAAAATTGAAATGCACATGGGTGCATTTTAGTTTTGAATAGGAGTATTTTTGCAATGTACATGTAGTAGCAAAAATGTGTCTAGTATAGCTGTTTCAAATATGTATTTAAGTATGCGCCGTGCACCAGCATTTTAAACACAGCATTTGCTCAGAGTGCCTAAGGTGCTTTTATCATCTGGTAATGACTCAATTTGTTAATTGCTGACATGATACAAGCCCTACAGCTGTAGTATTTAAAATTCTGGTGTACTGAGAATATCTATCTATGCTTCACATGTCGGTGCAGAGAAAAATACTAACTCTAAAACACTGCTAACTTTTACTAGAAGCATTTTGCCAATACATGTATATTGCAAATATGTTTATATTCATCTATGTGCATTTAAATTTTGACTGAAATGTACCTTTAAGTGTTCAGAAACTGGTCCCTAGAGATGGTAAGAGTATTCTTCATTTCATATACAATATAATATATATATATATATATATATAGAGAGAGAGAGAGAGAGAGAGAACTTTTCACATATTACAGTTTCAAGGGTGTGTCGAGAATGGAGCAATGATCAAAAAACATCCAGTCAATGGCAGTCCTGTAGAAGAAAATTGCTTGTTGATGAGAGAGGTCAGAGGAGGATGGCTAGACTTGTGCAAGCAAACAGACAGGCCACAATTTCGCAAATCACATCAGAATTCAACATTGGTGCAGAGAAAAACATATCACAACGCACCACTAGGCGCACCAACAACAACAGCTGGTGGGCACGTAGGGTGGGTGCTGTTTTTATCAGAGAAGAACAAGAGAGCACACCTTTTGTGGGCACAACAATACTAGCACTGGACCATCGAAGACTAGAAAAAGGTTGCTTGGTCTGACAAGTCAAAGTTCTTAGTGCGTGATGTTGATGGAAGGTTCTAAATTTGGTGAAAACAGCATGATTCCATGGGCCTTCATGTCTGATTAAAAGTGTGCAAGGGGGTGCAGGCGGTGTTATGGTGTGGGGAATATTTTCCTGGCACACATTGGGTCCATTGATACCCCTAGATTCACGACTGAATGCCCGAGTGTACGTAAACATTGTTGCTGACCAAGTTCATCCGTTCATGTTGACAGTTTATCCTCAGGCATATGGTTACTTCCAGCAGGATAATGCACCGGTGCACAAAGCTTGCATCACTATGAGATAATGTTCGTGAAACGCGCGTGAGGGGTCTCTTGGAGAAGCTCTGTCTCTCCGTTTTTTTAATTTGCTTACCAATGTTATAAGAAATATTCCCTACCAATTTATTGGGATATTCCAGCTAAGCAGTTAGCTTACAATGGTAAAGATAATTTAATATTAGCCCTCGGATTGTAAGGGCTTAGTTGATATAGATCTTTTTTCTGCTGGCTGTGATAATTCAACTTTATTCACTCAAGTTTAAATAACTTATATGGGAGGTCAATAATTCACTTTGGTTTAAGTGTTTTTAATCTGAGCTTATGTATGAATTTTCTTCTTTTTTTTGACATTTTCCAATAAAGATTCTAGTGTGAATGAACTTAACTTTTTCACTTTATATCGTTTAATTAACTACCTCTACCTAGCAGAGTCATTATTCTATATGCAGATTAGAGCTATCTATACTCAATTGTATACCCTATTACAATTACTTTGTTAGTTGTTCTCTGTCTCTGAATCTGTGGCAGGAAGCCTTGATTTTCTATATTAAGATTTATCTTACAAACACTTATAATATTACATAGGTCTCCTGATTATGGTTACTCTGTTTCCCCCCACCCCCTATTGTAATTAAACTGATTAAAAGTGTGCAAGGTGGTGCGGGCGGTGTTATGGTGTGGGGAATATTTTCCTGGCACACATTGGGTCCATTGATACCACTAGATTCACGTCTGAGTGCCCCAGCGTACATAAACATTGTTGCTGACCAAGTTCATCCGTTCATGTTGACAGTTTATCCTCAGACATATGATTACCTCCAGCAGGATAATGCACCGATGCACAAAGCCCGCATCACTATGAGATAATTCCTGGAACATGAGAATGACTTTTCTTTGCTGCAGTGGCCCACTCAGTCCCTGGATCTCAATCCTATTGAACATCTTTGGGATGAGCTGGAAAGGGCTATTCGCTGCAGGCCTGCACCTCAGTCGAATCTCCAAGAGTTGCGTGACACACTCATGTTTGCATGGTACACACTACCTCCACAGTGTTTCCAACATCTTCTTGAATCCATGCCTAGACAAATTAAGGCTGTTTTGAAGGAGGCTAAAGGAGGCTCAATATGCTACTAGGTAGCTGTACCTAATAAAGGGACCGCACAGTGTGTATTTGTGTATGTGTATATATATATATATATATATAAATGGGTAATGGCAAGCACTAAAGGCCAGGGTGCTTCTAAAAAATTAAGTAGTTAAAAGTTCAACAAAGGATGCACTCACCAGGAATTATAAATGTCACCTTTATTCCATGTGATGTTTCGGGCTTTCACCCCCTTCCTCAGACTGATACTAGCTGCTATTCTGGTACTATGTCCTTTTTAATTCTCTAATGTCATTTATTGCAGTTCTTTGGGGCTGGTGTGTTTAAATGTCTACCCTCTGTGGTTAACCAGTTATACTGTGTGCCTTTATTTTGCTAACTGTGCTTAATCTTCTTCCTTGATGTGATATGTAGCTTTGCTTGTGCCTTTATAATATCTTATCCTCCCTATTGCCTGAATCTATTATAATAGAGCAAATAGGTACAAGTGGAAGATAGGAAGGTTGATCTGCCAATCATATAAGCCAATTATATTACACCTGTGCACGTATGTATGTAGGTATGGGTGTGTGTGTATATATATATATATATTTATATAATATCTTAGGGGTTTGCTGCCCTGCCTAAGGGTCAGAGTGGTTAGGGGTTTGTTGGCTATCAAGGCTGTCCTCCTGTGGGCTCTAATAAACTATACCCCACATTTGAGGAATATATTCACACAGCTATCTGATGACTGCTATACGACCCTCAGATAAACGTAGATGCTAGTTTGCTACTTCCCTGCAGGGAGTCCAGTCCAGTTTCCCTTTAGTTAAAAGAGGTGCATTTGAAAAAGTCAATTTCTCTTCTGGAGATAAGTAATCTGAATCTCAGGACCCCCTGATGTTATGAGGGATAATGTGTCTTTTAATTTCAGGCTAAAGCAAATACGTGGATTGTTATGGGACATGTTACATGATGTTATGTGGATGATTCTCCCACTCCTGTTAAGCCAGTTACTTAGAGGATTGATAAATGGAACAAGCCTGGCGTTTCTTTTGTTTTGTCTGCCAAATTGAAGGCTGTGTTTCCTCTTATGCTCAGCCTTGTAGCCTGATATCCAATATAGGCCTGGAATGTGCTATCCTGTGTAGCTAGCTGATCTAGAATGAAAATGAGTTATTATTCTGGTTTCTTCAACAGAACAGGGCCAGCATTTCTACTACAATCTCTTTTTGGTTCCAAAAGAGAAGGGTATTTTGTCCTAGTCTGAATCTAAAGTCTCTAAACAAATTTCTGAAGGTCCCCATTTTCAAAATGGAGTTCATTCACACAAAGGGGTCAATTTAACAAGGCGGCGAGTGGACATGATTCGCTGTAGCGAATCATGTCTGCCCGACCTTGCTAAATGCCGACAGCATATGCTGTCGTCATTTAACATTGCACAAAAATTTCTTGTAAAATGCTTGTGCAAAGCCGACCCCTGCACATTTGTGGTCAATCGGCCACCAGCAGGGGTGTCAATCATCCCGATCGGATCGGGAAGATTGCAGTCCGCCACCTAAAAGGTGGCAGACAAGTTAAGGAGCAGCAGTCTTATGGTCTTACAATCTTGAACACCCTTTGCTTACTGTAGAAGCTCAATGGCTGGAAGTTGTGGGTCTGATGATGGCTGCTTCAGATGCAGTGCCATTTGCCAGGTTTCATCAGAGACCCCTGCAGCTGTCTCTTCTACTGCAGTGGATTTTCTGAGACAGTGACCAATCTCAGAAGATCCTTTTAGATTGGCTCGCCAGTCAGTTGTTCAAGGGGACTCCTTTCTTCAGCCGCCTGGATGTTAATTATAATAGATGCTAGCCTACAGAATTAAAGGGGGGGAGGTCTTTGAGGTGCAAGATGTTTGGTCTCCTCAGGAGGGGAAGTTACCAATCAATATTCTTGTATTCAGTGCAATTTTCAGGGCTTTATAGAGTTGGCCCAGCCTCCAGCAAGAACCGATCATCCAATTCCAGTTAGACAGTATCACAGTAAATCAATCATCGAGGAGCTCAAAGTTGCTTGGCAATAAAGGAGGTGTCAGTCCCTGATTTCAGCCTTCTACATTCTGGGAGTCCACAAATGGGAGACAGACTTTTTTCAAATGTCAGCTCATTCACCCATGGGAGTTGTCTCAGCATAAGGAGGCATTTGACCAGTATGTGAGACATTGGGGTTTGCCAGAGATAGTTTTCATGGTCTCTTGCTTGATTCACAAGATCCCCCACTATTGTTCCAGGTCTTGGGATCCTCAATCAGCTCTGGTGGATATCATAGTGGTTCTTTCATTGTTACAGTTGGTTACATCTTACTTCTTTTTGTTTAGCTATTAAAAGTCATAGCCAGAATAAAACAGGAACTTGCAGTGATTATGGTTGCTCCGTTTGGCCTCACAGACCTCATTGTAATGCCTCACTTAGTGGCATTACTTCACTCTCTCGGCCCCTTCTTTTATCATGACCTCAAGATTCAAGCTTTGACTGCTTGATGATTGAACGCTTTATCATGTCTAACAGGGGTTTGTTTGAAAAGGTGACTAAAGCCTTTATCCAAGCTAGAAAGCCTTTTATCACACACATCTACCACAATGTGTGGAAAACATTTTGGCATGGTGTGCAGAGAGGAGATACAACTTGAATTGAACTTTGATTCCTAGGGTCGGCTTGGAGAAGGGCTTGTCCTTCTCCAAGCCCCTAATAGAAATAGTCAGACATAATGAGGTTCAACACTGACACACTCTCTCACGCACATACTGTCGCACACATACACACTCTCCCCACCTGCTCACACGCACGCACTCACACACATACACACACTCTGAGGCCGATTTACCAAATGTCAGTTGGACCTGATTCTACAACGCAGATCAGGTCCGACAGACATTGCTGAATGCGGAGAGCGATGCGCTCTCCGTATTCAGCATTGCACCAGCAGCTCACAAGAGCTGCTGGTGCAACGCCGCCCCCCTGCAGATTCGTGGCCAATCAGCCGCCAGCAGGGAGGTGTCAATCAACCCGATCGTACTTGATCGGGTTGAATTGTGGCGATTCCTGTCCGCCTCATCAGAGCAGACGGACAGGGTTATGGAGCAGCGGTCTTTAGACTGCTGCTCCATAACTTGTGTTTCTGGCGAGTCTAAAGACTCGCCAGAAACACGGTCCCTCAAGCTCCATCCGGAGCTTGATAAATGGACCTCTCTGTCTCACATGAACACACGCTTGCAAACACACACACTTATGCCCACTCTCTCTCTCACACACACACTCTTACACAAAACCGACTCACACATACACACCCATATACACAGCTTTTGCTCTCCCTACCCCACTTTGCCTTAAAAAAACCCACATTACACAAACATGTATAATCCACTAGTTTGTATCTATGATCCTAAAGCCCTTCCCTTTGGTATGATTAGTAAGCATGGAGGTATGTGCTATGCAAGGGTTGACAGACAAACAGGAAAAATAATTGCTCTGGTGGACCAGTTTTTGTTATTTCTAAAATAATTTTTATTTTCACCAAGTCATACATGTTTTTTAGAAAAATTATGGTATTCTCTGTAGCAGTATTGCGTGTGATATATATTGCCTTTTTTAGATATACCGTATATTATAATTTTGTGCATTAAAATACCAGTTTATACCACTCTTCCTTTTGTGTCTGTTAAAGGGACACTGAACCCACATTTTTTTCTTTCCTGATTCATATAGAGCATGCAATTTTAAGCAACTTTCTAATTTACTCCTATTATCATTTTTTCTTTATTCTCTTGCTATCTTTATTTGAAAAAGAAGGCATCTATGCTTTTTTTTTGGTTCAGAACTGTGGATAGCGCTTTTTTATTGGTGGATGAATTTATCCACCAATCAGCAAGAACAACCCAGTTTGTTCACCAAAAATGGGCCGGCATCTAAACTTATATTCTTGCATTGGAAATAAAGATACAAAGAGAATGAAGAAAATTTGATAATATGGGTAAATTAGAAAGTTGTTTAAAATTGCATGCTCTTTCTGAATCACGAATGAAAAAATTTGGGTTCAGTGTCCCTTTAAAACTCAAAACTCTGTTTTTGGCTCCCTTTTCTGTGACATTCGAATCCATTAGCTGTGTCATCATTTAAATTTGTTAATTAAATTAGGTATTATTTGGATTGAGTAAACAGTTTCACACAAAAGCAAAGTATACATGGCCAATGATAAAGTTGAACTGGACAGCTCATTAATTACTATTAATATTGCATTTTTGTTCCTGTGAGGGCGGAGCTAGCAGAGGGAGCGCTAGCACGACGCTCTGTGGGAAAGAGCTAACCTCCATCAGACCCAGGCGAATATTTTCCTTGACCCAGAGCTAAAGGGGTTTGGAAGCGCTACATGTCGCCAGGAAGCCAATGATACCTAATGGCCCTGTCGGTGAGGGCACGGCAGGATAGGCTTGCCTAGATACACACTCCAGCCTATGGAGAAGAACTCTATCTTTATTGTGAACTCGAGTGACACTGAACAAGTGGAAGTGTCTACGCACCAAGCGGGGAGTGCCGAGATACGCTAAGGAAACCGTGCAGTATCAGTGGAAGCGAGCCAGCGTGAATACACAGGTGCCCAACAACAATACCCTCTGGGAGTCTTACCTGCGGGTCGCCGACGATATAGAGAGGCGTAGAGTGGCCAGCATAGGCTTATGGACTGACCGGGACGGCTGAAGTTGCATTCCTGCTGCGGAGGTCGGTGCGGACCACACGTTATCCCGGAAGAAGAACAGTGCAGTTGGACGCGCCGCAGCAGAGGTAAGCCGGGTCACTCAGAGAAGCCGCAGGAGGGAGGTATAACGCTGAAGATAGACGGCACGAAGGTGCATAGCCAGTTAGAAGGGCCCCCTGAGCTGATGCAAAGAGATTTGCCGTGAATCGTAACAAATGACACTCTATGTTCCCTACTACTATGAGACTTCTCTCTGACACTGATTAGAGGGAGACAAAACTGACGGCTCAGAATAGGCTCTCTGAACAGCACCAATACATATAACATGCCGGCTTGCAATAATCACTGTCTGTCTATGCTTAAATTACCGTGAGCAAGATTGTATCCTGAGCAAGTGAAAGAGGGCTCCACGTTTGGTTCGAACGGAGTTTGGCCCAGAATTATACACCGCCTCAATCTGATATTCCAAGTTACTTCTTATCTTGTATGCAATACGATAGTTAAAAACCAAGATAACTTATCAAAGACATATTGAAGTCTGAAATATACTTGGGACTGACTACTGTTAATAACCACACTGAGGTTCATATCTTGTCTATATCTGCCAAGGTTAGGGCAATAAGCTGGCGCTGTAATTGAAGCCCCTGTGATATATTCAAGAAATAGTGTCTGGGCTGTCAATATTACATACAGACTTTAATTTCAACACATGGAACTGGAGAAAGGCAGGCTTTCTCTAATCTCAGGCTGAAGATTAAGGAGGTCTTTAGACAATTAAGACTTTAGCACCAACAACTTATATCTCTGCGTGGTTTGGCTAAACCACAATCAGAAAACTGATTATCACCTGGAGAAGTATTTTTTGCTTTAACCGATCTGTTGGGTTGCCTCTTATAGGAAATCAAAACAGCCCAGGCTGATACAAACGGAGGAAGGAAAAATCTGTGTAGAACGGAAAAGTGGGGAGTTGCAGGTGCCACTATAAACTTGTCAGAAAGAGGGACAGTGGTACATTTTAACATACCTAGCCTCTGGGAGAAACTATCTTGGACTCAGAGACAGACAGTCCCCCTCCAGTGGGCTAGCAGCTGGTCAGGATCAGGGCGCGAGCCCAAGTGCTATAGTCCACTGGTCCAGGTCCATTAGATAGAGCTGAGTGGACGTCACCCTCATTTAAACTGATTTTTATCCTCTCTGTATAGAGTATATTGTTAGTTAACATTGTCTAGTATAGAAGATACCACAGGTAGTGGATGGAATTAAAAGATAACCTCTTTCAGGCTTTGCAGGGGATGGATTTCTACTGCTGGTGATTTTCATTTTGCATGTATTTGGCCCGCGAATGTCTCATGTGAGTCCAAGTTTGTAAAGAGAAAAATCCGTATACTAGTCTGAGGATCCTATTGGAAAAAAAAAAAAAAAAAAAAAGTTGCTTAAATTTAACTTTAGCAGGTTGTACAGAGAATGGCTAAAGGACCACAGATCTAGAGTTTAAACAACCTAATTTAGATAGGGAATTCTGATACTTAAATAAGTCCGTTATTTGTGGCTTTTCTCAGATAAATAGTCTAGTAAGACTGGGATTTGCCTAGTTGGGGATTAACCCCTTTTTGGTTGTTATAAATCTAGGAGGTGCCAGTCTAGTAAGAGCAAATCCAAACTTACGTAAGTTTGAAGCCCACTATATCCAGGATATGGTATACTCCTATATCTAGGAGCACATTGTTGAGGTCTCATTGCTAGAACCAAAAAGTAAGTTAGAGGCGGCAGATAAAGTCGCTGAAGCACTCAGACCAATTGTTTCAGGTGGTCCTGGATTATAGGTCCTGATTTTGGGTGGTGACGCGTTAAATCACACTTATTTAAGGTCACTTGGGTTGGTTCTGGGGGTCCTTTTGTACTCCACCCCCCTCTTGGGTTTCCCCACCCCTCTTGGGCTGCCTCACCCCCTCTTACTTTCACTCTCCCATTTCTCACTTTTTTTTTTTTTTTTTTTTTTGTTGTTCACTCCCTCGACTCCTTCCACTTCACAAATCCACTTTAGCTCGTAAGATTTTTATTGATCACAATTAACTGGAACAATACTCTTTTGCTCCCTTACTCATGGACAAATTTATGTCCCACTCTAAACCTAATTCACCCGCGATGCCACCTAAACATAAGGACAAAAGGACCAAACCTAGCGAGCCGGAGGCCTGCAGCGACTTAAGTCTGAGTAGTATCGACACCACAACGTTATTGAATCAAATATCTGAATTGTTAATGCCTCAATTTGATGTTTTAAAACAAGAGATAAGTAACCTATCAGCAGAAGTCAAGCAATTTTCCCCTAGACTCATAGAATTGGAAACAAGAGTTTCCGATATGGAGGATAAGATTTCTACTCAAGAACAGATAAATGAGACACAAGATAAGACCATACATATGTTACAAGCTAAGCTAGAGGACTTAGAGGATAGGTCGCGGCGCAATAACCTTAGGGTTATTGGGCTACCTGAAACAGCTGAATATGCCGATCTTCTAAAATTTGCCTCTACCACTCTTCCGCAAGTAGTTGGTAGTCATATAGAAAATCTAGTTATTCCTGTGGAGAGAGCGCACAGAATAGGGCCAATACGTGATAACTCTACTTTTCTACAGAAACCTAGACCAGTCATAATCAAATTTTTAAATTTTCAAGATAAGTTTCACATTTTAAGACTCTATCGTAAGAACAATGGAATAAAGATAGGCCAGACAAAGCTGCTACTGTTTCAAGACTTTTCGATGGAAACGCAAACAAAGCGGAGGGAAATGGTGCCATACTGCTCCAGGCTAATTAATGCCAACCTGAAGGCTAGACTATTGTATCCGGCTAAAATTGTACTGGAGAAGGATGGCGCCATATTCACATTCTCGAAAGTTGAAGAGGTCAAGGCCTATTGTCAAAAGAACGGGGTTCAGTGATGTTAGTGAGCGCCCTAGGCGAAATATGTATAAGTGGGAATGATGTTGGTTCCAATATTGAAAATATTATTTTCCATAGGTCCAGACTGTTTTGATGTTTGCCTCATTCTCTTCCTTTTATTTTTATGGTTTATGGTTCTAATTGTACTGAAAAATGGGAATGTGGGGGGAGCACAGGCTCCCCAACAATTATTGAGACTGGTTAAAAACATTAGATATTTGGATGTTAAGTTTAGATATTGCACTATTAGTATTTGGTATGCGGGGACTCGGGACCATTTTTTTTTTTTGTTTTGTTTTTTTTTTTGTTTCCCCTCTCTCGCCGAGATCTAGCAAGGTCCTGATAAATAGAGATGAAGAAACTTAATATACTATCCTGGAATATAGGGGGAATTTCCTCACCTATTAAGCGGAAATTAATGATAAAGCTTCTGGGCTCCCATAAACCGGACTTAGCCTTTATCCAAGAAACCCACCTATCACCGGTAGAAGCTGCTAAATTACAAACCAAATGGGTAGGGGAGGTCATATTCACACCTTACAGCCAAAGGAAAAGAGGGCTAGCTATTTTGCTCAACAAGCATCTAGATTACCAAATCTTAACAACACATAACGACCTAGATGGAAGATATCAAATCCTTGAAATGACAATAAATAAAAAATCATATGTTTTTTGTAATCTTTATGGTCCAAACAAAACAGATAGAGAGTTCTGGGAAATGTTAGGGCTGAAACTTTTCCAGTTTGTTGGGAAAAATATAATAGTAGCTGGGGATTATAATATGACTTTCTCTTATACCCTAGATAGATTTAACAGTAGATCAGCTGACAGAAAAACTAGGGAAACCAAGATTCTCCACAATTTCTGCCAGAGACTGGCACTAAAGGATGTTTGGCGGATTCAACACCCAGATCAGAGGGGGTACACGTGCGAGTCCAGGTCATTCAGATCCTTTTCAAGGATAGATTTTTTTCTAGTGTCCAGCCAATTGATGAAGTCTGACATAAAATCGGATATTAAAGATATTAAGGTATCTGATCATGCTATTATTTCATTGGAGATCCAACATGGGGCCCCCACTTGGAGTAGTAATGCGCGCTTTTTTTCCCCACAATATTTGGTTCAGAATATCAAATTTAGGTCATGGCTGCAAGAGAGATGGAGAGAGTTTTTTAAACACAACAAAGATTATTTGAGCAAACCCGAAATCCTCTGGGAAACTGCAAAGGCGGTCCTCAGAGGGGAAATAAAAGCATATTTAATTAGGATTAAGCGACGAAGGGTTCAGAGGGAGGAACAACTAGCTAATACACTTAAAAATGCATATGTACACTATATTCAGGATAAAACTATATTCAATTGGGATAAATATAGAAAGATTAGAGGGGAACGTGATCTTTTCCTCAAACAAAAGATGGTAGAAGAGGATCAGAAGCAAAAAGCTTTTTTTGCAGGGAACCAAGGCATCTCGGCTAAAATATTAGCTAAAATAGTAAAAAATAGACAACAGAAAAACTTTATCTCAGCTATCGATTATCAGAATACGAGATTTAATAAGAGCTCAGAAATAAGACAAGTCTTCCTCGAATATTATCAAAAGGTATACGCTCCCAGTACAATAGACCAAGATAACAAAGAGAAATTTTGGCAGAAGATCAGAATACCCCAGATTTCAGATCAGGACTTACAAATGTTGAATGAATCTATTACAAGAGAAGAGATATCAGATGCCATAAATAATCTAAAAGGAGGTAAATCCCCTGGGCCGGACGCCTTGCCAGCCGAGTTTTACAAACTTTTACAAGACCAAATTCTCCCCCTTTTACATGTATTATTTAATGATTATTATATCGAAAATAAACCTCAATCCTCTTTGTTTACAGCTTCAAACGTGGTCCTGATCTTAAAGAAGGGAAAAGATCCTAGCTCTCCTTCATCTTACAGACCTATTTCCCTTCTAAATCAGGACTACAAGTTGTTGACGGCCATTATTTCCAATCGCCTCAAAAAATGTTTAGATTATATAGTACATCCAGACCAGTCAGGATTTATGACAGGACGTAATCCAGTCAAAAATATAAGAAGAGTACAGCTGGTCCTGGACTACTTTGCAAATAAAGTCTACAAGACGGCTCATTCTATACCCGATCTTGCAATCCTTACAGTCGATCGGGTGGGACCACCTCTTTGAGTCATTAGGGAGATTTGGACTGACAGGGGCATTCCACCAATTTATACAGAGAATTTATAAAAATCCACTGTCAGCAATTATAGTAAACGGGGAAGCTTCAGATAGATTTCCCTTGAGACGAGGGACAAGACAGGGTTGCCCATTATCCCCGCTACTCTTCAATATATCCCTAGAACCCCTGGCAATCTATTTGAGACAGGAATTGAAGGGGATTAGAATAGGGTCTCAGGAGATGGTGCTTTCTCTCTTTGCGGACGATCTCTTGTTATTCTTAAGCAGTACAACTCAGTCCATACCACAAGTCTTATCGATATTTAGGCTGTTTGGATCTTTCTCGGGCTACAAGACTAATAACGAAAAATCGGAATTGTTATGGATTCATAAACCGCCTCAGGCAATAACCCACCCGTTCCATGAAACTACGTGTATACAATATTTGGGTCTAAGCTTGAGTAGGAATCCCAGGGATTGGTATAAACTGAATTTCCCTAAATGTATTAAGGAAACACAAGACAAAACTCAAATCTGGGTTAATTTACCACTTAGTATCTCGGCTAGAATCATGCTCATAAAAACTATTATTTTTCCTAAATTGCTATACTTCCTCCAAAATTTTCCATTACTATTATATAAGAAAGACATTCTTAAGTTACAGAGGTTGTTTAATAATTTCATTTGGCGGGGGAAAAAGCCACGGATAGCTTTCGAAACTTTAACACTCCCAAAGCAGTGTGGTGGCCTTGCATGTTCAAATATTAGAATCTATAACTATGCAGCTGTATGTAAATTTGCGTTAGATTGGATTACTGAGAAAGGCAATGTTACACTGTATGATCTGGAGTCGCATTTGATTGCCCCTTTTGACCTAAAAGCAATTTTGCACATTCCAACAATAAAATTGCCGGCTAATATATTACAATATGTTACCATTAAAGATGTTGTCAGGACGTGGCAGAAAGTGTGTATAGCAACCAAGATTAATTTTCGCAAATCGGTTTTTCTCCCACTTACAGGAAACCCAAGCTTTTCGCCAGGGTTGAATATGTCGGTCTTCTCTAGATGGGCACAAGTTGGTCTTCACTCACTAGGCCAATTATGCCAGGAGAATAGCCTGGTAGTTAGATCCTTTGAGGAGTTGAAAGGTAAATATAATTTAGAAAGGTCAGCCTTCTATGCCTATCTACAAGTATGCCATTGGATTGGAGATTTAAGAACCGAAACAGGGATGGAAATTGATAAGGGGGAAATTGGCAGAGTGATTCAAGCTTATACGGATGGGGCTAATAGAATCTCACTAGTATATAAAATTTTAATTAATACTCAAGGGGAAACTCATATGAATGGATTATTTGCGAAATGGGATAAAGTGCTATCATCAGTAGAAGAAGAGCGGATCGCCGCCAGTGTTAGGTTAGCAATGAAAGCAACGACCTTAGTTACCTGGTGGAAATCTCATATTAAATTATTGAATATGGCATATCTCTCCCCTGCTCGAATAGCTCAATGGAGGGGCAATACAGTATTAGGAGAATGTTCCAAATGTAGACAAGAAAGGGCAGATTTACTTCATTGCTTCTGGAAATGTCCGAAGGTGAGGCAATTTTGGAATAAAGTTAATTACTGGTGTAATAAGGTTTTGGGAGTCCAGACGGAGTTCTCACAGCTTGAGATATTTTTTCTATTTCAATATAACAATAGTAAACCTGAAATTAATCATAAATTTCTGAACGTCATGATATTAGTAGGGAGAAATGTGATTCTTTCTAATTGGAAGAGTGGAGGTGACCTCAAGTTATCTGAATTTCTCAGGAAAGCCCAGTATCAGATATTACTCGACCAGTATAATATAAAAATTACTAATAACAAACAATTACGGCAATTCTTTACTAAATGGAAATTGATGATTCTATCCCTACCTGTAACGATCCAGAGGCAAATACTAGTAGCCTTTAAGAAGTCTGAGTGGTTTCAGCAACAGATACAGGTAGGACAGCTCCCAAGAACATGGTCGTTCGACTAGGTGGTTGACGAGAGAGGGAATTATTATTATTATTTCCCTTTCCCTTTTTTTTTTTTTTTTTTTTTTTTGTGTTTTGTTTTGGTCCAAGAGTCGCCAGCATTTGGCAATACTGTTAATAGGGAATGAGTTCCAGTGGAGCAAGGCTATACTTCACTGGATTATATTGTGACCTTACATTTTGGAGGTATATTGTTTTTTTGTGTGTTGGGGTAGGTAAATTACCTATTGAACATGGAATTTGTAATTTCTCAGTTTTTTCTTTCATTGAATAAAAAATACATTTAAAAAAAAGGGAAAAAAAAAAGAAAAAAAATATTGCATTTTTTGGGGATTTTTTTTTTAAATGAACAGTTTTATGTAATTGGTTCAGAAATTTTATAATTTTATTTTTTAAACCTCCAAACAAATATTTTTAATGCAAATGTCATTTAGATCAGTGGTTCTCAAAGTGGGCTGTACTGCTCGACTGCTGGGCGGTGGGATTACTGAGGGGGTAATAAAAGGCATTAGAGGTGCAAGGGGGGCACTGGGATTACTGTAGGATAGAAGTTGAAAAGGATGCTAGAGGGCCACTCTGAGTATAATTATAATTTATTTTACAAGATCTGACGAGTCCACGGATTTCATCCTTACTTATGGGATATCGCCTCCTGGACAGCAGGAGGAGGCAAAGAGCACCACAGCAGAGCTGTATATATAGCTCCTCCCTTCCCTCCCACCCCAGTCATAGATTCTTCAATCAAGAGTTTATTATTTTAAAAGTAGTGCTGCTTTGTTCTGGGGTGTAGCCGAGACCAGATCAGTCTCTTCAGAACAAAAAAGAGAAGCATTTGGTGGCTTTAAGGCAATGGGAACTGGTGGGGTTTTTCTCTCACTGCACCTTCCATACCAGTGCTGCCCCTCTGGATTTATGGTCTTAGCAGTTAGTAACTAAGGCCCTTCTGTGTCCACAGAAATACCGGAGGGAGAAGACCTCTTGTTCCTGTGAGACGTGTCATGCTGTCGATCAGCATAGAGGTAAGTGCAGTCTTTGTTTTTTCTGGGCCCTGTTACCTCAGAAATGGCTGTACTTTCAGTTGCTGGGAATCATAGGCTCTCTGGAAAGGCTTCCCTATTTACATAGTGTGGGGTACTATGTTTTTATTCCTCTTACATGTCTGGGGAAATGTACTGTTTCTGTAAGGGTTCCTTCAGGTCACTACCTAATGTGTACCAGGAACTATATATATTGTTATATCCCTGGAATGGGGGTGAGTTTTTCACAGACAATTCTGTACTTATTCAGCAACATATCCTCTGTTAACTCTCAGCGGCTTATAACTGATATTGACAGCCGACAGGGAGGGTTATCCTATGACACCTACATAGTGTATAGGATCTTGAAGGGTACATAGATGGGAGAGTATGATTTATCCTGTTTTACATTTACAGGGTTATTTAAGTCCCTTTCCATACTGGAGTCCCTGCTCACTACGGCTGTTGTTTAATGTTTTCAGCCGACAGGGGGATTTTTGTTTTAGTGTCCTTCATGCATGGGCTTGTCGTGATGGGTGCATTACTGTGATGGCAGCCAGAAGGGAGTTTTTGTACTTTTCGGCTTGTGTTACTAATTGAAAAGCCGATTATGCTTCTGTTTGTTTTATTTTTTTAAACCCCCGGCGGCTCCATTTTGTTTATAGCCATGTTTGCCCGCTCAGGAGAGCTTGATACGCCCACGATGAGCGGAGCTTCAGTACGCGCCATTGTGTGCACGCCATTAGGATAATCCTTGTTCTCCCGGGGGCTTCCTTTGGCCTTCACGAGGTTGAGCTTGTTACGGCCACGATGGGCAGAGTTTTGCGCCATTGTATGTGCGCTCTTTGCCTCTTTTTTCTCCCGAAACGCCGGATGCCTCCTCGGCTGTGTTCTGCTAGGACATACAGCTGAGAGGTTTTTCGCGCAGTTGGGAAAGTCTCTTGAGTAAGTTAGAGGCAGAGAGGAGGTGAAAGCATGTACTTTTTGAGACACTATGTCTATTGTCAGTGTCCCATTACACAGCCCATCTGCCCTGCCCCATTGTTAGTATTTTTACATGTGATGATGGGGTGTCTCTCTTAATTAAAGAGTCAGTGGCGTTATTATGCCTTGGAAGGAACTAAGTTACTCTAAAATGTCTTTCCTTTTTTTCATTTAAAGAGACAGTTCCGTTTTTTTGGTGGGGTCCCTTTTATTTGATACATCTGCTGTTTAAGGTATAATGCAGCTTAGTACCTATCAGGGAACATGAAATAAAAATATTTCTTCTCCCACATGCGGTGCTCTAGTCTAATGTCCTTAGCAATATATGTTTCCAGCGGGGTTAACATACTGCTTGAATGATTTTGGTCACAGAAATGAGAGGATTTCAGTATTTCACTCTTGTTATTTCTGCAAGTTAATGTAGAGAAAAAATATTATCCTTTTAAAATTTAAAGAGATAGTTACATATTTGCCTTTATTGATTTTTCTTTTGTATTCTCCTTCTAATGCAGCGGTTAGGAGTCTGGTGTCACCAGCCAATCCTTTCCACATTTTCTACTTAGAGGGTCTGCAATTATTGCTTACCCAAAGGCAGTACTCTGCGGTTCCTTGTTCAGACATTGCTTCAAGATTCTTAACAATGTCTGGTTCCAGCAATATTATATAAATATTACTATGGCTCTGCATTACAGAAATAAGTTGCGCTTTTATATTTTAAAGAGACAGTACAATTTTTTATGTACAAATTTTCTTACGCAAATTGGAACTGTTTTTTTTTGTTAGGTCATCCTTTGTGTCTGTAGGATGGTATAAGGGCACATATTTGATTAAGTTACCGTCCAGGGAGTGGTGGAATCCTGATTTGACATTCTGTCTGAGTTGTTCAGTCAGATTTCCTTGAGGAGAAACTAGACCAGGTGATAGCTATGAAACGCTATTGCCTTTATTACAGACACCTTTTTACAGGTCTTTAAGTTAGCAACTAAATGTTCAGGTTTTTTGGCCCTAGCCCGTGGGACCTTATAGTTACAACTTTGGTCTGCGGATGGGTCTTCTAAGACTAAGCTCCTTGCTATTCCTTATAAGAGTATGACCTTGTTCAGTTCTGCTCTGAACGAGATCATTTCTGATATTTCGGGCTAGCCAGTCTGGGAATAAGGGTAAACAACAGCATGAAGGGACGGCCCCCGATCCGGGACCGGATATAGTAGGGGGCAGACTTTCTCTTCTTGTCCAGGCTTGGATAAGAGACGTTCAGGATCCCTGGACACTAGAAATCGTGTCTCAAGGGTATCAGTTGGAGTTCAAACATTCCTTCCCAAGGGGAAGGTTTCTTCTTTCACGATTGTCTGTAGACCAGATAAAAAGAGAGGCGTTCATACGTTGTAGTAAAAGACCTCTCCACTATGGGAGTAATTTGTCCCGTTCCAATACAGAAACAGGGGCAGGGGTTTTACTCAAATCTTTTTGTGGTTTCCAAAAAAGAGGGAACGTTCCGACCCATTTTAGATCTCAAGAGTCTAAACAAGTTTCTCAGAGTTCCATCCTTCAAGATGGAGACTATTCTGACAATTCTTCCATTGATCCAGGAGGGTCAATATATGACTACCGTGGACTTAAAGGATACATATCTTCATATTTCTATCCACAAAGATCATCACCAGTTCCTAAGGTTTGCCTTCCTGGACAAACATTTTCAGTTTGTGGCTCTTCCTTTCGGGCTGGCCACGGCACCCAGGATCTTCACGAAGGTCTTAGGGTCTCAGCTAGCGGTTCTCAGACCGTGGGGCATTTCAGTGACACCTTATCTGGACGATATTTTGATCCAGGTGTCATCTTTTCAACTGACAAAGTCTAATACCGACATGGTTCTGTACTTTCTAAGGACTCACGGGTGGAAGGTGAATCTAGAAAAACGTACACTAATTCCTCACACAACGGTTCCTTTCCTGGGAACTCTAATAGACTCTATATCCATGAAAATCTTCTTGACGGAAGTCAGAAAGTTAAAGATTCTGAATACATGCCGAGCCCTTCAGTCCAATCCTTGGCCATCAGTGGCTCAGTGCATGGAGGTAATTGGATTGATGGTGGCGTCAATGGATATCATTCCGTTTGCTTGTTTTCATCTCAGACCTCTACAACTGAGCATGCTCAGACAGTGGAATGGAGATTAAGCAAATTTGTCTCCTCAGATAGATCTGGATCAGGAGACAAGAGATTCTCTTCTTTGGTGGTTGTCACAGTATCATCTGTCCCAAGGGACGTGCTTCCGCAGACCGTCATGGGTGATAGTGACAACGGATGCCAGCCTACTAGGATGGGGTGCAGTTTGGAATTCCCTGAAGGCTCAGGGTGTGTGGACTCGGTTGGAGTCTCTACTTCCCATCAATATTCTGGAGTTGAGAGCAATATTCAATGTGCTTCAGGCTTGGCCTCAGTTGGCTTCAGCCAAATTAATCCGATTTCAGTCAGACAACATCACGACTGTGGCTTACATCAATCATCAGGGAGGAACACGGAGTTCCTTAGCGATGATAGAAGTATCCAAGATAATTTGGTGGGCGGAAGCTCACTCTTGTTATCTGTCAGCAATCTACATCCCAGGAGTGGACAACTGGGAAGCGGATTTTTTGAGCAGACAGACGTTTCATCCGGGGGAATGGGAACTCCATCCGGAGGTCTTTACCAACATGATTTTCAGATGAGGCAGACCGGAGCTGGATCTTATGGCATCTCGTCAGAAGCCAAGCTCCCGAGATACGGATCCAGGTCCAGGGATCCTCAGGCCGAACTGATAGATGCCTTGGCAGTGCCTTGGTCGTTCAACCTAGCTTATGTGTTTCCGCCGTTTGCTCTCCTTCCCCGGGTGATTGCTCTGGTCAAACAGGAGAGGGCTTCGGTGATTCTCATCGCTCCTGCGTGACCTCGCAGGACTTTGTATGCCGATCTGGTAGACATGTCCTCTCTGCTGCCATGGAAGCTTCCATTGAGGCAGGACCTTCTCATTCAGGGACCCTTCCATAATCCAAATCTAATTCCTCTGCAGCTGACTGCTTGGAGATTGAACGCTTGATTTTATCTAAGCGTGTGTTCTCTGATTCGGTCATTGATACCTTGATCCAGGCACATAAGCCTGTTACTAGAAAGATTTACCATAAGATATGGCGCAAATATCTTTATTGGTGCGAATCCAAGGGCTACTCATGGAGTAAGATTAGGATTCCTAGGATTTTATCTTTTCTCCAAGAAGGATTGGAGAAAGGGTTATCAGCAAGTTCCTTAAAGGGACAGGTTTCTGCTTTATCTATTACACAAACGTCTGGCAGATATTCCAGATATTCAATCCTTTTGTCAGGCTCTGACTAGAATCAGGCCTGTGTTTAGACCTCTTGCTCCTCCTCGGAGTTTGAATTTAGTTCTTGAGGTTCTTCAAGGGGTTCCGTTTGAACCTATGCATTCCATAGATATTAAATTGTTATCTTGGAAAAATTTATTTTTGGTTGCTATTTCTTCTGCTCGCAGAGTTTCTGAGCTTTCAGCATTACAATGTGATTTTCCTTACCTTATTATTCATTCCGATAAGGTAGTGTTACGTACCAAACCTGTTTTTCTTCCTAAGGTTGCTTCCAACAAAAATATTAATCAGGAAATTATTGTTCCTTCTTTGTGTCCTAATCCTTCTAAGAAGGAGCGTCTGTTACATAACTTGGACATGGTCAGTGCCCTGAAGTTTTACTTGCAGGCGACTAAAGAATTTCGTCAATCATCTTCATTATTTGTTGTTTTTTTCTGGAAGGGGCCAGAAAGCTATGGCTGCCTCTCTTTCTTTTTGGCTGAAGAGTATAATCCATTTTGCATATGAGACTGCTGGACAGCAGCCTTCTGAAAGAATTCCAGCTCATTCCACTAGGGCTGTGGCTTCCTCATGGGCATTCAAAAATGATGCTTCTGTTGAACAGATTTGCAAAGCTGCAACTTGGTTGTCTCTACACACTTTTTCCAAATTGTACAATTTTGATACTTTTGTCTCGCCCGAGGCTGTTTTTGGGGAGAAAAGTTCTTCTTTCATCCGTGTCCTATAGCTTTGGTATTGTATCCCATAAGTAAGGATGAAACCCGTGGACTCGTCATATCTTGTAAAAGAAAAGGAAATGTATGCTTACCTGATAAATTTATTTCTTTTACGATATGATGAGTCCACGGTCCACCCTGTCATTTTCTAAGACAGGTCTTTATTTTTGTTAAACTTCAGTCACCTCTGTACCTTGGCTTTTCCTTTTTCTTGCTAACTTCGGTCGAATGACTAGAGTGGGAGGAAAGGGAGGAGCTATATATACAGCTCTGCTGTGGTGCTCTTTGCCTCCTCCTGCTGACCAGGAGGCGATATCCCATAAGTAAGGATGAAATCCGTGGACTCGTCATATCGTAAAAGAAATACATTTATCAGGTAAACATACATTTCCTTTTGTTGTGCTTTATCCTAGATGTGCAAAGCAAAACAACTTTTTCTCGCTTTGTATTTTACGTTTTACTGCTTTTTGCTTTTTCTTCTTTGATAGTTTAGGTTTGTTTCAGAATTACAGATTGCAGCCACTTGTACTGTAGCTTGCATTCTTTATTTTGCCAGTGC
Source organism: Bombina bombina (assembly GCF_027579735.1). NCBI lineage: Eukaryota > Metazoa > Chordata > Amphibia > Anura > Bombinatoridae > Bombina > Bombina bombina. The sequence continues at coordinate 641,864,771 of NC_069501.1, read as the reverse complement.
TGTACATTAGCACGTATTATTAACATTAACTGCACAGTTTAGAATCATTGTGTAGTAGCAGAAAACACAGCAAAGACCTGTTGTGCTTGTCTGAGTAGCTTTGTACACAAGTTTTTAAGCCTTCTGTTACCAGAAATAATCCGGTGGTGCACTACATAACACTTTGCTAAGTATAATACACGTTCTATAAAGTTGATTTATTGGTCCACTAGTACAACTATGCTCAAAGCAAAGAAATCAACTCCAGATCTCTCAATATCGGGATTAAAGACTCCTGCTAAGTGACATAAAACCAGAGTTTAGGAAAGTGGTATCACTTCATCAAGCCAACCATTGGACTAATAAAGTAATTACTAAATGTAGTTTATAAGACTCTTGCACAGTGACTATCTACTGGTATCAGAAGATCAAGACAGTTTTAATTAAACTGCGTGGCTGTTGCAATTCTAGGGGTATAATAGCTTGGGTCTCCCCAACAGCGGCTAAACTGCTATATTGCTGCCTGCCTCAGGCAGTGGGGCAGAAACGGTGCAGTCTTACTGCTTGTGACAAAGCCAGCACAGTTACAGCTCTGAAGACACCTTGAGATGGGAGACACAAACCCAGAGAAAACATCACCTATACATTACCCTGTAAAGGCTATAATATTAGTAAATTCCCCTTAAACGGACATGATTCAGATATAGAATACAATTTTAATAAAGGTTCTATTTTACTTCTATTATCAAATTTGCTTTGTTCTCATGTTATTTTTTGTTGAAGAGACATCTAGGGAGGTAGCGTGGACGTCTCGGAGCACTTTATGACCGGAAATAGTGCTGCCATCTAGTGCTCTTGTATAACACTGCAGCTAAACTGCTGCCATATAGTACTGAAGAAACATGCACACTCCTGAACTTACATTCCTGCTTTTCAACAAAGGATAACAATAAAGGAAAGAAAAAATACATTGGAAAGTTGTTTAAAACTTTGTTCTATCTGAATTGTGAAATAAATAAATTGTGTTTTATGTCCCTTTAAAGAGATTCCCAAGGTAAAAATTGCCTTTAAAACAATCCTGAAGGGGCCTTCTGATACTGAGAAGGCATCCTATAGAATCTCACCAGACCAAAGAGCTTTAGACAATTGAGTTGTAGCATCGATAGTGACAAAAATGACGTGCTCTAACAAATGTACTACAGTGTCTCTTTAAGACAAATCTGTACAATTTCTATTCATATGGGAAGCTTCTCTCTTGAAGGGTAAATTAATTGTACATATTAGATATAGAGGGTAAAGTATAAATAGGAGATATTATCTCTTTTGCTAAAGATAATTCTACATTTTTATACCATTAATTAGATGAGCAATAAGTTGTGTTCTTTAGTCTCTAGTTATAAAACCATTTATATAGGAAAATAATTGCTTGTGTCTGTGCATTATAAAAACCACCAATAGATGTCAGCTTCCTCCTACCATAAATTAGCAGTGTTCTTAGATAATCGGAGTTTCCAGCCCCTCATACTGTATCTGCATACAATTAGTTCAGATGACAAGGATCTACTGTCTGTTAAACTGACAGATATAAACTTGTATATGTCTTAAAAATACCTAATAGTAAACATTCGGTATACATGACATATGTTCTTTAAACAGAAAGTCAGAGAAGTGTTTGTTTTCCATAATGATTATATTTTTATCTTGTTGTCATGGTAATAGGCAAGGGTAATATTTTGTTGTTGTTGGGAATACTATAATGTCAGTGCCTTAGTGTAGTCATTTGAATGGGACTGGATTTTAAAGGGATTGGAAACTGAACATTTGTGGTAGTGGTGTTAGATAGAGGAATGTAGAATGGCTGGATAGTAGACTGATGAATTAATATGATGACAGAATTGCTTAGACATACAACTGTATAATCTGTCAGACCTCACAGCCAAAAGTTCTAATTTGTTGACACAGATATATTGGGTTCTGTTAAATTGGGCAAGAATAACTACCATTTATCAATATTTTTTAAATTGTACATAAAAGTGTATATTAAACGGAAACATTTAACATAATGTTATTTTTAAGCAAATTTCATGCCTGTGTTGAGACTTTGTCACTGCTCCATTTAGAAGTACTGATGTTTCCACAGCCCCCAGCACATTGCACTGCCCTCCAGTGTGCAAGTCTGGGAATTACAACCATATCAGCTGTGGCAAATCTAGATTATGAGACACTATTCAGATAGAACATAATTTTAAAGAACTTTCCAATAAACTTTATTATTAAATTTGTTTAATTATCTTATGATCCTTTGTTGAAAAACATACATAGGTATGCTCAGGAGCAGCAATGCACTACTGGGAGCTAGCTGCTAATTTTTGGCTACACATATATGCCTTTTTTCATTTGTTCTGCTATCTCCGAGTAGTGCATCCATTGCCATATCAACAGCGCTCAAGCTAAAATTAGTTGTTTTTTTTAATTCTTTGAGGGACCTTGCAGTACTGACATAACATTGTTATAAAATCTCACCATATCAGGGAGCTTTAGAGAATCAAGCCCTTTATGCAGCAGATATTTTTTCTATAGAGATTTTCAGCCACTGCTTTTATTAAATACATCAGATAAACACATGCTTTTTAAAATAAAAATAAATATTTAAAAAAATGTTGTATATTCCATGGGAATATTTACCAAACAAACAAAATCCCTTTTGTTTGAGAATCAGTTTAGGAATTATTTCTATTTATATGTGTCTGCTGTGTAGCATGTTTGCCTTCCCACTTTTATCTAAATATTTTTTTTCTTCTTAAATGGAAAGAGTCCACAGCTACATTCTTTACTTTTGGGAAATAATAACCTGGCCACCTGGAGGAGGCAGACAACTCAGCCAAAGGCTTAAATACACCTCCCACTTCCCTCATCCCCCAGTCATTCTTTGCCTTTCGGACCAGGAGGTTGGCAGAGAAGTGTCAGAATTTTTTTTTTTTAATTTTTTTTTGTCTCTTATGGAGGGTTGTACTCTTCGGCATGGGACAGGAGTTTGAAGTAGCCCTGTCAGTCTTGCAAGGAGGGCTTGGATGAAAGTTAGAGTCCGGAGATGCAGGGAGTTTCTTTCTACAAAACCATCCCGACTCATATTAACAGCTCCTTAAGCAATCAGCGTTGTCAAACAACTTCGCTTCGCTACCTGCTTTCTTCTCTCAAGTCCAGGGCGGAGGCGATGCCACTTTTCGTCACACTTGAAAGGTCGTGTTCCTGTTCCACGGCGTTGATCGTTTCATTTTACTTTATCGTCTTTGTACTGTAATGTGAAATATTTTCCTGAGAGGATACACACCTTTGCGGGTCTAACTATATGACACAATGGTCTCAGTAAGTCTCTGTTAGTATCTTGGAATCGAGGGTTAATATCTCCTGAGGGGTTATTTAACAGGGAGGGGGTTTATAATCATGTTTGTTATGTGATTCAACCTGCTTATGTGTGATGTTTATGGGCTCATGGGGGGACTTGAGGCCTTCGGAAGTGACGCAGCCTTTTGGTTGGGAGCGCTTATTTTGGACTGTACGGTTCACCTTGTGTTCGGGCATGGTTCCGTTCCGCATTTCCGCATTATTGACCGTGTGGCAAAGGAGATCTTCTAGTCCGCAGGGGTCTGGTCATAGGAGGTGGTGAGTGCCCAGCCATTGTGGGTGTCAGGTGCCATTTTTATTTAAATACTTTAGTCCATATTGATGTTTCCTCTATCTAATTATGGAGGATTCTGATGCTGAGACTGTGCTCATTTCAGATTCAGTTACGGAGGATTCTGATACCGAGACTATTTTGATTTCAGATTCTGTGTCCGGTGACGAATCCGGATTGGCATCGTTGACACATGTCAACCAGTATTGTTCCGTATGCCATATGAGAGCGCCTGGTTCCTCAGGCTCAGGGAATCAGGGGTCTGCTGAGCCATCCACCTCTGTGGGTCCAGTCCTTCAAGAGGCGAGTTTCTTACCAAGTCATATTTCTACACATGCAGGTAACCCAGTTTATGGTTCCTCTGTGCAGGGTGTTCCCCCGGAGGTTGCAGCATGTTTTCACTTCCATATCATGCTGGCGATTGTTCGTCTGCAAAGTCCAGACGTTTATTTGAGGATGTGCTCGTGCCCTATTGTCCCGGGTCTTCTGCCTTTGGGTGGGCCTCTACAGTTCCCTGTGGGTGTAACTGTTCCTGAGTGTTGTGCCTTTCATTACAGGATTGCGCGCCTTTGTGTATTGCTCAGACGTGTTTCAGTTATTGAATGACCCTATCATTAATAGATACAGGGATTTTCAGTCTGATAATTCAAATGGTGCACCTCATTAGACATGTGGGGATTAGGTAATCTCCTGATTATCATCTGTTTGAGATCTTTCTCAGTTTTGTAAATTAAGGGTTCCGTTTGGCTGGTCCTGTGGGTAGGCCTGTGTCTTTTTGGGCGTTAAATTCCGGGTCGCCTTATATTTTATTTATATATACGATGGGATGTCTTTTATTTGTTTTTGTTTCCTTCGGGAACCTTCTGGGATTGATACTCTTTATTACTTCTTCGGAAGTTGTTTGGACATGTTAGTCCAATGTTAAGAATGTCTGTTTTCTGTTTTTTCCCTATGAGGGAGAATTTATGCAGCTTGCTGATTGGGACCCTAGGTGCAGGCTGGTCCTGTGGGTTCATTCGGTCTTGCGGCTGTCAGAGGCGGACTGGGAATAAAAAGCAGCCCTGGAAACTTTGGAGACCAGCCCTATTTTTCGTTGAGTCAGTAGAATGCCACGCCTCATTTTTATCAAAAGGGATTACTGGGCTACTCCTTCCCTTAATATTTTTTTTTTCAGAATTATATTATATTATTTTATATTAAAAAAAAGTACCAGATTGTTGTTATATAGAAACTCTACAACCCAATTGCATCCATTAATCACCCCTTTAAATTGTAACTTTCCAGCCCCAGCTGCTGCAGCCCACCGGGAAATCTCCTGATATCCTGGTAGGCCAATCCGGCCTTGGCGGCTGTTCAAACACATGGCGCTGTTCTGCTCGGCTGGTTCGGTAGAAGCGTCTAGTGCTCAGGATATCATTGTTTTTCATGTTCAACTAAGCATTCAAGAGGACCTGTGGGTCCGTGAGGTGGTAAGGATTGTTTCAGTCCTTATAGCCTTCAGTCATAGATGACCGGGCTGGAGAGTTTTCTGTGGTGGAGGGCTTAATGCCCCTTACTGCAATTGAGCGGTTTGGCCTTCATTTTTAGGCCTCTGGATTTGTCCTTTTGGGTGTGATACAACAACAGGATAGCTTTCTAGCTTGCGGAAGGTTTGTTGTTTGAAACCAATTGCAGCTCTTAACACCTTGCAGGTATACGCGTAAGCTGTTTATAGTGTATCTAGATGCAGCTCTTACTCTTTGACATGTACTGGCTGTCTGAGTTATAAGAGAACTTTGGGTCCTCTTCCATTGTCTCCGGGTGAGTAGATCTCTTTTTAGGGATCTGTGTTTCTGGGTGATGGTTGTTCCCTGTGGGGACTTTGTTTAGCTCTGGGTTTTACGGAGCTGGGTAGGCTTAGTGCCTTTTCTCTTCCTTGTGTCCTCTGCTTGTGCGGAGGTGATAGGGAGACTAGCCCTGCTAGTAGGATTTTTTAACCTTGAGGTATCCCTTGTGCTCCTTGGAGCGTTGGACTTTAGCTAGGGGTGGTTCCTTCCTTTGGTCGGGGCTTTCGAGTTCTTATTGCCATCCGGATTCGCTGGATATGCATCCATACACTTGTGTCTGGCTTTTTGGCCAGTTGGGTTGTTTAGTTCTAGGATAAGGTTTTCCTGAACTATTAGGTGCCCGGACCTGTTTTTCTCCCTCAGACTTCCGGTTGCTGAAGCTTCGCTTGGCCTTTTTCCTGACCCAGTCTTGGGTGGTTTTGGAATCTTGGATTTCAGGGCTGGTCAGGTGTTCCATGGTAGTGGGAACTTGGGCTATGTCCTTGCTCCATCTACCTAACCTGGCCATGGTTGGCTAGGTTTTTGGAGTATTTTTTACTCTTTGTCACAGAGTAGCCATGTTATCTGGTGGTTAGCCGTGTGGCTTGAGCCTCAATGGTGGTTGCTTCATACCCAGTTGCTGGCATTGGATTTCCAATTTCAGGTGCACCTTAGGGTTGCATTCCCCTGGTCAGCTTGCCAGTGTTCCTCTGATCAGCAAGCTACTTGTAGGGGGGTCCTTTTCTAAGACATCTGTGTTGGGAATTTCTCTTCCCATTAGCTGGTGACTTCGGGCCTTGAGGATAGTTGTTGCCCTTCCGGCATCATTTCTTTTCTTTAGGAGATATTCTCCTCCATATGGAGATAGAGTCCTTGCTTGGGGCTTCTCCTGGATGGGAGGCGGAAAGGTGGGATTGGCTCCCCCTGGGGTCTTGCTGGCTCCAAGCAGACTTTTTGGACCTTTCTTTGATAGATCCTTAGGTCTATGGCCTTGTTGTCTGTTTTAAGAGTCTGGTTGTACTTGTACTCTGTGGGGATGGCTGTGCTATCCTTATGCTCATTTCTGTACCTGTTTCTTGATTCTTTTTTTCCCATGTCTTGGATCCCTGAGGCTGGGTTGGTCCAGCTGGGTGTGGGTCTGCAGGTCAGGATGGCCGAGCGGTCTAAGGAACTGCGTTCGGGTCGCAGTCTCCTCTGGATGTGTGAGCTTTGTTAAGTCTTTCCTGTTAGCTTAGTCTGCTAGGGTATAGATTTTCCTTTCAACTTGCTCCATTGATCAGAAGAGGGTTTACTCTTCCTTCGGGTTCTGAGGGTATGCTCTCCTTCTCGGGGGACCTCGATTGAGGTTTTGTGTTCCCCTTTTTGGGACCTGTGTGTAGTAGGTCCGGCGACTTGGCGAGGTTGTCTGGAATGTGCCCTCTGTCTGGGGGTTCCTTTTGCCATCTGTTTCTTGCTTGACTGCTTCATCTTTCTCGCAAGTACCCACTGTGTCGTCCTGTTATGGACTCTGTGTTCTCAAACTTGGGGTTTTCACATGGGTGTATTACACACTTTTTCTTGGTCGAATGCTTTGGCATTTTATGGTCAGACACTGGGAGGACTCTGCCTCTTCAGTTGCATTCCGTGCTTGCAGCATGTCGGAGAGACGTCTGTTCTGTCTCTGTGCCCGGTCTTATCCCGGGTTTTGCTTGGTATAGGCGTGGCCTCTGTTTGTGCCACTTTGGGTCTCTGTGAGCTGAGCTCACTCGTGGAGGTGTTCTTTTTGTTTTAGGGGACCTTTCAGTTTCCTTGGTTCTCCTTTGCCTGGTTCCATTGGTGGTTTCGGCTGGTGTCTCCTTCATTTGTGGAGATGAGCAGTGGGGGACCGTTTGTTGGGCGACAGTTTGTCTTGGAGGACTGTTGGCTCAGTCGAGTCCATTTGCAGTCTCTGGTTTGGCTTCTGGACTAAGACTAACTGTGAGTAAGTGTCATTGGGGCTTTTCCTTTTAAAATTCTCTCGGCTTCGGACGAAGCGGGATTTTTTATTGGGTAGAGGTTCAGGTCTGGTGCCCTCAGTATGGGCCGCCTATTGTACCCTCCCGTCTTGGCATTCAGTGTCCTCTATAGCTTGGGTATTGTTTTCCCAAAAGTAATGAATGCAGCTGTGGACTCTTTCCATTTAAGAAGAAAAACATAAATTATGCTTACCTGATAATTTCCTTTTCTTCTGATGGGAAGAGTCCACAGCTCCTCACCCGTAATTATGGGGGGCGTCCTTATATTCTTCTGGCACCTTTCACCCTGATATTTCTTCTACTGTTCCTTGTTCCCTTGACTGGGGGATGAGGGGAGTGGGGGAAGTATTTAAGCCTTTGGCTGGGTTGTCTCCTCCTGGTGGCCAGGTTCTTATTTCCCAAAAGTAATGAATGCAGCTGTGGACTCTTTCCATCAGAAGAAAAGGAAATTATCAGGTAAGCATAATTTATATTTTTTGTAAAACAGCATTGTCACATAATTGTCATCCACATAGGAGCAAAAAGGGCTGCTACTCTGTGACTGTGAATCATCCTTTTCCATTGGTTAGCCAGCACCAAAACACTTGTGCACCCTTACTGTAAAAAAATAGGGGCAAGTTTTTCCCCATAGTGCCCCCCTGTAGTGAAGTCACTAGTGATTGCAGGACCAGACTGGCTACTTAGAGGTGTGCGATCAGTCTCAATTGATACCCTTGTAAATACACCCTTGTGTAAGGTTTCTGGTCAGTTTGGCACCAAAATCATCCATGTGAAATATGCTATTTTAGTCCCTTTTGATAGAAAAATAAATTATATTATTTGAGTTTTTCCTACTAAGATATTTCTTTATTTTGCTTCTACATGTAGGGATTTATTTTAGTTTAGGCACATCTGTTTTTGAAGAACCATTAGGACTTTAGAAATACATGTAATTCTGCTATTTTATTTTCACAGTGTCATTTGCATATGCATGAATGACAAAATAGGACAAACACAGATTACTGAGTACAGATTGTCCATTATCTCATGAGAGATTCAGAGCAGTTTTGCTCAAAACAGACAAGATACATTTACAAATACAATTTGTTTAGGGAACTTTGTGGTGATTAAAAAAAATATATATCTGAAATTCGGGAATATTTATTTTTCTATAGGTTAGTCACAGAAGTTTCTCCTAATCTAGTTTATATACACCTTTATTGAAGAATATAAATTAATGGACAGTCTACTCCAGAATTTGTTTTGTTTAAAAAGATAATTAATGCCTTCATTACCCATTCCCCAGTTTTGCATAACCAACACAGTTATATTAATATACTTTTCACCTCTGTGATTACCTTGTATCTATGCCTCTGCTTATTTTAGTTCTTTTGACGGACATGCATTTTAGCCAATCAATGCTGACTCCTAGGGAACTCCACATGCATGAGCACAATGTTATCTATATGGCACACATGGACTAACACCCTCTAACTGTGAAAAACTGACAAAATGCCCTGAGATGATAGGCGGCGGCCTTTAAGAGCTTAGAAATTAGCATATGAGCCTACCTAGCTTTCGCTTTCAACAAAGAATGCCAAGAGAACAAAGAAAATTTGATGATAAAAGTAAATTGGAAAATTGTTTAAAATTTCATGTCCTATCTGAATCATGAACGTTTAATTTTGACTAGACTGTCCCTTTAAGTATAGAATTAAATCTATTGTAAATACTGTATCTTTTAAAACAAGATATGCTCCCTATATTTTATTTTTCTTTGAATTATCTGTAGATTTGAAATACATTGGATCAGTGTCTTAGCATTAGAACCAACACTTTATGAAAATCAGTCCTCATTATTCAACTTAAATGTTTGCTACAACCTGCAATTTTATGTTAAAGAATAAGCACATTTGTTGGAAATTAAATAGCCACAAAATGGTGCCTAGACTGTTATAAATTCTCCCATAATCTGCCCAATTCATTTTTCTACTTCTATTGTCAACTGCAACAACTTGTGGTAAATTCCACTGAAACAATCCACTGGCAAATCTTCAGCAATTTTTAAATGCAGACTACTAGAAAAATAGCAACAAATTAACAACATAATCCAAACTAAAAATATTAAATTATTTTCAGAATTGTTTTGTGACTTTGGATGGTTTGTTAAAGAAATAAATGCAAACAGTTAAAGGGAGAGTCTACACTATCATTTTTATTGTTTAAAAAGATAGATAATTCCTTTATTACCCATTCCCTAGTTTTGCATAAACAACACAGTTATATAAATATACTTTTTACCTCTGCGATTATCTTGTATCTAAGTCTCTGCAGCCTGCCCCCTTATTTCAGTCCTATTGACAGACTTACATTTTAGCCAATCAGTGCTGGCTCCTAGGTAACTCCATGTGCATGAGCACAATGTAATTTATATGACACACATGAACTAATGCCCTCTATTGGTGAAAAACTGTCAAAATGCATTTATATAAGAGGCGGCCTTCAAGGACTAAGAAATTAGCATATGAGCCTACCTAGGTTTAGCTTTCAACTAAGAATACCAAGAGAACAAATCAAAATTGGTGATAAAAGTAAAATAGAAAGTTGTTTAAAATGGCATGCCCTATCTCAGGGGTCAAGTCGAGCGGGAACGCATGGGAACTGAGTTCCTGCACTATTTTTGCAGGAGGAACCAAGTTCCCTCTGGACAGAAAGCAGAAACACTTCAGTAAACACTGCTGCTGCTGGTGGGAGGAGCTGGAGGACAGCCTAGTTAGAGGAATAGTGAGATCCTCTAGTAATGGGCAGTAACACTTCCTACAATACACTAAATGTAAGACTGTCAGCGGTCCTGCTGTATGATCACCCCGCACTGTGTGTTACATTTCTGTGTGACTTGCTCTGGGGTTATGTAGCTCCCCTCAGCAGAAATAGGACTATTGCACCTAAAGTGGGTGAGACTCTGTGACAGAGGAGGAGTCTCAGGCACAACGGCAACCATTCAACCCTTCATTGGATTTAATGAACGTTCATTTACCAAAGTGTATAGATTATATACATATAAATACAGTGTGTATGTGTGTATACATAAAACAATATATATATATATAAATATATTATATAAATATAAAACACCTTGTCAACTATTAAGCATGGGGTGAAGCTATTTATGAAATCTACTAAATATCAATAAAACTTGGAAGCTAATGCCCCTTATTCAGTGATGAATCTGTAGCTTTGTATTCCAAAAAGACAATCATCCAAAACACACCTGAAAATAAACTATGAGCTACTTCAATAAAAGAAAGATTATGGTTTTGGACTGGGCTTCCACAGACTGAATATTACTAAAAATCACTGAGTTGGTCTTGCAAGAATATTTCTTAGATAAAATGTTGACCCTAACATACAAAGCTCTCACCAACACTGCCCCCTTCCTATATTTCTGCCCTTGTCTGCAAATCTCCCCACCTTGCCCCCTCCGCTCTTCCCAAGACCTACATATTTCCTTATCTCTCATTACTGTCTCACCTGCTAGACTTTTCCAGAAGTGCATCTATTATATGGAACTCCTTGCCTCACCCAGTCAGACTTGCCTCCCGTTACCATAGCTTCTAGAATTCCTAAAATACAAATCTGTTTAGGAATGCATACAACTTACTTTAAAGGGATATGAAACCCAAAAAATATCTTTTGTGATTCAGACAAAGCATACAGTTTAAAAAAAAAATGTTATGAAATGTATTTTCTTCCCATTGTATTCTTTGTTGAAGAGATACCTAGGTAGGTGTCTGGAGAACTACATGGAGCTGGATTTATCAATCCTTGGCAGACAGGGGCGTACATATTCACCCCTGTCTATCTGAGCTATCCTCTGGCAGGCAGTAATTTGCTGCTGGAATTTAACATTACACGTGAGCGCTCCTTTGCGCTTGTGTGCATCTCGCCCCCCCCCCCCGCCTGCACACAGCCAATCACGCACGGGCAGGAGCTGTCAATCTCTCCGGTCAGACAAGACCAGGGAGATTGAAATTCTCCACCGAAGAGGTGGAGGACAGGGTAGGGAAGCAGCGGTCTGAATTCTCTTGTGCAAACCTGCAGTCAAAGTAGGAGAAGGGCTTGATAAATCACGCCTATTGCAGGAAATAGCTCCACCTGTCCTGTTGAGCGTCTTTTGTAGAGATGGTTTACAGCTTAGAGTGACTCAAGGGAAGGACGCTTTAACATTTATGATTTATGGAAATGTATTCAGATTAGTGTACTATACAACTGTATACCTATTGTTATAGCGCGGCGTAATATGTTTGGCGCTTTATAAATAAACAATAATAATAAAAGTGTTCTCTAAGTAAGAGTAGGGAAATATCCCTAAAGGAAGAATAGAAAGATCACTAGCTGGCTACAAAAAAACTGTAATGGTGCCCAAGCACGTGCCACATTTATATTTGTTTATTTTTAGTTCAATTCTTCAAGAAAAAATGGTAGCAGTGCATTCAAATTTGAAATATGTTGAGCTTATTTGCTAAAGTGGTTGTGCTAACTTCCTTTTCACTTAAAAATGAAACAAAACATGTTATTAAGGGGTGACCAAACTTTATATAACGCCTTCTCTTGCATTCCAGATTTTTTTGTAACGTTTATAAAGATTATATCATTGTTATGTTACCTTGAGTATTTCCTTTTCTCAACTTTACTCTTAACTTGATATAAAGTTTTTTATTTTACTAAAGTAATTTAGAAGGTTGGTTGTTATTGTCAAAATTGGGTTATGTTTTCCTGTTTTGTTAATTTTAGAATTTTGTTTGCTAACTTATCTAATTTCCTGGCACAGAAATCTGAAATTACAGTACATTTTCTGTACTTATGCTACTTGAGTATATTTTTATTTTATTTTTATTCTTTTTACTCCACACCACTGTTTAATATTGTATACCATTATAATCATTGTTTTATTTTTATTCACCAAACCATGACATAAATAAAATTTAACATAGCTAAAAAATATTTATTAAAATATAGCACGATTGTGTATGTGATAACCTTGTATAACCTATGTTAGTGTAATTTCCCCCTGTCAGAGTGTCCTGTGAATTAGATTTACTGTATGGCACTTAGTATTGCTTAAATCATGGACTATAACCTTGGCCAACTGTAACATCATATCTTACAATTTCCCATACAGTTTGCACTTTTTTTTTCAGTAAACATCACAACAGTCTTCTTTTCATGCTTACAGTGAAGTTTTCTTTTGGAAGTTCACTGGATGCACAAGTTAAAATATAACAATCTTGTTCATGGGAGTTTCATTATAGAGTGCAGCATGGCTGGACTTGTTTTTATTCTTCTGCTAAATGGTTGATCTGCTGACTTTAGATCCTGGTGTCTTTCTGTATTTTATGTCTTTTTGCCATTTTTTCCTTTCACCCTGTTAACACAACAACAGTGACCTTTTCAGTATATAGCTTTTTCTAAAATATTTTCCCGTAATAACTACATGGAACATGGGCACTTTTGTTGGATTTAGTGTATGGTGCATACCCAATAGAACTATCCAATTTATACTTATTTTTGATTTAGATCTTACATGAATAGCAAGTCATAGCTTCAGTTCTTTCCTAGAAAATTGGTAGGAATTCATACAGAATGTAGGATAATGGGAGAAAAAGTGGCCTTAAAGGGACAGTACACTGTAAAATAGTTTTTCCATTAATGTATTTTAAATGACTTGTTATACCACCTGCAGAGTATAAAATATTTGAGAATTGCATTTTCAGGCTTATTTGTGTATATGAAGTAGCTGTTTTTTTGCTTTGAAACCACGGCCTATTACAATGGGTTGAACTTAAGGTAATATCAGATCTCATTATGTTATCACTTTGTGTACACAGACTTGCTTCCTTATCTTATAATTGTCTGGCACACCATAGCTCAATACAAAGAGAAAACAATGGAAATTGATCATTTTATTACTTAACTATCCTGCATCCCACTGAGATTGTAACTTCTTCTGCTGACTGTGTTTACTTAAGCTTGTCAATAGCATATACTCCAGTATCAAAACTTTCAGTATAGGTTGGGAAACCACAAGCTAAATCAGCTATTTCAAATGCTGAAATCGGAGTAAAGGAGCTACTTGCAACCAATTTAATACACTCTAGCAGGTAAAAAGGATAATTGGGAATAATTTAAAGGGGAGAAAGTTTTCGGGTGAACTGTCCCTTTAACTTTAAATGGCAGAAATAAAGGCACAAATAATAAAAATAAAAATAAAGGATCATCCACTGTAAACATGTATTACACATATTTGGTAGAATAACAATTAAACACTTAGACAAACACCCAACATACCAGATCTTTAAATCGCTCCCACTCCTCTGTACAACCCAGTAATTTTTTTATAAAATCAAGCCTTGGACATCAGGGGTTAAAATTGTTGTGCCGGAACAGTGAACCTTCACCTTCCCGCTTCTTCTCCCTTCATACTTATAATGGTGGCCATTTAATGCAAGGTGTAAGTTGTCTCCACAAATGGTGGGGGTGGAGTGGGGGGGTGGGCTCATCTATACTTATCAGAGCTTAGCTAAAACTATTGTTATTAATCTGCAATCTATAAGCATTTTAATACAGTTTGTTGTGCTTAAAGGGTCAGTACATGTTTTCTGTAAACCCTCACAGGGAGTTTTGCATTGTGCCATCTCTGTTTTGTTCCCCACTTGAACCCTTTGTGTCCATAGTTACTGTGTTCTTTGTTCCTATCTACCCATAGATACTTACTTCATTCTTACTTTCCTAAACTAGTACAGCTCAAGTCTCTGGACTAACCCCTTGGCAGGGCTATCCAAAGTTAATTTAACCCCTTCACAGTTATGTTTGCTATGTAAAGATGTTTTGATGTGTGTCCCTGCTCAGCTATGCACGCCTTGCTCTGAGTCTATTTCTAATTTCACACAGGTTAATGGGTTTACTGTCCATCAGAGCTATTCTCAAGTTTTTGAGAACTACCCCTACATCTGAATGATATATCCACTTTGCTATTACTGAGTTGATGGCTGTCATGCAATCAGCAGTTAAACACTGATACATGCAAGAGGCAGAAGCTGATCCTTCACAGGTCTTTAACTCATGTGGGACATCTCTCAGGATCAACCTATCTAAGTGCTCTGCAGAGAAGAGGGGTACATTTGAATCTGAAATTTCCTCTTCTGAGGAAGAAGTATCAGAAACTTAGGACCCCACTGCTGGAGAAGGAACAAAAGATATGTCCTTTAATTTCAGGTTTGAGCATATACACGCTCTATTGCAGAAGGTTTTACTGGCTTTGGGAGTAGAGGATCCTCCTACTGTAGATAAGGAAGCAGTAAAAAAGATTGACGTAGTCTTTAAAACAGTTTCTAAGTAGCAGTCTACCTTCCCAGTACCTGACTCAGTTTCTGACTTGATTACAAATGAATGTGGTTCTCTTTGTTCCCTTTGCCAAGTTTAAAACATTTTCCCACTTCCCTCTCCAAAATTATAGGTATGGGAAACTATCCCTAAGGTGGATGGAGCTTGTAGGTTTTCACAGATGATCCTTCAAGTTGGCAGGCTTTATGTTTAGATCAGCTGTCAGTGTTGTTTGCGTTGCGGCAGCTACTGCAGTCTGGTGTGAAAGCCTCTCTGATCTTATTGCTGAGGAAGCCTCACTGGAAGAAAATCAGCATAGCTTGATGTGGCAGCGGTCAGGACAGCAAACAATTGTATTTGTGGCCCAGCTGTAGAAATTACTTACATTAATGTGAAAAGTGCTGCGATTACGATTTTGGCTTGATGAGCCTTATGGCAGAAGTAATAGTCTGCATACATAATTTGTATTGAACCTGGTTTAGATGCAATTATTGCAATACTTACTGAAGGTAAGGGAGATTTCCTGCTACAAAATAAAAAAAAAAAGCTAAATGCAGGATTAAAGTGAAGGTCAAGTTCGGCTAACTCTCTCTCACGGTTCTATACCTTATTCTAAAATAGCACAACCTTCATTCATCATTTTTTACCAATCGTACTCAATTTCGTTTTTATTTACCTTATAAATCTGGATTTTTACTTTTCTATCCTCCGCCCGCCAATTTATCGAATTGATTGACAGGCTAGTCCTATTAAATCCACCAATGGCCGTTCCCCCCCCCCCCGGTGGAATGAAGGCCCTTCTGAAAACATCACTCCATCATTATGCGCATGCGTTTAAACAACTAGCTCACTATGCGCATACGTTTAATAGACAATATCGCTCTTAGTTTATCATGCACGTTCATGAGACGCGCATGAGTAGTTAGATGTCTTCCGATAGATGAAAATAGATGAGGTGATAAAAATGCAGCCGATTTCGAAATATCGCATAGTACTCAATGAATGTATCCATACATTCAATGAATACTATGTTTTAGTAACGCTGCAGAGTTTGAATCAGTTTCATTTAATATACGCATGCGCAGATTAGCAGTAGTATTGTGAACGCGCTTGGGACGACATAAAGAGCAAGTGGGACCACTCAATATGTCACAACTAAAAAAACAAGGAAGTGGTGCGTGGGAGGAGTTGCGGTAGCAAAGGTACTACTTTTATATATAATTTATATTAAAAAATAACTCTATAAACAAAAAACAAAAAGCGACTACACTGCTAGAATATAACTCAATTCATTGCAGTGGTCGAATCCTAGAAAATTGACCTTCAGTTTAAGTCTGCTGGTTGTTTTTGCTTCTTTCATCAATCTAAGAACAAAAACATTTCCTCCACATCTACTCAGAGGTCAGCCTCCTAGGGTTATTGCAAGCCAAGCTCTTTCTGGCCTAAATTCAAACAATCAAAGAAGCCTGCTTCCTCCACAAAGTCTGCGTGAAGGTGCAGCCCCCAAGTCAGATGACATTCTGTTAGGGGGCAGATTGAACCCTTTTCAGGAGGCCTGGGAAAAGTTGGTCCAAGATCCTTGGGTTTTAAACATAATTTCTCAAGGGTAACAAATCGTTACCTCCTTGTGGAAAATTCCTTTTGTCTTTTGTGCTTCAAAATCATTCAAAAGCCAAAACAGAAGTGATAGGAGTGATTACTCCCATTCTGTTTGCTGAAATGAATCAGGAGCTCTACTCAAAGCTGTTCATCGTTCCAAAAAAGGAAGGTACATTTCAGAACATTTTGGATTTTAAAAGCGTAAACAAATTCCTGAATATATCAACTTTCAAAACTAAAACAATTTGCATTATACTTTCTTTAGTGCAGAAGTGTTATTTCTACCATCGACTTGAAAGATGCCTATATAAATACCCCTATTTGCTTTCCTAAACAGGCGTTATTTATTTGTGATGCTTCCCTTTGGTCTAGCAACTGCGCCCAGAGTCTTTACAAAAGGTCTTGGAGCACTATTGACTGTGTTGCAAGGTCAAGGAATTGCTGTCGCCCCATACTTAGACAATATTCTGGCACAGACACCCTCTCTACAGTTGGCAATGGACTATAGACATGTTCCCTTCTACAACTCAGATCTGTAAGAAAAAGGGGTATTTTAGGCTTTTCAAGTGGGTATTTTTTTTTACAGACCGTTATGGAAGCAAAAGATACTCTCCCAAAGCAAAAGTAAAATTGATGTACACTATAAAGAGGTTATATGTTTTCAAGTAGAAAATGGTTTTGACTTTAAAAAGTCCCAAAAATTCTTATGGCGGAAACAATATTTTCTGATGAAATGGAATATCAGTGTTGATTTGGAGCCGCACAAAGGATGCTATTCTGCCACTAGTGCATTTGAAAAGTGTATCCCTTAATCCAAGAATAAAATAGGGTTGTGCTGGACATGGTTCATTTTTCCCTTTCTTTTTATTTTTATGTAAATTATTCCTGAAGCTCCATGCACCAGTTAATCCCTGATGGATTTTTGGTGAGATGGTTCTACCTGAGCATTTACTAGTCCCAATAATAGCTGGTATAATATTTATTAGATAGATAGATAGATAGATAGATAGATAGATAGATAAAATAAACAATCATGAAAAATAAATCTTTAGATGCTGAGATCTGAAAGATAATTCAAAATAAAATTAATACAGACTGTGTTAAGTACTTAAAGGGAAAATAAGCACAATTTCTCCAACATTGGTGTGTCCGGTCCACGGCGTCATCCTTACTTGTGGGATATTCTCTTCCCCAACAGGAAATGGCAAAGAGTCCCAGCAAAGCTGGTCACATGATCCCTCCTAGGCTCCGCCCACCCCAGTCATTCTCTTTGCCGTTGCACAGGCAACATCTCCACGGAGATGGTTAAGAGTTTTTTGGTGTTTAAATGTAGTTTTTATTCTTCTATCAAGTGTTTGTTATTTTAAAATAGTGCTGGTATGTACTATTTACTCTGAAACAGAAAAGGATGAAGATTTCTGTTTGTAAGAGGAAGATGATTTTAGCAGACAGTAACTAAAATCGATTGCTGTTTCCACACAGGACTGTTGAGATGAAGTAACTTCAGTTGGGGGAAACAGTTAGCAGACTTTTCTGCTTAAGGTATGACTAGCCATATTTCTAACAAGACCATGTAATGCTGGAAGGCTGTCATTTCCCCTCATGGGGACCGGTAAGCCATTTTCTTAGTCAAACATAAAAGAATAAAGGGCTTAAAAAAGGGCTTAAAAACTGGTAGACATTTTTATGGGCTAAAACGATTGCTTTATTGAGGCATATTATGCAGATTCTAGCTAATAATTGGCATTATTATCTTGGGGAACGTTTAAAAAAACGGCAGGCACTGTGTTGGACACCTTTTTTAGTCTGGGGGCCTTTCTAGTTATAGACTGAGCCTCATTTTCGCGCCATTACTGCGCAGTTGTTTTTGGAGAGCAAGG
The DNA here is from genome assembly GCF_027579735.1 of Bombina bombina. Lineage (NCBI taxonomy): Eukaryota > Metazoa > Chordata > Amphibia > Anura > Bombinatoridae > Bombina > Bombina bombina. The sequence continues at coordinate 641,846,476 of NC_069501.1, read as the reverse complement.
CATGCAGATGCATGTGTGAGGATCTAAGAATCACTAAAAAAGCTTCTAGAAGGCGTCATTTGGTATCGTATTCCCCTCTGGGCTTGGTTGGGTCTCAGCAAAGCATATAGCTGGGACTGTATAGGGGTTAAATTTGAAAACGGCTCCGGTTCCGTTAATTTAAGGGTTAAAGCTCTGAAATTTGGTGTGCAATACTTTTAATGCTTTAAGACACTGTGGTGAAATTTTGGTGATTTTTGAACAATTCCTTCATACTTTTTCACATATTCAGTAATAAAGTGTTTTCAGTTTGAAATTTAAAGTGACAGTAACGGTTTTATTTTAAAACGTTTTTTGTGCTTTGTTGACAAGTTTAAGCCTGTTTAACATGTCTGTACCATCAGATAAGCTATGTTCTATATGTATGAAAGCCAATGTGTCTCCCCATTTAAATTTATGTGATAATTGTGCCATAGTGTCCAAACAAAGTAAGGACAGTAATGCCACAGATAATGATATTGCCCAAGATGATTCCTCAAATGAGGGGAGTAAACATGATACTACATCATCCCCTACTGTGTCTACACCAGTTATGCCCACACAGGAGGCCCCTAGTACATCTAGTGCGCCAATACTTATTACCATGCAACAATTAACGGCTGTAATGGATAACTCCATAGCAAATCTTTTATCCAAAATGCCTACTTATCAGAGAAAGCGCGATTGCTCTGTTTTAAACACTGAAGAGCAAGAGGACGCTGATGATAACTGTTCTGACATACCCTCACACCAATCTCAAGGGGCCATGAGGGAGGTTGTGTCTGATGGAGAAATCTCAGATTCAGGAAAAATTTCTCATCAAGCTGAACCTGATGTTGTGACATTTAAATTTAAATTAGAACATCTCCGCACACTGCTTAAGGAGGTGTTATTTACTCTGGATGATTGTGACAATTTGGTCATTCCAGAGAAATTATGTAAGATGGACAAGTTCCTAGAGGTTCCGGTGCCCCCCGACGCTTTTCCTATACCCAAGCGGGTGGCGGACATAGTAAATAAAGAGTGGGAAAGGCCCGGCATACCTTTTGTCCCCCCCCCCTATATTTAAGAAATTATTTCCTATAGTCGACCCCAGAAAGGACTTATGGCAGACAGTCCCCAAGGTCGAGGGGGCGGTTTCTACTCTAAACAAACGCACTACTATTCCTATCGAAGATAGTTGTGCTTTCAAAGACCCTATGGATAAAAAATTAGAGGGTTTGCTTAAAAAGATTTTTGTACAGCAAGGTTACCTTCTACAACCAATTTCATGCATTGTTCCTGTCACTACGGCAGCGTGTTTCTGGTTCGAGGAACTAGAAAAGTCGCTCAGTAAAGAATCTTCGTATGAGGAGGTTATGGACAGAGTTCAAGCACTTAAATTGGCTAACTCTTTTGTTTTAGATGCCGCTTTGCAATTAGCTAGATTAGCGGCGAAAAATTCAGGGTTTGCTATCGTGGCGCGCAGAGCGCTTTGGCTAAAGTCTTGGTCAGCGGATGTGTCTTCCAAGACAAAATTGCTTAACATTCCTTTCAAAGGTAAAACATTATTTGGACCTGATTTGAAAGAGATTATTTCAGACATCACTGGGGGAAAGGGCCACGCCCTCCCACAGGATAGGTCTTTTAAGGCTAAAAATAAGCCTAATTTTCGTCCCTTTCGCAGAAACGGACCAGCCTCTAATTCTGCATCCTCTAAGCAAGAGGGTAATACTTCACAACCCAAACCAGCCTGGAAACCAATGCAAGGCTGGAACAAGGGTAAGCAGGCCAAGAAGCCTACCACTGCTACCAAAACAGCATGAAGGGATAGCCCCCGATCCGGGACCGGATCTAGTGGGGGGAAGACTTTCTCTCTTTGCTCAGGCTTGGGCAAGAGATGTTCAGGATCCTTGGGCGCTAGAAATAGTTTCTCAAGGTTATCTCCTGGAATTCAAGGAACTACCCCCAAGGGGAAGGTTCCACAGGTCTCAATTATCTTCAAACCAAATAAAGAGACAGGCATTCTTACATTGTGTAGAAGACCTGTTAAAGATGGGAGTGATACATCCAGTTCCAATAAGAGAACAAGGAATGGGATTTTATTCCAATCTGTTCATAGTTCCCAAAAAAGAGGGAACATTCAGACCAATTTTGGATCTAAAGATCCTAAACAAATTTCTCAGGGTACCATCGTTCAAAATGGAAACTATTCGAACGATCCTACCTACTATCCACGAAAATCAATTTATGACTACCGTGGATTTAAAGGATGCGTACCTACATATTCCTATCCACAAGGAACATCATCAGTTCCTAAGGTTCGCTTTTCTGGACAAGCATTACCAGTTTGTGGCACTTCCATTCGGATTAGCCACTGCTCCAAGGATTTTCACAAAGGTACTAGGGTCCCTTCTAGCGGTTCTAAGACCAAGGGGCATTGCAGTAGTACCTTACTTGGACGACATCCTGATTCAAGCGTCGTCCCTGTCAAAAGCAAAGGCTCATACGGACATCGCCCTAGCCTTTCTCAGATCTCACGGATGGAAGGTGAACAAAGAAAAAAGTTCTCTGTCCCCGTCAACAAGAGTTCCCTTCTTGGGAACAATAATAGATTCCTTAGAAATTAGGATTTTTCTGACAGAGGTCAGAAAATCAAAACTTCTAAGCTCTTGTCAAATACTTCATTCTGTTCCTCGTCCTTCCATAGCGCAGTGCATGGAAGTAATAGGATTGATGGTTGCAACAATGGACATAGTTCCTTTTGCACGAATTCATCTAAGACCATTACAACTGTGCATGCTCAGACAGTGGAATGGGGATTATACAGACTTGTCTCCGATGATTCAAGTAGATCAAAAGACCAGAGATTCACTCCGTTGGTGGCTGACCCTGGACAATCTGTCACAGGGAATGAGCTTCCGCAGACCAGAGTGGGTCATTGTCACGACCGACGCCAGTCTAGTGGGCTGGGGCGCGGTCTGGGAATCCCTGAAAGCTCAGGGTCTATGGTCTCGGGAAGAGTCTCTTCTCCCGATAAACATTCTGGAACTGAGAGCGATATTCAATGCTCTCAGAGCTTGGCCTCAACTAGCAAAGGCCAAATTCATAAGGTTTCAGTCAGACAACATGACGACCGTTGCATATATCAATTATCAGGGGGGAACAAGGAGTTCCCTGGCGATGAAAGAAGTGACCAAGATAATTCAATGGGCGGAGGATCACTCCTGCCACTTGTCTGCGATCCACATCCCAGGAGTGGAAAATTGGGAAGCGGATTTTCTGAGTCGTCAGACATTCCATCCGGGGGAGTGGGAACTCCATCCGGAAATCTTTGCCCAAATAACTCAATTATGGGGCATTCCAGACATGGATCTGATGACGTCTCGTCAGAACTTCAAGGTTCCTTGCTACGGGTCCAGATCCAGGGATCCCAAGGCGACTCTAGTAGATGCACTAGTAGCACCTTGGACCTTCAACCTAGCTTATGTATTCCCACCGTTTCCTCTCATTCCCAGGCTGGTAGCCAGGATCAATCAGGAGAGGGCCTCGGTGATCTTGATAGCTCCTGCGTGGCCACGCAGGACTTGGTATGCAGACCTGGTGAATATGTCATCGGCTCCACCATGGAAGCTACCTTTGAGACAGGACCTTCTTGTTCAGGGTCCATTCGAACATCCGAATCTGGTTTCCCTCCAACTGACGGCTTGGAGATTGAACGCTTGATTTTATCGAAGCGTGGGTTTTCAGATTCTGTAATAGATACTCTGATTCAGGCTAGAAAGCCTGTAACTAGAAAAATTTACCATAAAATATGGAAAAAATATATCTGTTGGTGTGAATCTAAAGGATTCCCATGGAACAAGATAAAAATTCCTAAGATTCTATCCTTTCTACAAGAAGGTTTGGAGAAAGGATTATCTGCAAGTTCTCTAAAGGGACAGATCTCTGCTTTATCTGTTTTACTTCACAAAAGACTGGCAGCCGTGCCAGATGTTCAAGCATTTGTTCAGGCTCTGGTTAGAATCAAGCCTGTTTACAGACCTTTGACTCCTCCCTGGAGTCTAAATCTAGTTCTTTCAGTTCTTCAAGGGGTTCCGTTTGAACCTTTACATTCCATAGATATTAAGTTACTATCTTGGAAAGTTTTGTTTTTAGTTGCAATTTCTTCTGCTAGAAGAGTTTCAGAGTTATCTGCTCTGCAGTGTTCTCCGCCCTATCTGGTGTTCCATGCAGATAAGGTGGTTTTGCGTACTAAGCCTGGTTTTCTTCCGAAAGTTGTTTCCAACAAAAATATTAACCAGGAGATAGCTGTACCTTCTTTGTGTCCGAATCCAGTTTCAAAGAAGGAACGTTTGTTACACAATTTGGATGTAGTCCGTGCTCTAAAATTCTATTTAGAGGCTACTAAAGATTTCAGACAAACATCTTCCTTGTTTGTTGTTTATTCTGGTAAAAGGAGAGGTCAAAAAGCGACTTCTACCTCTCTTTCCTTTTGGCTTAAAAGCATTATCCGATTGGCTTATGAGACTGCCGGACGGCAGCCTCCTGAAAGAATCACAGCTCACTCCACTAGGGCTGTGGCTTCCACATGGGCCTTCAAGAACGAGGCTTCTGTTGACCAGATATGTAAGGCAGCGACTTGGTCTTCACTGCACACTTTTGCCAAATTTTACAAATTTGATACTTTTGCTTCTTCGGAGGCTATTTTTGGGAGAAAGGTTTTGCAAGCCGTGGTGCCTTCCATTTAGGTGACCTGATTTGCTCCCTCCCTTCATCCGTGTCCTAAAGCTTTGGTATTGGTTCCCACAAGTAAGGATGACGCCGTGGACCGGACACACCAATGTTGGAGAAAACAGAATTTATGCTTACCTGATAAATTACTTTCTCCAACGGTGTGTCCGGTCCACGGCCCGCCCTGGTTTTTTAATCAGGTCTGATGAATTATTTTCTCTAACTACAGTCACCACGGTATCATATGGTTTCTCCTATATATATTTCCTCCTGTCCGTCGGTCGAATGACTGGGGTGGGCGGAGCCTAGGAGGGATCATGTGACCAGCTTTGCTGGGACTCTTTGCCATTTCCTGTTGGGGAAGAGAATATCCCACAAGTAAGGATGACGCCGTGGACCGGACACACCGTTGGAGAAAGTAATTTATCAGGTAAGCATAAATTCTGTTTTTTTTCTAACATGATTCAGATAGAGAATACAATTTTAATCAACATTCCAATTTACTTCTATTATCTAATTTGCTTCGTTCTTTAGATATCCTTTGTTGAATAAATAGTAATACACATGGGTGAGCCAATAACACGAGACATCTATGTGCAGCCACCAATCAGTAACTACTGAGCCTATCTAGATATGCTTCTCAGCAAAGGATATCAAGAGAATAAATCAAATTAGATAATAGAAGTAAATTAGAAAGTTGTTTAAAATTGCATGCTCTTCCTAAATTATGAAAGAAAATATTTGGGTTTCATGTCCCTTTAAAGGAACACTCAATAAATTATTAACCTGGGAATAATAACAATTTTAAAGAAATTAGTGTACAGTTTAACTCGCTATAACATAATTAGGGGGTGATTTATCAAGCTGAGGCGGACAGGGGCACACATATGCATCGCAGCTCGCCTCTGCTCATCTTGCTATTTTGGGCTTGCGTGTATACCGCTCCCTGCCTGCGGACAGCCAATCACGCGCAGGCAGGAGCTGTCAATTTACCTGGTCGGACTAGAGCAGTATTTCCCAACTCCAGTCCTCAAGACTCTTAACAGGCCACATATTTATTATATCATAACTAGAGCACAGGTGAACTGATCAGCTGATGGGTGAACTGATTATTTCACCTGTGCTCTAGTTAAGATATAATGAATATGGGGCCTGTTAAGGGTCCTGAGGTCTGGGTTTGGGAAACACTGCTTTAGTGCATGTAATTTTATAACTTCTGACCCTCAAATATATATGACCTGTAAATGTCATAAACACATATATAACAGTATAAGTACTGCTTGGGAGTCACAGAAACTGCTGCTGATTCAACCAGCAGTGCTTGTCGCCTGACCCAACCATTCCAGAAGAAGACTTTCTTCTTTTCAACTGGTTTGATGATTAATACAGCTCTCTCTGAGAAACTAATGTGATACATTTCCTTAAAAACAAATCTCTACCTGTGTCTGCAAAGCATTTCTTCTGAGGTTTTTCTCTATGCTTTTTTAAAGAGTTTATTTTTATTTAGGCTAATTTAAGTTTCACCTTGATTTGTGTGCTGCGCTTAGCCCCCCCCAATTGAATTATATTGGTTGGTTTGTAAGGGGGGTAGGTAAATGCTAATGTTTAGGCTTATTATATTTAAGGGTGGGGTCACATTTATGTCTAGAGGCTATATAATGGGTACCAGTGGATTAGAAAATCTCTGACACCTAGTTTAAGTGATCAGCCATATTGTTTAGGGGCCCTCAAGTCACAAGCTGTTACTAAATAGTAGCAGTGTCTGTATGATCTGATTACTAAAATAGTCACTGCACAATTACATTATATAACAACATACTATAAATTATACATATAAATAGTAAGGAGGAAGGGGCAGGAGTCATCATTCATTTTAGTTATTAACAATTGTTCCATGCTTGTTACTTTAAACTGATATAATTTATCCTGTACAATGTATATAAAGTTATCATTTGAGGTGAAAATGGTTCTGTCTTTGTTCTTTGTTTTGTTTGTATTACTTTGCAGTTACCCAAGTCTATCTAGTTAGTATTATAAGTATTAGACAGTATATTCTGAAAACATTTACTTAATAAATTCAGTTTTAAATGAGGAAATTATTTTATTAAAAAAAAAAAGAAGTAACAGGTGTTAGGTTTTGGGGTTTAGTGGTTCCAAGGAAAAAGTCTAGTTGGTCGAGGAATAAGGCTCCGTAGGCTGAAGTTTATTAAAAAAAAATAAAGATGGTCTTAAATAGAGAAAATGACAGGGGGGGGGGGTATGAACACACATTGTGGTACAACTTTTGGGAGCTCTAAAGAAAATGGGAACACATTATATTTTTCAATAAGTTGGGATTTTTTTTTTATTAGTTTTTCTAGTATAAATGTTTTTGTTTACTTCAAAGTCCAAGTAAACAACAGCTGGTTGGATAAATGACTTATATGTTGAATGTTAAGCAGTGGAATTATTCCATAAGGATTTGATTATCTTTTACTATTTTTATATTGCCGTTTAATTAATATAGCTATGCTGATTTTTGGATGTTTTGTTAATTTTTACAGTCGTATGTTAAGAAATAAAACAATTTTGATGTGACTGGACCATTTTTTTCTTTGTTCCTATGAAGTTGCTATTGTTTCTTTTGAGCATCTGGAAACTTTGACTAATTCACACTAATTTGGTTTCCAAAACAGATTGGAAATGATATAACAAAAGCACAATCCCAAAGCTTCTCTCTCCATCAGCGATATGTGAAATGAATTTTGAAGGTTAAATGTAAATATGTTGGATTTATAGCTTTGGGGAAAACAAATATTTAGCAAATATTTAGCATTTAAAGCATGAGTTCATTTCTGAGTGCTAACAATTTGAAAGACATGCCCTATGTTTTTCAAAACATTTGCAAACAAAACCATGTTTATAAAAAAAAAAGTCAAGAGAAAAAAAAAACCCAATGAAAATACTTTTTATCAGGCTTAATTAACTGTTACTATAATGCCTTAATCTTGAATAGTAGAACACAAGAACTTGTTAGCATTTGCTAATGAATGTTTAACCTCTTTGTTTAGTTTTTTTGCTTAGCTGGCTTGTTTCAGTTAAATACTTTGCCATTAGAAAATGCCTAACTTCTGCTTTCTGAAATCTCTCTCCCCTCAGGCTGCTATCCTTGTCCTGGGCCAAATATGAATCCCATTGCTCTAGGAAGTCGTTGGCTTGCCTATGCAGAAAACAAGGTAACTTTCCAATATGTTTTTCAAGAAATAGTCTCAACAAACTAATATTAATATATATTTTTAATACTGGGAGCAACAAAAATGTTATAGGAAATCAGTATTTTCAAGAAGAATATTACATCATCTTCAGTTTAGAAAATCACATATAATGAAATTACCAAACACTGGGCTAGATTACAAGCGGCATGCTAATGATAGTATAGGATGCAATACACAGTATTGCAGGCGCGAGACTTGATATTACAAGTCCGTGGTAAACTGCACTAACCAGAGAAGGGTTCGCGCGGCCAACTTTGCTCAAGTGCAACCTATGCTTTCAATGGATATCACAGACGTACTAAGTTGCATGCATATTACAAGTTGAAAGTTATCTCGACATTGAGCTAGAATATTTAGTGAAGCTGCAGACCTGGGGGTCCATTTATTAAGCAGCGAAAGGTCTGCCTGAAACGGGAGTTAAGAAGCAGCAGCCATAAGACCGTGGCTTCCTAACTTCTCCGCCACCTTTTAGGTGGCAGACTGAACACATACCGATCCAATATGATCGGGATGATTGATGGCCCCTGCTAGCGGCCAATTAGTGAGCAGGGGCAGCATTGCACAAGCATTTCACCAGAAATGCTTGTGTAGTGTTAAATGCCGATAGCATATGCTGTCAGCATTTAGCAAAAAAAAAAAAGTTGCAAAAACACACACACACACACATATATATATATATATATGACAATATATGTCTATGTGTTGATACTGTATATGTAAATATGTATATACATACATATACATAATTACACATATAAACACATGTATTTACATGTGTATATATATATATATATATATATATATATATGTATACTGAAGAATATATATATATATAATATATACTGAAGAAATGACACTTTGCTACAATGTAAATGTAAGTGGAAATGTCTAAATTGGGCCCAATTAGCCATTTTCCCTCCCCAGTGTCATGTGACTCATTAGTGTTACAAGGTCTCAGGTGTGAATGGGGAGCAGGTTTGTTAAATGTGGTGTTATCGCTCTCACACTCATACTGGTCACTGGAAGTTCAACATGGCACTTCATGGCAAAGAACTCTCTGAGGATCTGAAAAAAAGAATTGTTGCTCTACATAAAGATGGCCTAGGCTATAAGAAGATTGCCAAGACCCTGAAACTGAGCTGCAGCACGGTGGGCAAGATCATTCAGAAGTTTCAGAGGACAGGTTCCACTAAGAACAGGCCTCGCCATGGTCGACCAAAGAAGTTGAGTGCACGTGCTCAGCGTCATATCCAGAGGTTGCCTTTGGGAAATAGACGTATGAGTGCTGCCAGCATTGCTGCAGAGGTTGAAGGGGTGGGGGGTCAGCCTGTCAGTGCTCAGACCATACCCCGCACACTGCATCAATTTGGTCTGCATGGCTGTCATCCCAGAAGGAAGCTTTTTCTAAAGATGATGCACAAGAAAGCCCGCAAACAGATTGCTGAAGACAAGCAGACTAAGGACATGGATTACTAGAACCATGTTCTGTGGCCCGATGAGACCAAGATAAAATTATTTGGTTCAGATGGTGTCAAGTGTGTGTGGCGACAACCAGTTGAGGAGTACAAAGACAAGTGTGTCTTGCCTACAGTCAAGCATGGTGGTTGGAGTGTCATGGTCTGGGCCTGCATGAGTGCTGCCGGCACTGGGGAGCTACAGTTCACTGAGGGAACCATGAATGCCAACATGTACTATGACATACTGAAGCAGAGCATGATCCCCTTTCTTTGGAGACTGGGCCGCAGGGCAGTATTCCAACATGATAACGATCCCAAACACAACTTCAAGATGACCACTACCTTGCTAAAGAAGCTGAGGGTAAAGGTAATGGACTGGACAATCATGTCTCCAGACCTAAATCCATCTGTGGGGCATCCTCAAACAGAAGGTGGGGAAGAGCAAGGTCTCTAACATCCACCAGCTCTGTGATGTTGTCATGGAAGAGTGGAAGAGGACTCCAGTGGCAACCTGTGAAGCTCTGGTGAACTCCATGCCCAAGAGGGTTAAGGCAGTGCTGGAAAATAATGGTGGTCACACAAAATATTGGCACTTTGGGCCCAATTTGGACACTCACTTTTGTTGCCAACGGTTTAGACATTAATGGCTGTGTGTTGAGTTATTTTGAGGGGACAGCAAATTTACATTGTTATCCAGGCTGTACACTCACTACTTTACATTGTAGCAAAGTGTCATTTCTTCAGTGTTGTCACATGAAAAGATATAATAAAATATTTACAAAATTGTGAGGGATGTATAGACAATATATATCTATATATTCATATATATATGTATAGATATACTGTATATTTAAAAAATATATATATTAAAATGTAAAGAACATTGGAATTTAAAGTATTTAAAACTTACCTATGGGTTTATTGGTTTATAAAAAAAAAATGGGAATGGACTGCACTCTCAAACTATACCAGGTACACAGCCTATGACTTTGGAAAATACACAGCCCTGGGTGCTCAATAGCACTCACAGCCAGCTGCAGGCCTCCAGAGACCCAGACAGTAAATCCAAGACAAGTCTGGGTGCAAAGCCCATAGGGAAAATTACTAAACAAATTAATCAACACCACACACAGATAAAGTCTGACACTCATTTTGCAAGCACTCAGCTAAGCAAAACTGGAAGAGTTAGTTACCGCATCTGGCCAAATGGGTCAAGCACATTAACTATGTCAAAGTCTCTCCCCATCCTGGGTCCCTAATACAGCCAAACAATGCAAGCTCTCCAGTCTGAGATTGCTGTCCACTTCCGTTTTTTGTATGTGTTATGGGAGATTACATAAGCCTGTGCACACATGGTAGGTTCCCAGTTTGTTTGCGAGCTTACATTGTTTTGCTGTATTAGGGACCCAGGATGGGGAGATACCTTGATATGGTTCCTGGGCTTGACCCATTTGGCCAGATGTGGTAACTAACTCTTCCAGTCTTTTAATCTTAGCTGAGTGCCTCCAAGTGAGTGCCAGACGTCCTCTGTGTATTGTATAAATTTGTTTTGTAATTTTTTCCTATGGACTTTGCACCCAGACTTGTCTGGAATTAACTGCCTGGGCTCTGGGGACTGTGTACAGCTACCTTTGAGTGCTATTTATCACCCAGGGCTGTGCATGCTGCAGGGTCATGGAATGTGTACACGGTCCAGTCAGATAGTGCAGTCCACTTCCGTGTTTTGTATGTGGTATGGGAGATTACGTAAGCCTGTGCACTCTTAGGAGGTTCCCAGTTTGTTTAAGAGCTTGCATTGTTTGGCTTTATTAGGGACCCAGAATGGGGAGAGACCTTGACTTGGTTCCTGAGTTTGACCCATTTGGCCAGATGCAGTAACCAACTCTTCCAGTTTTGCTTTTAATTGTCGTCTTTGTATTGTATAAATTTGTTTTGTAATTTTTCCTATGGGCTTTGCACCCAGATTTGTCTGGGATTAACTGCCTGGGCTCTGGGGACTGTGTACAGCTACCTGTGAGTGCTATTTAGCACCCAGGGCTGTGCATGCTGCAGGGCCATGGAATGTGTACCCAGTCCAGTCTGAGAGTGCAGTCCACTTCCATATTTTGTATGTGGTGTGGGAGATTACGTTAGCCTGTGCACCCTTAGGAGGTCTCCAGTTTGTTTAAGAGCTTGCATTGTTTGGTTTTATTAGGGACCCAGAATGGGGAGAGACCTTGACCCATTTGGCCAGATGCAGTAACTAACTTTCCAGTTTTGCTTTTAATCTTAGCTGAGTGCTTGCAAGTGAGTGCCAGACTTCCTCTGTGTGTTACACACACACACACACACACATATATAGATATATATATATGACATAATTAATAGCTCGACCCTCCTCCATTTTATAAAATAAGTTTGTTAGTCCATTTTATTAGGAACTAGAAAAGGTAAAACATACAACAAGTGAGGTTTGGTTTATCTACTTTATCATGTACAGAATCTCAATGTTTTCATCTTGCTCTCCTAAAGTTATGGCATAAGAAAAAGACTCTTAATCCCTTTAAGAAAAAAGAAGGCAATAACGAATACCAGTGTTTCTCTTTAATATGCCCCCCCCCCCACAAAAAAAAAAGAATCTTTATAATGCTTCCTTCTTGATAGTGATGTTTTAAGCACCAATCAGCATCTTATATGAAATGTGACTCATGGTTATGCTATAAAACATGGAAGCCAAAATTCTGTAAACACAAAGTAACAAAATTCATTTTATGTATTTGCACAAGTGACCAACCCTTTCTAATCCAGTTTATGATTATTTAAATTGGGTTGTTTGACTCCTGTATTGGAGCTTCTATGCAGATCTGATACGGAATCCACCTTTTTCTGAAATGTAATGGATCTTTCATTGAGTAAAAGCCTTTAGAGCACATAAAATGGCCCCAACATGTGCTAATCAAAGAATTGTTTTACATTTCTGATTGAAGTGTAGCCAGCAGCCATTTGTGTGTGAGGTTTTCTGCCCAGACTGTGATGCTTCCTGTGTTACTCAGTTTGCCTAAAGTGCATCCCAGATTTTCTCCCCATCAGTCATTTATATTTTGGCCCATAATACAGATTCCTTTCTTTTCGAACTCCACTTAGCCAATAGCGTGAAATTAGTTTCAGTGCCACGGTTGTATACATGTTTTCTCACATCTGTAATGTATTTCTCTTAAGGGATTGAGACATTTAAGAAGAAAGCATATATATGTTGTTTTTGACATCATAAACCTATCATCTCTCAGACATGACTGCATTTACACAATTGGTTGTATTGTGTAAGGACCAAACTGCTGCACGGAGGAAAAATATATGCAGCCGCTTGCTACAAAGCAAAGATTTGCCGTTTTGGTATAAGATGGAAAGTGTTAACCCCCTTTGTATTTTTAACCCACAGGAAAGCTTTAATTTAAATTGATTTGGTAATATTAACCTAAAGAATTAGGAAATTATATAAATGTAAACCCTACAGCAGACTCTTTGCATTTTGATGTAGTCTCCGAGACCTCCCGAGCAACTTGCTTTTCAACACAACTCCCAGCAGAATAACACTACAACCACAGTTTATGAAGCAAAGTATGAAAATCCATTTAATGTAGGAAGTATACAATTTTTACTATTAAATTTGTCTTTAAACGTTCCTTCATTTTCTTGTACATTTTAGATCCTGTTGACTGTCATTTTCATTTTCAGACAGGTAGTGTGAAATCACTTGTCTACAGAAACAATCAGGGCAGACATAGAATTCAATATTCAGGCAGTTTCACCTATATTTATTGCAGGCTTAGACAATTAGGGCGCAGAAGTCGTCAATAACCACAATTGTTATACAGAAGTATAGTTCCAGAAGGTTAAAGTACAGTTAAGAAAACATAATTTAAAAAAAAAATAATCTTATAACATTATCTATAAACAGTACAGTTTTTTTTACATCCATTTTCCTCTTATAATCTAGCAAGAGAAAATCCAAAGATATAAGAAGAAAACAGATATATATATTTTGATTGTCATCTCCTCTCAGCTAACTTTTAGTTCTCCAAGTTGATAAATATATCCCTTACAAACTGTAGCAATTTAGAAAATCTTTGCTGCATCTCTCTTAGAATATTTTTTATATCTAGAGACTACATATAGCTGGATTCTAACATGATGACCCCAGTGTGGTAATCCTTTTTTTCCCCAGACTCTTGATTTTCTAGGGATGGTTTTAGATTAAGGTAGGTTACCATATGAGTTATCCTTCTTTTTTATTTTCTATGTAAACTAACAGTTCTTCTAGACATATTTACATGTTCAAGCTCCTGCACTGATAATCAATCTGTGCTGCAGGAGTTTTCAAGGGGTATTCAACTCCTGGTTATTACTACAGTAGCATGGTTATACTCACCATGATATTGTTTTTTTCTACTATAGATGCAGTGCTCTTTAAAGGGGCATTCTACTTCAAAATTTTAATTTTTTTAAAAGATAGAAAATACCTTTATTACCCATTCCCCAGTTTTGCGTAACTAATACTGTTACATATATATTTCTTTCTTAAGACACGGTGAGTCCACAGAATCATCGATTACTGTTGGGAATATCACTCCTGGCCAGCAGGAGGAAGCAAAGAGCACCACAGCAAAGCTGTTAAGTATCACTTCCCTTCCCACAACCCCAGTCGTTCTCTTTGCCTTCAGTGCAAGGAGGAGGTGAAGTTATAGGTGTCTGTATAAGATTCAAGATTTTTTTTATTTTGAAGCCAGAGCAGGCTTGCTCTGATCTTCCATCACAAGCTGGGTTTAGCTGTAATCCACGTTAGTCTCTTCAGTAGGGCTGTGGTAGCTTTTAAGCAGTCAGGATCTTGTAGGGTGGGCCTCATTGAGTTTTCCTGACAAGTTGCTGCCCTCAATCAGAATGCCAGAGTAGGCTTACTCTGTTCCTTCTTCTTTCCTAGGTCTCTGTGAGGAGTGGCTTCCTCTCATACCATGTGAAATGTCCACCTGTCGGACAGTCAGTGACGCAGGTAAGTGCCATTTTTTTTTTATTGAAAGAAACCCTGGCACTTTATGATTATTATGCGTTATTATGGGGCTTAGTTATCCTGTGGTCAGGATACATGCTTCAGGATACAGGGTACTGCTTTGGCAGGAGAGAATGTATCTTTATTGTTTAATTGATGAAATACTTATTTATTGGGGGCTTAGTGTTTTTTGTCTGCTTTTGTGAGCAGTCGTTTTTACTTGGAGGTTGTTTGTTTTTTTGTAAATTGATGCACTATTGCAGTCCGTATAACAGAACCGACTATGACGTCATGAGGGGCGGAGCTCCCCCTCCGGACGCAAGGCGCGCTGTAACTTTGCTTTTTTTCCCTGCATTTCATCTTGGAGTTTACACACTTCTTCATTCAACTCCGTGCAGGATCAGGTAGGCACCTCAGCTTGCGCTGAAGTGTATAGGAGCCTGCAAGTTTATTTGTTTTCTAAAGATATATTTTTATTAAAGTGTTTTCTGTGGGTAATATGTGACTAGAATCGTTAACAGAGAGCCCTTTTTAGTAGGAGAGGCACTTCTTGTTATCTCCGTTTTCTGAAACTGTTGCTTGTGGTATTAACGTTACAAGTTAAAGGGACAGTACAAAATTTAAATATATATATATATATATATATATATATTTTTGTTAACTTCTATCATTTTGTGCAAGTTGGACTTAGAGTTTATGCCTGATATGGAGTCAAACTCTGTTTGAATGCCCATGTTGAACCTCCTTTGTCCTTTTGTAGTTCTTGTATTGAAAGAACTTTGATGTATAAAGACAGATTGTTTGTTTCTGAGCCACCATTCTCTCAGGAGGATACTGTTCAGGCAATGCTACAGTCGCCCCCTCAAGTGCCCCAAGTCACTTTGCCATCTCAGGCAGTACCCTGCGGTTCCTCTCAAACCTTTGATGGTGTTTTGTTGAAGGCAGAAATTGCTGCCCAGGTATCTTCGGCTGTATCTGAGGCGCTAGCTGCCATTCCCTTACTGCAGGGTAAACGTAAGAGGAAAAGTAGAGACTCAGAAGGTAAGGTAACTGATCCAGTTCAGGCTAACCAGATGACTTTTCCCATAGATCGGAAGAATAAGATACTTCAGTGGCCTCTGAGGGTGAAGTCTCAGATTCAGACAGTGTAATTACCTCTTCTGATTCTGAAGTGGTTTCCTTCAGATTCAAGCTTGAGCACCTCTGTGTGTTACTAAAGGAGGTTTTAGCTACATTGGACGATTCCAATACTCCTATTGTCGTCAACCCCAAAAGACCTAGTAAATTAAATAGGTACTTTGACGTTCCCTCTCCTGGGGAGGTGTTTCCAGTGCCAGACCGTGCTACAGAGATTATTACCAAGGAATGGGAGAGGCCAGGAATTCCTTTTTCTCCCTCTCCGGTTTTTAGGAAAATGTTCCCAGTGGCCGACTCCATCAAGGAGTCATGGCAGACGGTCCCAAAGGTGGAAGGGGCAATTTCCACTTTGGCCAAGAGGACTACTATTCCTATTGAGGATAGTTGCTCTTTCAAGGATCCTATCTATAAGAAACTGGAGGCCTTTCTAAAGAAGATGTATATTCATCAGGGTTTACAATGGCAACCAGCAGTGTGCATTGCTAAAGTAACCAGTGCTGCAGCTTATTGGTTTGACACTTTGTCGGAATCCCTGCAAGCCGAGACTCCTTTGGAGGAGATTCAAGATAGGATAAAGGCTCTAAAGTTAGCCAATTCCTTTATCACCAACGCTTCTTTTCAGGTCATTAAGTTGGGAGCCAAGATATCTGGCTTTGCTATCTTGGCGCGTAGAGCGCTATGGCTTAAATCTTGGTCTGCTGATGTTTCGTCTAAATCTAAGCTCTTGGCTATTCCTTACAAGGGAAAGACCTTGTTCGGGCCGGCATTGACAGAAATTGTTTCAGATATCACAGGTGGTAAAGGATCCTTTCAGCCTCAAGACAAGAAGAATAAAATGAAGGGACATCAAACTAATTTTTGTTCCTTTCGTAACTTCAGAGGTATTTCTTCCTCTGCTTCTAACAAACAGGAACAATCCAAGCCTTCTTGGAACCCTGGTCAGTCCTGGAACAAGGGGAAGCAATCCAAGAAACCTGCAGCTGAATTCAAGTCAGCGTGAAGGGGTTGCCTCCTATCCGGGCCCGGATTAAGTGGGGGGCAGGCTTTCTCAGTTCATGCAAGCTTAGGAGCGAGATGTCCCAGACCCGTGGGCAGTGGACATTGTTTCTCAGGGGTACAAGTTAGAGTTCAAGACTTTTCCTCCCAGAGTCAGGTTCCACCTCTCAAGATTATCTGTAGACCAGATAAAAAGAGAGGAGTTCTTGAAATGTGTACAGGATCTTTCCCTCTTGGGAGTAATAGTTCAGTTCCAAGTCAGGAATAGGGTCTCGGTTTTTACTCCAACCTGTTTGTGGTTCCCAAAAAAGAGGGAAATTTTTGTCCTATTCTAGATCTAAAACTTCTAAACAAATTCCTCAGAGTGCCGTCCTTCAAGATGGAGACCATCCATTCCGTTCTTCCTCTGATTCAGGAGGGTCAATTCATGTCAACCATAGACCTGAAGGATGCGTACCTGCACGTTCCCATCCACAGAGATCATCACAAATCTGAGGTTTGCCTATATAGACAAACATTTTCAATTTGTAGTGCTTCCGTTTGGCCTTGCCACAGCTCCAAGGATTTTCTCAAAGGTTCTGGGAGCTCTTTTGGCAGTGATTCGGTCTCGGGGAATTGCAGTGGCGCCTTATCTAGACAGCATTCTGGTTCAGGCGTTGTCTTTGCAACTAGCAGAAGCTCATACAAGGATAATATTGGCCTTTCTCCTTTCCCACGGTTGAAAGACAAATTTGGAAAAAGTATGCTTGTTCCGACTACAAGAGTGACCTTCTTAGGATTCATTATAGATTCTCTATCTATGAAAAATGTTCCCTTCAGTCGGCGGAATGACCTTCAGTGGCCCAATGCATGGAGGTAATCGGATTGATGGTGGCTTCCATGGACATAGTTCCGTTTGCTTGGTTCCATTTAAGACCTCTGCAGCTATGCAAGCTCGCTCAGTGGAACAGGGATTATTCAGATCTATCTCAAATAATAGTTCTAGATCAATCAGCAAGGGACTCCCTGCCATGGTGACTGTCGGAAGACGGGGGGACGTGTTTTCTGAGACCCTCTTGGGTAATCGTGACCACAGATGCCAGCCTGTTAGGTTGGGGAGCAGTCTGGGACTCATTGAAGGCGCAGGGACTTTGATCTCAGGAGGAATCTGTTCTCCCGATAAACATTCTGGAGTTGAGAGCAATCTTCAATGCCTTGATGGTTTGACCTTAGCTGGCCCTAGCCCAGCCCATCAGGTTCCAGATGGACAACAAAACCTCGGTGTCCTACATCAACCACCAAGGGGGAACTCTGAGTTCCTTAGCCATGAAAGAGGTGGCACAGGTCTTCCAGTGGGCAGAGGCTCACAATTGCTGTTTATTTGCCATCCACATTCCAGGGGTGGACAATTTGGAAGCAGATTTTCTGAGCAGACAGACCTTCCATCCCGGGGGAGTGGGAACTCCATCCAGAAGTGTTCTCCAGGTTAATAACCAAATGGGGGTTACCAGAATTGGACCTGATGGCGTCTCGTCAGAACTCCAAGCTCCCAAAGTATGGTTCGAGGTCAAGAGATCCTCAAGCCTTTCTGATAGATACTCTAGAAGTTCCCTGGAACTTCAGGTTGGCTTATCTCTTTCCTCCATTTGCTCTCCTTCCGCGAGTCATTGCTCGGATCAAGCAGGAGAGAGCATAGGTGATTCTAATAGCTCCTGCATGGCCTCGCAGGATCTGGTATGCAGATCTGGTAGAGATGTCGTCTCTGCCTCTGTGGAGACTACCTCTGAGGAAGGACCTTCTGCTTCAGGGGCCCTTCCTTCATCCAAATTTTGTTTCTCTGCTTGAAGATTGAACGCTTGATTTTAGCTAAGCTGGGATTTTCAGATTATGTCATTGAGACCATGATTCAGGCTTATAAGCCTGTTACGAGGAAGATTTACCATAAGATATGGAGTAAATATCTTTATTGGTGTGAGTCGAAACGATTTTCTTGGAGTATGGTCAGGATCCCAAGGATCTTATCTTTTCTCCAGGAAGGCCTTGAGAAGGGGGTTATCTGTCAGTACCCTCAAGGGTCAGATTTCTGCTCTATCCATTCTGCTGCACAAGCGTCTGGCGGACGTGCCGGATGTACAATCCTTTTGTCAGGCCCTAGTCAGAATCAGGCATGTGTTTAAGTCAGTTGCTCCACCTTGGAGCCTTAACCTTGCTCTTAAAGTTTTACAACAGGCTCTGTTTGAGCCTATGCATTCCATAAATATTAAGTTATTATCTTGGAAGGTTTCATTTCTTACTGCTATTTCTTCTGCTCTGAAGGTTTCCGAACTCTCAGCATTGCAATGTGATTCTCCTTATCTCATTTTTCATGCAGATAAGGCAGTTCTTCGTACCAAGTTTGGTTTTCTTCCTAGGGTTGTTTCGGACAGAAATATTAATCAGGAAATTGTTGTTTCTTGTCTCTGTCCTAATCCTCCTCATAAAGAATGTTTGTTGGAACATAGACGTTGTGCGGGCTCTTAAATTCTATCTGCAGGCTACGAAGGACTTTTGTCAGTCTTCTGCATTGTTTATTTGCTTTTCTGGAAAACATTAAGGCCAGAAAGCTACTGCCACTTCTCTTTTTCTATGGTTGAGAAGTGTTATTCGTTTGTCTTATGAGACTGCTGGACAGCAGCCTCCTGAGAGAATTACAGCTCACTCCACTAGGGTGGTGTCTTCTTCTTGGGCTTTCAAGAATGAGGCCTCTGTAGAACAGATTTGTAAGGCTGCGACTTGGTCTTCTTTTTCTTTTACTTTTTCTAAATTTTCTAAATTTTATACTTTTGCCTCGGCAGAGGCTTCTTTTGGGAGAAAGGTTCTGCAAGCAGTGGTGCCTTCTGTTTAGGTTACCTGTCTTGCCCTCCCTTATCTGTGTCCTCTAGCTTGGGTATTGATTCCCAACATTAATTGATGATTCCGTGGACTCACCGTGTCTTAAGAAAGAAAACGAAATTTATGCTTACATGATAAATTTCTTTCTTTCTTGATACGGTGAGTCCACGGCCCTCCCTGTTTTCTCAGACAGTTTTTTTTTATATAAACCTCAGGCACCTCTGCATTTTGTGTTATTTCCTTTCTCTCCTTTTCCTTTGGTCGAATGACTGGGGGTTGTGGGAAGGGAAATAATACTTAAAGTGATGGTAAACTCTCCCCTTTATAAAATCAGATCTGGAATGTAAGCGCTATTTTAGATGGAGTTTAATTCATTAGCTGTAATGAAGATGCAGTATAACTTAATTATTAATATAGATATGAAATTCAAATACTGCAGGCTCCTCCGCCCACTTCGAAAGTAAACTTTTCTGTGAACTAACAGATTGAATTGTTGTCTAATCAGCGCTCTCCCCATATGGCACTTTTGTTGTAGCTAGAGCATTGATTGGAGAGTAATTCAATCATTTAGCTGACAGGAAAATTGACTTTTGAAGTGGGTGGTGTAACGTGGGGTATTTGAATTTCATATCTATATTAATAACTAAGTTATAGCGCATCTTCATTACACATGATGAATAAAACCCCATCTAAAATAGCGCTTACATTCCAGATCTGATTTTTAAAAGGGGAGAGTTTACCATCACTTTAACAGCTTTGCTGTGGGGCTCTTTGCCTCCTCCTGTTGGCCAGGAGTGATATTCCCAACAGTAATTGATGATTCTGTAGACTCACCATGTCAAGAAATAAATAAATTTATCAGGTAAGCATAAATTTCGTTTTTTCCTCTGTGATTACCTTGTTTCTAAGCTTATGCAGACTGCCCCCTGATTTCAGTTCTTTTGACAGACATGCATTTTAGCCAATTACTGCTAAATAAGTCCACGGGAGTAAGCACAATGTTACACAAACTAGAACTGTCTAACTGTGAAAAACTGTCAAAATACACTGAGATAAGAGACAGCCTTAGAAATTAGCATATGAGCCTACCTAGCTATAGTTTTCAACAAAGAATACCAAAGGAACAAAGCAAATTTGATGATAAAAGTAAATTGGAAGGAGAGAGTGAACACAACCTATTTTCAACCTATTTGAAATAGTTTTCCAGAAGCTACAATGAGTTACTTGCCTGGTTACAATGTCCCTTCAACCATTTTCATGCAAAAATATAGAATTAATATGCATTATTGTTGCTGTTTCATATGCATGACAGAAAACTTTTCAGTACAATGTCCCTTCAAGGGGAACCTTCCAGAAATACAGTTTACTTTAATTGTGACCTATTTCCAGTGCAGTTAAATTGACATAAAACACTATAAGACTGTAAAATAAACAGTTTAATTATAATAAAATTATAATAAAAAAACTTTGCAGTATGGTTTTTTTATTACTTATTTATTTTGCACCATTTTCATGTAATTTTTTAACATAATCTTTTTTCTAGGCCAGGTAACTACAACCTCAATTCCGAAAGAGCTGGAACAGTATGGAAAATGCAAAAACAAACAAACAAAAAGAGTTATTCGAAAATTCAATTCACCCTGTAACATAGTAACATAGTAGATAAGGTTGAAAAAAAGACTGAAGTCCATCGAGTTCAACCTATAGAAAATCTAAAATACTTACAAAAAGCTCCAGTTAAGCTTAAATAACCCCACTAAAAGGTGACTCATTTAACCTCTTAAGGACATATGATGGAATTTTTCCGTCATAAAACAATTGAGCAAACTGAAAGCTGTGTCCTTAAAGGGTTAATACTAGCAATCATATCCATGAATTTTGTTTATATACAGAAATGTATCCAGACTATTTTTAAATGTATCTAGGGTATTGGCATTCACTACCTCCTTTGGTAATGAGTTCCACAATTTTATTGCTCTTACAGTGAAAAAACGTTTCCGTTGCAGGAGATTAAATCTCCTTTCCTCCAACCTTAAATTGTGACCTCTTGTCAGAAACAATTTTCTAGGAATAAACAAAGCTTCTGCCATCTCTGAATATGGGCCTTGAATATATCTATATAAAGTAATCATGTCACTTCTCAAGCGCCTTTTTTCTAAAGAAAACAGACTCAGTTTGACTAGCCTCTCCTCATAGGTTAATTTCTCCAATCCCCTTATTAGCTTTGTGGCCCTTCTCTGAACTTTTTCTAGTTCTGCAATATCTTTTTTTGAGATCGGTCCCCTGAACTGCACTCCATACTCAAGGTGAGGTCTTACCAGGGCTTTATATAGTGACAGAATTATGCTTTCCTCCCTTAAATCAATGCCTCTTTTAATACATGCTAGTATCTTATTAGCCTTTGAAGCCGCTGCCCTGCATTGTGCACCCATCTTTAGCTTGTTATCTATTACTACTCCCAAATCCCTTTCCTCCTCTGTTTGACTAAGTCTTGTCCCATTTAAAAAATACGTTGCCTGCTTATTTTTACTTCCAAAATGTAGAACCTTGCATTTTTCCATATTAAATCTCATTTTCCATTTACTTGCCCATACTTCTAATTTTTGCAGATCCCTTTGTAATGAAAGTTCATCCTGCTCTGACCTAATGACCTTACTTAACTTAGTATCATCTGCAAAAATAGAGATGTCGCTATTTAATCCTTGCTCCAAGTCATTTATAAAAATATTAGAAAGAACGGGGCCTTGGGGGACTCCACTGATTACCTTTGTCCAATCTGAGTATGATCTATTTACTACTACTCGTTGCTCCCTATCTTTAATCCAATTATTTATCCATGAGCTAACATTTTCAGCTATTTCCAGTCCCTTAATTTTGTGCAATAATCTCTCATATGATAGAAGTATCATCAACTGATTCCCCTTTATCTATATTTTTAATTACTTCCTCATAGAATCTAATTAGATTAGTTTGACATGATCTATTTCTCCAAAAACCATGCTGATTAGAACTCATAATCTTGTTTACACGAATATGCTCATCAATATAATCCCTTCAAATATCTTCCCCACTATTGATGTCAGACTAACTGGTCTATAGCTCCCTGGATCATCCCAGCTTCCCTTTTTTGAAGAGTGGCACCACATCGGTTTTACGCCAATCCTGGGGTACCATGCCTGAGGATAATGAGTCTTGAAAAATGAAGAGTAGAGGTTTGTCTATAACAGTGCTAAGTTCCCTTAACACCCTCGGGTGTACTCCATCTGGGCCTGGAGTCTTATTTACCTTAATATTATCCATTTTTTTCCTGATATCCTCCTCTAACCATAACCCAGTTAATGGTATGGACTGGCATGTTCTATTTTGTTCCAAAGTATCATCCAATGGTTCCTTTCTTGTGTATACTGAAGAAAAAAACTGGTTTAGTACCTCAGCCTTCTCCCTGTCATTATTTATCATGCTACCCTCCACGCATTTTAATGTACCTATATTATCCTTCTTAGATTTTTTGCTATTTATGTACTTAAAGAACCTTTTAGGGTTAGACTTAGAATCCTTTGCAATTCATTTTTCATTTTCAATTTTGGCTAATTTGATTGCTTTTTTGCATGCATTGTTACATTCCTTATAAATATTGTATGTTGAGGCTGTACTATTTTCTTTGAATAATTTAAATGCCCTACATATTTTCCTAATTTCTCTTAACACATTTGTATTTATCCACAACGGCTTTGATTTTTTATTTTGATTTTTATAACCATATAGTATTTGTTGATATGTATATTTATTTAACAAAGTTTTAAATATTTTTTTTTATTTTTTTTTAATTTTCCCGCTTTTCATCGCCAAAGTTTTAAATATTATCCATTTATCCTCTGTATTTTTATTAGAGAATACATTGTCCCAACTGATATTATTTATTTCCTTAAATTGTTGAAATTTGCTTTTTTGAAGTTAAAAGTCTTTGTTAAACCTTTAAGACACTGCATATGAAAAGAGGTTTCAAATGTGATCATGTTATGATCACTGTTACCCAAATGTTCTTTGACTTCTATGTTTGATATTATATCTGTATTGTTTGCTAGCACTAAATCCAATATAGCTTTACTCCTAGTTGGCTCCTCTATTAATTGTGACAAGAAGTTATCCCTGAGAACATTTAAAAATCTATCCCCCTTAGCTGAAGTTTCATTGGCCCAGTTTATATCAGGATAGTTAAAATCTCCCACAATTACAGCACTGTTATTAGCAGCCTTACCTATTTGCAGTAGTAGTTGAGTTTCCTCCATGTCACTAATGTTAGGGGGCTTGTAGCATGTTCCTAGTATTGTTTTTTAGGATTTTTCCCCCCACTCTTTATTTCAACCCACAGGGTCTCTACATTCTCACTTGTATCATAAATATCTTCCCTTATTGTAGGTTTAAGGTTAGGTTTAATATACATGCAGATTCCTCCACCCCTTTTATTATTCCTATACCTCTCTAAGTTAACTGCCCAGTCGTGAATCATCCCACCAAGTTTGTTATACTGATAACATTATAGTCCTCTTCTGCAACTAAGAGCGTCAGCTCCCCCATTTTACCTGTCATGCTTCTTTCATTTGTTGTCATACATTTAATTTTCATGTGCTTTCTGCTGATACTTGGTGTGCTTTCCTCCATACTTTCTAATGTGACATTTCTTAAGTCATCTCTTCCTTGAGATATCAAAGGACTGACAGATTCACAGACTGATCTCTCTATTCTATTGTGTTCTAACTGACCCTCCCCCCCCCCCCTTTGCCTAGTTTAAAAGGTTCTCTAAGCGTGCTACCATCCTTTCCCCCAACACAGCAGCACCCATGTCATTCAGGTGCAATCCATCCTTACTGTACAAATTGTACCCTAATGAAAAATCAGCCCAGTGCTCTAAAAGTCAAACCCCTCATTTTTACACCATATTTTTAACCATGAATTAACAGGCCTTAGCTCCTTCTGCCTTACTGAGTTAGCACACGGCACTGGTAATATCTCAGAAAATATTACTTTGGAGGTCCTTTCTTTAACCTTGTTACCTAACTCCCTGAAGTAATTTTTTAGGACTCTCCATCTCCCGCCAATTCCTTCATTAGTACCAATATGCACCATGACTGCAGGATCAGACCCACATCCATCTAACAATCTATCAATACGCTCCACAATATGCCTAAGACGAGCCCCTGGAAGACAGCAAACTGTTCTATTTAAAGGGTCTGGCTGACAAATTACCCTATCAACCTTCCTAATAATAGAGTCTACTACCACCAACATCTGCCTCAGACCCTGACTTGTATGCCCC
This sequence comes from Bombina bombina, assembly GCF_027579735.1. Taxonomy (NCBI): domain Eukaryota; kingdom Metazoa; phylum Chordata; class Amphibia; order Anura; family Bombinatoridae; genus Bombina; species Bombina bombina. The sequence continues at coordinate 641,821,711 of NC_069501.1, read as the reverse complement.
TCTTCCATGATTGAAGGAATGTTAACTATAGTATGCCCCTCTACCATGTTTGGAGGACTGCCTACCATAGTATGCTGCTCTTCCACAACTAAAGGACTGTTCACTATACTAGGCAAACCAGCCCTCTCTGACACTGGCACCCCCGAACTGATATCCCCAACATCTTCACTTAATCTGGCAAATCTATTGGGGTGTACCAGCTCAGAACTTGCCTGTCTCTTCCGCTTACCTTTACTTCGCCCTCTAACTGTGACCCAGCTACATCCTGGAGTCTCCTCATCTGAATCATCCCCATTCCCACTGCTAGAACCATTAACAACCAGCTCAGTCCTATCCATTTCCCTTTCAAGTGTCTGAATTTCATGCAGTGTAGCAATTCGTTCCTCCAGATCTCTAATACGAGTTTCTAAAGAGACAATATGCTCACACTTTCCACAAACATATAATCCCAGAAGCGGCTGCTCCAGTGATGCAAACATGTGGCAAGCTGTACACTGAATGAGATTCTCACACATTCTTACTCAAAGGTTTAATTTAAAAATATAAAATAATTATATTTCCCCTTGGTTACCCCAAATCCTTGTTTGTCTAACTACCTTGGTTAGCTAACTATTATACTTAAACAGACAATCTTACTTTAACAGAGAATCAATACAGCAAGACCCACTTAGAGCAAGCTCAACAGAGTTACTGTGCTAAATGTATAGGCTTGCAAGGCCCACACAGGTGAAAATAACCCCACCACTAATTACCCACACAGGAAACAAAAAAAAAATAAAAAAATAGAATTGAACAAATAAAATGTTTTTCTTTTTAAAAAATGCAACCCTTGCAAAGCAATTAAAAATTAACTTGGTTAGCCATAGATATCTTACTTTGACAGTGAATCAATACAGCAAGACCCACTTAGAGCAAGCTCAACAGAGTTACTGCGCTAAATTTATAGGCTTGCAAGGCCAACACAGGTGAAAATAACCCCACACCTAATTACCCACACAGGAAACAAAAAACAAAACAAAAAAAATGGAATGGAACAAATAAAATGTTTTTCTTTTTTAAAAATGCAACCCTTGCAAAGCAATTAAAAATTAACTTGGTTAGCCTTAGACAATCTTACTTTAACAGAGAATCAATACAGCAAGACCCACTTAGAGCCTATTTTGAAAACCTTTGTCAGTCAACACAGATACAAGTTAAGGCTTTACTATGCAAAGCAGAAGCCATACACCAACACTGTCCAGAAGCGCCACCGACTTCTCTGGGCTCAGTCTCATCATATACATTAGCACAGTGGAATCGTGTTTTGTGGTCCGGCGAGTCAACATTTCAAATAGTTTTTGGAAAAAACAGCCATCGTATTCTCCAGGCCAAAGAGGAAAACAAGAAGTTATTTTGTTAAACAAACCAACAAGAAGAGAAGAGACTTTAAGGGAACATATGCATGTGGGACGTGTAAATTCTGTCCCTATATGCTGAATGTGAAACAGATGAGTGTCTTCCCGTCTGGAACCATATTCATGAAACATCATTTATTGTATTGAGTGCAATTGCAATAAAAAATATGTGGGGATGTTGACACGTGAATTCAGGAGACGCCTGGGCGAGCATATTTGTAACATTAAGAATGCCAAGAATGATCTTGAACATGAAAAGAAGTTGACTACGGTAGCGAGGCATTTCTTGGAGAGGCATGAATGTAAGCCGGAACTAAGGAGCTGGATTCTACAGAACGTTTCACTGGGAATAAGAGGGGGGAATATTGAGAATGCCCTCTTAAAAGCTGAGACAAAATGGATTTTTAGACTTCAAACTATGAGCCCAATGGGTCTTAATGAAACGTTAATTTATAGTGCTTTCCTGGAATAAGGATATGATCCAAAGCGACTGAAAACTCTAAGATAACATTTCAACTATGTATACACAAGATGTGACTATCAACTAAACTCCTGAACAGTGACATGTATAATCTGAATAGCGATAAATATCTCCCTACTCTTTAAATATATGCAGCAGTTAAACCTGTCAGATGGTCTATTTCTCATGGCTTAATGGATAAAGCTCCACTCCATTATGATGTGGATGTGTTTTTATTCTGTGCCACATAAGTAATAATCATTTATGGTTATAAGTCCAGATATAAAATGACCTAATGTGATAGAAATCTTTTGAATGGGTTTCTAAACTAAGTATATCCAAAATTGGACTAAATGCCTTAATAGAACATCAAGACCTTTGTATATTGATTTGGGATGTCTGAATGACAGGTCAGAGGTATAGCTGTATATTTTGTCTTTATATATATATTCATAAGCTCGAAATGACACACTGCTCCTAAGGAGACGGATAGACTCCTACTGGATCAAAAGGTAGTCATAAAACCAGGATTGGTGCTATGATATAAAAGTAAAACGGTTATACTTCAGGCAAACATAATAGTTAACCCAAGATGAGTATATACACAATATGACATCGTATGGATGTCCCTGTTAACAACAAACAACAAAAAAGGAATCACTATAGCAACTCTCCTTAACCCATGATAGTCATATAAATACATAGATTAATTTGTACATAAGATTAATAGCCAAATAAGGCACCATCTTTTAATAGTTAAATTTTTGTTGTAATTTAGCAAGCATCTCTGAAAAACCAACTTTAAGTGACTATAACATGGTGTTGATGTATGATCCTAACAGTACTAAATCAGAAATGTAGATAACTTCTATTTATTAGAGACATCAAAATATCTATGTAAATATGCACAATCAGACTTATCTTTAAGATTACACTCTGAGGAATATATGGGTAATATGAGATAACTGAATATTTTTGGTTAATGTAATGACAAGTAAACTGGCTTGTTTCTGAAATGAGCTCCCCTTTGTGCCGTTATCCTAGTGGATTGTGTACTGAGAAGTAGCGCTGAACTCAGTGACAGGGGGGCATATTACGCCCACGTCATCATCTCCTTGCATACCACTGGAGGAACGGCACACACCCTCTGCATACCCAATCGCTGGAGGCCTTTTGCGATTGGTGGAAAATAACTGACAATCACGGTAGTGACACAGGATTGGCCAATGGGCCTTTTTTAAGGAAGCGTTGGTGGACGATCGGGTTAGCCTTTGATAAAGCTTATGCGAAACGTGCATTAGGCTTCGCACTGTCGCTCTCCTTATTTGTACTTAAATAGAAATAATAGATATAGCTGATAACTTCTAAAAACCTTAATATTTCAAGTGTAACTTGTTGGCTCAACTTTTGGGCGAAAGTCATATCAATTGAATGGGAGATGGGGCGGTATTTTATTGTAGTGCGGTGACATAGTAATAGGTAGAATTGTAAAGCAGGCGATTCTTATATAACTTTGATTATACTCTAAGCCACCTAGTAATCTATAATTGTCTCGCTTAGACCGCACCTCTCCCAATGTAGCTGAATATATCTTACTATAGAAGGTTTAGTTACCAGCATACTATATAGATTTGATATGAATTATTAACAATTGGGTACTAGGAGTTTCACTCCATTTTGGAGAGTACACAGTGCTTTTTTCTTCTTTTATTTTTCATATATTTAAAATATTATTTTCCTTTTTTTTTTGTAATAACGTGTGATGAATTTTAGTTTAAATGGTGGCATGGTCCACAACACAAGTATTATTTTAAACTTATTGTAAATAAATGCTATGTTTTAATTAATTTCACAACACAATGAACACACTCCACCACAATAGGATTGAGTAATAATCCTCCCAAGTGTGCCCCATAATGCATCTGTCCTCTCCTTATTTATTAATCAAAGAGGAAATGGACCATCCAAGCTGTTATCAGTCTCAGGTCCAAAAGTCATGATATGCGGTGTGTCAGTGCCTATGGCATGGGTAACTTGCACATCTGTAGGGCACCATTAATGCAGAAAGATATCTATACATTTTGGAGCAACATATGCTGCCATCCAGATGTCGTCTTTTCCAGGGACGTCCTTGCATTTTCCAGCAGAACAATGCCAAACCACATTCTGCATGGATTACAAGCACATGGTTGCATAAGCAGAGAGTGCGACTGCTAGCATGGCCTGCCTGCAGTCCTAAACTTTCTCCGATTAAGAATGTGTGGCGCTTTATGAATTGCAAAATAAGGCAATGAAGACCCCGTACAGCTGCACAGCTGAAGATATGCATAATAGATGAATGGGGGCAAATTCTGCTTGCTAAACTTATCAACTGGTGTCTTCAGTGCCCAAACGCTTAATAAGTGTTATTAAAAGAAAAGGTGATGTTACACAGTGGTAAATAATCGGCTGTCCCAACTTGTTTTGAGTTTGTTGCAGTCATCGGATTTGAAATGAGTGTATATTTTCAAAAATACATTAAATTCACTAAGTAAAACATAAAATAATTTTTTTTTTTTGCATTCGTGTTTTAATGCTGAAGAAATAGCCATTTAAGCGTTAAAACAGCAACGCAGCCATTAGGAGTCTTGTCGGCTGTACCGCAATCATTTTAGCCTGTAACGCAACGTCAGTCCTGCACTCAACAAAATTATGTTTTTGCATGGGATTTCCATAGCGCTGCCATTACAAGTTTTGCGGTGAGGCTAAAAAGCTTGCATTACAGCCTATACCGACACGTTTCGTTCCGCAATCTGAGACCAGTAGTTATGAGTTTTACGCACCAAAACTGTTACATAAAACTCATAACTAAACTGTTACAAAGTACACTAACACCCATAAACTACCTATTAACCCCTAAACCGAGCCCCTCTCGCATCGCAAATACTATAATACATTTATTAACCCCTAATCTGCTACTCCTGATATCGCCGCCACTAATAAAATGTATTAGCCCTATTTCGCCGCTCCCGACATCGTCACCACTATAATAAAGTTATTAACCCCTAAACCTCTGGCCTCCCACATCACTGCCACTAAATTAACATATTAACCCCTAAACCGCCAGCCCCCCACATCGCAAAAAACTAAATTAAACTATTAACCCCTAAACCTAACAACCCCCTAACTTTAAATTAAAATTACAAGATCCCTATCTTAAAATAAATATAAACTTACCTGGGAAATTAAAAAAACCTAAGTTTAAACTATAAATTAAACTAACATTACTATTATACTAAAATTAAAATAACTATCAAATAAATTAAATTACTCATTAAAAAAAACTAACATTACTAAAAATAGCCAATGTGAGTTTATTATACAACTTATCTCATATATACTTAGACATAATTATTTTATGTTCCAGGATGAGTTTTTTCTCCAGGTCAAGGGTACCGCCATGGGTACCAGGTTCGCCCCAAGTTATGCCAATTTGTTTATGGGGTCATTTGAGCAATTTTACATCTATGACCCGGCATATGGGGCGAACCTGGTATTCTATGGGCGGTACATTGATGATTTGATTTTTGTTTGGAAAGGGTATGTGACATCTGCCAATAATTTTGTATAACATTTAAATAATAATGATAGGGGTCTTGTTTTTACTAGCGCTATAGATAATGTTACCACTGTATTTTTGGACCTTTCACTTAAATTCGATAATGGGAAGGTTACAAGTACTACATATTTTAAGACAGTGGACTGCAACAGCTATTTAGATTTTACAAGCCACCATTACTATCCGTGGAAACGTAATGTACCTTACGGCCAATTTAAACGCATGCAGCGTAATTGCAGTACTTTGGCAGACTTTGAGATCCAAAGCCTGATACTAAAAGAAAGGTTCTTGGATAAAAATTATCCCCCACATATAATTGATAGTAGTTATAGGAGAGCCAAATTTGATAATAGGGATGAATATTTTTTAAATTTGAAAAAAAACAAATGGATTGGAAACCACTAAGGAAAACAATATACTATTTATTACTCAATATAATTGTAATGATAACCTTATCAAACAAATCTTTACTAAACATTGGGGTATTTTAAAGAAGGTGCATACAAAGAGAGAAGCGCTCTACCAGGAACGAACAACAGCTCAGTGGCTTGTTCTTTGGCGATTTACCACCCGGAAGCAGCCTCTTTTAGACCAGTGTGCTTTTCACAGAAGAAAACTTTCCTGAAGTATATCAGTCTGATCCTGCCGAGTAAGGTCAGTCCAGCCCCAAAATACCAGGCAATTCTCCTCTGAACAAGGAACATGACAACCCCAGACGATCGTTTCGGCCTCCTATGGGCTTCGTCAGTGAGGTGCAGCCACATTCCTCTAAGCACACTGGGCAAGGAGTCCATGTCTGTTTCCCCCATCACCCATAGGGAGACTTCCCCAGGGTCATAATAATTTGCATACAAAGAGAGAAGCGCTCTACCAGGAACGAACAACAGCTCAGTGGCTTGTTCTATGGCGATTTACCACCCGGAAGCAGCCTCTTTTAGACCAGTGTGCTTTTCACAGAAGAAAACTTTCCTGAAGTATATCAGTCTGATCCTGCCAAGTAAGGTCAGTCCAGCCCAGAAATACCAGGCAATTCTCCTCTGAACAAGGAACATGACAACCCCAGACGATTGTTTCGGCCTCCTATGGGCCTCGTCAGTGAGGTGCAGCCACATTCCTCTAAGCACACTGGGCAAGGAGTCCACGTCTGGTTTCCCCCATCACCCATAGGGAGACTTCCCCAGGGTCATAATAATTTGCATACAAAGAGAGAAGCGCTCTACCAGGAACGAACAACAGCTCAGTGGCTTGTTCTATGGCGATTTACCACCCGGAAGCAGCCTCTTTTAGACCAGTGTGCTTTTCACAGAAGAAAACTTTCCTGAAGTATATCAGTCTGATCCTGCCAAGTAAGGTCAGTCCAGCCCCGAAATACCAGGCAATTCTCCTCTGAACAAGGAACATGACAACCCCAGACGATCGTTTCGGCCTCCTATGGGCCTCGTCAGTGAGGTGCAGCCACATTCCTCTAAGCACACTGGGCAAGGAGTCCACGTCTGGTTTCCCCCATCACCCATAGGGAGACTTCCCCAGGGTCATAATAATTTGCATACAAAGAGAGAAGCGCTCTACCAGGAACGAACAACAGCTCAGTGGCTTGTTCTATGGCGATTTACCACCCGGAAGCAGCCTCTTTTAGACCAGTGTGCTTTTCACAGAAGAAAACTTTCCTGAAGTATATCAGTCTGATCCTGCCAAGTAAGGTCAGTCCAGCCCCGAAATACCAGGCAATTCTCCTCTGAACAAGGAACATGACAACCCCAGACGATCGTTTCGGCCTCCTATGGGCCTCGTCAGTGAGGTGCAGCCACATTCCTCTAAGCACACTGGGCAAGGAGTCCACGTCTGGTTTCCCCCATCACCCATAGGGAGACTTCCCCAGGGTCATAATAATTTGCATACAGCTTTTGTTCTGTCTCAGCTGAGTGCATCTCTCTCTCTTTTTATATTTATGCAAATTTCTCTTGGGTCTCCCTAAGAGTAAAAGGGGAAACCAGACGTGGACTCCTTGCACACATGCCCTTAGAGAGATGCGACTGCACCTCACTGACGAGGCCCACAGAAGGCCGAAACGATCGTCTGGGGTTGTTGTTTATCTTGTTCAGAGAAGAATTGCCTGGTATTTCGGTGCTGGACTGTCATTGGGCAGGGTCAGACTGATATGCTACAGGATATTTTTTCCCTGTGAAGGTGCATAGTGTGCTAAAAGAGTATGCACCCTGAGTGGCACCCTAATATGAACATGGCACGGAAGTTTTTCCAGCTTTTGTTCTGTCTCAGCTGAGTGCATCTCTCTCTCTTTTTATATTTATTTTAAAGAAGGACCCCATCTTAGGTGATTTGATAGATACAAAACCCAAAATAGTTTACAAAAGAGCGCCTAATCTAAAAACTATGTTGGCCCCAAGCAAAATAGTGAAACATAGAAGAATTAAGAGTCCATTTAGGATTAACTCTAGGTTATCCTCAGGGTCCTATCGTTGTGGGGTTAGCAGATGTAAGTTGTGTGCTCGTGTAGCACACAAACAAAAAACATTTAAATTTAATGTGACTGGAAAACTTTTTTCCATCATTGGTCACATATCTTGTGCTTCTCATTTTGTTGTATATTTATTGTCATGTGTCTGTGGGATACAATATGTAGGTCGCATGTGCAGGAGACTGAGTACTAGATGGTCCGAGCATGTGCGTAATATGACTAACAATTACAAAAAACATAGTGTCCCCAGACACTGCAGTATACAACACAATGGAGACACTAGATGTTTCTCTATTATCCCTATTGAGTTTGTGCCTAAGTCTCATCTGTACAATAGATTATCTAGACTTAGGCAGAGAGAGACTTACTGGATTCCCACACTAAACAGTTTACACCCTGTAGGCCTTAATCTTAATATAGATTTAGCAGCTTTTTAAAGATATTAGTTTATTTTATAGATTTGTATTTATTTATAGTTTTTAATTTTCCACCATGAATTTTATACTATATATAAAGACTACAAATATAGATTTTCTTTAGATCTGCACTAACCACTACTACTGCTTTGGCTATTGGTAACAGTGTATGTATATGGGTACCGGTGTTGTTGTGGTGGTTATCTGCTTTTTTGCTGCTTAGATAGATGATACAATGTATTAGACCTTCCATTTTATTTTATTAACTATTAAGCTTTTATGCCATCATACTATGATTATTGTTTTCATCAAATTAACTTTGAGCTATCTATTAGCACCTGAACCAAATACTGAACTAATGTTGTTATATATTTTTATTTATATTTTTTATTGTATATGTATACACGCATTGATTATATATGAATGTTTTTTAACATATAGATTGTAAATTGTTAGGGTCTTGAGATGTACTGTATATAAGTTTATATTTGCCCCCACTTATTTTTCTGTCATATGTTCAGAAGTGTCTATGGGGCTTATTGTACGGCTTATATGTTAATGTGTAATAGGTTGACACCAACGAGCCGGTTTTTCACACGCCCCCTCTTTTCCTGTTTTTGATATACCAATTTCATTGGTTGAATTACTTTCTACTCATAACCACACCTTCAGGGGGGAGTGTGTGAATGCTGCGTTCTGATTGGTCTTTATACCGGGTATATTGAGCTAGAGGAGTTAGGTTTTTTTATACAGCCTGATGAAACAGCTAGTCTATAGCTGAGAAACGCGCTGCTGTTTTTATCTTCGACTAATAAACAGTCTTTTTACTTGCCGACTTCTCGTTTGGCTCCTATTTGCTCTCATCTGTCCTGAGACGGGACTTTTTGCTTACTGATTACCTATCTGGTGACTGTCACACCCTTCTGGTAACCTATCCGGAGCTGGTTTGATCTCCCACACCCCCTGTGTTGGCTGGCCACCCAGATCGGAGTGGTTCGTGCGGATCATGGATTACCTGGTCGTGTATATCCTGGGGAGTGTCTGTCGGGCGACGCTTTAACAGACCTGATATGCTGTGTTGGGCACATTGATGGTGCCGCTTCACTTGTGAGTAGCTCTCCACAAGATCTGTGTTTGTTGTTGTTATTCTGCCGCTTGTCCAGACGATACTGCTCTATCTTGCGCCTCTCTGTTTCTGTGTTTTACAGGACTCATCATCTTCATTACTTTTGCTGAGAGTGCTGCCGCAATCTGAGACTTGTTCTTTGACCTTACTAGCGCACCTCCCTGGGGCCCCCTGGCTCCGGCTACTATCTAAAAAAAAATAAATCTACAGTTACAAAAAATTAAAAATACAAAATTACAAAAAATTACAAAAATTACAAAAAATAGTAAAATACTAAATTATGAAAAATAACAATCAAAATGATCCAAAATAAAAACAATTACACCTAATCTAATAGCCCTATAAAAATAAAAAAGCCCCCCCAAAATAAAAAAACCCATAGCCTACAATAAACTACCAATAGCCCTTAAAAGGGCCTTTTGCAGGGCATTGCCCTAAAGAAATCAGCACTTTTCCCTGAAAAAAAATACAAAGACCCCCCAACAGTAAAACCCACCACCCAACCAAGCCTCCAAAATACAAAAAAATAACTCTAACAAAAACCTAAGCTACCCATTGCCCTGAAAAGGGCATTTGTATGGGCATTGCTCTTAAAAGGGCATTCAGCTCTCTTTCTTCCCCTGAAAAGGGCATTTAGTTCTTTTAAGAAAAGCCTAAATCCTAATCTAAAAAGAAAACCCACCCCAAAAAAGTTTAAAAAAACCTAACAGGCGGCAAGGTCTTCATCCATATAGGCGGCGTCTTCTATCTTCATCCAGGTGGCATCTTCTATCTTCATCCCGGCGGTGCGGAGAGGGTCCATTCTGAAGACATCCGGTGTGGAGCATCCTCTTCATACGGTCGCGGCTGTATACTGAATCTTCAATGCAAGGGAGCCTTTTCAAAATGGCGTCCCTTGCATTCCTATTGGCTGATTTGATTTTTTAAATAGTAATATTAGTTTAATTTATAGTTTAAACTTATAGTTTAAGTTTTTTTTTAATTTCCCAGGTAAGTTTTTATTTATTTTATGATAGGGATCTTGTAATTTTAATATAAAGTTAGGGGGTTGTTAGGTTTAGGGGTTAGTAGTTTAATTTAGTTTTTTGCAAAGTGGGGGGCTGGCGGTTTAGGGGTTAATAGGTTTATTTAGTGGCAGTGATGTGGGAGGCCAGAGGTTTAGGGGTTAATCACTTTATTTAGTGGCGGCGATGTGGGGAGCGGCATATTAGGGGTTAATAATTTTATTTCAGGCGGCAGATTAGGGGTTAAAAGGACAGTCAACCAAAAAAATCTTCCAACTTATTTAGATCATGTTTGCAACGATTAGTACTGCAAACATTATCCCAATGTGGATAGATATGTAGTGGCCACCTGAACCCTCCTACCCCCAAGTAGACTTGTGCGCGGCAGAAAAATTTGTATCGATTCGGATACATTTGAATGCATTAGTTTCCAATTCATTCGGATTCTAATAAATTCGGATGTATTCGTATGTATTCGGGTTGGATTCGATTAGTAAATTCGGAAGTTCGGTATGTGTTAGGTGGGATGTGCTGTGTATTAGACTAGTATTATGTACTGTAATATTAGGTGTAACCCATAGCATAGAGTGATATAACCTAATATACTGTACAATACTAGTGTAATTGTGATTAGTCCATGTCCATCCGAATGTAACGAATAAATCCAAACTAATTTGGATTTATTTGTTAGTTTCGGTGCTATAGTAATTCGGAAATTCAAATCGATCCGAAGCTCCGAATTTGACAAATTCGTCCAAATTTCGATTCGGAACGAAATGCACATTTCTACCCCCAAGCATCATCCTGATTATGTACTCATCTCCACCATGAAACTACTCGATCTTGCATGGTCCCACGATTTGCGCATGTGCAATTCGCTGTTTATGCCGAAGTAGGATAATTCTGTAAGTAACTAAAAATGACCGCTCAGAATCATAGCTTGTTTATTTAACTCATTTACAAAACCATTGCTTTATTAACCGTGTCTGCATGCTGCATACAAGAACAGCTATGATTCTGAGCGGTCATTTTTAGTTACTTACAGAATTATCCCCCTTCAGAATAAACGGCGCATTGCACATGCGCAAATCACAGAACCACGCAGGATCGAGTAGTTTCATGGTGGAGATGAGTACATAATCAGGATGATGCTTGGGGGTAGGAAAATCCTCGAATACGATCGGGTTGATTGACACTCCCTGCTAGCGGCCAGAACTGCTGGTGCAATGATAAATGCCGACAGCGTATGCATACTTTCATAAATGTTATAACTTTGACACATACCTCTTCAGAGGTTAATTCTGGTATAATAGTATTACAGGCCACTATACCTGATTAATTTCATACATGCCTTAAAAAACAGTATACTGTAAAATTGTTTTTCCTCTAATGTATTTTCAATGACTTGTTATACCAGTTGCAGAGTATAAAATGTATGAGAAATTGCATTTTCAGGTTTATTTGTGTATATGAATTAGCTGGTTTTGTGCTTTTAAACCACAACCTATCTTTCTTTTGGGAATTACATCACCTGGCCACCAGGAGGAGACAAACACACCCCACACCAGAGCTTTAAGTAAATCTCCCACTTCCTCTTCCCTCCCAGTAGTGTGTTAAAGTAGAGTAAAGAGGTGCTAAACTAAAACTGCCGCCCTTAACAAAAAAAAAAAACAAACAGGGCGGGTTTGTGGACTCTCACAACCAAGAAAAAAAATTAATTTATCAGGTAAGAATAAATTATGTTTTCTTTCTAATGGTTGTGAGAGTCCACAAGACATTATAATACCCAAGCTGAGAAGTCTACGGATTTACTTTGGTATATAAACAAGAAAGGAATGCACCTATTTACCAGGAAACACTGCCTGAAGGACCTTCATTACAAAAGCCGTCTCAGCTGAGGCAAAAACATCAAAATGATAAAATCTTGTAAAGGTATGCAAAGAGTACCAAGTTGCAGCACTGCATATATGTTCCACAGAAGCCTCACTATTGAAGGCCAAGAAATTAGAAACAGAAGAAGTAGAGTGAACTGTAATTATAGCAGGTGGTTTCTGACCTTTCTCCAAATAAGCCTTGTAAATTAAACTTTAGCCTGTAAATTGGGTAATTGGGAACAATTTAAAGGAGAGACAAATGTTGGGTAAACTATCCCTTTAATGATATTGTCCCCCTATTCATGGTGGGCTCATGGACTTCACTGCTTGGGTATAAGATCTCACTCTCACCATCATATGAAAGAAAGCAAAATGTATGCTTACCTTATAAATTAGTTTCTTTTCATGATGGTGAGCTCTGCCCTTGTTTTGTGGGTGGCACAACTTGTTTTGCACTTCATTTGCCTCGTGCTTTTCTAGTTTCTTATGTATGACTAAGGGATTCTTCTGAGAGAGTGGAATGGATTAAAGCTCTGGTATGTTGGGGTGTTTTTGTCTCCTCCTAGTGGACTAGAGTGTAATCCCACGTGTTGTCTCGTGGACTTGCACCATTATGAAAGAAATTCATTTATCAGCTAGGCAAACTTTTTGTTTTGGAAATATAATATTGCATTGGCCTAGAGTCTATAAAAGCCATTTGTGAAACTCATTGAAAAAAAATTACTGCAACATCACAATTTAAATTTGCAGAGTGCATAGATATTTGTTACCTGCTCCTCATCACAGCAATGAGTTGCAAGTTCAGCACCATTATAAACAAGGAGCTACGGCTATCTGTTCACTTCTTTTGCTATTTCATTGGCAGCATTTGCAGGTTAAAGAATTTGCTTTTTGGCCTTAAATGGAGCGTGGGGGAAAACACAATGTTTAAACAAAAGCAAAAGGTGTTTACTGTCCTTTAAGTTGATTGTTGTAGTAAATTGTAGTACCTTTAATCTGAGAGAGAGAATGAAAATTCACATAAAATGCATGTTGTTTATGCAGACAGTGTGGCAATATACTGATGTAAACATACTAAATAGTCACGCTGTTGCTTTGTGTGACAGATACATTTAGCATCAGTTTCTATATACACAAAAGGAACAATATTTAATTGTTTTTTATACTGAGTAGGTCAAACAGATTAATTCATTTTGTAACCTTTTGGCACTTTCAGATATGAATATTTAGCTAAAGGGTTGTTGTGCTCAAAAATGTTATCAATCATATGAAAGAGCAACATTTTAAACATGCTGAAAACATTTATTTTGCTTGAAAACATGTTAAAGTATGCTGTTTACTTTTCAAGTGAAACTAAGGCAGTAATATCAGCTATGTTATTCCTACTACTCTTCACTGGCTGATAAGAATAATTGCTACAACTGTGTTGGTGGAGAGAGACAATGTCTCTATAAGCCTGACAAGAAATTGTTAGTTTATTCAGAAAGGAAAAAAAAAATGTATATAAACAAAATAATACATTTATACTTCTTGTAAAAAATTTTTTTTAAAAAATAGCAGCAATCTCCCTTTATCTGCTGAATTTGACATGTTCCCAAAAGCTTTCCTTTTTCAAATAACATTTTCCCACAGGAAAGATATGTTAATGAAAATTAGCATTAATTAAGGTGAAAAGGCCAGTGTGAAATATTTAAGTAAGTCAAATATTTAATGTTAAACAGACAAAGCAAAAACTTTTGATTATTCTTATTTAATCGTATTTGTAGTAATTCTGCCAGACCAGAAATCCTGCCTGGCAAACAGTTGTACAATAGTCTGCCTGGCAGTCAGAATATTATTACAAGTGGGATAAGTGTCTTAAAAAAATTGCATGGAAGGAAATATATACTAACTTTTATTATATACACACCTGCTCACACATTTACTTGAACAGTCATTTACACTAAACAACGGCAAGTTTTGTTTATCTAATTACCTTATTCTGGCAACAGTTCTTTATAATAAGGGTTTTATGAATCTTGGACATTTTGTAGTGAGTTTTCCTTTTTAGTACGATCTGTATGACATCACTGCAGTAATTCACTGTTATGTACATTTGTTGTAAAACTTTACAAGCAACTGAAAACATAATGAAATTATAATGATACCATTAAAACTTTCCCTATCGTCTTTACCAGGATGCAATAGAACATCCAGTGTTCAGTGATTATGTTTAAAAAGCATGGAGTTTACGTTTTCTACTTTCAAGCAAGAACATTTCAAACTTAAACTGTCCACATCCCCAACTTGCAAGCTTTGACATTTTCAATGCCATCATACGTGGAGGCCTCATTGATAGCTTCATCAATTAGATTACTAATAACATAAATCTCTCCCACATTGAGCATGTTCCTTATAAACATAACTTTTTACACATACTGAGCATGCTCCAAAAAAACATTTCTGTTAAAGGGACAGTCAACACCAGAATTTTTGTTGTTTAAAGATAGATAATCCCTTTATTACCCATTCCCCATGTTTACCTAACCAACACAGTTATAATAATACACTTTTTACCTCTGTGATTACCTTGTAGCTAAGCCTCTGCAAACTGTCCCCTTATTTCAATTCTTTTGACAGACTTGCATTTTAGCCAATCTGTGCTCACTCCAGGGTAACTTCACGTGCATTAGCTCAATGTTATCAATATGAAACACTTGAACTAATGCCCTCTAGTGGTGAAAAACTGTCAAAATGCTTTCAGATTAGAGGCGGCCTTCAAGGTCTAAGAAACTAGCATATGAATCTCCTAGGTTAAGCTTTCAACTAAGAATACCAAGAGAACAAAGCAAAATTGGTAATAAAAGTAAATTGGAAAGTTGTTTAAAATTACATGCCCTATCTGAATCATGAAAAAAAAAAATTGGACTTGACTGTCCCTTTAATTTCTTAAAACGCACTAGCCCAAGAGCTGCAATTGTGCAAAATTGCTTACATATATATTCAGAGGTTTCAGAGATAGATCTTCCCAAAGTTAAAGGGACATAATACTCATATGCTAAATCACTTGAAAGTGATGCAACATAACTGTAAAAAGCTGACAGGAAAATATCACCTTAGAATCTCTATGTAAAAAAGGAAGATATTTTACCTCACAGTTTCCTCAGCTCACCAGAGTTAGTGCTGTTTAAAAAGTTATACTTCAGCTGCTGTCCAGCTGCAGGTAAAAAAAAAGAAGAAAAAGAAATTAACAGCAGCCAATCCGCATCAGCGGTGCTGAGGTCATGAACTTTTACTTTGATCTCATGAGATTTCATAGTAAACTTCCTTAAACTGAATAGGGAAATAACATGAGTGTGCATGAAGCATGCTCCCTTGCATGTCCTGGGACAGGCATACTGATTTGCTGCTTAAAGTCCTTTACAATGGGGTGTGAATACTTAGGACATTTTGAGGTAAAATATCTTTCTTTTTTACATAGAGATGTTCAGGTGATATTTTCTTGTCAGCTTTTTACAGCTATTCTGCATCACTTTCAAGCGATTCAACATTTGGGTATCATGGCCCTTTAAGTCAATCTAATTACCTTCTTAATATTAGGAGAGTCCACAGCTTCATTCTTTACTTGTGGGAATACAGAACCTGGCCACCAGGAGGAGGCAAAGACACCCCAGCCAAAGGCTTAAATACCTCCCCCCACTTCCCTCATCCCCCAGTAATGTTTTGCCTTTCGTCACAGGAGGCTGGCAGAGAAGTGTAAGAAGATTTCGGAGTAGTTCCTTATGGAGGGTAGTACTCTTCGAGATAGGACTGGAGTTTTAAGTAGTCTTGTCAGCCTCTCAGTGAAAGCATTGATGAAAGTTAGAGTCTGGAGATGCAGGGAGAGTCTTTCTGCGAAACCATCCAGACTCATATTAACAGCTCCTAAGCAATCAGCGTTGACGAGTTTAGCTGCCTGCTTTCTTCACTCAAGTCCATGTCAGAAGCGCTGCTACAATCTGTCAAACTTGAAGGACCATGTTTCTGTTCCACGGCATAGATTCCAGTAAGATCGTTTCATCATTTTACACACATGTTAACGATAGAAGACACAGTGGGACTCCTTTATCTTTATGTAATCAAGGGTTAATATCTCCTGAGGGGGATTATTGAACAGTGGGGTTTTTTAATCATATTTGTTATGTGATTTTGTGTAAGAACACTTGGGCTCTTAGGCTGATTTTTCATTTTGAGAGCTGCGCAGTTTCTTTACATTAAGCTGGCATGCTTTTTCCTTAGCAGGGGCAGGTCCTGCATGAGCACCATGTGACTGGGATGGTCAAGTTTTTCTCCCCGCTTACAATTCCTGACTGGGTGTCTGCGGAGAGGAGCATCTTCTCTATCTGTCTGGGTACTAGGAGGTGGTGAGTGCCCCAGCCATTGGGGGTATACGGTGCCAGTTGTTTTTCCTTTTCTATAATTTGATATAGACGAGTTATGGAGGATTCTGATATTTTAGAGAGGGATCCCTCTGATACAGAATTTGATGCCTGTTTATATTGTGAGGAGGCCCGGGTAATCCAGCCCTCGCAATTATGTTCCATATGCCGCAATAGAGTGTTCTCATCAACCAATGTTGAGATGTTAGAGATCACTGAGACATCCGCCTCTGAGGACTCTTAGTCCAGTGAGGTGTGTTCCCTAGATTCTGTTCCTACATATGCAGTTTTCCCGAGTTCCAATCCTCCTTCGCCTGTAAGGGGTTTGTTTCCACCAGAGGTTACTACGCAGTTCCGCCTGGCCATCTCTACGTCCTTAGCAATGTTACCTATTTCTGCTACGCGTAAGCGAAGGGTTAATCCAGGCTCTCCTGTGTAAATTAACTATTGTGTCTGATCAGTCCTCTGGGGATGTGGGTCCCTTTGAGGCTTTAGAGGGAGAACCTCCAGGGTCAGAGTCTGCTGACTTGGGTCCTCCTACTGCGGAGGGCTTAGCATTTAGATTTAGATTGGCACGCCTGTGTTTACTTCTGAGAGAGGTTTTGGTGATGTTAGAGGTTTCCAGTACTGCTCCATCAGTTGAATCTCAGTCAGATAACGATCTGAACTAGACGAGTGGAGGATGGTGATATTCCTTGTCGTCTTGTTTTACTTTTTGTTTTATCGTTTATTTAGAATCCCAGTTCCAAGTTCTATGGGGGGTTGTGTCGTATGACAGGCCGGACCTGTTTTTTGTTTGCACACTCCCTTTCAGCTTATCGCTTGTAGGCGCTTGCCTATTTTCTTTTACTTTGCTATTCCATTCGAATATTTTTTTTCGTTTTTAGAGCTCTAGGTTGTTTTAGAAACTCTTCTTCGTAGAACGTTTCGCCACATGGGATTGTTGATACTATTGACTTTGATGGTCGAGATTGTTGAAGACTTACGGTGGAAGCTTATAGATTTCTACTCGGGGTGATGGTTCCTCTGATATTTTCGAGAAAATTTTAAGTCTCGGAGCTTAATTTCTTTAATTTGATTATTCAGTTGTTCTAGATTTTCTGGAACTTAAGAAGTTTGTTTTAGCCCTGCAGGGTGCCGGAAGATACGTTGTATCCTAGATGACAGGCAGGACCTGTTGTGGATACTAGTTAGGTCTGTTCCTTCTATCTACTTAAGAGGAGTTTTTCTGGTCCAGGTACAGCAGGCCCATCTATCCTAGTTAACGGGCTGGACCTGTTTAGGTATATCTGGGATGGGTGCTTGATACTGGATATTATGGATCTAGGGGTCCTAAAGGCTTCTTTTCTGGGCAATTGTCTTGTCAGAGAAGGGGAAGTTTTTCTAGTGACCTTTGGAGTCATTATCCTGGCATCTATTGATCTGCGGGAATATTTTCTTCCATTGTTGGTGCATGCCCTAATAGGGGGAGGGTCTTCCCATCCTAATTAGATTCTATGATTTTCAGCAGAGCTTATTAGGTTTTTTTTTCGCTGGAAAATGTAAGGTTCTCCCTTCCTTGTTAGGAAGAAGGATTTCTTTCCTGTTTCATCCTTTTTGTGCAAATCCGGTTCTTAGGAACCGTATCTTACAGTAAACCTTGTTCTGATCCTCTTGGGATATGGGGTTTAAGGTGGCAGTATCCTGCTTCCAGATTTTACAGTTCCTGGGTTTCGGCATTTCTGGGTTTCTTACCTTCGCCTGCTAATAGACTTGTAGGGATTTTCGAGTGTCTTTTCGATCCTCAGAGTTGGATCTAGACCTGAATTGGTGGTGTCGACACCAGAGTGGATCTGGATGCCGGTTTGTCTTAGGGACAGGGATTTTTATCTACCCTGCCTAGCAAACTGTAGGCTTAGAATTGAATCCTGCTGTGCCAGCTTTCTTTAATGAGATCTTTCGAATTTACCCTGCGGGTTATGCCCTCCAGCCCCCTTCTGGTCTTTGTTGACGCAGGGGTGTAGAGTGATATACACAGCTGAGGCCGTGACTTTGGCATGGTGTTGGTGATTCTTTCTTAATAGACTTACATGGATTACCGTTAGGGGAAATAATTCCCAGTGTTCCGTTGAGATCTCCCTGTTCTGAGAAATTTTTCTCTTAGTTCTCCCTGGGCGGTTTTGACCTTGTCACTTCCTAGTCTGTGGGGAGAGAGAGTGTCTTAGGGAGGTCCGTGGGTTGGGAGTTTCCTTCCGATTATTCCTTTGGATCCTCAGCAAGCATTCTGCTTGGAGGATTTGGTTTTCTGGGTTTGTACCAGTTGGGGAGACCTTCTTTTGGAGAAGGAGAGCTCCTCCTGCTAAACGGGGGGTCACGTGTTTGGGCTTCCTTGTTTGTGTCTATGGTGGGTGGAGGCCCACGTCGAACTTTGCCAGCGACCCTCTCTATGAGCGTACTCTTCAGGATTGGATGTTCCTTACAATCATTCCCTGTTCAAATATTTGTATTGGATGGGGAAGCCAATCAAGCTTTCAAGGAGTCAGTGTTGGCTCCACTGCTTCTGTAACAGAAGGGGTTTGAACCCAGGTGGAGCTCCGGCCTTTTCATCCTGAATATGCTAGGCATCTAACCTTAACAAAAGATATAAGGAGGGTGGTGCATATAGAACATACACCACACTCCTAGGGGGCGCTAACAATAAGCAGCAAACAGTAAGCAGATATATACAGATAATTAAGAGAATATACAATAAACCTAGCACACTTATATCAGATTATTAGAGATGATATGCTCACAAGTGGACCCAGATGATATTGGTATAATCAAATAACAAAATGTCCACACAAAGAATAATCCAAAAGAAAGAAGGCAGCTCTCTGTCATAGGACGGTCATCCTGGTGTGGCGTGATCTATAAGAGAAAGAAGCACAGAGGCGCCAACATGGCCTAGTAACGTCACGGCAGTCGGATACAAAACATCAGCAGGATAGGAAATATACTCACAAGCGTAGCGCACCCAAATGGTGCTATTGTGGCAGTCTGGAACATCAAACAGTGGTCCAGCTCACTGGTTAGCCCAGTAACGTTTGTACACCAGATAAAAAAGGATTCAAGGTTGTACTTACAGGAAACAAAGCACCACCAGGTGCAATATCAGCAGTACTGGGACCTCTCAGCCGCCCAGTGGACTGTGGAATCCAATTTGCAGGATGCAGAAAATCACCACTTTGGAAGATAGAACTAGCACACACACTCTGCCCCCAAACAGGAGCAGAATAATTGTGATAAAGCAAGTGTATATTTAAAAACTTTTATTTTAAAAACAGCGACATGTTTCTCAGCCACCACAGGCTGTTTCCTCAGGCTATGTTAAAATGTTAACAACACTTGCTTTATAAAGACAATAGAACACATAAAACTAAATCTGATAGGCTAATTAATTTCTAAAGTGTGAACACCTGTTGCACAGGTCAGCAGTTGGTAGGCATGGAAACCCCTATATACAAAGCTCTCATATGTAACACAAACCATTTTGAGCAACTCCCAAATAAGAATAGATATCTCTGTATTAACCTCCATACCATTGCCATACCCAAAATAGACAATAGCAATAACCTTGTAACCCTTCAAATTAAGATTAAAAAATGGAGAACAGTAATATAACAATCACAATAAAAACATTTGTTATACACCTCAAAATAAAATAATCACAATATGTACAACAATATAATATACCCATATAAAAAACATAAGCAGGATACATGTATTTTAACATTCTCTATTCTACATATAATCACATAATATGCCTGACCAAATGTATGTTTTATATCACAATAGATCTATATTTTTCCTTTAGTATTATAGACCTTAATTGGTATTATATCTACATTGTACCCTCCTTTAAAGTGTGACATTTATTTCTCTGCCCTAACAAAAAAGCTCTCATATGTAACACAAACCATTTTGAGCAAATTAAATAAAATGTAAAATGCAACTCTAGAGCACCTAAGCCATAGAAAGATTATTTCATTGTAAGACAGTATAAACCTTTTGGGAAAGAAAAAAAAAAAAAAAGACACAATGACTAACTAATGTTAAACCCTATCTGTGATATCATATATGCAAAATGTATGTACCTATATTTAATATAAATGTACTAGCAAGATATTTATAATATATAATAAAAATGATAAGCCAAGAATAAAGTGTGGAATTTAATCAAAACCTAAAGCTATATCTAAATGACGTGCAGAAAATATATATATAAATATGTGTAATCATTGGTCCAACATAAAGATACCCTTGTATCCTATAAATAAATCATCTGATCATGGTCATCTTATAAGTAATAATAATATTAAAGTGCTATACCGCTAATGTAAGTAGAAAATAAAAAAAAATTGTTACACATGGCGAAATACTAAACAACCACTGTATAGGATAATGCAAAAACAATCAGCAACCCCTATCTATGTGTGATGTGATATTGGTGTGAAAAAGTGTCAATGTGACCTAGCCTAATAGAGGCCAACAAAAAAAAAGAAAAAAAAAAAGAAAAAAAAGAAAAAAAAATGACACAATGACTAACTAATGTTAAACCCTATCTGTGATATCATATATGCAAAATGTATGTACCTATATTTAATATGAATGTACTAACAAAATATTTGTAATATATAATAAAAATGATAAGCCAAGAATAAAGTGTGGAATGTAATCAAAACCTAAAGCTATATCTAAATGACGTGCAGAAGTATATATATAAATATGTGTAATCATTGGTCCAACATAAAGATACCCTTGTATCCTATAAATAAGTCATCTGATCATGGTAATCTTATAAGTAATAATAATATTAAAGTGCTATACCGCTAATGTAAGAAAAAAAAATAATAAAAAAAAAAAAAAATTGTTACACATGGCGAAATACTAGACAACCACTGTGTAGGATAATGCAAAAACAATCAGCAACCCCTATCTATGTGTGATGTTATATTGGTGTGAAAAAGTGTCGATGTGACCTAGCCTAATAGAGGCCAAAAAAAAAAAAAATATATTGGTATTCAGAATGCTGCCATATCAAGGTTCTCATTGAGCCCATCTGGTTGGAGAGTACCTAATCTTTTAATCCAAAATGTCTCTCTTCTCCTAAGGGTTATTAGAGCATTGGGACAAGATTTTGAAATCATTTCAATAGGTGTTATTTTGATAGGGTTCTTATCTTTTTTGTGATGAGATAAACAATGTCTGGAGACGCTGTGAGATTTGGCTTTTTTCTTAATGTTATAGGAGTGCTCTCCCCATCGTTTTTTTACCTTTCTGCAAGTGCGGCCTACATACTGGGCCCCACATTTACAGTCAAGGAGATATATCACAAAAGAAGTTTCACATGTCATGTGACTCTTAATTTTAAAAATTTCACCCGTATTCGAGGATCTAAAACTAGAAGTCCTATGACAAATATTGCTGCACATGCCACAGCGTTTCCTATAACATTTGGAGACTATATTCTTTTTTTTTTTTTTTTTTATATATATTTTTTTTATTATTGAAACAGATAAATGAACATAAGGGCTTCAAGTGCATACATGTATATAACAAAGGTACATAATACGGCACTTATAAAACATTACAATGTATGGAACAGTCATATATAAGAAAAGCATAATAGAAAATGCTGGGTGTCAAGGTCCGTTGTTTGTTAGTCTCCCAGGCTTTCCCGCCACCTCTCGGGGTGGGAGTGTTAGATGCCAAAATCCACAAGGAGACAGACATTGTTTTAATAGTCCAACAAGATCAGCATTTTCCTGAATAATAAAAAGGTTATATCATGGCTGTTCACTGCAATATCATAAAATAACTATTGGATATAGAAAATCTAATATATTAATCAACCATACTGAGATTATATCAAATTGTTACAGAGAAAAAGAAAGAAAAAAAAAAAAAAAAAAGAAGAGAGAGAGAATGAAGAGAGAAAAAAAAAAAGGGGGAATGGAGTATATGGGAGGGGGATTGTGGGGAAGAGGGCAGAGGGGAAAGGAGTTCATTCGAGGGAAGGGAACAGGAGCCTGAATGAACAGATTTGGTCATGTAGTTTTAGAAGAGACCAGGGGTAGGGAGCCATGAGTCTCCCGCACCTTTGGCAGTGAGAGTCAGAGTCATTTTGGGCCATATGCCCAGATCTTGACCTGGAGGTCCACTGACCCATGAATGTGGGAGACATAGGATTCCATTTTCCTGATAAAGTGTAAAATGTCAGTCACTTGCTCCCAGGAGGGTGAAACTCGCTGTAGCCACATACGGGCCACAGCTAATTTAATGGCTAGGAATAGGTAAATACAGAACAATTTTTGCGGCAGGTCTAACTGCCTGGGCAAAATGTGAAAGAGACAGATACTTGGTGATATGGATAACTTAATACCCACTGAGGAACAAAACTGAATTGCCTCCTGCCACAACGGCTGGATTTGTGGGCAAGACCACCAGATATGTTGGGGGGTTCCCAAATCCTCGCATCCCCTCCAGCACTTAGGTGAATGAGTAGACGAGATTTTAAAAAGGCGAATTGGAGTCATGTGCCATTGGAGAACAACCTTGAGGAACAGCTCGTACAAAGTTGTACAATGTATAGCTTTTTTGGTGAGTTGGACTGCAACTCGCCATTGTTGTGGTTCGTGCGTGACCGCTAAGGAGGATTCCCATCGTCGGATTGGGGGGGATTTGTGGAAGACTGGGGGATTCATGAGTACAAGATATGAAATAGATAGTAGTCGAGTAGGGGGGGACGAGGAGTCCCATCTTACCTCCCAACTAGTTTTGGTTCTCGGAGGGCCTTTATCAAAGCCCCATGAGATGATGAGGCTGCGTAGTCTCCAGAACTCAAAATGCAAGAGGAGGGGTGGATTGTATTTCCGAACAAAATCTTGAAAAGTGAGTAGTTTATCTCCTACATAGAGTTCTGCTATTTTGGTTAGGTTCAAAGCAAGCCATAAATTAGGATGAGAATCCGGCAGTGCTAGTAACAACCCTCTCAATGAGTGTGATGGCGAAGGGTGAGGTGCTATAGAGGGGAGGTTGCGGATCTTGTCCCAAAATTTCAAATTTGATTTTACTATAGAGTTAGCCAAAAGGGTAGAAGGCCTGGAATGTTTGGGGATCCACAACAGATCTCTCAGGGTATACCCTGTTGGAAGGGATGCCTGTTCAATATCGGCCCACCGGCTCTCCAAGGTTGCGTTCCATTGAGTTACATGAGATAATCTGGCTGCTTCATGGTATTTTAAAATGTTAGGGGCAGCTGCTCCACCTGCCAGCAAAGGCTGTTGTAGGATGTTAGTAGCTAATCTGGGAATCTTGTTACGCCATATGAATTTATTGCACAACTGCTGAAATTTATAGATTGTAGGTCTAGGAATTGGGATAGGCAACGATCGAAACAGGTATGTAAGTTTCGGGAGGAGGCTCATTTTAAAAGCCGCTATCCTGCCCAGCCAGGACAACGATGGAACATTCCAAGTGCCAGTAATTTTTTCGATGTTAGATAATAAGGGGGTAAAGTTTAGATCAATCATCTCCGGGATATTATGGGATAAATAAACCCCAAGATGTTTAATATGTGATGTAGACCACGAAAACTTGTATGTGCTCTTTAGCACATTGAGGGTCTCTTCCGAGATGTTGATTGCATAAGCTTCTGTTTTGAGAACATTTAGCTTATAATAGCTAACTAGAGTGAACTTATCCAATAGGGAGAACAAATGGGGGAGAGAAGCAAGAGGGTCAGATATAAGCACTGTTAAATCATCGGCAAACAGAGCCATCTTCTGCTCCGTGTGATGTATACTGACCCCATTAATTTGGGGGCAGGATCGGATAGCTTCAGCTAGGGGTTCCATCACTAGGGCAAATATGAGTGGGGACAAAGGGCATCCCTGTCTGGTACCATTCGTTATCAAAAAAGACTTGGAGACTATATTCTTTTTAATTAAAGACCCAACATTAAAGATGTTGGAGCCTACATTGTTGTTTACAATGAATTTGTTTCTTACAATCTTACTGGGTGCTAGAACGGTCTTGAGCGTAGGTGCTCTTCTATATACCACTTTTGGTTTGGTCCCTATAATATTCCTCAGAGTGGAATCATCAGTGAGGATAGACCAGTGTTTATTAAGAATTTTATTAATTGCCATATGGTTTGAATTGTATCTAGTGATAAATAACGGGGGATTTATTTCTTTGAAGCCTATTTGATCTTTAGATTTTTTGTTTTTATTAATTTTAAAATAACTTGATCTATCCTCCTCCCTAACCCTATTGATCTCATGATTTATCAGATCTACCGGGTAGCCCTTTCTTTTCTAGGAATCTGTCTCCAATAACCCTTGCTTGGATATCATAGTCCTCTATTTGGGAACAATTCCTCCTTATTCTTCTAAATTGCCCATATGGGACATTTAGCTTCCAGCTCTTATAGTGATTGCTTTCATAATGCAGAAAGCTGTTGCAGTCAACAGTCTTAAAAAAGGTTTTAGACCCCACTTTACCATCAGTAGTTTTACTCAGAACTAAGTCAAGAAAATCAATTTCTTGCCGCTGGATATTCTGAATGAAAGATATACCAAAATTGTTGTGGTTAAGATGATCAATAAACTTATGTATGTCCTCTTCAGACCCTTTGAATAAAAAAATAAGGTCATCTATATAGCGGCCATAGAACACCAGGTTCGCCGCGAATTGCGACTCGTAGATATAAATCTGCTCAAAGTTGCCCATGAACAAATTTGCGAAACTTGGGGCGAACCTGGTGCCCATGGCCGTGCCCTTAATTTGGAGGTAGTATTTACTCTGATAGAGAAAATAGTTATGCTCTAAAATGAATTTTATGAGTTGAAGGAGAAACTCAACTTGTTCAGTGGGCATATAAATATCTTGTACAAGGTAGGAACGTACAGCCCTAATGCCCAACTCGTGCTGGATGTTAGAATACAGAGACCCCACATCGCAGGTGACCCACCAACAATCATCATCCAAGACACATTCATTTAATTTAGTAATCAAATCGGATGAATCTCTTATGAAAGATGGTAGCGAGATTACAAATTTCTGTAAAAAATGGTCGATATAAGCGGATAGAGAGTCCGTAAGACTCCCTATACCCGCAATAATAGGTCTACCCTGAGGTCTGAATGGGTCTTTGTGCACTTTTGGCAGATGGTAGTAAAAAGCAGTACAGGGGTATTTAGGGAGACAATAGTCTCTTTCATTTTTGTTTAAAATACCCATGTCCAAGCCCTTCTGTAGAAGTTCTTGTAATGATTCTAAAAATGCCAAAGTGGGGTCTCCATGTAGGATTTTGTAATATTCCTTATCATTCAAGATCCGATCAGCCTCTGTAAGATAGTCCTGCATATTTTGCAGGACTATTCCCCCACCCTTGTCCGCCTGTCTGATGACCAGATCAGATCTATTCATGAGACTATTGAGGGCTTGTCTTTCCTTATGGTTAAGGTTATTTTTATATCTCAATTTTTTCTGTTTTTTTACTAATTTTTCAAGATCTGCCATAACAAGATTAGAGAAGATCTCTATATGGTTACCATTATTCCTTGGAGGCATAAAGCTAGATTTAGGCCTTAGGTTAGTGTGAATATAATCATCAAAGAGGTCTTCCATGAGCATGCAGGGTTCATAAGTGAAACAACCCTCGCTCAAATGGGAATCCATATGATCAGTAGTTATGGGTCTCAAATTATCATTTTTAATTTTTTTGTCTGCAAAATATTTTTGCAGGGATAATTTCCTAACATAACTGTTAACATCCACGAATAATTCGTAGATGTGAAAGTTATTAGAAGGGCTGAAAGACAGACCCCTACCTAGTACTCTAATCTCATCATCGCTTAAAGTATGCGATGAGAGATTAAAAAATCCTTTTTTGTATATCTCTAATTTCCATTTTTTAATCTTAATTTGAAGGGTTACAAGGTTATTGCTATTGTCTATTTTGGGTATGGCAATGGTATGGAGGTTAATACAGAGATATCTATTCTTATTTGGGATTTGCTCAAAATGGTTTGTGTTACATATGAGAGCTTTGTATATAGGGGTTTCCATGCCTACCAACTGCTGACCTGTGCAACAGGTGTTCACACTTTAGAAATTAATTAGCCTATCAGATTTAGTTTTATGTGTTCTATTGTCTTTATAAAGCAAGTGTTGTTAACATTTTAACATAGCCTGAGGAAACAGCCTGTGGTGGCTGAGAAACATGTCGCTGTTTTTAAAATAAAAGTTTTTAAATATACACTTGCTTTATCACAATTATTCTGCTCCTGTTTGGGGGCAGAGTGTGTGTGCTAGTTCTATCTTCCAAAGTGGTGATTTTCTGCATCCTGCAAATTGGATTCCACAGTCCACTGGGCGGCTGAGAGGTCCCAGTACTGATGATATTACACCTGGTGGTGCTTTGTTTCCTGTAAGTACAACCTTGAATCCTTTTTTATCTGGTGTACAAACGTTACTGGGCTATGTGTGTGCCTTTTTTGCCCTTATAGGCATCATAGGATAGGCCCTTGCCAAGGATCATCTCTATCTGGCTGGAGACACCAGTGAGCTGGACCACTGTTTGATGTTCCAGGCTGCCACAATAGCACCATTTGGGTGCGCTACGCTTGTGAGTATATTTCCTATCCTGCTGATGTTTTGTATCCGACTGCCGTGACGTTACTAGGCCATGTTGGCGCCTCTGTGCTTCTTTCTCTTCTTTTTAACCTTCTCTTTCGGCCATGTCACTCTTTGTGGTGGATGTTCATTCCTAGCAGGAGCAGGTGTCAGTGAGATGGTTTGCTCCGTTTATATCTAGAGTTGTGTAGCAGTTTAGGGGCTTCGCCTCCAGGGACCTTGTTTCAGGGAACTGCTGGAGCAGGGTCCTTGTGTTTATCTCAATCTGGACTCTCTGAGGCTGACTGCGTGAAATTTAACGCTTAGTCTTAGCCAAGAGAGGTTTTTTGAAAGAATTGTTGATACTCTCGTCCTAGCTCAAAGGCCGGTGTATCGTTGCATCTATCATAAGGAGTGCAGGACCCACTTCTTCTGGTATGTAGAGCGAGGATTCTCCTGGCATAAGACCAGGTTTTCCAGAATCATTTTTCCTCTGCTCTGGAAAAGAGCCTTCTGTTAGCTCCCTTAGGGGACAGATTTCGGCCCTATCTGTTTTATTTTTTGCTCAAGAAACTCTCAGAGCTTCCAGAGGTCCAGTTTTTTATTCGGTCCTTGACTAGATCAGGCCTGTGTTAAATCTAGTGCTCCTCCTTGGAGTTTACATCTTGTTCTAGGTTTTGCAGAAGGCTCCGTTTGGGCTTATGCATGGAGTTGACCTTAAGATTTCTGTCTTGGAAGGTTATTTCTTTCATTTAATTGGCAAGAGTCCATGAGCTAGTGACGTATGGGATATACAATCCTACCAGGAGGGGCAAAGTTTCTTAAACCTCAAAATGCCTATAAATACACCCCTCACCACACCCACAATTCAGTTTTACAAACTTTGCCTCCTATAGAGGTGGTGAAGTAAGTTTGTGCTAAGATTTCTACGTTGATATGCGCTTCTCAGCCTTTTTGAAGCCCGTTTCCAGAGTACAGTGAATGTCAGAGGGATGTGAAGGGAGTATCACCTATTGAATGCAATGGTTTTCCTCACGGGGATCTATTTCATAGGTTCTCTGTTATCGGTCATAGAGATTCATCTCCTACCTCCCTTTTCAGATCGACAATATACTCTCATATTCCATTACCTCTACTGATAACCGTTTCAGTACTGGTTTGACTATCTGCTATATGTGGATGGGTGTCTTCAGGTAAGTATATTTTCATTACTTAAGACACTCTCAGCTATGGTTTGGCACTTTATGTATTTATATAAAGTTCTAAATATATGTATTGTACTTATATTTGCCATGATTCAGGTTTCAGTATATTTCCTTTTGCAGACTGTCAGTTTCATATCTGGGAAATGCATTTTTTTTAAATTTATTTCTTACCTGGGGTGTAGTCATTTTTCAAATTTGCGGGCAGAATTAGGCTCACGAGGGCGCAAAATGCTAAAGTTTATTGCATCATTCTTGGCGCAAGATTTTTTGGCACGAAGTTACGTTCGTTGGCGCAATTCGTCATTTCTGGCGTCTTAGTTCACGCCGGGTCCTTTCACAAGGTTGCGTCATCCAACTGTTTTCATTATTTTAGACCCCATTCTGTTTTGCCTCTTGCTTTTTTCTTTGTCAGAGGGCTATTCTGTTTACATTTTTTCCCATTCCTGAAACTGCCATATAAGGAAATTGAACATTTTGCTTTATATGTTGTTTTTTTCTCTTACATTTGCAAGATGTCTCAATCTGATCCTGTCTCAGAATTCACTGTTGGATCCCTGCTGCCTGATAACAGTTCTACCAAAGCTAAGTGCATTTGTTGTAAACCTGTGGATATTATACCTCCAGCTGTGGTTTGTAATAGTTGTCATGATAAACTTTTACATGCAGAAAATGTATCCATCAGTAGTAGTTCATTACCTGTTGCTGTTCCCTCAACATCTAATGCACAAGATATACCTGTAAATTTAAAAGAATTTATTTCTGCTTCTATTCAGAAGGCTTTGTCTGCCATTCCGCCTTCTAATAAACGTAAAAGGTCTTTTAAAACTTCTCATAAGGTTGATGAAATTTCAAATGACCAGTAACATACTGAATTATCCTTCTCTGATGAGGAATCCTCATTGAGGATCTATCTGATTCAGAAGATCCTGCCTACGATATTGACACTGATAAATCCTCTTATTTATTTAAATTGGAGT
This sequence comes from Bombina bombina, assembly GCF_027579735.1. NCBI lineage: Eukaryota > Metazoa > Chordata > Amphibia > Anura > Bombinatoridae > Bombina > Bombina bombina. The sequence goes on along the minus strand of NC_069501.1, from coordinate 641,792,143 downwards.
ATATTCGTTCTTTGTTAAAAGAAGTGTTGATTACATTGGATATGGAGAAAACTAGTCCACCTGATATTAAAACTAGTAAACGTTTAAACTCTGTTTATAAACCTCCTGTGGTTATTCCAGAAGTTTTTCCAGTTCCTGATGATATTTCTGATATGATTTCTAAGGAATAGAATAAGCCTGCTACTTCTTTTATTCCTTCTTCAAGTTTTAAAAAATTGTATCCTTTGCCAGAAGTTAGATGGTGCTATCTCTACTCTTGCTAAACGTACTACTATTCCTACGGAAGATAGTACTTCTTTTAAAGATCCTTTAGATAGGAAACTTGAATCTTATCTAAGGAAAGCTTATTTATATTCAGGTCATCTTCTTAGGCCTGCAATTTATTTGGCTGATGTTGCAGCTGCTTCAACTTTTTGGTTGGATACTTTAGCGCAACAAGTTTTGGTTAATGATTTGTCTAGCATTGTTAAGTTGATTCAACATGCTAATAATTTCATTTGTGATGCCATTTTTGATATTATCAAAATTGATGTTAAATCTATGTCTTTAGCTATTTTAGCTAGAAGAGCTTTGTGGCTTAAATCTTGGAATGCTGATATGACTTCTAAGTCCAGATTGCTATCTCTTTCTTTCCAAGGTAATAAATTATTTGGTTCTCAGTTGGATTCAATAATTTCAACTGTTACTGGGGGGAAGGGAGTTTTTTGCCTCAGGACAAAAAAACCTAAGGGCAAATCTAAAGCTTTTAACCGTTTTCGTTCCTTTCAACAAAATAAGGAACAGAAACCTAATCCTTCCCCCAAGGAATCTGCTTCCAATTGGAAGCCTTCTTCAAATTGGAATAAATCCAAGCCATTTAAGAGATCAAAACCAGCCCCCAAGGTGCGGCCCTCATTCCAGCTCAGCTGGTAGGGGGCAGATAAAAAAATTTCAAAGATGTTTGGATCAATTCGGTCCAAAATCATTGGATTCAGAGTATTGTCTCTCAGGGGTACAGAATAGGATTCAGAGTAAGACCGCCTGTGAGAAGATTTTTTCTCTCACGCATTCCAGTAAACCCAGTAAAGGCTCAGACTTTTCTGAAGTGTGTTTCAGACCTGGAGTTGTCAGGGGTAATCATGCCAGTTCCGTTTCAGGAACAGGGTCTTGGGTTTTATTCAAATTCAAACAAAGAAAATTCATTCAGACCAGTTTTGGATCTAAACATTTTAAATCGATATGTAAGAGTACTAACTTTCAAAATGGTGACTATAAGGACTATTCCGCCTTTTGTTCAGCAAAGGCATTATATGTCCACAATAGACTTACAGGATGCATATCTTCATATTCCGATTCATCCAGATCACTATCAGTTCCTGAGATTCTCTTTTCTAGACAAGGATTACCAATTTGTTGCTCTTCCTTTTATCCTAGCGACAGCTCCAAGAATCTTTTCAAAGGTTCTAGGTGCCCTACTCTCTGTAATCAGAGAGCGGGGTATTGCGGTATTTCCTTATTTGGACGATATCTTGGTACTCGCTCAGTCTTTACGTTCTGCAGAATCTCACACGAATCAACTAGTGTTGTTTCTTCGAAGACATGGTTGGAGGATCAATTTACCAAAAGGTACTTTGGTTCCTCTGACAAGGGTAACCTTTTTAGGTTTCCAGATAGATTCAGTGTCCATGACTTTGTCTCTAACAGACAAGAGACGTTTGAAATTGGTTGCAGCCTGTCGGAACCTTCAGTCTCAGTCATTCCCTTCAGTAGCTATGTGCATGGAAGTTTTAGGTCTCATGACTGCAGCATCGGACGCGATCCCCTTTGCTCGTTTTCATATGAGACCTTTGTATGCTGAATCAATGGTGCAGGGATTATACAAGGATATCACAATTAATATCCTTAAATCTCAATGTTCGACTTTCGCTAACTTGGTGGTTAGATCACCATCGCATAATTCTAGGGGCCTCTTTCGTTCGTCCAACCTGGACTGTGATCACAACAGATGCAAGTCTTTCAGGTTGGGGAGCTGTTTGGGGATCTCTGGCGAGATTACCAATCAATATTTTGGAACTCCGTGCGATTCTCAGGGATCTTCAATTTTGGCCTCTGTTGAAGAGAGAACCGTTCATTTGTTTTCAGACAGACAACATCACAACTGTGGCATATGTCAATCATCAGGGTGGGACTCACAGTCCTCAAGCTATGAAAGAAGCATCTCGGATACTTGTTTGGGCGGAATCCAGCTCCTGTCTAATTTCTGCAGTTCATATCCCAGGTATAGACAATTGGGAAGCGGATTACCTCAGTCATCAGACTTTACATCCGGGAGAATGGTCTCTCCACCCAGATGTGTTTTCTCAAATTGTTCAGATGTGGGGGCGTCAAGAAATAGATCTGATGGAATCTCATCTAAACAAAAAACTTCCCAAGTACCTGTCGAGGTCCAGGGATCCTCAGGCGGAAGCAGTGGATGCATTGACACTTCCTTGCTGTTATCAACCTGCTTATATTTTCCCACCTCTAGTTCTTCTTCCAAGAGTGATCTCCAAGATCATCATGGAGCAATCGTTTGTGCTGCTGGTAGCTCCAGAATGGCCTCACAGGTTTTGGTATGCGGATCTTGTTCGGATGTCCAGTTGCCAACCTTGGCCACTTCCACTAAGGTCAGACCTTCTATCTCAAGGTCCGTTTTTCCATCAGGATCTCAAATCATTAAATTTGAAGGTATGGAAATTGAACGCTTAGTGCTTAGTTATAGAGGTATCTCTGACTCAGTGATTAATACTATGTTGCAGGCTCGTAAATCTGTTTCTAGAAAGTTTTATTATCGAGTTTGGAAGACTTAAATTTCATGGTGTTCTTCTCATAAATTCTCTTGGCATTCTTTTAGAATTCCTAGAATTTTACAGTTTCTACAGGATGGTTTGGATAAGGGTTTGTCTGCAAGTTCCTTGAAAGGACAAATCTCTGCTCTTTCTGTTTTATTTCATAGAAAGATTGCTAAACTTCCTGATATTCATTGTTTTGTGCAGGCTTTGGTTCGTATCAAGCCTGTCATTAAATCAATCTCTCCTCCTTGGAGTCTTAATTTAGTTTTGAAGGCTTTACAGGCTCCTCCGTTTGAGCCTATGCATTCTTTGAACATTAAACTACTTTCTTGGAAAGTGTTGTTTCTTTTGGCCATCTCTTCTGCTAGAAGAGTTTCTGAATTATCCGCTCTCTCTTGTGAATCTCCTTTTCTGTTTTTTCATCAGGATAAGGCGGTTTTGCGTACTTCATTTAAATTCTTACCTAAGGTTGTGAATTCTAACAACATTAATAGAGAAATTGTAGTCCCTTCCTTGTGTCCTAATCCTAAGAATTCTTTGGAGAGATCCTTACATTCTTTGGATGTAGTAAGAGCTTTGAAATATTATGTTGAAGCTACTAAAGATTTCAGGAAGACTTCTAATCTATTTGTAATATTTTCTGGTTCTAGGAAAGGTCAGAAGGCTTCTGCTGTTTCCTTGGCTTCGTGGTTAAAGTTTTTGATTCATCTAGCTTATTTGGAGTCGGGTCAAGCCCCGCCTCCGAGAATTACAGCTCATTCTACTAGATCAGTCTCTACTTCGTGGGCTTTTAAGAATGAAGCTTCAGTTGATCAGATTTGCAAAGCAGCAACTTTGTCTTCTTTGCATACATTTACTAAATTCTACCATTTTGATGTATTTGCTTCTTTGGAAGCAGTTTTTAGTAGACAAGTTCTTCAGGTAGCTGTTTCAGTTTGATTCTTCTGCTTTTTCCTTTCATTTGTGAGAATAAACTTATATTTTGGGTTGTGGATTAATTTTTTCAGCGTAAAATGGATGTTTTTATTTTTTCCCCTCCCTCTCTAGTGACTCTTGCGTGGAGTTCCACATCTTGGGTATTGCTATCCCATACGTCACTAGCTCATGGACTCTTGCCAATTACATGAAAGAAAACATAATTTCTTTTGCAAGATGTACCGAGTCCATGGTTTCATCCTTACTTGTGGGATATTATCCTTCCTAACAGGAAGTGGCAAAGAGAGTACCACAGCAGAGCTCTCTATATAGCTCCCCCCTTAACTTCACCCCCCAGTCATTCTCTTTGCCTGCTCTAAGCAGGAAGGGTAAAGTGAAAGAGGTGTTAAACTGTTAGTTTTATTTTATCTTCAATCAAGAGTTTGTTATTATTAAATGGTACCGGTGTTGTACTATTTACTCTCAGGCAGAACATAGATGAAGATTTCTGCCTGGAGGATTATGATCTTAGCATTTGTAACTAAGGTCCACTGCTGTTCCCACAGAAGCTGAGGAGTACAGGAAAACTTCAGTGTGAGGAACGGTTTCTTGCTATACAGCAATGAGGTATGTTCAGTCATTTTTTCTGCAAAAACTGTGTTAACTTAGAAAGGCTGACAGTATCACCATTAGGGGAAGGGTAAGCAGTAATCCTAGTTTTATAAGGGGCATTACTATCTTGCATAAAGGGCTAATCTTATTGGCACTCAGTTTGTATTTGATATATTGTGCAAACGTTTGTGCGTTCTGGGAGTACTGTTTTTATTTCTTTGGGACATCTGTTTGAGGGTACACTTGGATTATTTAGGGGTTTTTATAACCCACATGGCTTACAAAAAAGGTTTGGTAGATTTTGTGTGGGCCCCAGCAACATCGAGTGAGATGGGCGGGGCCTATTTTCGCGCCACAGTTGCGCATTTAGTTTATGCAGACAAGCAGCAAGCAAAATCTTCAGAGGTCCTGGTACACTTCTGGGGCCTAATCGAAGCGTTATCCCCACATTATCGTTCCCTAAGGGCAGGTAGGCGCCACAGCAGAGCTGTGGCAAGGTGCTGACAGGTTTTTTTTACCGGTTTTGGACATTTGTCTATCCGGTTTTCTCAATTGGGGGTTTATTGCTTAATTACTTGTGGCGCAATCTTACTAAAGCTTAGTGGGTATACTGTAAAAATGTTGGGAAATTTGAGGCAATTTTAAGCAGTTTTGCAGTTTGTGTATGCCTTTTTTTCCTCTTAAAGGCACAGTACCGTTTTTGAAAATTGTGTTTTTTTCATTAAATAAAGTGTTTTCCAAGCTTGCTTGTCTCATTACTAGCATGTTCAACATGTCTGACATTGAGGAAACTCATTGCTCAATTTGTTTAGAAGCCATTGTGGAACCCCCTCTTAGAATGTGTCCCACTTGTACTGATATGTCTATAAATTGCAAACAGCATATTTTGACTTATAAGAGTTTGGCATTGGATGATTCTCAGACAGAAGGAAATCAGGTTTTGCCATCTAGTTCTCCCCAAGTGTCACAACCAGTAACGCCCGCACAAGCGACGCCAAGCCTTTTTACCATGGGAGTGATCTGCCCAGTTCCGAAAGCAGAACAGGGACAAGGTTTCTACTCCAATCTGTTTGTGGTTCCCAAAAAAGAGGGAACCTTCAGACTAATTCTAGATCTCAAGATCCTAAACCAATTCCTAAGAGTACCATCCTTCAAGATGGAGACCATTCGGACTATTTTACCAATGATGCAGGAGGGTCAATATATGACCACAGTGGATTTAAAGGATGCATATCTATACATTCCTATCCACAAAGATCATCACCAGTTCCTCAGGTTTGCCTTTCTGGACAGGCATTACCAGTTTGTGGCTCTTCCCTTCCGGTTGGCCACGGCACCAAGAATCTTCACAAAGGTGCTAGGGTCCCTTCTGGCAGTTCTAGGGCCATGGGGCATAGCAGTGGCGCCTTATCTAGACGACATCCTAATTCAAGCGTCAACTTTCAAACTAGCCAAGTCTCACACAGACTTAGTGTTGGCCTTTCTAAGACCTCATGGGTGGAAGGTGAACGTAAAAAAGAGTTATCTTATTCCTCTCACAAGAGTTCCATTCCTGGGAACTCTGATAGATTCTGTGGACATGAAAATTTTTCTGACAGAGGTCAGAAAATCAAAGATTTTAACCACCTGCTGAGCTCTTCATTCCATTCCTCGGCCATCAGTGGCTCAGTGTATGGAGGTAATCGGACTTATGGTAGCGGCAATGGACATAGTTCTGTTTGCTCGCTTGCATCTCAGACCACTGCAACTATGCATGCTCAAACAGTGGAATGGGGATTATGCAGATTTATCTCCTCAGATAAATCTGGATCAAGAGACCAGAGACTCTCTTCTTTGGTGGCTGTCACAAGATCACCTGTCCCAGGGAATGTGTTGCCAGCGTGGGTTATAGTGACGACGGACACCAGCCTACTGGGCTGGGGTGCAGTCTGGAATTCCCTGAAAGCTCAGGGTTTGTGGACTCAGGAGAAGGCCCTCCTACCGATAAATATTCTGGAATTAAGAGTGATATTCAATGCTCTTCAGGCGTGGCCTCAGCTGGCTTCGGCCGGATTCATCAGATTTCAGTCGGACAACATCACGACTGTAGCTTATATCAATCATCATGGGGGAACAAGGAGTTCCTTGGCGATGATAGAAGTTTCCAGGATAATCCGATGGGCACTGACTCACTCTTGCCATCTATCAGCGATCTATATCTCAGAGGTAGAGAACAGGGAGGCAGATTTTCTAAGTCGTCAGACTTTTCATCCGGGGGAGTGGGAGCTCCATCCGGAGGTGTTTGCTCAACTGGTTCAGCTATGTGGCACACCAGAATTGGATCTGATGGCGTCTCGTCAGAACGCCAAACTTCCTTGTTACGGATCCAGGTCCAGGGATCCTCAGGCAATACTGATAGATGCTCTAGCAGTACCCTGGTCGTTCAACCTGGCTTATGTGTTTCCACCTTTCCCTCTCCTTCCGCGTCTGATTGCCAGAATCAAACAGGAGAGAGCTTCAGTGATTTTGATAGCACCTGCGTGGCCACGCAGGACTTGGTATGCAGACCTGGTGGACATGTCATCTCTGCCACCATGGACTCTGCCACTAAGACAGGACCTTCTGATTCAAGGTCCGTTCAAGCATCCAAATCTAATTTCTCTGCAACTGACTGCTTGGAGATTGAATGCTTGATTTAATCAAAGCGGGGTTTCTCTGAGTCGGTCATAGATACCTTGATTCAGGCAGGAAGATCTATCATAAGATATGGCGTAAATATCTTTTTTGGTGCAAATCCAAAGGCTACTCATGGAGTAAGATCAGGATTCCTAGGATTTTGTCCTTTCTTCAATAAGTATTGGAGAAAGGATTGTCAGCTAGTTCCTTAAAAGGACAGATATCTGCTTTGTCTATTCTATTGCACAAGCGTCTGGCAGATGTCCCAGACGTTCAGGCTTTTTGTCAGGCTTTAGTTAGAATAAAGCCTGTGTTTAAACCTGTTGCTCCACCATGGAGTCTAAATTTATTTCTTAAAGTTCTTCAGGGGGTTCCGTTTGAACCCATGCATTCCATAGATATTAAGCTTCTATCTTGGAAAGTTCTGTTTCTAGTTTCTATCTCTTCAGCTCGAAGAGTTTCTGAACTATCTGCATTACAATGTGACTTGCCTTATCTTGTTTTCCATGCTGATAAGGTGGTTTTGCGTACCAAACCTGGGTTCCTCCCTAAGGTTGTTACTAACAGGAATATCCAATAGGAAATTGTTGTTCCTTCTCTGTGTCCTAATCCTTCTTCTAAGAAGGAACGTTTATTGCACAACTTGGACGTGGTTCGTGCTTTGAAATTCTATTTGCAGGCATCCAATGATTTTCGTCAAACATCTTCTTTGTTTGTTGTTTATTTTGGAAAACGTAGGGGTCAAAAGGCTACGGCTACCTCTCTTTCCTTTTGGCTGAAAAGCATCGTTTGGCTTACGAGACTGCTGGACAGCAGCCTCCTGAAAGAATTACTGCTCACTCTACTAGAGCGGTGGCTTCCACATGGGCTTTTAAAGATGATACTTCTGTTGAACAGATTTTTAAGGCTGCGACTTGGTCTTTGCTTCATACCTTTTCCAAATTTTACAAATTTGATACTTTTGCTTCTTCGGAAGCTATTTTTGGGAGAAAGGTTTTGCAAGCAGTGGTGCCTTCCGTTTGGGCTCCTGTCTTGTCCCTCCTTTCATCCGTGTCCTAAAGCTTTGGTATTGGTATCCCACAAGTAAGGATGAAACCGTGGACTTGGTACATCTTGCAAAAGAAAACAAAATTTATGCTTACCTGATAAATTTCTTTCTTTTGCTATGTACCGAGTCCACGGCCCGCCCTGTCTATTCAAGACAGATAGTATTTTTTATTGAAAACTTCAGTCACCTCTGCACCTTATAGTTTCTCCTTTTTCTTCCTTGACATTCGGGGGGGAGCTATATAGACAGCTCTGCTGTGGTGCTCTCTTTGCCACTTCCTGTTAGGAAGGATAATATCCCATAAGTAAGGATGAAACCGTGGACTCGGTACATTGCAAAAGAAAGAAATTTATCAGGTAAGCATAAATTTTGTTTTATATAAGAACTTACCTGAACATTATGGCTCATTCAATTGGAGCTGTGGCTTCCTCTTGGGTCTTTGAGAATGAGGCCTCTAGGGATCAGATTTGTGAGGCAACTACCTGGTCTTCCTTACATATTTTTTCAAATATGTTTATATTTGGCGTTTTTGCTTTGGCAGAAGCAGCTTTTGGGAGAAAGGGTATTGCAGACTGTGGTGCTCTCAGAACAGGGTCCGCCTCTCTTTTTACCCTCCCGTTTCCATTCAGTGTCCTCTAGAGCTTGGGTATATGTTTCCCACAAGTAAGTAATGAAGCCATGTACTCTCCTCATACTAAGAAGGAAAACATAAATTATGCTTACCAGATAATTTCCTTTCCTTCTGTATGAGGAGAGTCCACGGCCCCCGCCAGAATTCCCTGTTGGGCAGACTTAAATTTGGTTTTGTTCTTCTGGCACCATTTATACCCTGATGTTTCGCCCACTCTTCCTTGTTACCTCGGCAGAATGACTGGGGGATGAGGGAAGTGGGGGAGGCATTTAAGCCTTTGGCTGGGGTGTCTTTGCCTCTTCCCGGTAACCAGGTTCTGTATTCCCACAAGTAAGGTTTGAAACAGTGGACTCTCCTCATACAGAAGGAAAGGAAATTATCTGGTAAGCATAATTTATGTTTTTCTTAAAAAACAATCTAATTTCCACGATCCTTACTTTTGGGAATGACATCACCTGGCCACCAGGAAGAGGCAAAGACACCCTACACCAGACTTTCAAATATTCCAACTTCTTCCCCTTCCCTCCCAGTATTTCATTGCCTCGTCAAGGAGAGGGCATGAATAGAGATGCTGCTGAAATATATGAAGCTTTTCTTGATTTTTTTTTCCTTCATAGGACAGTTCCTGGAAGTAAAAGGAGTTTGGAGGGTATATTCTAGTACTTTATTCTTCTCCTTGTTGGAGTTAAGTTTCAAGCTAGCCACGAGTGTCGCAAGGTAGTACCTTAGCCTACTCCTGTTTTGGCCTGTTTATGATATATTCCCTTTCATGTCTGTCCTATCTCTGTTTGTTACAGATTTGGACAGACCTACAGTGCACTGAGGAGTGGATCTGCGATGGGAGAAAGTACCTAACCCTTACTTCCTTAAAAAGGCACTCAGGTAGTTTCCTGCCATTTCTCCATAGTGTCTGGTGTGGGGTTATCATTAAGGGGACTTTACTTTCAACCCCCCTCAATTAGCCTAAGGATTAGAGTCTCAGGCGGTTCAGGACTAGGACACTGGGGAGATCTGGGAGACCCTGCTAAGTCACCACAATTTGGGAACAGAGCAGGTTGTCATGTCTATTTGAAAAAGACACAGGAAAGGGGTTGAAACGCGTAGAGGACTTACCTGCTACTGTTTGTGAACGTCTGAAAAATTGGAGCTGGACAGAACTCTGTGTACCCTGGGGTACAGAAGTGCAGAGGGCATCCTGTGAAATAACCGTGGTAACTAACACTTGCGCAAGTGGTCACCCAGGATCCGGACACCGGGTGACATAATTCACGGGATCATCGCTGTTTTACATCTGAAGGAGCAGCCGGAGTGTCGGGCCAAGTAAGGAGACCGTTTGCAGACACGTTTGGGCGGACATTTGAAAGGAGGTAGGAAAGCCTCCCGGCTTTGTTTATATATTTGACTGTCTGTGTTTAAGAGGAAAGTAAGGAATGAACTTTTAAACCATCGGGGGCCAAGTTTTAAATTAAGAGAGACTGAAGATATAACGGTCCTATTTGGGGGCGCTGACTCGAATATCACAAAGTTGGAAAAGTAACATAAACCCACATTGTCATTCTGGACATTAATTTCCGGGGATCCCCATGGGACAATAACATTAGGATTTGAACCCAAGCGTCTTTAGGTGTTCTCCACTAGCTATCATTTATATCCTCATTAACGAGTATCTGAGAGGTTTGAAATAGTTTGAATGGCTTACCGGTTCTGATTTTTGTATGTGTGAATGGTATTGGATTTTACATTTATTTTAGCTGTGCATTTTAGCTGTGAATTTATTGAACAAAACAGGTTATGTTTCACTGAGTATTGCATATGTTTTAACTAAATATGTTTTAACTGAATATTATATTTGATTATTACATTTGATTATTTAGTTTTATTCTGACAATAAATTGTATTTTATATGCAGTAAGGACTCCTGGTTCTCTGCCCTTCTGGTTTATTTTACACCCATCAAGTCTATGCTATAAGGATTTATTGCCACTCGATTAAATTATACTTTTATTGATTACTAAATATATAAGGGATTTTAGATTTCCTAAGGCTGGTTTAATACAGCCAATTTTATATCTATATATCTTTCTATATATCCTACGGCTCTATAGCGCCTCCTATATCCTTTGTTTTTTCATTTTTAATTTCGATATTGTCTAGGGAGGAGGCAATAATTTTAGTGAGGCTTAGTAGGTGTTTGGTCTAGCGCTATACCCATCCGTGTCTGTCATGTCTATTTGATGGGTAGTCAGTCTCCTTTTAATTTTCTACTGCTGTGGTGATTTGGTTGTGTGTGTGGAGACTTGCGATCGGTCTTATTCAGAACCGGCACTGCTCCAACGCTCAGCGATCCGGTGCTGTAATTTTATTTCGCAGCGCTGGGGAGCTTGCACACTTGAAGCCAGGATGACCGGCATCATTGTTTCGTTTAGCTGATAGTGCAAGTAATTTCTGGAACTTTGTCACCTCGCGTGGCACCACACAAATCTTTGCTCTCATAGAGGGCCGGTTACCCTTCAGTGTAGTCACTTCTCTTGTGGGGGATGAAATCTGGGACTGAGGCCACTGTGGAAGGATCCCCTGTGGGTGAATCCTCAGGCATTAGTTTTACACTAGATAAGTTCTTATTGTGCAAATTATTTATAGTTTGCCCTCTGGCACAGCTGGTGTATATTACTCAGGGTGGTGTAACAGAGTTTGCACCACAGTTTAGGGCTCAAGTGCAATCAATGGTTATTAAGGCTATTGCAGCTCTGCTACCTGCAAGTAAATGCAAGGGCAAGCTAAAACATAATTCTTTGAGTTCTTCTTCCAAGGGCAGTACTGTCATTAGCCCAGAAGTTATTAGACAATCTCAAGAATCTGATTTAGACAAAACTTCTTCTGTCTCTGATGGAGATGTTTCCTCAGACGCTACCTCGGCTGAGTCAGACAAAAAGTCTGAGGACGTTAACTTTCAGTTTAAGATGGATAATTTAGGATCCCTGCTTAAATAGGGCTTAATAACCTTGGAAGTTCAGGTAAAGCCAGAAGACTTCAAGCCAGCACAGAAGTTAGACATTATATTCAGACCCAAATCTAAGGCTCCTGAGTTCTTTCCAGTCCCTTCTTTGGTATCAGAGGTTATATCAAACAAGTGGAATATGCCGGGAGTTCCTTTTTCTCCTTCCCCTAGAAACTTTTTTTTCGTTCCAGATTCTAGTCTAAAATTATGGAGGTCTGTGCCCCGGATAGATGGTGCTATCTCTACTCTAGCAAAGAGAACTACAATTTCTTTAGAGGACAGTACCTCTTTTAAGGATCCAATAAAATATTTAAAATAGGCAAATTCTTTTATCTGTGATGCAGTTGCTCAGATAATTCACATTAATGCAAAGAATATACGGCTTTAGCGGACCTAGCCAGAAGGGCGCTTTGGTTAAAGTCTTGATCCGCGGACATGGTTTCTAAGTCTAGACTATTATGCTTAATCCTGGCTTGGATTCTATTATTTCAACAGTGATTGGGGGTAAGGTGGATTTATTACCTCAGGACAAAAAGGCTAGACCTAAGGGTAGGCCTGGAGGGTGTTTTCGTCCCTCTTATCAGCACAAGAATTGTAGAGCTAATTCTTCCCAGAGAACGGAGTCCTCAAAACCTTTTTGGAAGCTAAGCCCAATGTGGTCTGAGTCCAAACAGTCCAAGAAGGCTTCAGAGGCATGACGGTGTGGCCCCAAATCCGGACTTAGCTCCGGTAGGGGGCAGACTAAGACTTTTTTCAGGAGGCATGGGCTCAATCTGTTTAGGATCCATGGGTTATTGAAATTGTGTCCCATGATTACAAAATATGTTTCAAGTCTCGTGGCTTGAGTAAGGCTTAGGCCGAAACACGTAAGCCATTGTTTTTGTCAGCTCTCCGGATGCATTTGACTATCTGTATTTTACCCTAGGGTATTTACCCTTCTATACTATATTTTTGTGTATGTTATTTGGATTTGTTGTCCTATAAACCAGTTAACCAGCTGCGACTTTGTGCTTCTCAATTCTTTTTTGCTTATTATGTACCATTATACAAGGACAGACACAATCAAAATAGTTATACTGTAGTAGTTATCCTGATTGGCCTCACTTGTTATTTTCATTATTTGCAGTAATCTTCACTGGTATGTGTAAAATATACTTAGCAAGTCTTTTTCTCAGCTGTAAGCACTTGATCTTGGGTAGCAGCAATGCCATAAAAGTAATCTGTGGAGCTTCAATAACATCAGTGGATTGGCCTTGAAATCTTGTACCCATGCCCAGGTTTCAATGGCCCATGAGGTGGAGTTTATGCCAACAAACTATTGCCTTTCTGTTCCTGGAGGACTGCCTGCTATTGAAGTGATTCTGAACAACAAAAATTAAACAAAAATTATTTACTACTGAGGCCTTCTGCATGATGACTTTCTATTGTAACTTTTGGGAGCTGACCTCAGAATATTATCTTTTTAAAATGCAATAAAAAAACCTTCATTTTTGGTGAACCTAGGTCTTTTATTCAAGAACTAAAGTCAGCTGCAGTTGTGTAGAGAGATGGTATTATTTTCCTCTGTAAGGGATTGGAAACGTTGCATGCACAAATAATTAATTAAATAGTTAGGGACAGATTACAACTGGAGCACTAAATATCGATTTTGTGTGCTGGTATTACAAGTTGACACGAGAGCCTGCTTCCATAGGCTCTAACAGCACAGAACTTAAGCGCAGAGAAGGGGGTATGTCGTGTAGCGATGGCAGCAATTTTAAATATATATGTATATGATTATATACATATATATTTATGTGTTATATATATATATATATATATATATATATATATATATATATGCGCGTATACATAGATATTTACTGGGAACACACAGTTCCCATAGACCGCAATGTAAAGCCACTTTTCAGTGCCGTTTTTTTCTAACACCCGACTCCTGCCAACTTTACCTTAAAATACTGCCTAGTGCAGTTATTTTATTAAAAAATAAAAATACTACCCTTTTTAGGTTTTTAATAAATTACACTGCACTGTATTTTGGGGGCATTTTGGGCACATTTATAAAGATCTGATCTGGTTAATTTTCTAAGCACTAATTGCCACTTGTAATGGCTGGTAATTTATCGTGTGCCCGTAAACGGGCAAAATTGCTCGTTTATGGGCAGACTGTAAATTAACACTCCACTTGTAAACTAGCCCTTAATGTATTAGCATTTTATATTAAAACTTTGCTTTTAGGACCAGCTGTCTATGCTAAGAGTGTCAGTCTGGTCTGATGAATTGTATCTGCTGATACACAGTGCTTTTACGTGGATTTTCAATAAATATGTAAGTTTTACACTAACATTGGATCCGGACCCTTCTTTGTATTTGTGTACCTATGTTCAGCGCTTTTTGGATGAAGGAAGCGCTATCGTCTGGATAAGAGTATTGCCCTTAAGTAATGTTACACTTGTTTTTAACTCTGCTGTTTCGTTCTCAAGCAGTGTTATCGAGAAAGAATGGGATGGCATATTCCAAGAGAGATAGTGCTACACACTAGTGTGAGAATATTTAATTTTTATAAGAACACTCCTATTTTCCTAGGTCCGCTAAATTAGATAATATGATTAATATAACATTAGACACACCTGTTAAACTGTAGATCTAATTATTAGAATTGCTGAGATGGAGGCAGGAGAGTTTTGGGCAACATCTTAGAGAGAAGTCTCATATAGCACCTACAGAATCTACGTATGTTCCACTGAATGATAATTCTGAATGTAGCTGCGATCATCTGCCTTTGCACCATTGTACGCTGATATTAATGCCTTAACCAAAACCCGAAGATTAGCAATACATTATCATTTAATCACTGCCTTGCTTTATAAACTGATAACTGATTTATGTTATTGTTATAAGTTTATAATAAACACTCTTTTTATTATACTGCAAAAATGAAACAGTAACAATGTTTTTTTTAATATTTTCATTGTCATCAATCCATTCTTTTCTTCCCGACTTTATGCTTTCCTGGCTCTACTGCATCATCTATGATTGTACTGCAACATGATTTAAAATATCAGCAATATGCAAATGACATTCATTTTTTCTGAAGTTTGTTATTCGAATAAGAAAATAAAAACTTTGTTAAATGGATATGAAACCCAAACATCATCTTTCATGTTTCAGACAGCAATTCACTACTGGGAGCTAGCTGCTGATTGCAAATATTTGCCTCTTGTCATTGTTGAACATTGTCATGTAGAGCTAGCTTTGTAGCGCATTGCTACTCCTTCAACAAAGAATACTAAAGGAATTTAGCAAATTTACTAATTGAAGTAAGTTAGAAAGTTGTTTAAAATGGTATGCTTTATTTGAAACAAGAAAGAAAAATCATGGGTCTCATGTACTTTTAAAGTACGTGGATCATTGTACCACATTTGTTTTATACTAGAAAGTATATACTATTGTTATTGAGGTTGTCTCTTACGGTTTTGGGTATCATTTTGTTCTTCATGTATCTTCTGCAAACCCTATCCCTGTGATTTCAATGATAATATACGTGGTGCACAGACAAAATAAATGTATTTGGGAAAAATCATTGGTCATGGAAAAAATGTTCTTTTATTGCACCCAATTTTTTTTTAGACAGTTGTTCAGAATTTGTTTGTTAGAAAAAATCAATTTGTCTGTTATTTCATAAAAGAAATGTGTTCAGGACAGCAGAGCAGCAGCTGGACAGAAGCCTTAACTTAAAGGGACGTCTAGTCCAGAATTTTTATTGTTTAAAAAAGATAGATAATCCCTTTATTACCCATTCCCCAGTTTTGCATAATCAACACAGTTATATTAATATACTTTTTTACCTTTGTGATTACCTTGTATCTAAGCCTCTGCAGACTGCCCCCTTATTTTAGTTCTTTTGACAGACTTGCAATTTAGCCAATCAGTGCTGACTCTTAGGTACCCCAAAGTAGTGAACACAATGTTATCTATATGACACACATGAACCTGTCAAAGTGCACTGTGATAAGTGGTGACCTTTAAGGGCTTAGAAATCAGCATTTGAGCCTACCTAGGTTTAGCTTTCAACAAAGAATATCAAGAGAACAAAGCAAATTTGATGATAAAAGTACATTGGAGGGGCGACGGAGCGTGTGGGCGTACCGAATGGCCGCACCAACCTAGAGCTCCTGCTATGTCACCGACGGGGCTTTCCCCTAGGCTCCCTAAAGCTCATTAAAAGTGCCCGACACTAGCACCTAACTGCAGGGGAAAGGTCTGGAGATACTGTAACTAGCGCTGGGCAATCGCTATACTGAACGTGGCAGAGGCCGCACCTGAAGCCTACTACCACTCTGGCCTGCTCTCAGCATGGAGGAGACATGCATAGGGCTGCTGCAACTGAAGGTTAAGAACAGCCACTTGCTCCAAATCGGATGACTCCCGAGCGGTTATACTGGCCTTGCAAAGCTTCCTATTAAGGACCGGTAAGCTGTTTACTAATGTGACGCACTTGATCCAGGGCCAGCAGCCGCCATCTTTACTATAAGACATAATATGCTCTGCATGCCTTGAACCATAACCAGGCCAACTTAGCCCCAGGCATTTTACCTTAGCTTCCATATCACTCACTATTGGGGCACTACGTTGATACCATGATACACTGACAGTGTATAACCATTGTTAAGCGACAGTCATCCCTGCCTATCTAACTCCATATTGTGAAACAAACAAGTACAAATTGTATGGGACTTGCTGCTGAAGGGATAAAATATTCAGACCTACAGACAGAAAGTCTTTTCAATACTTTGCCATCATGGTGCAGTGCAGAACCACTAACACTGACAAGAATTTAAAGCCTAACATGGCAACTGGCTCTGTTAATGCCTTTTTTAAAAGCGCTGATAACAAAAGAAAGAAAGTCGACCTGCCTCAAACCTATAGCGAAGATGAGGACTTGTCGGAGAACCCTGATACCATTCAACCACCAACATCTCCTTCTAACCCGCATCTACATACAGAAGATGGCCCAGTTACACTAAAGGCTATGGAGGCTCTCGTTAACCAGGTTTAATCCTGCATTAAGACCGAGTGTGCTGAGCTGAAAAAAGATATCAACGAGTTGGGATATAGGGTTGAAACCCTAGAAGATAGCAGAGAAGAGATTATCAAAGAAATGTCAGACATGTCTCACACCATAGATGCGCAGCAAACTCAGATCTCTGACCAAGAGAACAAATTAGATGACATAGAAAACAGGACAAGAAGGAACAATCTTCGAATATGCGGTGTCCCTGAATCAGTGAAAGACAAAGACATCCCAGAGCACCTACAAAACCTATTTCAATCCCTAGCTATCTCTAACTAGCGAGTGATTTAACCTATACCTCTCGAAAGAGCCTATAGGTCCCTGCGGCCCAAACCCAGTGATAACCAACCCCCAAGGGACATTATTATATGCTTCTCAAGCTACAGGGATCGGGAGAAAATATTCCAGTTGGCGCAAACACAACCTAATTTTTCATATTTGGGTGCAAAAATCCAAATCTACCAAGATCTTTCTGCCAGAACGCTTCTGCTCAGAAAAGAATTTGCCCTTTTTACCACCCATCTACGGTCCCTCAAAATCCCTTATAGGTCGGGTTTTCCTGTATCCCTACAAATCATCAAAAATGTAAAGTGCTTTGAATGCACTTTCCCAGAGAATGTGAACGACTTCTGTCAACTCTTTGACATTCCTGTTCCAGAAGCCTCTATCTCTCAGTGTTCAAAACACTTGACCCTCCAGCCAAAGCCTCAGAGAAGACTCTGGTTCAAAGTCATTAGTAAGCAGAACAGAAAGAAGCTATGCATTGATCTAACTAACCTGGTGGGCTCCACTGGAACTGTGACCACTTGAATTTGTATCTTTGGAAGTCGTGAGTATACGGTTCCACATACACACTCCTGGACATTGTTTAATACCCATTTGCACTGATCTTTCTGCACTACTGAACATTTACACCAACCGACCAGAGATTTTAACTCTTAAAAGGCCATATCCCTGGCTCTCCTCAAAAAGTTTCTACCTTAATCTAGAGACAATCTATTATGTTATATAATATATTATTCATTTTGCCCCTTGCTCTGGGCTTATGTTTACTTGTTCCCGGCCTGTCGGGAGGGCTCCGTTGAGCCACATCTTCCCCCTTTTTTTTTTTTGCTTACCTTGCCTTTGCTCTTCTGAATTTTCACTAACTGATAGACTTTGTTCTACCAGTGGCACTTCATTACTCTTTCTCCCCTCTTCCTTCTCTACCTTCCCATCCCTTTGCTCTCTTTCCTTACCACTTTTCCACATTAGTTAAAATTGTGATTGGTATTTTCTTGTTTAATTGTTAAAGGTGTATTTTTTATTTTTTTTATTTATTGCATTTCCTTATATACAGGATACAACACGGTTATTTTGACCTTAAGTTAATTTGGCTGCATTGGCTCACACTCATTTAAATATTGATAGCTACGATAATATGTCAGGACAAAATCAGCCCAGTCAGTTTAGACTGTCTACACAAAATGTGAAGGGTATCCTCTCCCCTCCGAAGCGCTCCATAGCCTTCCATGATTTTTATAAAAAGAAAATTGATATTATCATGATCCAAGAGACCCACTTCAAAAAAACTAGCGAACCCTCACTTTCCAAGCTCTATTATGACCAACACTTCTTAGGCTCAGGCCTGACAAAACATAATGAGGTATGTATTTCCTTTAGAAAGGGCACCTCATTTGAACTACTTAATCAATACTCAGACACGGAAGGTCGCTTTTTAATTTTAATGGGGCTGTATTTTGGCAGACCAATTACCTTTGCTAATATTTATGCACCTATCTTCCCCAAGCCCTCTTTCTTTCGTAAAGTTATTAACCAGATTATAGATATATCAAAAGGCCCGGTGTTCCTAGGCGGTGACCTTAACTTTCCAATTAGTCCTACGCTTGACACATGCACTGGCAAATCTTACATTCAAAACTCTCAGATAAAGGCCAATTGTCAGGCAATATTCACTATCCCCTTTTTTGACACTTGGAGAACCACCCACCCAACCATAAAGGACTTCACATTTTTCTCAAATCCCCAACGCTCTTACACCCGGCTAGACTATATTCTTTGCGAACAGAACACACTTACCTAACTCATTGATTCCAGACTCTATCACACCACTTGGTCGGACCATAGCATGGTCTGCACCACTTTTTTATGGTCCACTAAACCACACTATATGACCAAATTTTCCTAGACCCCTTAATAACCACTGACCTTCCCGAAAAAGCAACTGAATTTTTCTCCTTCAATGACACCTTAGCTACTTCTGTGATCAATAACTGGGAGGCGTACAAATGTTATATATGGGGGGTGATCTTGGGTCATACACATAAGCAATGTAAGCAAAGAGCAGCTCAGTTTGTCTCATTGACATCTGATTTTAATAACTGCGAGAGTGAAGTAAAACGTAACCCTCAATCCCAATTGCTCCTGCAGAAATCCCAACAGGCTAGAGAAGCATTAAACCAATACCTAGTTAAGAATTCCCATATGCGGGCACCCACGTCCAAGTCAAATTTTTTTATTGAAAGTAATAAGGCAGGGCGCCTCTTGGCCAGGTCTCTGAAGAAGAAGCGATACAAAACTTATATAGCTAAATTACAGACTCCAGCGGAGAAACCTATACTTATAATACTGACATTGTTAACCAATTTGCACAGTATCATTCCTCTTTATATAATCTTCCAACCATAGACTCAGAAACCAAACTTAATCGAATAAATAATTACCTAGACCAAATTTGGCTCCCTAAACTGTCTACAACAGACTGTGAAACTTTAGACGAACAATTCTCCATCCAGGAGATTTTATTAACCATTAAAGGCCTCTCCCAGGGCAAAGCCCCCGGCCCCGATGGATTCACACCTAAATTTTATCATATGTTCAAATCTCTTCTTTGTCCCCACCTGCTTAACATGTACCACTCTCTCGACCAAGATTGTCAATTGCCACCAACACTTCTGGAAGCCACAATATCTGTCATTTACCTAAGCCAGGTAAATCCTCTGACATGGTTTCTAATTACCACCCTATATCTTTAATAAACATTGACATCAAACTATATGCCAAATTATTAGCCATGAGAATAAATAAACACCTTCCTTTTCTCATACATACCGACCAGTTCGGCTTTATCCCGGGCAGATAGGCTAAAGAGAACACCATCCGAGTCCTGCACACCCTATTCTCTGCCTCTACCTCCAACATGCCCTTAGTTTTACTTTCCACAGATGCCGAAAAGGCCTTCGACAGGGTGGAGTGGGATTTCCTCTGGTCCACTCTGTCGAAGTTTGGGTTCCCTCAGGTATTGATCTCCTGTATAAAAGCTCTTTATAATAACCCAACGGCACATATTAATGCTAACAATACACTTTCCCAGAGGATCTTTATTAGAAATTGTACGCGCCAGGGGTGCCCTCTATTGCCATTGCTGTTTGCTCTGGTGGGAGAGGCATTTGCTGCCTGGATAAGGAGCAACCATCTTATACAGGGTGTCTCCTTTGGGGAGATCCATCAAAAATGCCTGCTGTACGCGGACGATATTATATTTACACTGCGCTCTCCACTTACTTCCCTGCCCGCCCTCCTCGGAGAGTTGGAGGAGTATAAGCTAGCCTCAAACTTCTCCGGTAATATGGAGAAGTCAATGCTATTACCAGTGCATATTACTGCAGATTAAATACGATATCTTACAACACATACCTCCTTTCAGATTGCTGGGAAAATACACTACTTGGGGATAGATATACTTCCCAATCATACAGAATTGTTTAGTCTTAATTATATCCCCCTCCAGGTAGAAACCAACAAATCCCTTGAACTCTGGCATAAACAGGGCCATCTTTCCTGGTTGGGACACATCAATGCAAAAAAAAATGAATATCCTCCCTAAATACCCTTATCTATTCCAGGTCCTTCCCCTGGACCTCCCCACACAATATTTATTGAAACAACAAAAAAGATTTGACTTATTCATATGGGTGCATAAAAGACCCAGAGTGACTAGGAACACTCTGTTCCTAAGTAGAGAAGACGGTGGCCTGGGATCCCCAAATCTGATAGATTATTATAAGTCGGCCCACATAGCGCGCATAATTGCCTGGAAGCACTCTTCACTAGAGAAGCCCTGGGTACAGATTGAAACCTTTTTAGCGGGTGGTTTAAACTTGGGAGATCAGTGCTGGATACTACACAGGTGGAGATCCCCTTAAGTTTGGGTTAACTACTATATAGCTGCAACACTACGGACATGAGACAAATCCTTAGCAACAGACAAATTGATTTCAAGTCAGGTATCTCCTCTTTCCCCACTGCTTAACTCTCCTCTTTCCCCTGTTGTTGCAATCTCACGCTATTCAAACGCAGCGGATTGCAGGTGCTCCCACCAACATACCAACACACATGCTACTACAAAAAGGACTCATGCGACCCTAAGCGGAGATATACCAGCTATTGGGTTCTCCATTTCACTTATGGTTCCCATACCTACAAATTAGACACACCATATTCACTAGTCCTCATAAAGCGGACCTCACAAGACCCCTTACTCCCTTTGAAACTTTATGCACGACCCCCTCAGTAACCAAATCTCACATATCCATAATATACAAGCTACTTAGAGGAACCTTTCCTAATAAGAGGCCTGTATTTATCATAAAATGGGAAAAAGAGCTGGATATTGTGTATTGTGTTGACACTGAATGGCACCACATTTTCACAGAAACCAAAAAATCATTCTTATCGTTAATCTTAGTAGAAATGAACTTTGTTACTTTCGAGATGGTATTCAACCCCCCACCGCCTACATAGTATTTTCCCCAGTTCCTCCTCCCTTTGTTGGAGACACTGCAGAGAAACAGGCACCCTCTCCCACATATGGTGGTCTTGTCCCCTCCTCCGAACATATTGGGACAATATAAATAAACATGTTGTCACGATTCTAGGAAGACCCCTCAAACTTACCCCAAGTATGGTTCTGCTTAGCAATATTCCAAATATCGCCTGTATATACCGAAAGAAGCTACTCCACTGCATGCTTAACTGTGCCAGACGTTTGATACCTAGGTTTTGGAAGAAAGTTATAATCCCCACGTATACTATGTAGGTTAATAAAGTGAGCCATGTGCTTGAATTGGAAAAAATACATTACACATGTATAGGTAAACAAGACTTTATTGCTGATGTTATATTCATCTGGGAACAAGGTACATAAAATCGACACAATTACAACATGTCCAATCAGTATTATTATGTTAGTTAGATATTAACTGTAATCTAGGAGACGTTTTGAAACTGGAAATACTTTCACTTATGAATGGCTTTCTGATATTTGCATCATTAGACTGTATTGAGGTGACCCGGTGCTGCCTCTCCTGTTCTATTAGTGGTTGTTGTTAGTATCTGTACAATTATGTTTCTGTATTCCTGTATCCTTGTTTGGAAAACAATAAAAATTATTTAACGGGGGAAAAAAAAAAAAAGTAAATTGGAAAGTTGTTTAAAACTACATGCCCTATCTTAATCATAAGTTTAATTTTACTAGACTGCCCCTTTTAATAAAGTGGTAGTATTGGGATGATTCAAGCCAGTAGCAGCACAACAACAATTATTTACTTTTAATGAGGTCATACATACTTCTTGACTGACCCTTGAATCCACCAGCTGACAAGCACATTGCCGATTCATTATTGAATGGTGTACATTTAAACTTCAAAGCTTTTTCCACCTAAAATATTGTAAAGTTGAACTTTTTTAAGCTTTCCCATCTGCGAAATAAGACTTTTCTGCCTTTAGAGTTTAAACTATTTAACAATTTTAACTATGCCATAATTTTTTTTTCAATGCCAAAAATGAGTGAACATCTCTCTATGATAATAATAACAATAATATTAGTAATAATTATAGTGGCAATAATAATAACAACTGAAAAGGGATGCTTTTTACATTTATAAATGGCTCATAACTCTTGAGGTGGAACTCAAAACTGCGTCATCAATCTATAGGCTGCCATCTATGAAGTCACACGTTTCTTGTGTTCAGTTTTCACATTTACAGCTATTCCAAACCGTTTTACCACCTCATGATAACCATCTTACCCGCCCTCATAGAAGGATTTAATTTATTTTAGTAAAATTAGAAAAGGACAAAAAGTAACCAAGCTCATATTGTGCAGATATTGGTCTTAAGTTCAAAATATCTCCAGATAAAGGTAAATGTTTTTTATTTTTTTATTTTTACAGCTCATCAGATGCCACCAGTCTCGGGGAGGAGCATGCGGGGAGAATATTCAGTCTTACACAGCCACTGTCATCAGCGCTGCCAAAGTAAGTAATGTCTGAGACACTGAAAAGGAAACCTCATATTTTATGGCTTTGTGTGTTGAAAGAAGGTTTACTGTTATTGTTATAAAACGTTCTATAAGTAGACAATGCTTTAACAATAAGGTTTGCTATTATTAGATTTAAAATGTAATGTAATACCCTTAAAAATACGGGATATTTATTCTGCCATGCAGATCAAAAATAATATTGTTTTCAATTGTGACCATGGCTATACAATTTTCAAATGGTTATTTGTATGTTAGTGATCAGGAGCAGTTAATATAAAGGTTATAATGGTAAAACTTGCAAAAAAAAAAAAAAAAAAAAAACATCCACAAACAAATACATTTTTATGAAATGTTTGCATTTTGTTCATTTCTGCTTCCTAAACCTTTTCATTAATAATCTAGTTTTTTTGCACTGTTACTTATTGTGAGTGTGCAGCTTTAAATCCCGCATGACCGCTGCTCCTTGCGGACTGCAATCATACCAGATACGATCGGGATGATTGCCATCCCCTGCTAGCGGCCGATTGGCTGCGAATGTGCAGGGGGCAGCATTGCACAAGCATTTCACAAGAAATGCTTGTGCAATGTTAAATGCCGACAGCTATAACGATTCATGTCTGCTCAACATTTATTAAATTGACCCTCTAATAAAAACTCCTTTTAACTAAAATAGATAAATAAAAACATTGCAGCTGTATTGTGATTGGAACTGCTTTTAAGGTACTCAGTTTGGTGGCAGAATACGAAATGCATTGCTCATGTTACAAGTGGCAGCAGACATAACAGCTCTGAAAAATGTATCACAAGTAAAGTGTTAGGGCTAGAATAAAAGCATATCAAAATACATGTATAATATATTAAAGTATTCCCCCCACACACACATGTAGATTTATATTCACACACATATATTAAATGTAAACTTTATGTTATGATATAAATGTTTAAACAGTTATTTAAATGGAAATGGTATATGACAAGGTGTTGGACTGGGAAGGGCTCAAAGATGTATATGTTACGGGTAAAGTCAGAAATACGGGTAATCCTAGGATTACCCGGGTAAACCTGACATTACCCAAGCAGCTGTGGGTAAAGCCAGATGTACTGTAATTTCCCCATCTGCACTATTTTTTTGCCTCTGCCTGGAGGGTTCAAGGAAGGCGCCGATCCTCTGTCATCCACCCCAAGTGAACCTTGAGGAATGAGGTTTACAAGGGGTGATTTGCCCCCCTTTAACACCCCAGGCAGAGGCAAAAAAGATAGTGAAAATGTGTGAATTACAGTGCATCCTATATATATTTGATGCAGAGACTCGATGCACTCTAAGAAGATTTATCATGTTACATCAGGCTTTACCCTTAGCCACTTGGGTAATGTCAGGTTTACCCAGTTAATGCTAGGATTACCCAATTTCCTACTTTACCCGCAACATATATACATATTTATGTATATGTGGATTTGTATGTGTGTAGATAAATATGTGCATGTATGTGTTTGTGTGCATATGTGTATATGTATATGTGTGTTTATATATATATATATATATATATATATATATATATATATATATATATATATATATATACACCGGTTGCACCACCTGGCTGATTTTACTGACCACCCGGTTCAATTTTTATTGCAAAAATGATCTTTAAATATATTTATGTTAAATTATGCAATTAGGGACAGATTAGTTCCCTTTACATTTTTTCTTGGTTAATTTCTCAGCGTGAGTTGGGTGTTTTGCGTAAGTTTTTTCTTTTCAAGATTGCACATGTCGGCTTGGCACGCTCTTTATCTTAATGTGACATTGGATAACGCGTGCGCTCTCCCTCATTCTTAGGTGCGCTATCTGAAGGTCAAATGTGGTGTCTCTCCTAGTGTGTTATTCTGCATGTCGGATTAGCGCTCTTTGGCCTTGTTAGTTTTTTAAGGGCTGCTCTTTTTTGGGGGAAATAACTATGTTTTCTTTTTTATGCACATTACTACTATTTCTGCTTTTAAAGTGCTTTCCGATTCTGTCCCTTAACCTATTTTAGAAGCTGATCCTCTTAACACTTTATTCTTACCAGTGTTAAATGTGTTTATTGTATATAACCTGAGGTATTGCCTCCAGCACATTTATGTAACACATGTTTAAATGTTTTAGAGCATTCAGATTAATCTAATGCTACTATTGCTTCTAAAAGTGTTACTGCTCCTTGTGGAGTTTGTCAGATTTTGCTTCTGGAGTTAAGGACTTCATTTGCTCTACAGTATCGGAAATGTTGGCTGCTATGCTGCCAGCATAAAAGGTGAGTTTATTATTCACCTTCTACAAGCTCTAAGCCTGCTGAGCTTGAATGTTTCGGTTGCTGAGTCCTCCGATGGGGCAGTTTTTGTTATCAGAGACATCCTCTTTTTTGTTTTAAGTTGAACATATTTGTTCACTTTTTAAAGGAGATTTTTTGCTTACTTTAGGCTAGATTACGAGTGCAGCGGTACTTTGCACTACCGCGTTAACTTCTCTAGACAGAGGCTTTTTAAATGCGTTTGGTAGCACGCATAATGACAAGTTGAAAGTTAAACGTTTTTGCACAGGTGCTAAGACGACGTGCACAAAAAGCCGAAGTTCGAATATTGCGACCACATTGACATATTCCCCTATAGACTTCAATGGAGCGAAAAGTAGAAAAAATCCAACACCCTTACTTGTGCGCAAACCTGATTGTGTTTTTCTCAAGTTTGCCAACCTGACATGAAATATGAATATTTCACATTTCAATGTTCTTCACATAGATGAATATGTTCTATTTATTCTTAAATACATATTTCTATAAATACATATTACTATATATATATATATATATATATATATATATATATATATATATATATATAAAATGGTTTT
Source organism: Bombina bombina (assembly GCF_027579735.1). Lineage (NCBI taxonomy): Eukaryota > Metazoa > Chordata > Amphibia > Anura > Bombinatoridae > Bombina > Bombina bombina. Next base: position 641,766,191 of record NC_069501.1, on the reverse strand, counting down.
TAGGTATAAATATGTATCAATACACACTTGGGCAGAAGTTGTTTGTTGTCTGATTTCTGAAGTTCATATTCCAGGAGTGGGCAACTGGGTAGCAGATTTTCTCAGTCTCTGTATCTAGGGTAGTGGTCACTTCATCTGTATGTTTTCAAACATTTAATGGATCTTTGGGGTCTCCCAGAGGTAGATTAGATGGCCTCTTGGTTGCACAGAAAACTTCTCAGATACTATGTTTTTTTCTCCTCTGGTTCTTCTTCCAGTGTCATTATCAGGATCAGTCAAGAGAGAATATCAGCAATTCTGATTGCTCTGGCTTGGCTTCGCAGAGTTTGGTATGCAGAACTGGTTCAGATGTCCAGTTGCCCTTCATGTTCACTTCCTCTGCATTCAGACCTTCTGTCTTAAGGTCCATTTTTTTCATCAGAATCTTAAATCTCTTAGCTTGATGACACTGATAGATTAGTTCTCAGACATAGATGTTTTTTCTGTTTCTATTATTGAGATTTTGTTTCTGGACTGCAAGACTGGGACTAGGAAGATTTATTATAGACTTTTATGTCTTGGTGTATGGCTCTTGTTTTTTCCTGGCATTCTTTTAGAATTACTAGGATTTAGCAATTTTTTGCAACATGGTTTAAAGTAAGGTTTTTCTGCCAACGTTTTTTAAAAGGTCAGATTTTTGTTCTTTCAGTTTGGTTACAGAAGAAGTTTGCTAATCTTCCGGATATTCATGGTTTTGTTCTAGCTTTTGTTAGAATTTAATTTGTTATTAAGATGGTTTTTCCTCCTTGGAATCTTAATTTGGCATTGAAGGTTTTTGCAGGCTCTTTCTTTTTGAGCCTATGCATAAGGTGGTTTTTAAGCCTCTGTCTTGGAAAGTTTTTGTTTGTCTCTTCTGCTAGAAAGTCTCTGAGTTGTCTGCGCTTTCATGTGATCCTTCTTAACTTGTTTTTTGTAAGGCTAAGGCAGTTTTAAAGGACTATATTTGTTTATTTTAATCTAGTAGCAGGGATGAGTAATTCCCAGAGTAATGAATTGTGGACTACCATGAAAGAAATGAAATGTATCACATAAGAATTAATCTCACAGCAGTGCCCGGATTTGAACCTGGGATTCCTGATTCACAGCCTGCTTCTCTGTTCCTGCGCCACCTGCTCTGTTCCTGGAGTTTGCATTTTCTTGAAGTTTTTGGAGACTTGTTACCTGCAATGGATTAGTGGATTGCTCTCTGGCTCCACCTGCTTGTCAGCTGCAGGTAGTTTTGCAATCAGCTGTCCTAAAAAAGGCTGCTTCACAATCTACTTCCTGCCCTGACATAGTGGTTCATCTTGTTCCAGTGTTAGTGACTCTGACCTTGCCTGAATTTCCTGTTTGGTTCCTGAATCTGACTTGTTCTCTGACTACCCTTTTGTATCTCCCTTGGTTTTGACGAAAGATTGGACTGCTTTTCTGTTTACCGTGCCAGGCCTTGTACCCTGTCTATTCTATTGGATTCTCCCTGAATTTGGTGACTGTTCTGACTGCTCTCAGGGTTTTGACCCTTGGCTTGTCTCCTGGCTATCCTCTCTGTACCAGCCTGTCTCTGTTATATATGGCATCATCCTGCTTCCCTGGCATCCTGTTTCAGTGCCTAGCCCTACAGAGGACACTTGCCAAGGTTGTATATCCAGAGCATGTACCCAAGCGCTGCTAGGATATCTGCAAAGTACCAGTCACTACTACTGCATCCAAACTCTGTCAAGTTCCAGTATCCTGCACCTGTGCCAAGCTCTGCATAGAGTCTCTATTACCAGTGTTCCAATGTCCTTGCTCTGCAGTGGGCCCTGCCAAACATTTGTGTCCTGCTCCTGTCCTGGCCTCCAGTTTTGGCCTTCAGTGGGCACCTCCAGTCTCGGCCTCCAGTGGGCACCTCCAGTTTCAGGCCTCCAGGTAGCACCAAGTTCCTGGCCTTACAGTGGGCACTCTTGTTCCTGGCCCTATCATGGGCATTACCTCAGACTCCAGTTCTGGTGTGGGCACGCCTATCCTGCTTCCAGCCACCAAGTCTCCAGTTCCAGTGCAATAAACTTACTTGCTTGTCTGTTACTTACGCATGCCTAATAGGGGTAATTCCAGAAAGAAGCACATACTTCTGGCCTCTTTCAGTTCTCCAGACAATCCTAAGCCCGCCACCACCTTGCATAAGCTTCATACCCCCGAACCTGCTCAGCCCAGCGTGACAATTAGTTAATTTGTCTGATGAAGGGGTGAGATCCCCAAAATGTCACATCACTATGCTTTGTGCATATTAAATAACACATTTATAAGTTTCCAGTGAGTGCATTCCTTTACTTGGATTTTATTGTTATTTGCTTACACCCTGGTAGTTACTATTGGAAGTGAGAGTGCGCTTTTTTGTGATTTTTTTTGTATATATACATTTAAACCCTTCCTAGTCAAACACATTGCCATATACCATATCCCTTTTTAACCCTTTTTTAAAACATTTTTTTCATTATAGAACTTATATTTTTTTATTACAAATGTGTATATATGAGTGTAGTACATTATTTTAATATGTTTTATGTGTGTTTTAAGTAACTTTTGTAACTTCTAATCTTGTAATATGAGCAGTTCAATGTCAGTTGAAAGTATAGGGTACACTAAAGCAATGTCAGCCATACAAAACCTTCTCTGGTAAATCTGTTTTAACATGGATCTGTAAAATCAATCGGCTAGATTTAGAGTTTTGTCGGTAACGACCCGCGTAGCTAACGCTGGTTTTTTCCCCCCGCACCTTTTAAATACTGCTGGTATTTAGAGTTCACAGAAGGGCTGCGTTAGGCTCCAAAAAGGGAGCGTAGAGCATAATTTACCGCCACTGCAACTCTCAATAACAGCGGCCAGCTTCAAAAACGTGCTCGTGCATGATTTCCCCATAGGAAACAATGGGGTCGTTTGAGCTGAAAAAAAAACCTAACACCTGCAAAAAAGCAGCGTTCAGCTCCTAACGCAGCCCCATTGTTTCCTATGGGGAAACACTTCCTATGTCTGCACCTAACACCCTAACATGTACCCCGAGTCTAAACACCCCTAACCTTACACTTATTAACCCCTAATCTGCTGACCCCTGCATATTTTTTTTAACCCCTAATCTGCCGCTCCATACACCGCCGCCACCTACGTTATCCCTATGTACCCCTAATCTGCTGCCCCTAACACCGCCGACCCCTATATTATATTTATTAACCCCTAATCTGCCGCCCCCAACGTCGCTGCCACCTACCTACACTTATTAACCCCTAATCTGCCGACCGGACCTCACCGCTACTATAATAAAGTTATTAACCCCTAATCCGCCTCACTCCCGCCTCAATAACCCTATAATAAATAGTATTAACCCCTAATCTGCCCTCCCTAACATCACCGACACCTAACTTCAAGTATTAACCCCTAATCTGCCGACCGGACCTCGCCGCTACTATAATAAATGTATTAACCCCTAAAGCTAAGTCTAACCCTAACCCTAACACCCCCCTAAGTTAAATATAATTTTTATCTAACGAAATAAATTAACTCTTATGAAATAAATTATTCCTATTTAAAGCTAAATACTTACCTGTAAAATAAACCCTAATATAGCTACAATATAAATTATAATTATATTGTAGCTATTTTAGGATTAATATTTATTTTACAGGCAACTTTGTATTTATTTTAACCAGGTACAATAGCTATTAAATAGTTAATAACTATTTAATAGCTACCTAGTTAAAATAATTACAAAATTACCTGTAAAATAAATCCTAACCTAAGTTACAATTAAACCTAACGCTACACTATCAATAAATTAATTAAATAAACTACCTACAATTATCTACAATTAAACCTAACACTACACTATCAATAAATAAATTAAATACAAATACCTACAAATAAATACAAATAAATACACTAACTAAAGTACAAAAAATAAAAAAAGAACTAAGTTACAAAAAATAAAAAAAGATTTACAAACATTAGAAAAAGATTACAACAATTTTAAGCTAATTACACCTACTCTAAGCCCCCTAATACAATAACAAAGCCCCCCAAAATAAAAAAATTCCCTACCCTATTCTAAAATAAAAATAGAAAAGCTCTTTTACCTTACCAGCCCTTAAAAGGCCCCAAAGAATTCTGCTCTTTTGCCTGAAAAAAAAACATACAATACCCCCCCCAACATTACAACCCACCACCCACATACCCCTAATCTAACCCAAACCCCCCTTAAATAAACCTAACACTAAGCCCCTGAAGATCTTCCTACCTTATCTTCACCACGCCGGGTATCACCAATCGGTCCAGAAGAGCCTCCGAAGTCTTCATCCAAGCCCAAGCGGGGGCTGAAGAGATCCATCATCGGGCTGAAGAGGTCCATCATCGGGCTGAAGTCTTGATCCAAACAGCGGCTGAAGAGGTCCATCATCGGGCAGAAGTCTTCATCCTATCCGGGCAGAAGAGGACATCCGGACCGGTAGACATCTTCATCCAAGCCACATTTTCTATCTTCATCCATCCGGAGCGGAGCGGAGCCATCTTCTTCCAGCCGACGCACATCCATCCTCTTCTACCGACGCCTACTCGCCGAATGACGGTTCCTTTAAATGACGTCATCCAAGATGGCGTCCCTCGAATTCCGATTGGCTGATAGGATTCTATCAGCCAATCGGAATTAAGGTAGGAAAATTCTGATTGGCTGATGGAATAAGCCAATTAGATTGAGCACGCATTCTATTGGCTGTTCCGATCAGCCAATAGAATGTGAGCTCAATCTGATTGGCTGATTGGATCAGCCAATCGGATTGAACTTGAATCTGATTGGCTGATTCCATCAGCCAATCAGAATTTTCCTACCTTAATTCCAATTGGATGATAGAATCCTATCAGCCAATCGGAATTCGAGAGACGCCATCTTGGATGACGTCATTTAAAGGAACCGTCATTCGGCGAGTAGGCGTCGGTAGAAGAGGATGGATCCGCGTCAGCTGGAAGAAGATGGCTCCGCTCTGCTCCGGATGGATGAAAATAGAAGATGCGGCTTGGATGAAGATGTCTACCAGTCCGGATGTCCTCTTCTGCCCGGATAGGATGAAGACTTATGCCTGATGATGGACCTCTTCAGCTGCCGTTTGGATCAAGACTTCAGCCCGATGATGGACCTCTTCAGCCCGATGATGGACCTCTTCAGCCCGATGATGGATCTCTTCAGCCCCTGCTTGGGCTTGGATGAAGACTTCGGAGGCTCTTCTGGACCGATCGGTGATACCCGGCGTGGTGAAGATAAGGTAGGAAGATCTTCAGGGGCTTAGTGTTAGGTTTATTTAAGGGGGGTTTGGGTTAGTTTAGGGGTATGTGGGTGGTGGGTTGTAATGTTGGGGGGGGTATTGTATGTTTTTTTTCAGGCAAAAGAGCAGAATTCTTTGGGGCATGCCCCGCAAAAGGCCCTTTTAAGGGCTGGTAAGGTAAAAGAGCTTTTCTATTTTTATTTTAGAAAAGGGTAGGGAATTTTTTTATTTTGGGGGGGCTTTGTTATTTTATTAGGGGGCTTAGAGTAGGTGTAATTAGCTTTAAATTGTTGTAATATTTTTCTAATGTTTGTAAATTATTTTTTTATTTTTTGTAACTTAGTTCTTTTTTATTTTTTGTACTTTAGTTAGTTTATTTAATTGTATTTATTTGTAGGTATTTTATGTAATCAATGTATTGATAGTGTAGTATCAGGTTTAATTGTAGAAAATTTTAGTTTTTTTATTTAATTAATTTATTGATAGTGTAGTGTTAGGATTAATTGTAACTTAGGTTAGGATTTATTTTACAGGTAATTTTGTAATTATTTTAACTAGGTAGCTATTAAATAGTTATTAACTATTTAATAGCTATTGTACCTGGTTAAAATAAATACAAAGTTACCTGTAAAATAAATATTAATCCTAAAATAGCTAAAATATAATTATAATTTATATTGTAGCTATATTAGGGTTTATTTTACAGGTAAGTATTTAGCTTTAAATAGGAATAATTTATTTAATAAGATTTATTTTATTTCGTTAGATTTAAATTATATTTAACTTAGGGGGGTGTTAGGGTTAGAGTGAAAAAGGGGGTAGTGTACAAGCGCTAAGGTAATCCCCAAGCTGTATCCAAACAGAGATCCTAACCAACCTCCAAAAAATATGCACAAATAGTAAGAAGTGAATACAGCGCCAACCAGAGGCCAAGGGATAAATATACTCACAGAGAGATAAAAGAAGATTATTTAATGAACCATGTTAAAAAGCATCAGTAAAAAATGTAAAAAACACATATAGATAAAATTACAAAAACAGGAATATCTTGCAGAAGCGGCTAAAGCTGATAATTACTATAAAAACAGAGATAATCACAGGTGATCAGTGTGAGTGGTACACCAGATTAAGAGTGTAAACTAGTGAAACAGAATAAGCCTAAGTACAACTATAACAAGTGCATCAAGCAAGAAATTAATAAACAATAGTACAAACAATAATGTTCAAAAAATAGTGTGTCAAAAAATATAGAAAAATGCACTGCAGTGCAAAAAGAGGGTCAAATAGTGAGTGCAAATGGATATAACAAATGCTAGCTACTAATCCAGTGAGGTAAAGATATAATTAAATAAAATACACAATATGCAATAACATAAAAAATATATAAAATATGTTCCAAAAAAGTGTTCCAAAAAGTTGATCAACAAATGTTAGTGAAGAACAAAAATAAGTCAATCAAAACCAAAAAAAAAAAAAAAAAAATGGGTGATGAAAAACAAGGTGAAAGTGAGGAGATTGGTTCCTTCAATATTAGTTACTTTAACAGATCCAAATTCCTGAGTGTGGTAGCTGAAGTAGCTGATTGGATCCTAGCACCTGTCAGCTGCTCCTATGGTATCCTAAAAAGTGTCCCTGAAAAAAAGAAATTCACAACATAGTGTATCCAATATGAGAATGAAGTAAAGATTAAAATAATGCTTACCAATATGTCAACGCGTTTCTGCCCTCAAAAAAGGGCCTTTTTTTTTTTTTCTTTTTTTTTTGGTTTTGATTGACTTATTTTTGTTCTTCACTAACATTTGGAACATATTTTATATATTTTTTATGTTATTGCATATTGTGTATTTTATTTAATTATATCTTTACCTCACTGGATTAGTAGCTAGCATTTGTTATATCCATTTGCACTCACTATTTGACCCTCTTTTTGCACTGCAGTGCATTTTTCTATATTTTTTGACACACTATTTTTTGAACATTATTGTTTGTACTATTGTTTATTAATTTCTTGCTTGATGCACTTGTTATAGTTGTACTTAGGCTTATTCTGTTTCACTAGTTTACACTCTTAATCTGGTGTACCACTCACACTGATCACCTGTGATTATCTCTGTTTTTATAGTAATTATCAGCTTTAGCCGCTTCTGCAAGATATTCCTGTTTTTGTAATTTTATCTATATGTGTTTTTTACATTTTTTACTGATGCTTTTTAACATGGTTCATTAAATAATCTTCTTTTATCTCTCTGTGAGTATATTTATCCCTTGGCCTCTGGTTGGCGCGGTGTTAGGGTTAGACTTAGCTTTAGGGGTTAATAAATTTATTAGAGTAGCGGTGAAGTCCGGTCGGCAGATTAGGGGTTAATACTTGAAGTTAGGTGTCGGTGATGTTAGGGAGGGCAGATTAGGGGTTAATACTATTTATTATAGGGTTATTGAGGCGGGAGTGAGGCGGATTAGGGGTTAATAACTTTATTATAGTAGCGGTGAGGTCCGGTCGGCAGATTAGGGGTTAATAATTGTAGGTAGGTAGCGGCGACGTTGGGGGGGCAGATTAGGGGTTAATAAATATATAAAATAGGGGTCGGCGGTGTTAGGGGCAGCAGATTAGGGGTACATAGGGATAACGTAGGTTGCGGCGGTGTGCGGTCGGCAGATTAGGGGTTAAAAAATTTATTAGAGTGGCGGCGATGTGGGGGGCCTCGGTTTAGGGGTGCATAAGTAGTTTATGGGTGTTAGTGTACTTTAGAGCACAGTAGTTAAGAGCTTTATGAACCGGCGTTAGCCCAGAAAGCTCTTAACTCCTGGCTTTTTGCTGCGGCTGGAGTTTTGTCGTTAGATTTCTAACGCTTACTTCAGCCAAGACTCTAAATACCAGTGTTAGAAAGATCCCATTGAAAAGATAGGATACGCAAATGGCGTAGGGGGATCTGCGGTATGGAAAAGTTGCGGCTGCAAAGTGAGCGTTAGACCCTTTCCTGACTGACTCTAAATACCAGCGGTAGCCCAAAACCAGCATTAGGAGCCCCTAACGCTGGTTTTGGCGGCTAACGCCAAACTCTAAATCTAGGCGACAGTGTGTTAATTTTAGTGTAGTCCAGCAATGTTACCGTTGCAGCCCGCACTATCATTAGTGATCCACTTGTAGTCTAGGCTTATAGCGCTAACATTTTTGTCACCTAGGCCAAAATAGGCCGAATAACTCATGCTGGCTCTTGCTTGAGTGCTAAGTAGAAGGTGTGCAAAACCTCTGCTCAAGTAGTGTAGTTATTTACTTTTATTCTATGGTTTTCTAGAGAAATATTTATTAAAACACTGCAGTTATTTATTTATTTTTCAATAATAAATCTTTAGTTTACATGTAATATTTATAAATATAAGTGAAATGCTTTATTTTACTATATGTTTGGAAGTTGCTTAGATCATTGTTGAGCAAGATACAGTCCAAGTAATGCATGTGGCCCTCATGGGCTCCCCCTCTAGACCTCATCCTCTTCTTTGTCTTAAAGGGATATTAAACACTTTGAGATGGTAATATAAAATGTTAAATTGTATATATATAAAAAAAACTTTGCAATATACTTTTATTATTTATTTTGTCTCATTTCCTGTAATTCATTGTAAAATTGCTAGCTTTTCGGTTCCTGTTAGAAATGGAAGTACAGAACATTGTTACATTATACACAGCCATTGGCTGCACATCTAGTGACCTCTGTATAACTGTCCCTAATTGGCCACAGCAAAGAAGGTAACCTAAGTTACAACATGGCAGCTCCCATTGTTTTATAGACAGTACATTAGACTCATTTTGTCAGTATTTGAACAGCTAATTAAACTTTAATAATACAGCTACATGTTCTTGTCAGAATAATCTTTTCTTTGAATACATCATTTTATCTAGCATTTATTTTGTGTTTAATGTCCCTTTAAGTGAGAATGTTCCATTTATGACCTCTAAACATCTATCACTCACTTTCCACATTCTTTTTGCACTCTTTAATTCACCCACTTTCAACCAGGGATAGATCACTTTCAGGGATAAATCACCTCAAACTTGCTTGTTCGGAGTGATTGACAGGCCTGGCTCTCATGCAATTGGTTACCCAACAGCAGGGGCCAGACTTAACAACAGAGCTCTTTTGGCAAGTGGTGATTGCTGGTGGACAGGTTCTATATTATTCTAGGTATAATGGTGAAAAAGAGGCTATCCTGCCTCTAGGTTTGTTTATTTTATATTTTGTCACCACTGTTTATTTAATTATGCAGAGCCACCCCTAATTGGTTATGACATGCAGCAATTAACCATTAAAGCTTTTATAGTTATAATAAATCAGATTAACAGTCAATAATTTTAAGTGATAACGAAAATCTATATGCTTTATTATTATATATAAAATAGTTATCTATATCTGTTTAACACATCACTGTAGCCTTTTATTAAGAAACAGTAATGGTATGGTATATAATTACTTCAGGTAAGTGAGGGGTGGTAAAATGAGTCTTCACCTGTTAACTGTGGTAACATATACATGATAAACGTACAGTGCAACCATTTTGATTCAATGACAACATCTGTGGTATTTCTGAATGATACAGGTTTATTTCTCTAAATTTATGTGGCTTTACGAATGGTACAACTTTTTTTTTCTTTTTCAAGTATCATATCCTGTCAGATTGAAAATATGTTTTTGCTAGTGAAGAATGTAATAAGCGGAACGTCTCTCCTTCCAAAATTCATATTTTCGGCGATATCTTACAGACATAGCTTTTGAGAACAAATAGGTGAACTATTCAATTAATGAAATATGCTTGATTACAGTTCCTTGTATTTACCATATTCTGTTTAAATGGGAAATGTATCCAGTTTTCCATTCTATAAAAAAATGTTATAAAAGTTTGAAATTTATATATAGTAAGATGCTTGTGTATTTATAGCACTGTACTCATCTAAAAAGTTTAATGTAGGTCAGTCCACAGTTTATATATAATAATAATGCATCAATATTTCCTTATGTGATATTCTAAATGACTCTAATGGTACTATAAAGACATATGTAGAATAATAAGCCATTCACAACTTTCACAGACATTTTTTTAAGCAGGTCTGAGGATGAAACGGCTGGTTTGCATTATGAGAATCTTTTGTCTGACCTCAGTATCACATAAGATACAGAGGGAGAGGTGGGGGAAATCTGTTTGGACTTACATGAAAGCAGTATGAGGGAGCATCTGAGAAGGTTACTTGGCTCTTAAGATGCGGCTTCTGACATTTGACAAATTTTATTTCTTTACCACAAAAAAGAGTGCAGTATATGTTAATTTTGTTTGGTGAGCTATAAGTCGGCTACATATGTTGTTTTATTGATATACAATGTCTTAAAATGTGCATTAAATATTTTAGTGGTCGAATATATATTAAAGTTCCATTCTTTGCTTGTGGAAGTAATTAACTATTTTAACTCTTAATTCAATGAATATGTGCTTGAAATTAAATATGGTACTTTAGAGAAAGATGGTAATAGTCTGCTAATTTCAGCTTCCTCTCAACTTTATTATTTTTTGTTCGTTTTATTTTAATAAAATAAAGCTTCCGTATTTATTTATTTTATTAGTTGCCACAGTAAGTGAAACAAATTTAATTTTCTGTAAAAGCCAGTGTCTCTGACTCCAAATAATAAATAATATACATAAAAAACAGTTGTCAAGATTTGTTTAGAAATAGCACAAACGTGAAAGCTCTCGAATCTTTGCAAAACTCTATAATACAGTTTGGACCACTGGAACAGAAAATATGTGTTTAAATGATATATATAAATAAAGTAAGTATAATGGAAAAAAAATCTGATGACATATGTAACACCTTGCACTACTATCCCACAGTCCTACAATGTGTCTTTTTAATACGACGATGGTGTGGCATAGATGAAGATCTTTTTTTCTTATTATCCTTATATGTATAAGAAGATAAATCTCAAAGGAGATATTCCAAATTGTAATGTTGTTTTAATAACTCGCTTAGTAGCAATGCTCGCACGTGTTTGAACTTAAACAATATAAATGCTTAAGATCTCATATGCAGTCACTTTGTCAAAAAAGTTGTATACAGTCTATTTGGGGGTCAATGCATAATCTCAACCTTCACTGATAACACCTTTTAGTTTATTAAGCAATTTTTTGAATTTAGCCCACACTAGAAATGGTGGTTTGTGCGGAAGCGGGAGAAGTGATAGTGAGGTGTGTGAAAAGTGGGGGAAAAGAGCAGGGAGAGTTTGAGGAGAGGGGGAAAAGAAGATATGTGAGGAGTAGGGATGGGCGAATGTCCTGAAAGTGTAATTCGTTTGGTAGAATGAATAGTCCTATGGACATTTGTTTTGAACAATCAAATGTTGATAAGAATAAAAATCTATTAAAAATTGGTAATAGATTGTTATTTTCAGTTTTCGAATGTTACTTTCGTTTTCGAATGTTGATAATTAGATCGAATATCCACATTCAAAATTTGGAATGTAACATTCGATTTAACAAATACTATTCAGGAGTTCAATAGTTCATGTGGTAGGGAATTTTGTAAATTGATACAATCCCACCTCCTGTTTCTCACCCTCTTACCCATCGATTGTAAGTTCCCATGGTTACAGGGCTCCCAATTCCCCTTGTATTTGTTTGTTACATTTTGTATGGTGTCTCATATTGTATCGTCCTTTTTACCTTTGTTACCCATGGACAGCGCTGCGGAATCTGTTGGCGCTTTATAAATAAAGAATAATAATAATAGTTACAAATATCTTAATTTGAATGTTTATAGTTCGAATATTTCATAATTTGAATATTACAGAGAGCATTAGAAATACAATTACAAATATATTGATTTGAATTTTTCAAATTTGAATATTGCATAATTCAAATCAAACTATTAGAAAAATTTGAATAGCATATTACATTTAAAGAAAACATTGGAAACACTATTACATTAAATGAATGTTAGAATGTGTTGCAAAACATTCGCCCATCTCTAATGAAGAGAGGGTTGGACAGAAAAGTGAAGGTATCTGAGGAGGAGGTGCACACCTTAGAGGGAACAATGGAGAGGAAGGGTAGTAAAAGTTTTTGTAGGTGTGAGGGGAAGAAGTGAGAGTGTGTGAGTACAATGGTGGGGAAAGTGAGGAGAGGGAGAAGTGAGTGTGTGTAATTAGGATGGAGAAAAAAGAATGTATGTGAGTAGGAGGGTGGGGAACGTTAGGGGGTATAAGTAGGAGGGAGAGAAGAGAGTGCGTGTGAGTAGGAGGGTGGGAAAAATTAGGTGGTGTGAGTAGCAGGTGTAGAAGTGAGTGCATGTGTGAAGGAAGGGGAGAAATGAGTGCATGTGGGAAAGAAGGGGAGAAGTGTGTGCATGTAAGTAGGGAAGGGAGAAAAGAGTGCGTGTGAGAAGGAAGGGGAGAAGTAGGAGGGAGAGAAGAGAGTGCGTGTGAGTAGCAGGGTGGGAAAAATTAGGTGGTGTGAGTAGCAGGGGGGGGAGTAAATGCATGTGTGAAGGAAGAGGAGAAGTGAGTGCATTTGGGAAGGAAGGGGAGAAGTGTGTGTATGTAAGTAGGGAAGGGAGAAGAGAGTGCGTGTGAGACGGAAGGGGAGAAGTGAGATAATGTAAGCAGGATGGTGGGAGAAGTGAGGGTATGTGAGTAGAAGAGTGAGAAATCAGTGTATATGAGTAGGAGGGGGAGATGTAAGGCTGTGTGAATAGGAAGTGAGTGCATGAAAGTAGCAGGGGAAGAAGTGAGTTCATGTGAGAAGTAGAGTGAGAAATTAGTGTGTATAAGTAAGAGAGGGAGATGTAAGGGTGTGTGAGTAGGAAGGGAGAAGTGAGAGCATGTGAGTAGGAGGGGAGATTTAAGGATGTGTAAGTAGGAGGGGAGAAGTGAGAGCATGTGAGTAGGAGGGGAGATGTAAGGATGTGTAAGTAGGAGGGGAGAAGTGAGAGCATGTGAGTAGGAGGGGAGATGTAAGGATGTGTAAGTAGGAGGGGAGAAGTGTGAGCATGTGAGTAGGAGGGGAGATGTAAGGGTGTGTAAGTAGGAGGGGAGAAGTGAGAGCATGTGAGTAGGAAGGGAGATGTAAGGGTGTGTAAGTAGGAGGGGAGAAGTGAGAGCATGTGAGTAGGAGGGGAGATGTAAGGGTGTGTAAGTAGGAGGGGAGAAGTGAGAGCATGTGAGTAGGAGGGGAGATGTAAGGATGTGTAAGTAGGAGGGGAGAAGTGAGAGCATGTGAGTAGGAGGGGAGATGTAAGGGTGTGTAAGTAGGAAGGGAGAAGTGAGAGCATGTGAGTAGAAGGGGGGATGTAAGCATGTGAGTAGGAAGGGAGAAGTGTGAGCATGTGAGTAGGAGGGGATATATAAGCATGTGAGTAGGAAGGGAGAAGTGAGGAGAAGTGTGAGCATGTGAATAGAAGGGGAGATATAAGCATGTGAGTAGGAGGGGAGAAGTGTGAGCATGTGAGTAGGAAGGGAGATGTAAGGAAGTGTAAGTAGGAGGAGAGAAGTGAGAGCATGTGAGTAGGAAGGGGAACTAAATTATGTGGGGTTGAAAATGAGGGTCCGTGAGGATGTGGAGGAGACATTAACAGAAAAATCATGGTGTGTGAGGAAGGGGGGAGAAGTGGGTGTGTGAGGATGGGGAAAGAATAGTTCTTTTAAATGGGAAGGGGAGAATTGAGAGTGTATTGAAGAGGGGAAGATGAGGATGTGCAGGGTGGTTGGTATATTGCATCTCATATGCTAATTTACGGTTTTAAGTTAAAGGGACAGTCACCTCCCAAAATGTTATTGTTTAAAAAGATAGATAATCCCTAAATTACCCATTCCCCAGTTTGCATAACCAACACTGTTACATTAATATACTTTTTACATCTGTGATTACCTTGTATCTTAGCCTCTTTTAACAGCCCCCTGATCACATGGCTATTTATTTGTTATCTATTGACTTGCATTTTAGCCACTTAGTGCTGTGTCCTGCACAACTCATGAGAGAGAGCACAATGTTATCTATATATGTTTTGTTCATCCAGGACATACTTGAAGACGAGAGACATCTCAATATATCCTTCCTGGTCAAACATTTTATAAATAAATATATAAATATATCCCACATGAACTAGCAGTCTCTTGTTGTGAAAAGCTAATAAAAAAGCATGTGATAAGAGGCTGTTTGTAGTGGCTTAGAAACAGGAATTTACAGGTTTAAATGTTATAAAGTATATTAATATAACAATGTTGGTTGTGTAAAGGTGGGGAAAGGGTAGTAAAGGTGGTATCTATCTTTTTAAACAATACCAATTTTAGTGCTGACTGTCCCTTTTAATAACCTCTCCTTATGGCACTGAATGAAAATTAAACATTACAGATTTTTTTTGTATTTATTTAGGGCCAGATTATAAGTGGAGCGAAATATATTGATTTCGCTGAAGCAATATTTGCACTCCACTTCGAAATACCAGCACACGCTAATGTATATACATATATTACCAAATATATATGTATATAAGCATATACATATATATTTACTGGGAACACACAGTTCCCTTAGACCGCAATATAAAGGCACTTTTCAGTGCCTTGTTTTTTTTCCCCAACATCCCACTTCCACCAACTTTAGACCCCAAAAACTGTCAAGTGCAGTAAATTTTTATTGGAAAAATTAAATTGGAATTTAATAAAAAAACTAGAATGCCCTCTATTTTGAGGGCATTTGGGCACTTTTAGAAAATTAAACAGAGATCGGGTCCCTGGTTAATTTCCGGAGTGCTAATTGCTACTGCAAGCTTACGGTAGCAATAACCAGCCAGTTGTAAAGATTGGTTAATTATTGCGCACCCCCAAACGGGCAAATTTGTCCGTTTACGGGTGCTCGATAATTTAGCTTTCCACTTGTATTCTAGACCTTATTGTGTTAATTTATTTTAAATGTATGCTTAATATATTTCAGCTGATAAATACATATTCAAATATAAACAATTCAAAGATTTACACTTTAATATGTGGTAACAGAACAAATAAATCTTGTTATACACAAATTTAAATTATAAACTAGCATCATAAGTGTATTATCCAAAGTCTGCTCTTTAAGAACCAAATACGTCCCTATAGATCACATATTATTTTCTTACAGTTGTAAGCGTGTTAGAAATTTATTTTTTTATATATTGATTTTACAAATGTTTTGAAACTATCTCACCTTCTTCCTTAAAATGGCAAGACTAATCTCAAACTTGCTTCTGATTACTACTAACACCTTGTTAAAGGGACGTTTACTCAAACATTTTATACTCTATTAAAATTCAGCAGTAAAATATTTTTGCAAGAAAAATTTAAGTTGTTTAAATTTAAAATTTTGAGTATCATGTCTCTTTGCAGAAAGGTCAACTAGTGGCTATCACTGCCCAAATGGTCATTAGTGAATATTTAAAATAAATCTTGATCACTTACTTAAAATCTTGCAGTACATGAGAAATGTGTGAGTTTTGTTTTTTCCTTTAATTTTGTTCTGTACACACTTGAAGTGTTATATAACTAGAATGTGTTTAATTAGTAATAATGTACTAGGATAACGTGTTGATGTTTTGCGGTGTGTAACACCATGAACACATTAGCAGATCTTAGTGGCTTTCAAGAGTCAGACTAGGGAATGCAATCCAGATCTCTCCACTCTTAAGAACTTTACCTTAACCCTGAGACAGAGGGATAAAGAGCAGGAGATGTATGTCAAAAAAGGATGGTCTGTGTACTGTCTAGCATCAGATAATAAACACACGCTCTCTTGTCACCTAATAATTGCCCGAGATGCCGCCACTGTCTTTAACCCCAAGGTGGTAAATTGATTTAGCAAAACTGCATCTGTTTTCTCCTGTTACCTGATAACTCTTTAATGAGTCTTAACAGCTTATGTGAGCACAAAGCCATTAGCACTAATGGAGGTGGAGGACATGTGAAATGACATGGGAAAGGCTAAAGATTACCAGGCAAGGTTTTTTTCTCTCTCCATATAATAGAGACAGCTTATGGGAATAGCTCCTAATGATCTTGTCTTGATATTTTGGATTTATGTGAAGGTTAACTGTATAACTTGTGCTCGGTTTTAAAGGGAAACTATGACATAAAAAATGAATAACACGTTAAGAGCTAGTTATTAACTCCTTATATGGTGCAGCTCTGCTAAAAGAAGCTGATTATTGTGTCATTGAGATCCCTGCAGTCATAGTATTGTGACTTGAAAATGTGGCACTTGCAGCACAGCTCAGCAAGAAACGCCAATTTTCTTAGTTTTTGTTTCTCTTTTTCTAATTTTTATGAATAATAATAAAAACATGTTTTGGCTTATTATTATTTATTGTTGTTTGATTTTTTCCCTTATTAGTTCTTTAAGATAGTACAGTAAGGTATGATTTTTTTTGTACACAAGTATAGAAAATGCATATTAAAAGGGAAATGTCAAAATATTAAACAGAAACAAGGATCTTGCTGAATTATTTGTTTATTGGCAACGCCAGTCAATCGTGAGAGATTACAAACAGAAACGTCCGACGCGTTTTGCACATTCACTTTATCAGACGCTCTGTAGATAAGGTTTTGAAAGGTAATTCAGCATATTTATTTTTCATTAATAATTTAAAATATTCAGCTTTAATTGTCAGTTAAGCCTGTCTGTCACACAGTAAAATTACTTTCTTGTGACAATAACATCAACGTGGGAGTCCTGAACTTGGTCAGATATGCTGTTTGCAGTTTCTTTTTAAACATTGTTTTTATTTATCTTTTCTTTTAAACTACTTGTTCTAGTCATTGTTTATTTCAGTAGGCTCAGAGGTTTCACAATATGCCATTGGTTTACGTGTGAAATATAAAATGGAAAAAATACAACCTAAAGGGCTAAACAATCGGCTAGATTACGAGTCTTGTGTTAGGGTTAAAAGGCAGCGTTGGCCGGTCCCAACGCTGCTTTTTAACGCCCGCTGGTATTACGAGTCTTGAAATGACAGGCTGACTGCTCACTTTTTTCGCCATACTCGGAAATACCGCAAATCCATTTACGTCAATTGCGTATCCTATATTTTCAATGGGACTTGCATATCGCCAGTATTACGAGTCTGACCAAAAGTGAGCGGTAGACCCTCTCCTGTCAAGCCTGGTACCGCATTTAAAAGTCAGTAGTTAAGAGTTTTACACTACAACGCCGTAGCATAAAACTCTTAACTAAAGTGCTAAAAAGTACACTAACACCCATAAACTACCTATTAACCCCTAAACCGAGACCCCCCCACATCGCAAACACTATAATAAATATTTTAACCCCTAATCTGCCGAACTGGACATCGCTGCTATACTATAATAAATATATTAACTCCTAAACCGCCACACTCCTGCATCGCAAACACTAGTTAAATATTATTAACCCCTAATCTGCCGCCCCTAACGTCGCCACCACTATACTAAAGTTATTAACCCCTAAATCTAACCCTAACCCTAACCCCCCGAACTTAAATATAATTGCAATAAATCTAAATAAAATTACTACAATTAACTAAGTTATTCCTATTTAAAACTAAATACTTACCTGTAAAATAAACCCTAAGCTAGCTACAATATAACTTATAGTTACATTGTAGCTAGCTTAGGGTTTATTTTTATTTTACAGGCAACTTTGTATTTATTTTAAATAGGTAGAATAGTTACTAAATAGTTATGAACTATTTAATAACTACCTAGTTAAAATAAAAGTATGTGAAAAATAATGCGCTGGTGTAAATAAGGTATCAAACTCCTTACAATTCGTTAGATCCTTCAATCTAAACACTAATATGCAAAAAGGTAGGTTTTGTAAGGGCGCTAATAGCTGAAGATACTGATTGTGGAATAATTTTATTAAAACTTATGTCATGGATTTAAAGTGATTACTAGTGTAAAAAGAATCAGAAAGACTTCTATCGAAATTAAAAGGGTTTAATTAATGACAATAGAAATTAATGACAATAAAATTATTAAAACACATAGAATATTTAAAAATAGAGACGTCTCTAGTACAATTGGTTCAAAGCAAGAAATTTTTCTACTCTTTAGTATTTCATAGTGAATTAGAAATTGGAAGATTTTAGTTAGTCACAAAAAAAGTGTGTTTGTATGTGACTAAACAATTTCTAAGTTCTCTAATGAATTAGTTGGAGTTCATGCATAAAAAACAAATAGCAAAAAATGCATTAAACATCTGAATAAAGCAACAGTTACAGCAACATATAGAAGCTTTAAAAAACTCAGTGAGTTTATTTCAATATTAGTGAAGCAATAGCTTAAGGTGAGGCTGTGCAATATCAGTTCAGAGAAAGGAGAGTCTTGTAAAATTGTATCAATAAGTGGTTTTAAGTGAGTTCTGCAGCCGTATTTGTGTCACAGAGAACTATTTGTAGCAACTTTCTGTTCTTACATGTAAGCCAACAGAATGTCCGGTATATCAATGTATTCACATCTGCCTTAGTTCACAATTTTAGCTTGCAAATAGATTTGTACCTTATTGTGTGCATACACGGCAACAGGGTATACTATGCGTCCTGTTGCTTGGTCCGTCTGGCAGTGTCCTCGTGTTGTTGGCGTCTGACGTCACACCCGGTGTCTAGGGGCTCGACTTGCGCCTGCCAATCACTGCTTAGCGGATCGTTTGTGCACAATGTTTCTTCTTGTATCCAATTTTTTGTACCTATTAGGTACCGATCAGTTGAAATATGCAGATGTTTGAAGAAATTTAAGGTGAGTTCGCCTGCCCTTTAGCTTGCAAATAGATTTGTACCTTATCGTGTGCATACATGGCAACAGGGTATCCTATGCGTCCTGTTGCTTGGTCCGTCTGGCAGTGTCCTCCTGGAGCTTTATCAAGAAAATATAAGACTGTATACCTGACTCCACTATTCTTTTAAACCGCTTGGACCAACCCGGGTTGACTTTCATCGGAGGATACCAAAGATAAGTGTTATTGGAACCTGCGTGCAACAGCACTAAGGGCAGGCAAACTCACCTTAAATTTCTTCAAATAAATAAAATTATCTAAAGTTCGGGGGGAAAAAAGACTAAATTACAGAAAATAAAATAATTACAAGATTTTTAAACTAATTACACCTACTCTAATCCCCCTAACAAAATAAAAAAGCCCCCCAAAATAAAAAAGCCCTACCCTACACTAAATTACAAATAGCCCTTAAAAGAGCCTTTTGCGGGGCATTGCCCCAAAGTAATCAGCTCTTTTACCTGTAAAAAAAAAGTACAAATACCCCCCTAACATTAAAACCCACCACCAACACAACCAACCCTACTCTAAAACCCACCCAATCCCCCCTTAAAAAAAATAACACTAACCCCCTGAAGATCACCCTACCGTGAGACGTCTTCACCCAACCGGGCAGAAGTGGTCCTCCAGACGGGCAGAAGTCTTCATCCAACCGGGCAGAAGCCAATAGAATGCCAGTTCAATCCTATTGGCTGATTGCATCAGCCAATAGGATTTTTTCTAGCTTAATTCCGATTGGCTGATAGAATTCTATCAGCCAATTGGAATTGAAGGGACGCCATCTTGGATGACGTAATTTAAAGGAACCTTCATCCAGTCGTCGGCCATTGTTTGAAGAGGATGCTCCGCATTGGATGTCTTGAAGATGGACCCGCTCCACGCCGGATGGATGAAGATAGAAGATGCCATCTGGATGAAGACTTCTGCCCGTCTGGAGGACCACTTCTGCCCGGTTGGGTGAAGATGTCTCACGATAGGGTGATCTACAAGGGGTTATTGTTAGGTTTTGTTAAAGGGGGATTGGGTAGGTTTTAGAGTAGGGTTGGTTGTGTGGGTGGTGGGTTTTAATGTTGGGGGCGTATTTGTACTTTTTTTTACAGGTAAAAGAGCTGATTACTTTGGGGCAATGCCCCGCAAAAGGCCCTTTTAAGGGCTATTTGTAATTTAGTGTAGGGTAGGGCTTTTTTTATTTTGGGGGCTTTTTTATTTTATAATAATAATAATAACTAGTATTTATATAGCGCCTTTATCAGCGCTCACTCTCGGAATTCACCAAATCGGCAGCTGAATATTAATAGTTGTTATTATTACCCAATTTAATGGTACTCATTTTATCGACCTCGGAAGGATGAAGGGCTGAGTCGGCCCTGCCGGGATTTGAACCTGTGACCTTGGATCTATTTTAAACAGGCTTTATTGTTGTAGTCAGGGCATTTACCAACTGAGCTAATTAATTTAAAAATCTTGTAATTATTTTATTTTTTTCTGTAATTTAGTGGGGGGGGGTTTCGTACTTTAGATAATTTTATTTAATTGTAATTAATTGTATTTAATTTAGTTAATTAATTTAATTATAGTGTAGTGTTAGGTGTAATTGTAACTTAGGTTAGGTTTTATTTTACAGGTAAATTTGTCTTTATTTTAACTAGGTAGTTATTAAATAGTTAATAACTATTTAATAACTATTGTACCTAGTTAAAATAAATACAAAGTTGCCTGTAAAATAAAAATAAACCCTAAGCTAGCTACAATGTAACTATTAGTTATATTGTAGCTAGCTTAGGGTTTATTTTATAGGTAAGTATTTAGTTTTAAATTGGAATTATTTAGTTAATTGTAGTAATTTTATTTAGATTTATTTAAATTGTATTTAAGTTAGGGGGTGTTAGGGTTAGACTTAGGTTTAGGGGTTAATAACTTCATTATAGTGGTGACGACGTTGGGGGCGGCAGATTAGGGGTTAATAAATGCATTTAGGTTGCGGCGAGATTGGGGGCGGCAGATTAGGGGTTAATAAATATAATGTAGGGTTCGGCGATGTTGGTGGCAGCAGATTAGGGGTTCATAAGTATAATGTAGGTGGCGGCGGTGTCCGGAGCGGCAGATTAGGGGTTAATAAGTATAAGATTAGGGGTGTTTAGACTTGGGGTTCATGTTAGGGTGTTAGGTGTAGACATAAAATGTATTTCCCCATAGAAATCAATGGGGCTGTGTTAGGAGCTTTACGCTGCTTTTCTGCAGGTGTTAGGTTTTTTTTCAGCCGGCTCTCCCCCATTGATTCCTATGGGGAAATCGTGCACAAGCACGTTTTACCAGCTCACCGCTAACGTAAGCAGCGCTGGTATTGAGGTGAGACGTGGAGCAAAATTTTGCTCTTCGCTCACTTTTTTGCGGCTAACGCCGGGTTTATAAAGACCCGTAATACCAGCGTTGTCTGTAAGTGAGCGGTGAGCTTAAACTGCTCATTAGCACCGCATAGCATCTAACGCAAAACTCGTAATCTAGGTGAATATTTTTTATTAAAATATCAAATTGAGTCATTAAAGGGGCAGTATACACCGATTTTTATATAACTGCATGTAATAGACACTAATATAAAGAAGAATATGCACAGATACTGATCTAAAAATCCAGAATAAACCCTTTTAAAAACTTACTTAGGAGCTCCCAGTTTAGCACTGTTAATGAGGTTTATGAGGTTAGGCTGGGACACCCAGTGAAATGGGCTGGGAAAGCAGGAAGAGCAGACACTCCCTGCATATGAAAAGACCCATTACATAACCAGGCGTCTGTAGACATCAGTATACATCTAATACTTTAGGGATTGGTTAGGAGTCTGAAAATCAGCACAATATTATTTAAAAATAAGCAAAATTATACATTGTTATAAAAACACTCCCAGATGGGCTGTATAAATGGATCATCTACAAAACATTTATGGAAAGAAAAATCTGCTGTACAATGTCCCTTTAAGTATAACATTTACAAATCTATGTTTTCCCTGAAGAATCTTGAGTTCAAATAAAAAACGTAACATTTATTAACACACTTTGCAAATGAATGCACTATAAAATGTACC